>NC_086253.1:10063956-10692567 GCF_021018805.1 Prinia subflava | reverse complement strand
AGATGTTAACACTTCTAAGCACAACAAAAAAGGATGTAATTCCAGCCTCTCAACCCTAAGAAGGTTCATCTGGCTCATTCTGTGTAGAAAACTTCTGTTTCCAGATTTGAATGTAGTAATGGATATCACTTGATGAAAGAAAAAAAAAGCGATCTCAGGAATTTTTGTTTGTTTTTGCAACTTCTGTATTGCAAAGTAAAACTGTATGGCATATAATTCTCTAGGACAACTTAAATATTGATCATTGATTTCATGGAGCTGTCCCAATTTCTTCCAACAGATATTCTGACCCAAAATAGCTGCTGAAGTTGTTGGGACAGACATGGGAGGAGGATAGAATAGGAACTGACATTGTGATTATAAAGCACAAAATATGCCCATAGAATTACAGAAATAGGTTATAAAAATCTTGTTCTCTAGTGGCTGGCTACTAGTAAGGATCAGAATAGATTTTTTGCTTGTTTTAGTTAGTGGAGAGATGTATACCAGAATTAGTGGCCAGCTGTGAACTCTCATATCATCTTCCTAGGTCTGAATTTCACCTCTCACACTGGGACCACCTTTGCCTCAGTACATTGCAAATTGCCTTGTTTTGTTTCCAGAAAGTAGAGATAAATATTTACTTTTGTGGTAAACAGGATGAAACTGTTCATTCTTTTCCATGTATTGAAGATGAAGAATTGTTCTCGTAGGGCTTTCATACATTTTGTTTATAAAAAGTTTGAAGTGTGTGCAAGAAGAGCATGATATAAGAACAGCATTAATATGCCTGAAATATGTCCTCTGTGCTTTGTAGTGGGCCAAAGCAGGATTCTTAATATGGTTTGTGAAGACCTACCATGGTGCTTTTCTGGGAAAGGCTGACTTGCATTAAGTGGTGCAGATATCAGCTTCCTTTATCTTCAGTGGTGGAGCTCTGGGAGACGTGGTGTCCCAGCACATACTGCTGCATTTTGGTTTGAGGGGAAGTTCAAACAAAGTTTAGAGGAGGATCCAGACTCTGCTTGCTTATCTGACTCCAGCTGATCTCATCCTTTTGAAGTGCATCTAAAATTAATGTCTGTCCTTTACTGAGTTCTCTTCTGAAGTACACAGCTGGGGGAATGAGTACTTCGGACTATAAATGCCTCGTATCAGGGTTTTGCCTGTAAATTGGCAACACTGAAAAACTGATCAGACACTTGAAGCCCTAGGATTCCCATAAAATACGTTCTTACTAAATGAGAGGAAGACTGAGATCTCAACCCAAATTAAATACTTGCTATTTTTGAAGTAATTGTGAGTGTGCTGTGAGATACTTTCACCCCAGCTCTGGTTCAGTCTTGCTGAGAGTTCTTCTAAACATAGCATTTAGTTTTGCCAAAACGAGAAAATTTAGTATTTTTTCATTTACAAGGCAAAGTAGAACTAACCTTTATAGTTTTTGCCTTTGCTTTGTCAAAGCATACAGGAGACTGCATGGTTGTCTAGAAATGCTAAGCGTGTATAATTCTCCCATATCACTTGGTCTTGTGTTAAATGAACTTTCACAGGTTAATAACATAAGCAAATCTTGTCTTAAAACAGATTTTAGATGTAAACCAGGAAAGATATATATCTGTGCTTTTATTTTAGCACTGCTGATAACCTCTAGAAAATGAATTAAAATAATTTATGAAGTTTTTAATCCTTTAGACCATTAAATATATTACATGTATATTGGTTCCAAATTCACAGTGGTCTCCGTGGGACATCAGATAATATTTGAACTTCAACTCACTGACACTGGAAAAGCAGAAAACGTGCTTGCACCAATTATTTCACGTTCTGTAGGTTCTGGGGAATATGTGAGAAAGTCACAGAGAACAGTACTTTTCCTTTTTTTTCTTAGAATTAGACTACAAAGCATTTTATTCTGCCGGATACACAGAATATGGCAAACACCAAAGTAAGGTGATGGGTCACTTAGTGATATATAACAGGAAGGAATGCAGAATGCATACTATGAGAAAGACTAGCTTGGGCTAAAATCACTTCAGGCAGTTTAATCTGACTGTGATTTGAACCTGAACATTTTCTGAATCACCTGCTTAACTTTCTTTTCTTTTACAGCTAGGAGAAATATGAGTTAACCTGACTTTTATGTCCTTTTCAGTTTGAAGTGTGGACATTATAAAACATAAGTCTCTTAATTCTTGTTTGCTTGTTCATTTTATTTCAGCTGTTTTGTACATTTGCTTAGTTGGCCTTTCTTTGTCTGACTTTCAGGTCTTTGAAGAGGAGCACCACATCTTGTACTTGGACCATGGTGGAGTTATTGTGGCTATCAAAGACACCTCTATCCCTCTGAAAATACTCAAGTAATTCTACAGTCAATTAGAGTAGAGCTGTTGTGTATTCAAGGCCTCAAAGTTCAGAGTTTAAGATAAACATTTCAATGTGATCATGTATGAAACGCAGGTGGAATCAGCTTAATTTAACATTCATTGAGTCAACACAATGCAGTTGGATGTTTACTTTAAGACTGCTTCATGGTGCTGAAGGTACCATGGCATCCTGCATTAATCATAAGAACATTTTCTTGCATCAGTGTAGGCATTTTTTCCTTAAGACTGTTCTGGAACTCTACAGTAGAAGCTGTGTCCAGCATAATTGTTAATCTGCTACTGGCTGTGCCAGCAGTACGTCGATGCTCAGCCTGTGCTGCACATGGGGCTTAGATGTGCAGTCAGGAGAGTTCACTGATACTGTCCTCTCCAAGGGCCACAGGGAAGTTGGAGAACAGCCCTGAGTTTCTCTGGCAAGAGCAATTTAATGTAGAGTTTGGGAGCCAACAGACAAAAGATTTATTTGCGCTTACATGACGTGTAATTTGGTGTGCCAGAATCACAGCTCGTCCGAGATATTCATGCACAAATTAACTGCAGTGTGCATAGATCCTCTCGTATGGTGACAATGCAGCAAGTGGCCTTCTCAGCCTGTTTGGCAGGAAGGGTTTGTTGCAAAGAATTTTGTCATAAAATGTCAAGGTTTAGACTGCATTATAGTGCAGCAGAACATGGTATATAATCTTCAGCATTAAAAAACTGTAAGGCATCTTTATCATTTATGGTTGGGCTCATTTTTGCAGAATTGTGTTATATACATGAGCAGGAACTAGCTCTGTACCTGATTATCTGGACTGAAAACCATCATTAACCTACAGTCCAAAAGATCTGGAGGAAATGTACAGAAAAAAGAGACTTGGACTTATAAGTTTTGGATGCACGTTTGAAATATGTTTTGAAGTATGTTTTGCTGATTCATCAGTATCTTTTGCAGATATTTAAGTGGACTGTAGCAGCCATGAAGGGCCATCCTCACACTGGTGCCTGGAGCTAGTACACCTCCCACGTTTGAGCAGTTGGCCTCTCATGTTTCACTGGCCTCTGCTTAACAGATCTATAGCTCAGAGACTACTAGAAAGAATGAAATGTGAATTAACTTTTGAATCTTCAAGGTAGCTAGATAGTTTGTTGACAGAGCTCAGTTTTTAATTGGCCTGAGGAATTATATTGTTGGGGAAAACTTGTTACACCTTCTCATAAAGATGGGAATCCCTGGATAAGTTACTGAGAAGATCACATTAATATCATGCACTGTCTAGGAATACTGTATTTTGTGATCAAAAATCCTAAGCTTTAGTAGTGAGGGGATTTTTAAAGTGCATTCTGCTTTGTATACCCGTAGTTGTAAATGAAAGCCTTTTCTGCTTTTTTGCAGGTTCAGCATAGATGAAGGCCAGACCTGGAGCACACATAATTTTACCAGCACTTCTGTCTTTGTAGATGGACTCCTTAGTGAACCTGGAGATGAGACACTGGTCATGACGTAAGGTTTTGGTTTCACCTCTGTTTTCAGGGCTCTCCCTGTTTATGCATTTGCATAGATTTTCAGCTGTGCATGTTGGAGATAGTCCTTGAGTCAGTGGCTTTTGCTTCCCACAGTCACACACTTACATCCTTGAAATCATCTTACTGCAGTATTTCAGATTTTAAAGAATTATTATGTTCAAATGAAATCTTGTAGAGTTACCACAGGGGAGAGTGGAATATTAGGACTGCTTTACAAGTGCGTAAGATGCAGGCAAAAAAAAACCCTATTTCCTCTTGCCTTTTTTTGTTGTTGTTGTTTTCTACAGATTTTTAGTCAGACATCAAAAGTGTTAAATATCTGTTGTCTTCACAGTGTAAATCACTGTAGTGTTGTCTTAGTAAATAGTACTGCAGTACTTGGTAAAACCAGGCACTCTGCTGTCAAATATCTGTTTTTATTCTGTGCAGTGACAGAGGCAGATGCTGTGAATAGTTAAAAATAACCAAATTCTGCAACTCAAAATTGTTTATCTTGTTTATCTGTCTTTTTCCAAAGGATCAGGGACATCTGGATCTGAGCTGCACGTTTTGCTCCATCTCTAGGATGAATGCCAGAATTTTAGAAGTGTCTGAGAGTAAAAAACACCTGTGCAGTCAGGGAGAAAGGCACGTGCTGCCTGCAGGCAGAAAGGGGAGTGCACTCAGGGCAGTGCACACAGGTTGTTGTGTGTGCTGCTATTGCAACAGGTTGGGTGATTTTTACATTGCAGCTCAGTGTGCTCATGACAAGCTTTTTCTCCCATGAGTTGCAAATAGAGCTGTCTTTGACATGTACCAGTAGCATTTCCTCCAGGGAAAAATAAATTAATAGCCCAGTGTATAAAGCAAAACAGAAATCCTACCCAGTGTACTTCAAAGCGTTGTGCCAAGTTCATAGCAGTGTAAGAGGGGAATCTGGTCTGTTGGTTATTTCTCTCTTTCTCCACTGCCCCATTTATCCTCCATTATACAGCTGTGACCTGAGAAGAACAGTATTATCCCATCATCTTCCCCTTCTCTCAAATACAGGTTTATTTATGATATAATATATGCCACATGGAGACACTTATGCCTCTCAATGAGGGATTTCCATTGATTTCACTAAAAGCAGATGGATCAAAAGCCTATCTCAATCTATACTTACTAGCAGATAAAATGGTGTGTGGAGACTGTATGTTCTGGGCTTGGTGTTTTTTGGGTCTTTTTTACCTCATAAAGTATCATTAAAACAGTGATTCTGTGAAGATGTGCTTAATTACCTGGCTGAATGGGATAAAGTGCTCTTGTGAAACATAATGCCTTTCTAAAATCCTCTATGTAAAATACACAGAGCTGCAGCTGGATTTGGTACATGAGCCCAAACTGACATAAAAAGCATCCTGTGACTTGTGTATTTCTAAAGGCACAGCAAGAGTCTGCTCTAGTGTGTAATGCCAGGCTTGTAGGATCTCACTTTTTAGCGAGTTTTACTGAGCATGGAGGGCATCAAACATTGAATAGCACAGACTGGCCCTGAAGACACATGCAAATTTCCTACCAGATTCCAAAGACAATGAGAAGAATAAACCTGCAGTGTGTTTCATTGTTGCCATTGTATCAGCTTCCTTGTCTCTCCGGCTGCTTTTGACTGTGTTTTACCTTCAGGGTGATCTTGTCAGCCCGGTGGTGCTCTGACTTTATGTCAAGACCTTTCGTTGGTCTGTCTGGCTTAGTTCATTTTTCCTGAAAACTTATTTTTGTACTAAGTTATTGTGGCTGACTTAATCTGCAGTGATTTGTTGCTTTTGAGAAATATACATTCCCTGGAAAAAAACCAGAAATCATCTTTTCATTTTGTTAGATAGAATTTTCTTCCAAGTAGAACCTGGCAAGATGAACTTGTAAATGGTAACAAAAATAAATTAGTAGCATCTTTCACCTTGAGGAATCCACAAATCCATTGCCAAGGACCTAGTCGGACATTTTTTACTAATATGGGAATTTGATTTTCTTCCTTTGGTGTGGAATGAGCTTGAATAAAGACTTTGAATAAAGAGTGCAGTGTCAAAATCCGCATAAATTAGGAGAGAGAGAATAATTCTGAAGTGGGAAGGTAATAACTGAAAAAATGCGCAGCAAAATTAAGGAACAGACAGTATTTAATTTAAAGCTCCTAGAATAAACTCACAAAACAGTGAAAGAATATTTTACCTGTACTGGAAGTGACTGTTAGAGTAAAATCCTGGTTACACTGAAGTCAGTCTGTGTGTCCCACTGAAGTCAATCCGTGTGTAAGAGACTTTTCATGCATGATGTCTGGAGTATTGATCGGACTTGTAAGTGGTTTGCATTTGAATTCCAGTTCTGTCCTGATTTATCCAAAATCAAAGAACATGAAATCACACAATGGTTTGGGTTGGAAGGGACCCTTGAGACCATTTAGTTCCACCCCATCTCTCATGGGCAGGGACACCTACTAGAACAATTGCTCAAAGCCCCATTCAGCCTGGCCTTGAGCACTTCCAGGGATGGAGTATCCACAGCTTCTCTGAACGTGGTCCAACACCTCCACATCCTTTTTATGAGGACCCCAGAGCTGGATGCAGCACTATGGGTGGGCTCTCATGAGAGTGGACAGAGTGGCAGAATCCCCTCCGTTGCCCTGCTGCTCACAGTGCTTTGGATGCAGCCCAGGACAAATTTGGCTTTCTGGGCTGTGAGCACGCACTGCTGGCTCGTGTTGACCTTGTTGTCAGCCAACACCCCCCACTCCTCATCAGGACTGTTTGTAACTCATTCTTCCATCTGTTCTTGGGACTAACCCAAGGTGCAGGACCCTGCACTTGGCCTTGTTGAACTTCATGAGGTTCACACAGGCCAACCTCTCAAGCCTTCCAGGCCCCTCTGGATGTATCCCTTCCCTCCAGTGTGTTGTCTGCACCACAGTTTGGTGTCATTGGCAGATTTTCTGAGGAAGCTCTTGATCCCACTGTCCATGTTCTGGCAAAGGTGTTAAACAGCACCAGTCCCAGTACTGACCCCTGAGGAATGTCACTCCTGACTGTTTTCCATTCCAGTGAAGTGGTCTAGTAAGTTTTACTGAACAAATGGGAAAATGTGAACCTGGTTGCCTCAAGCATTCCTTTCAAAGTTTTGTGTCTTCTCCTAAACAGAGAGGAAAGCCAAATGTTGACTTGTCAAAAGTTTTCATAAAACTCAGTTGTCATCTGTCAGTCAACATTAATCTAAATCATTCATCGAAATCCCCTGCAGTATTCAAGATGTGTACAATCTTGAATACTCTAAATACAAATGCCAAGGAAAATATATTTTATTCCATTGTGCTCTGCAAAAGACCTAGTTAAGATTTTTAGGAGTTTTAGTGGTAAAGTATTCAAAAACTTTAGGAAACTCATTGTTTTCAATCTGTCTAGATTTCCATTTCTAAAGAGACCTAGTTAGGAGTTTAGGAAAGATAAGCAATAAAGTATTCATAAATTTTAGGAAACTTGATCTGTGTAAAAATCAACTTCTAAATGAGGAGCTCAAATCCAGTATTTACAGCTAAATGAATAAGTAAGGTTTCTAAGAAAATTTCTCAACTAATATATTTTCATCAAAATAGTGCATGGACTAGTAGGTTTTATTTTGTTCTAAATTTGTAACAACGAAAATTACTGCAACCCAGTGTTACACCAAGCAATATTTTATAATTTGGAAAAATTACTTGCTAATACTGGATTGAGTAATGGCCTAACTCAGTGCAAAAGGAAGAATTTTTGTGTGTCTGAAATATTGATGTTCCTCTTCAGAGGATATAGTTAATGTAGTGAAAGTTTCAAACCTGTTGAAATTGTTTCTAAATCACATCTCAGCTTCAGGGAGTGTTTCCCAAACCAGGTTATTTAGATTGCAGTGTAAATCCAGTAGGAACAATAACCATGGTACCACAGACCATAGCCCCTTTTAAAAGGGCAATAAGAGGTTACATAAAAGAATTTTTTTTTAATGTCAAGTAAAACCAAAATCTTCCTTGTGGGTAATTGTATTTTTTCCAGAGGGTTATTTTTTTTTGTAATGTCTCATGGAATAACAACTTTGGATGCTGCTGGGAACTTTATGACATCTCTGAACTGCAGAACTCCTGCATACATGTCTTGCTGTCTTGAATACCCATTGTTTTGTTCCTTTTGGGTTCCTGGGTGATCATGGAAACAGGAAGATAGTCTAATTTAAACTTACTCAAAACCAGGTGAATATTTACAAGTATCATATATTAGGTGGAACCATCTGGATTTTTGTAACTATTGATTCTGCTAGGAATGTCAGTCTCACCTTTAACAACATCAGCAACAGCCAGCATTACATGTAGTTTGTGGAGCTTATTGTCACACATGGCAGCACACTCCTTCTCCTGTTCTCCTTGAGTATCTTACTAGGTGGAGGTACTTCTGTGTCTGGAATTCTTCTCTACTGACTTTCTCATACTACAACACTCACAAAGGGTAGGTAAAAGGTAGATAAAGCCTCATTATGTAGGAGAACAGCTGATTTCTGAAGGCAAATTCTAGATTTTCTTTTCAGCAAGTTAATGTCTTGTATGAGAATCATTGCTCAGTTATGAAATGGTTGTTCTGCTCCCTGCATGAGAAGGAACATATCTGAGAGAAGATAGAGGAAACGGTGAAAAAAGCATTGGAAAAGCAAACTGCTTATTCTATTCCAACCTAATGTAGATACCAGCTAATGCAGATGTACAGATCTCTGTGTAGTAGCAAGTCTAAGGCTTTTGTTGGAATCTCTGTGGACACAGATGTTAGCAGAGCAAGGCAAAGCATTGCAGTGACACCACCAACTTGTGACCTTGGAGTCAAGACCTGGTACTGCCCTGGTCTCTCCCTCAGCTCAAAAGAAGTTTAGTGGGTAAAGTTTGGTTTTTAAATGTCTTTCCTTAGAATTTCAGATTGTAGTCAGAAGCACAGGAGCAGGATGCTTTCAGTCTCACTTTAAAACCCATATTTAATACATTTTTAGGACAGATCTGTTAATATATTTGAATAAGAGAAACTGTAAGGTTAGGAATTCATGTTCTGTAAGAATCTGCTATCACTTTGTCTGTTTTTACAGGACAGAAAAAGGGTGATGTGACTTTTTCGTTCAGAACAGACCTTTTGTAATTTTGGGCTCTTGTCACAGAGTGAGTGCCTGAAGCTTTGGTCCTCTAACTATGGTTCCATTTTAGTTTCTATTTCAAATAAATAACCATTACAAACTTAGCCAACAACTAAATTTTTTAAACACTTTATTTACTTTTGGTTGGGGCCTTGAACTATATTTTGCTCTCAGAATGAAGGAACCACAATTTAGATGACTGTAGACTATTAACTCTTGCTCTGCTTGGTGAAGTCTGAATGAAGAATTTAGTTGTGATGAGACTTGCTTTTTAAATACATGAGTAGGAAAACAGAGTATTAGCTAAAGAATTATAAAATTTTGCAAGTATCCCAGATTAATTAGATCTTTAGGTAAGATGAAAACAGAGGATTTAATGATGTAAAAACTGTCCTCTACAGTGTCATGTTTCTCTTTAAACAATTTTGTTCCCAGGCCGCCTTGTATTTACCTCTGCACAAGACATTAGGCTAGGCACTAAATCTGCAATATTTTTTAAACAGCATATGTGTTAAAAGGTTGTTCTTGGAAAGGAATTTATCAAATGGACCTGAAAAAATGTTGGATGTAATTCACAAGTATGATGGAGCCACTGAATCCTGGATGAAGTGGAAACACCCTCATTCTGCTCCTCCCTAGCACTTCTCAGAACCTAAGCTTTCATTTCTGTTCCTTTTCCCCAAAAGAGCTTAAACCAAAATGTTTTTGGCATTAATGAATGAATAGCAATTATTAGCTTATGGGAGCAGGAAACAATGAAAAAACGTATCTTGGTTCAATTTCAACTAAATTGTTTCCTCCCTTCATTTTTCACTTTGGCAGCCAAAAAAAAAAAAACAAAAAAAACAAAAAAAAAAAAAAACCCCCACAAAAACAAACCAAAAACCAAAAAAACAGGCTAACCAAGAGACCCTACTCTTCTCTTCAGTGCATTAAGTATATGCATGTGTTTGTAGTTTAAGGCATTTAAGTCATAAATGTCTCAGCATATTTGCACATGATCTCCTGTATACACAAAGATTTTTTATGTGCAGTTGCTTTATACAGGCAGGTGTCTACTTTTGCACATGGAAGCATTCATCATTTCTGTAGTTGCAATTTAGGAAGGCCACTGAAATGTGACCTCTGTTATGTTATTTTGGAGAATTAGAAAAATATGCTGAATTATAATCTTGATGTGTAACAGACTGCAGCCTGAATCTCACATTACTTTCATCCATTTTACCAGAAGGAGCTCTCTGACTTACCTAGATTTTTGTTGATTTTACAACGGTGTAATGGAAACAAAGACAACTGAAAAATACTCATCTAATAAAGATTCACTTGTCACTTTCTCTTTTGAAAATAGTAGGCCTTAAATATCACTCTAGTGCATAGTTATGGCTAACTGTCTGTGCCAATCCATTTCCCCTTGGAAATTCTTTCATTAATAAGATTATTCCTGTGAGTTAAGGAGAGCACTAACTGTAGGCATTGGCTACACTAAAGTGCATCCTTCTGTGCCACCATCTCATCACTTTACTCCTCAGCCAGGTAATTTTTGCACAGATTTTGGCGTGTCTTGCTGTATGTTCAAAGACATTAATAATATGAACCACAACAGGCAGAACAAAAAGAGGATTGTCACATTTCTTTGCTTTTTCAGGGATATTGTCATAATTTGTAGTAAAGGTCTACATGAAGCAAAGGACTCAGCTCTTTGAAGTCACCATAAATTGACAAGAGACTTCTGACTAATCCTTTTATGTAGAAGAAAACTGAGAAAGATGCTGGGTTTTTAATGTAAATGGCCTTTGATATCTAGTGAACTGTAAGGTAGATTGAATATTTAATCTGAAATTCCATTTTTTGTTATAAAAATTAGCAGAGAAGTCTAAGAGTTAAAAAATATTTATTCATTACAATAAGTTCACTGTTTGTTCTATTTCCTTCTAACATGATTTATCACTGGAAAGGAGTATATGGAACAAGGTATAAATATAATTTTTTGACAAAGCTCTGTGACTGCTTCCATTTGAAAGGAGAGAGAAGGAATTGTTAAAATAATTAACTAGCATCTCTGGAAGTGTAGTTTCCTTTACCAGCTTGAGCACAGACTCATTGTTAGCTCCTGAGGCTTAGATCTGTAAAGAATTTTGGGTACAGGCATGGACAGCTCTGCTTAGGTGCTGTCCAGAGGAATTTCGACAGATTATCGAAGAGAGAGCCCTTGAGGTTGCCCACATCCACCTGTATGTGGGGCCCTCAACTGACCCTGATTCAAATCCTAGGTTTTGTTGTTATAGCTCTATAATTTTGAAGTCTTTCAAAAAACCTAGGGGCCCTGCCCCACGTGTCATATGAAGTTATCAGAGTGTGCCCACAGGCAGTTCATCACTGTGCAGATGTCACAGTGGACACCGAAAGAACCACACGAGCACACGCTGGTGAGCAAAGCAGGGAAATGGGACGAGTTTATTTACAAAACTCAGTTTTATACATTTCTTATGGAGACTGTGGATTGGAGGATGGAATTCCACCTCTCAATCCACATTGGTCAAGCCAACTGTCAATCAACTTTTTCTTCCTACCTAGAAATCTGTAAACAATGAAAGACAGTTAGCAAAACATGGCCAGTGTTTATAGCAGAAAGTGTGATAAAGTAAAATTTCTGACTCCAATATGAAGAACATTACAGAAGGCTTAGAAAAGTCTTCAAAACCAGGGTGACAGTGCAGACACTGTGCTACAGTCCCTGTTTTGAACATCACAGCTGATGGCAAACTCATACAGACGCGAGCAAAAGCCAGTGCAGCACTTGGAAGACTAAGACAGTGAGTCTAGAATGAAAGAGGCTTCTGATTTCAAACAGAAGTGACTGTGCATCACACAGTTGTCATCACCAGTCCTCAGTACAAGTGCAAAACTTGCACAGTTTTAGTTGCTGCATTAAACATCTGAATAAATTCCCCATGTGACCTTTGTGACCTTAGTGGGAAAACACTGCAGGATCACTCCCACCACTCTGAGGTCTTTGAGTGCTCTCAGGTATTCATGAGTAAAGCCAAACACACCGGCAGGAGGTGACACAGCTACCACTGCTCCTCTGAACAAGGAGTCTGTATTGAATAGGCCTTGTCTATTGAACAGAATTTACTGGAAAAGATTAGCATTGCATATAATTTCTGTTAAATTACCTCTGCCTGATTATGAGCTTTACCAGGAACAGAAATAACCAGCAATCCTCCAGCAAATAGTTTAAATGAGTTAGCTTAAAAACGGCATTAAACTGTCTTATCTATCAAATGATGCAATCAAATTAAAAAATTATGTGCTCATAAATGAACTAGGAACAAATGTACAAAGTTGTTATGGCAACTGAAACGCTGAAGTTAAAATTATGGATCCTAAATTCTTGCAAATAAAAGTAAATTAATTTCCAAGGTAATTGGAATTTCTTCTAAAAATTATTTATCACAGCATCATCTTTTATGGTTTCAACAGAATTGATTTGATGGCTTTCTAATGAAATATAGTTAATCAAGAGGAAGGTTTTAGTAGCTTATGAATTGCTATCATCTTGATATATAACTTCAAGTCATCAGTTACACTTGCGGCATCATTCCAGTTTTTTTCATTCATATGATTTTATTCATCACATATATTATATATTTTGCACCTGAGCAATTATATTGTGATTGCTGTTATGTATTGCCTTATTGTAGCTCATATTTTTGTCTAATCCATTGAATCCTACTTAATACATGCCTTTGTTACTTTGAAAAAATACTTTTTTATTCTAGTGATCTTTAGCAGTACATTTAAATGTGCTCATGCGAGGTGTCTGCAGAACATGTTACTGCAGAAACAGCATTAATAATCATTAAGACCTTTTTTTCAAACAGTATGCTAAAGTGGATGCATGTAAAATGCTGCATTCCTTGGAAAATTTACCCTAGGAATTAGAAAGCTGTATGTCTGCATTTGTAATAGAGTTTGTGACTGTACTGGGACACTTTATTAAATCTTTCAGATTTTATTTAAGCCAGGGAATGTTGGGAACACTGGTGTTGTTACTGTGCTCTGTGAGAACATGGTCTTCAGTCTGTAGAATCAGAACAGCCGTAATGGAAACGAGGTTTTGGTGGGTTTTGTTGGTTTCTTCCTTTTTTTTTTTTTCCTTTTTTTTTCTTTTTTTTTCTTTTTTTTCCTTTTTTTTTTTTTCTTTTTTTTTCTTTTTTTTTTCCTTTTTTTTTTTTTCCCCCACGAGGCTGGACCAACATGCAGAAATATTATTTCAGTATCCTGCTAAAAATCCACAGAAGTGAATGTTACAGTTCACCACCTGAAGCAGTGACTTTGCTGTTTGCAAATAGGGTTTGTCCGTAGCTGCCATATTATCCTAGGAGATTTTGCATCATTTCCAGAGTAATTTCTATGGTTTTTCTATCACTATAGGGTGTGGAACTGGGCAATATTTATCTAATCTCTAGCTTTAATCCTGATATGCTCTGATTTCTTGCTCTAGTGGGGCAGAAAAACAACTTCAACATCTTCAATCATGACTTCTACAGAATTCTAGAATCATGAAATCGTTGAGGTCGAAGGTGACCTCTGGACATGACCTGGTCAAACCCCTTTGTCACACAAACCCACCCAGAGCCAGCCACACAGAGCTGTTCCCAGATGGCTTTTGAAAATCCAAGGGTGGACACTCAGCCTCTCTGGGCACCTGTACCACTGCACCCTCACAGCAGAAATGCTAATTCCTGATGGTCAGAGAAAACTTCCTGTGTTTCATTTGGGGTCTGGTGCCTCTGCTCCTGTCACTGGGCACCATTGAAGACCACTCCAATCCTAGCAAAGAATCTTCTTTGTACCTTCCCTCCAGGTATTTGTAGATTTGGAGAGTTTCCCCTGAGCCTTCTCTTCTCTGGGCTGAACAGTTCTACCTCTCTCAAGGAGAGCTCCTCCAGCCCCTTCCTCACCTTCACAGCCTTTAGTTGGACTCTCCAGTCGTTCCATCTCTCTCTTTTGTACTTGGGAGTCCAGAACTGGACCCAGTACTTCACATGGAACTCACCAGCACCGAGGAGGAATTAGAGAATAATATGGCTGTATCTTTAAAATTTATCCTTGTCCTTCATCTTTCTTGCCCTTCCTCCAGGTCTCTTTGAAGACAGCTCTTTAGTCTATAACAGGACTCTGCAAACATTTTGTTGTACTTCTCAGCTGTATCTATTCCAGTGAAAAACCCAATTCTTTCAATCATTCTTCATTGGTTACATTTTCTAAGCAGCTTATGAGTCATTTTGCCCCTCTTCAAATTCATTTTTAGTGGGTCTGTAAATATGCATATAAAATCCAAAATTAGACACAATATTCTTCCAGAGGCTTCACCAGTGCCAAGTTCATCAAAATAATTACCTCCATGTCCTCTGTTTTCAAGTTCTGAATACAACCTAGAATTAGTCCTTCTTATTTTGCAGCAACACTGCATTCTTGTTTTAATTCCACAGAATTACCCAAGTCTTTTATTTGATATTTGAAAGTTACTTTCCATTTTGGTTTCCACCTTTGATGTGGGTTTGGTTTTCTTTTTTCCCAAGGAGTATTTTCTGCACTTGGTTTTGGAGTATTTCATCATATTAATTTCTGAACATTGCTTCCATCAGTCAAAGTCCACTTCCTTCCTTATGTGTTACCTGCAAAACTTTTTGTCTTTCTTATTTGACCTCAATTGTTAATAAATATATTGACTGTGGACCCATCATATCTTTGTGATACATGTCTCAAAATATTCTTTATTTGATAACTACCTTTTGAAAATGGATTCTTCTAATTAAATATGTATTTCCATTTCTCTTCACAGTGATTTTATCTGCACTGATGTTTTCTTTTTTACATTGAGACAATGTCAGCTAGAACTGTGTAACAGTTTTAACAAAGGTCAAAATATGCTACGTTTTTTCCTTTCCTTTATCCACTAAACCAGTTACCCTGTAAAAGAAGAAAATTACATTAGTTTGACATGATTTGATTTTGATAAATACGTAGTAGCTGTTTGTTATCATTTTAATTATCTCCAAGGTGCTTAGAAGTGGATAGCTCAATAATTTGTTTGGTATCTCTGTGGATATCAAAATTAATTTTCTAACTCTCTGAGCTCTGTTTTGCTGTTCTATATCTCTGGTTATATATACAGGCATAAATGTGTATGGGTGGTTGTGTGTGCATATTTTTATATATAAGCAACCTGTTTCCCTTGCCACAGTTATTTGGAATCACCCTCATGAGGTTTCAAAGATCATTAATAATAGTTCAGAGATTATGTTTTCAGGAGAATGTCATTATTCTGTTCTGCCTTGAGCTCAAAACATCACCTCCTTTCTTCCTTTTTCCCGAACCAGTATCCCTAAGACAGCTAACACGAATGGAGAAAATTTTATTTGTTCTGTAGAAAATATTTTTCTTGAGACAGGAGTGAAGCTTTCACAGGACTTGGCTACTTGCACTTGAATGTATTTTTTAATAAATTAGTTAATAAAAGAAATGTAGTAAATTTGTGAAATTTTGTGAAGTCTGGAGCAGCAGTCACTGAGGTAGATAGTTGCATAAGCATGTGGTGAAATCTGCCTTATTTTAGTACCTTGTATGGAGAAACAATGATTTTAGAAAAGAGGTGCAGGTATTTTGCATGCAAAAGACACTTCATGTCTGTCAGCAAACACAGTCATATTGAAACAGGCATTGTGGAAAAAGCAAGAGACCACCTAAGTAGACACTTTATTGAGTATGTAAGTACCAGTGAATAAGAGGATATGGTGACAGCAGCTCTCAGGATCCAGCTGAACCAGAAAAAGGAACCAAACCCTTAGGCTCAGTGAGAGAAAGGGGACCACACACCTATGTGCACACAGAGCCACTGGACTGAGCCACATTCTTTAGTTTGTGTGTGTTACTTCTACTTCTGAGCCATGGGTACATTTAGAAGGAAAGGAATTAGATGATCCAAGTCAGTCCTTTAATCTCAGAGCCTTACAAGAAAAGAGTGAGACATACAAACTAAATGCATTTGTGTTTAATTAACTGCACTGCTGGTGGTGTGGTTTCCTGTGAGCGTGGGTTGTCCACTCATTATCATGTGAGCAGTGTGGGCAATAACCTATTGATATCTACATCTCTCTGCTGTGGAGGAGTAGCAAAGACACCAGGAAGGAAAGGGGGAAATCACTGTACATCTTTAGTCTCTATTAATGAACTATTTTCAGCTTTTTGGGAGATTTCAGAGCTGTAAGCCATTTACCAGGGAACATGCTTCATGTATTGCTTCTGTGCTGTAGAGAATCGACCATTTCTGGTCTACCCCAGTTCCAATCTGAACCTGGCACTCAGGAGAATATTCAGAGAAATGAGTGGCCACTGCAGAATGCTTTTAGTAAAACTGTACCAGTCCTGCTGTGTCTGGATTTGGACAAAACTGAGGGCAAAACAAAAGGAATTAATTATTTTGGAGAATGATACTAAAGCTTGGAATACGAACTCTGTTCAGTATGAACAGCACAGAAATTGTTGGCTTCAGAATTAACCTTAAATTCTTTGGCAAGTAAGTCACATAAGCCTGATACAAACCACAAATACATTTTACTTTTGCCCAAATAGAGTCTTTATCCTTTCTAATTTGTTGCTGGATGTCATGCTTACCCGTTTTGTTTTGGAAATAAAGATTCTGACTTAGAAAATGTTGGCTGCTTGTTTAAAAAAATGTTGGCTGCTTTAAAAACCAAATGCAGCTTGGTTTTTAAAGCAATGAGATTTCCTTCCCCACCCTCCCCCCCCCAAAAAAAAATACAGTTTGTGGCTGTTTTTTGTTATACATTAAACTATATGAAATGAAGAAGAGACTTTGAGTTCTCTAGGACAATGTGAAGATGTAGTGTATTCCTTAGAAATTAATACAGTATTATGATAATTCTGTGAGTTTAACAATAGCACATTGCCATGTGAAGAAATTAACACAAAATCCTACAACAAAAACAAATGAAGAAATTGCAAATCATAAGGAATGAGTGACAGAGCGGGAATCTGGGATTCTGCTCCCTGATCCGAGCTTCCTGTCAAAATCCGAGAGCAAGATAATAGACAAAAAATTTGATTCCAAATTAGAAAATATTATTTCCTGTTCTGGACAGTTTGCTAGGGAAAAACAAAACTTTAATATACAAGTTATATCTCTTCATTGTAAAGTTTCGTACAATTGACAAATGTTTCCTAGCTAGACTTGTTGTAAATGGAAGAGGAATAAAAGTGAAGAAAAATTACCCTGGGACGTTTTAGCACAGAACTATGACTGTGGATAGGAAAAGATGAACTTTTGAATCTCAGCTGTATGGTATTTCTTTGCAGTAAGAGCTTACTTTTGGTCTTTTGTTCAGAGTCTTTGGACATATCAGCTACCGTTCAGACTGGGAACTGGTGAAGGTGGACTTCAGACCATCCTTCCCCAGGGAGTGCACTGATGAAGACTATGAGTCTTGGGAGCTCACAAATCTACAGGTATTCATGGTTTTATGGTAACTGACAAAACTTTTCCATGGCTTTCAGATTCATATGGAGTTGCGTGCTGAGAAAATGTTTCCAAATTGAATTTGAATGCTACATCCCCAGCTTAATCTCCTTATACTGATTTCATAGGAGTTTAAAGTGGAGAGGATTTTGTGTTCCCTCTGGTTGTGTGATCTGTGTCCCAAAAAAGGCAGAAGTATCTCTGGTGGGCTGCCATAATAATAGGTGGTCCTGCTGGATTGGGAAGCATGTTCCATAAACTGGAGTGTGTAATATTGATTGAAACAATTTCAACATGCAGTCGTGTTCTGCCAACTTCCTGACCACATACCATACTCGTATATAAATTGCCATAAGTAAAGTCCATTGCAGAAGTAATTTAGGATCTCAGTGGACCAATCACATAATGGAGTCCAGTTGTTTTGGGCAATACCCTTCCTGCAGTAATGCACTAAGGCTGTGCTAATCCTGATGCTCTGGCCAAATCCACTTTTCGGAAGCTAAATTCTCTGTACAATGTACTGATTAAAGAGACCAATGGGGGGGTTATTATTAAATGCAATATATCATATTTATTCATAATCATTCTGATTATTATGTTCTGCTTCTTCCACCAGAGTTAGTTTATTTTTTGCATACTACTTAGTGTTACTCCAGCTCTCATTTGCTAATGTTACACCTCTTGTTTGGGACTGCTGTGTGTATACAAAGAATATTATGCAGATCTGAGCCTAAAGAGTATCAGTCTCTTTGGATATTGGCATTGAAATGTCTTTCAGAAATTAGAAACTACTAAAGTGGCTTTGACAGAGTACTTGCAGCTGCCCAGTTACCAGTGGAGTATGTATGGAGAGAGTTCATTCTGTGTCCTCTTGGTTGGTGCTTCAGATGGACAGCCAACACGAGACATGATGATTTAGAGAAATTCAGCTATCTGGAGCCAGATGAAATTTTTAAATGGCCATTCAGAGCTTTGTACACAGGCTGGGCACTCATGAAACATAAACTGCCCTTGCATTTTCATGTGCATCTCCAGATTTGTGTCCTGGAAATACAGCCTATGTTACAATTATGTAATGACCTGTTAGTGGACAGCAGTGGATATGAGGGATTTCTATACGTATATATCTGAGGATCAGAGGGCTGTTAAGGTTTACAGTCCTGGCAGCAAGACCAGCCTTTCTCAGCACAGCACAGGGTCTGTGTGGTGCAGGTTCCCTTGCAGTAAGTCCAGTGCTTTGATATTCAGGGTGATCGTTGCATCATGGGCCAGCAGAGAAGCTTTCGCAAGAGGAAGATTTCATCATGGTGCATTAAAGGGAAAAGTTTCACATCGGCTCTCACTTCCAAAGTCTGTGAATGTGTGAACACTGATTTCTTATGGTGAGTCTGTCTGTGGGCCTTTGGACTGATTGCTAATAAATATTTACTTAGAGTTTGAGATGGGTTTATTTTCCTCCTTTTGCCCCTGTTCCCACATGGCCATGTATAAGCAAGTAGGCAACATGTTATTAAATAACGTGTTTCTTTTACGTTTGCATTTGTTTAAAAATGTTGTCATGTTTAAGTATTTGTTTCACCTGACTGAAAAAATCCTGATGTTTTTCTCTATTGATCAAGACTTGACAAATTACCATTGAATTAATTTTAAAGAAAAGCAAACTCTTTATATTAAAAAAAAAAATAATGCTTGGTCTGAGTGTCAAAGGAAATTTTTGAAAAATCTTTTTTTACCAAGGGAGGTAATTTTACAGAACTGGCAAAGTAATTACAACCAGTTTTTCCCCCAAGTGTACAGAACAGAATTGGCTTCATCAACTTGTATGTTCATCTAGTAGAATAACACTGAAAAAATACACTGACTTTGAAAAATGTAGTTTAATTCACCCCAAACTGGGTTGCAGAGTGGAGATAGTAACACCTTTGGTGTTGATGTTTTTCAGTGATTACGGGTTTGAGCGCTCTGTGCCTCTGAAGTCGGAGTCGAGCAGGTGCTTTGCTGACTTTTGGTTTAATCCAGAAGCACCTCCTGAAGACTGTGTGTTGGGGCAGGCATACACCAGCAGCACTGGGTAAGCTGGGTTTGCATTTCACGGGCTTGATGAGGCTTCCAGAGAGGGGCAGAATATTTCAACCAGCAGCATCAAATGTGGTTTGAAAGAAATTCACATTTAAGTACTTAAATAGAGTCTACAAGAGAGCTGGAGAGGGACTTTACACAAGGACATGTAGTGATAGGACAGGGGGGAATGGCCTTTAACTGAAAGAAGGAAGGTTTAGATTAGATATTAAGAAAAAAATTTTTGCTGTGAGAATGGTGAGACACTGGTTGTCCACAGAAGCTGTGGATTCCTCATCTC
Source organism: Prinia subflava (assembly GCF_021018805.1). Lineage (NCBI taxonomy): Eukaryota > Metazoa > Chordata > Aves > Passeriformes > Cisticolidae > Prinia > Prinia subflava. Next base: position 10,672,640 of record NC_086253.1, on the reverse strand, counting down.
TGGAAGTGTTGAGGGCCAGGTTGGATGGGGCTTTGAGAAGCCTGGTCTAGTGGAAGATGTTCCTGTCCATGACAGGGGGTTTGGAATGATCTTTAAGGCCTCTTCCAACTCAAACCAGTCTGTGATTCTATGAAATGTAAATAAGGCAAATTGTAAAAAACTGAGAAATGGAAAAGTTCTGATTCTGACTTAGACCATGAGCAGAGGCTTCCTAGAGACTAATGAAAGAAAAATATTGCTTTGCATGTTCACAGCAGTTCAAAAACTAATCCATCTGAGAAGAGGGGGAGCTGTCTTTTCAGATTTTTTTTTTGTAATATTTTGTATCTACTATTACACTTCTGATAGGAATGTTCATTCAGAGCCTTTTCTTTTGGCTCATTTCTTGGGTTCAGAGTAATTTTCAGTTTGGATCCAATGAATTACTTTGAGGAACTGGCAGCATCTCACAGAATTCCCAAGTTTCTCACTTCCATAATGGTAAGGAGTTCTGTGGAGAATAGATTCTTTTCCTGACCATATGGGACACTCAGAATCAAAGGAAAGCTTTAGTAACTATAAACAATACTGCATAGAATATACACTACAATGCAGTCTGACGTCTGTGCTGAGAATAACTTGCAGCTGGCATCTATTCTGGCTTATCATAACACCATCACAGTCGGTTGTGGAGATGAGAACCAAATGCTGAAATGTTCAATCTGGCAGTAGAATCACAGTCTCTGTGTATATTTACCTTACTGAAGAAAATGCTGCCTTTTGGGTTGTGGCTGACAGCTGTGATATACAGAATGAGAATTCAAAAGAATGAAATAAGACTGGTCTTAAAGGATGTTTAAAAATAACATACCTGTGTGAAAGTGATCTGTAAATAATTACTGTACACATCCGATTATTTCATTATTAGCACTTCTGAAGTGTGAATCCTTTCGCTCTTTTGTATGGTTATATTAAACAAATGCTTTAAGTGTTTTAAGAAATGAATAGATTTGAAAGCAGCAGTTAAGCAATTAGTTCTGGGTTAGTGCAGAAGTTGTTTGGTCTAATTTTGTTGTGATCTTTCGGATTTGAACCAAGACCTCTAGAGCATTGAAGACTTGGATGCTGGAAAAGGGGATGGCAGAGAGAACAGCAGACTGTCTAGGTCCCTGGAGCTAGTCTAGCATGTTTCTAAGCTGGAAAACAGACTCTTCCAATGCATGCAAGGGAAATTCTCATCATGCTCCAGATCCTCTTTCTTCAGCAGATTTCCCCTAGTAAAGGCAATGTCCCCAATGAAAGTACTTGCATTGTGAGTTGGCTTTGATTATTTGCAATCTTGTCTGTTTGTGAACCCAAGGAAAATGCAGTAGCTACAATCACACGTGTTTGTTGCCTTTGCTGGCATTCTTTTACTTACCTCCAATTCACTGTGTCCACTGTTTACTGTTTTTGCAGGTACAGGAAAGTTGTTTCTAATGTGTGTGAAGGTGGAGTGGACCTGCAGCAGAACTTAGCACACCATATGTGTCCACTGATTGCTCCCAAGGGTCTTCAGATCAGCATCAGAGAAGAAAGCCTGGCTGTTAGGCCTGGGGAAGACATCACCTTCATTGTCCAACAAGAGCAGGTAGTAATGAACATTGGCTACATGGAAGTTGAATCACTGATTTTAGGGTTAGTGTCATTCCTACCTGTTTTGCTGCTGAATGAAGATTAATTGGTGCTTGAGACGAAGATTAAGAACTTTCTAAATACTGAAACCTGATTTCAAGGGAATAAGACAAGCCAGTAAACTCAGTGAACCTCCAAATTCTACCTGCAGAACAGGATTTTTCTCCTCAACAGAAAAGGCACTGGTTTTTTGGAACATCAGAGTAACTAGATTACCAAAGTCTTCTTGGACTGAAAGTTTCAACTGCTGTATCAGAGAAGAACAGAAATGTAGAGAACATTCAATACTCGGGTTTAGGTGGTTTTGAGAATCAGCCTTTCAGAAAGGAATGAGGCAAAGCTAAACAGAAATCAGCGAATAGCTCAGCATAAGAATATTTATTATATATTAGTTGTGCTGCCAAAGATACGGGGTTTTTTTCTGTTTATTGAGAGACAATGCCCTGAGGCCCTGACCAACAGCAACAAGTAACTTTTGGATGAATTGTTTGGCATGGGTTTGTTTTCTCATGCTTGTTTTTTAGCATGAGGCTCTAACTGCTCTGCTCAGGTTACCGGAGTATTGTAATCCTGGCTAACCCCACTGGTTTGCAAGAGCTTGAAGTTCACACATTTTGGCAAACCTGTGTTTTTTAAATCAAGCACTTGGGATTTATTTCTGTAATAGAATCAAGAAGGTTACGTGCAGAACACTGGGCTGCTTAATACTTCACAGGCTCCGTGTCCCAGTGCAGGCAGTGCCCCAGCAGTTTGTGAGGCAAGTTCTGCTGCCTTCTCTTCTTTAGAGTTTGTTTGGAAATGTTTATTGTAAGCCTAGAGAATTTGATTACAGTTTGGACTCTAATGATTTTGATTGGTAGTTTAACTTTTTTCCTTCTGAAGATTTCATGAATCTCTGTGGCAATATGAAAAAAAAACATTTAAAATTATTCACAAATCTTCAGAAGTAAGGGATCTTGAAGAGAATCCCTTGCTATGTTTTTTGGTGAAGTCTTTGCTCCATACATCAAAGAGGAAGACGGGTTTAGAAGAAATGTAGCAGTTTGGTGCCCTCTATGGCTAAGAATAATATTTAAACTCAAATGTCCTAAGCTTTGCTTAGGACTTAATCTGTATGACGAAGTCTAATGAGAATTCATGACAATTACTGAGTTTAAGAAACAGCTCTACTACAACAAAACAAAACATGCTACTTTCTCTGCTGAACAAAATTGATTTGCTAGTTTCTGTGAATGCATTTTGTTAGATGCAGAAATACCAGACATCAGAAAGTAAAGGAAGCAGGCTTCTGGTACCTTTGGGCAGTTTGCAACTGTCCTTGGAAATAATAATAACAAAGAAATACATCATCATGATAATAATTTTTCCCAAATTGTGTTGGCTGAATATATGAGTAAATAATGTCATGACAATCTCCTACTTTTTATGAAAGTGGAAATCCAAATGCCTTATAGATTAAGCTACCTTTTCCCTTTGTCACTGTTTTGCTATCTCTTCATTTTTTCTGTCTTTACTCATCAGAAAATAGAAATACCTTGGTGTTTTGAAGACAGCACACTCATCTTTATACTAGGGAAGCTATTAGAATAAAACCTTAAGGCAACCTTCCTCTACTGTCTTTCAATGCTGGTTTCTGTCTCACCTGGAAAAATATGTTTGTATACTTGTTAGCATAAGAAAGAATGAACAAGACCTGTATGCAAGCTAATGTCATCTAAAGAGATTCCACTTGCTAACACATTGCTGGCAAGGAGATCTCTCTTTTGCTTTAAACTTTAATAGCATATTATCTCCTCTGCAAAATTCTACTCTTCTGTTGTCAAAAGAAAGATGTTATTTGGGAAAAAAAATGTAATCACAGTGAAGAGTCTTTCACAGTCCTTTATGTGTCTTGAAATATAGTGCTTAGGTATTTGATAATCCTACAGGTTCTTTATTATGGGTATTTTTTACATTATAAAAATGTTGTTTCATGTGTTAAAACATGGAAGGAAGTAATCCACACTGCAAAACAATAAAAGGAGGAAATAATAGTATGTTTTCCTTCTTTTGTAATGCAGGGTACGTAGTTTCTAGGCATGATAGCTCCTTTGATTTTCAAATAATCATAGAAATATAGACTGACAGGTTGGAAGGGACCTCAAGGATCATCTGGTCCAACCTCTCTTGGAAAAAGCATAGGGCTGGATAAGATGCCTGGCACCTATCCTGCTAAATCTTAGAGGTGTCCAACTGTGGGTAATTCACCAGTTTCCTGGGGAGATTACTGCAATCACTGATCATTGTCATCATGAAAAGAATTATATTAGTGCTGCCTTTTAGGATTAAATTTTGAAATAAAACAATTCAGAGAGTGGCTTTTGGAGAAATTAAGTGAGTTTTGAATACTTTATTGTCAATCCTTTTGTGCTTTGATGGCCTGTCATGTCACTTGACAAGCATATAGGTGTATACATTGCTTTCCTAGAGGCAAGGAAGTTTTTGAAATCAATACTTGTGTTTTCACAACAAAGAGGCTTTTCTACAAGGCCTGGTCCTGCAGCCTGTCTGAATTGCATGGCTGGGATGTCTGTGATCTCTGGCAAGCAAGCAGGAACATCCACACTGCTGGAGATCAAGGAAGAAGGGCCTCTCACTCAGGCAGTGCTACCAGAAGTATTGAGAGAGTGTTGCTGACCACAGCTAAAGTGAATTTTCCTTTGCATCCAAATCACCAGTCCATGTGGCACGGGCCTGATTTCTCTCTTGGGCAACCATGCCATGACAACATGAGTGATGGGCATTTTTGTCCTCTGACAATGGTATCAGTCTTGTGGCTGCTTTAGGCCTTAGTTTAGGAGCACAGTATCACTTAAAGGAGCACTTATCAGAAATATGATGAGTTATAAATGACATGAGATGTTTGACATGACAGAATCATTTGACTGGGCTTTTAAACCAATTCCCAAACTCGGCTCAGTGATCTGCTTCATTAAGCATGCATCTAAATTTGCACTAGAGCATGTTAGTTCTTGGCATGCTGGTAGCTCAGGGTAATGCTCTACAGCTCTGTGTGAAGACCCCAGCTTGGACCTTGAACACCACATGGTTGGCACTAAGAAGGTGTGGCTGGAATGTGCCATAAAGAACGTCTAAGCCAATTAAATTCACTTTATAATTGCAAAGGCTAGAAGCTTGTGGGATGAGTAGTAAATTGCTAGAATAACAATCTTCAGTTGCTTACAATCACACAAGCATCCCTTTTGAACCTGAGGCTGCCCTGCAGCATTGTGTTACATAATGTCCAGCTGCATTAAGAGAAGAGTGATGGTTTCTGTGCCACACAACTTGGTTACTGGTCTGGGGTATGTAATTCTAAGGTAGCACCTTGCTCTGTAAACATGGTGTTATCTCTATTAGTGCACACAGCATCTGTTGCACTAATGCAATTGCCACGGCAGTGGTGGTTTTACTGCAGCTGTTGCAATTGGGTCAAGATGTCTGGCTGGGGCTGGAAATGCTCTTGCGATTCCGTAAAAGGTTATGAACACGTGTCCTGTCTATTCTGGTTGCGGCCATTTCAGATATTTCTGATGCATTTTCCCTTTAGGGTGATGTATTGAGCACCAAATACCAGGTGGACCTTGGGGACGGCTTCAAGGCGATCTACGTGAACCTGACGATGACGGGAGAGCCCATCCGGCACCGCTACGAGAGCCCGGGGATTTACCGCGTGTCCGTGAAGGCTGAGAACGTGGCTGGGCATGACGAGGCGGTTGTGTTCGTCCAAGTCAACTGTAAATCTGCTCGTCGGTTTTCTTACTTCTGCCACTGTGTAAAAGCCTCATGTCAGCTAGGAAGTAGGAAAGAAGATTACTAGTCACAATTAGGAGAAAACTTATTTTTTTGATATCCTCATGCAGCCTTGCAGAGTTGTGTGTTGTAAATCCACACAAACCTGATCCAGTTGGAGGTCAGAATTATTTTGTTTGGATTTGGTAGAAGGATGGTTTATTAATCTTTTGAATAACAAGCGTACCTCAGTATAAATTTCAGGTTTGATCCATCTTCCTGATTCCATACCCCTTGTCATCCTTAGCAGCTAAAATTTAATACTTCAAGTTATGTCTTTGTAAAGCTTCCAGGTGCAGTGTAAAGCAGGTTAACAGGCGTGTTGGGAAACATATGAACTCCTGTATCATTTTAAAAAATAGTCAATATCTCAGTAGTTCTAAATCTAAATTTTAGGTAGTTAATTCTCACAGAGTTTTAAATGGTGCTTGGATATAACTTCATGTTTGCAAGCAGGATTACTTGACTTATACCTCTCTTCCTCTCCTTAATTAAGAATGAAAAAAACCAATCAAACAGATATAAAATAAAGAGTAGCATGGCCCAGGGAATATAATGCACCATTGCAAGCTTAATGTACCTCAGTCATCTCATAACTGAAATGAAGAAGAAAACTCAAAAGTGGAACTGATTTTTCCTCTTCCTTTGAGATTCAAGACAGCTATTGCCTGTTTTCAGATGCGTCAAAAATTCAGAAACGAGTAAGATCAAAGGAAAAGATATTCATCTTGCATTCTCCAGGTGTCTGTTTCCCTCTGTTGTGAGCGGTGTGTCTTCCATCCTAATCCCAAAGCAATGGAAATCACTGGAGCCATATCCCGGGCTGTGCACAGAGCCATCTGCTCTATGTCAGCTTGTCTAGTGACTGCTGATATTTATGTACTTTCCTAGTCAGTGTCCTTCAGTTCAGATTTCCAGTTCTTCTTTGGTTAGCAGATGAAGCCAAACACATTCATGCTAAAGACCAATCTGTTAATATCAAGCAGAAAGAATCAGAATCAAATTTTACACCTCAGTTTCATTATCTCTTTCTTTGTTGTGTTTGTTTTTTAAATCATTTGACAACTCGAGAGAGCTCAGATAAATTACTTAGGGCTTCACTGTTAGGGGCTTCTGGGTGCTGAGAAGTGGAGTAGGCAAAGAAATAGTAGGCAAAGAAATAGAATAGGCAAAGAAATCTGTACAAGCAATGAACAGGAAAAAACTCCGTGTTTCATCCTTCTCTCCAGGAAGAACTTCTAACCCTTCAGAGAATGACAAGCAGTACAAAGCCCTGATGAAAAGCAGAAGACTTTCTCAAAGTGCTTTTAATATTACGTATGTTAGGATAAACAGTAAAACTAAAAGATGTTGATTTTCTTTTATGCATCAGATTTTAAAATTGCAGAAAAGAGAGTTACTTTAGACAAGTAAATGACTGGTGCATTAGGGGGACTTTGGTGCCGATTTGGTGCAGAGGCAGGAGAAGAGAACTGAGATGTGATCCCTTCCTGATGCTGCACAGGAACTAGCAGACACATGGAGGTGTGTTACACAGCCTGCTTGAGAAAATGCTTTCCATGTGATTTGCTCTCTTTAATTTTCTTAGGTAAATTACAAGATTTGAGGAAATTAGTTGGGACTAATTAAACTGCAATTTCTACATTCTAGTGAGACACTAACAGCCATTAAGGGACATTTTTCACTGTGGAATACCATGAAAACAGGAATGTCTGTAGAATACTGCTTTCAGGAGTGAGCAGTCTCCAACTGATGTATTATATTATTCCCAGGGAATTTTTTTAGAGGCAAATGGTAGAGGAAATATTTTTCACTTCTACCAGGTTGTTATGGGATACTCTATAATGCAGAACTGTTATAAGAATTTTTGCTTGCCATCCAAATCATACTTTCTGATCCAGATTAAATGATCTACAACATTCTAATGAACTGCAAGAGAAATTAGAAATTAAGAATTAGCATAAATGTGAGTAGGCAGTTGTAGAGGCCCAAAAACTCAGAGTAAGTAAACTGAAGAGGAACTACGTACATACATATGTATATTTGCTGCATGCATTTTATTTTTCATGGAACCATGACCTTTATAGCATGGAATTTTGAAAACTACTGAAATTTGAACTTAGTTAAATAGAAATCATGTAACTTCAGTCTTAACTGTGCACTCTTAAGGGTGCTATGAAGCTTGTTCAAATGCATTATGGAATTGTGTGACAGAGAGAAGCAGAAGGATTTGCAGTAATTATTCTCAGCTCTTTAATATATAGAAACAGCAAACTTGAAATTACAGTCATCATTCAAGTACCAAACAACTTGGCCTCTAAAAATTTTGGAAAAGAAAGTTATCTTCTTCAGAAACAAAACCATATTTCAAAGTGATCAGTTTTCTCTGTGAAAACACAATTTTACGTCAAAAACAAAAATCTTTCTCAGATCCTTCCAAAAGGAAAATCTGTTTCTAGGAGGAACAGATTTAATGAAATTTGTAAAATTTCTGAATTTTCTTCAAGCATTTTTAGTCCTCTGGAAGCTACTGAAGAAATAAATTGTTAAAGCACCCAACATTTCTTGAATTCATGCAGGTGGTTAGAGTTATTGAATAAAATGCAGAGTGAAAGCACAGGCTTACATTGAGATGAAGCACCACACAGACCAAGTGAAATGAGGTGGAAAAGGAGTTTGGACAACTTGCTCTCAGAAGTTCAGTCAGTTTAGTCAAAGTGAATTAGAAGTGAACAAGCAATGACTCAGTTCCTGATGCAAAATAAGGGAAATACTGTAGACCAGTGTTAATTGCCTTTAAGTTTGCACTGCCATTAAAAACTGTTGAATAAGTTAAAAGATATTTAGAATGGAACAGAAATGGATGGGTTAGTTTTCATTCTGTGTAATGAATGAATGCTGAGCTGTGCAGTGGTTTCATATCACAGGTAGTTGGTGCAAGTGAAGAAGTTAAGAAATTCTAATTATCACGTTGTACCATTAAAAAGCTTTTACCTTCAGACATTCTGATAAAGATATACTGAGAAACCTCTGAGGGAAAGATTTTCTTTCAACACAGTTATTGTACTGTGAAATGGCACAACACTAATAAACACAACACTTACAAGCAGATAAAACCATTGTAATGAAGCATTTCTTCTAAACAAATAATAATGTTTATGGTTTTGGTAGTTCAGAAAGGAATAAACTTACTCTAAGGCACATTTTGGAGACCAGAGGTTATCTATTTTGATTTGCAAATAAATGCTTCCCTGATGTACACATCTATTTTAAAGCATGCATTAATGAGATTTTTTGTGTGGTGTGAGCCTAACAGCTGATATTTTGTAATGAAACTGAGTAGTCAGCAATATTCTTTTTCAGTTTTCTGCTTTTCCCTTAGCAATTTGAGATTTGTTAGATTTCTATTCATTTGATCTTTTGTTACTAAGTTTAAAAAAAAAAAACCAAGCTGAGATTGCCTTTTCCACTTTTTAACTGGAGTATTTGCTTATGTGTTCTAGAATTGGACATGAATGAAAAGAATGGGCATGAGAGAAGGGCATTTTGTTGATCTGTCTTATTGCTTTCAGATTTTCTTTGAGGGGTTTTGGGGTGATCTGGGGGATGTTTTTTGGTTGAAATGAGGTCTTTCCTAATATGTTCATAGCTTTCAACATGGATGTAAAAGAGGGAGGAAAGGAGGGATGGAAAAATAAATTCAGGCCTTTATGTTGAGCAGGTGAGAGGCTTTTGGGGAAGGAGGTGTTAATAAGTTGATGGATTCTTGTTCAGTGATATTTTTGGAACTTTGTTCAGCCCCACTCCAGGCTCTAAATTTAGAAGTGGTTCCAGTCATTGGGAGAAACCAGGAGGTGAACCTGACAGCCATCATTCTGCCTAAGAACCCTAATCTGACAGTTTTCTACTGGTGGATAGGAAACAATCTTCAGGTACACAAATGGTTTGGACTTTTTTGAGATTATTTCAATCTCTTTCCAATAAAGGTCGTCCCTTTATTAATTTCTAAACTGTTTTCTTTGTGATGGGGAAACAACAATTTATTCTACTTCATTACCTGTGAAAAAAACACAACTTTGGGAGGGGGATGGATTTGGGATCATAACTGGTAAATGATGAAACTTCTATTTATGCAATTCCAAGCTAATAACGTGAATGATGTAAATTAAAGTGCTAAGCATATATATATATATATATAATATAAATATGTATATAAGTTGGGATTTTTTTTCATTCCATAGATAAATATTTGCAGGGAGTCTAAAATGACTGTCATATCAAAAATAAATGAGTTATCTTTAAGGATGTCAAAACATTGAGAGCACTCAAACAATCTAGTGTTATTCATTTGGGGATCAAAGTCTATATAAACATGTCCTAGAGCATTAAATATCCAAGTATTTCTGTTGGGAATGTTTATTGTATAGCTGGGAGGATTTCTTTTAAGGTAATTTTTTTCAATAACACATAAGTAAAATATATTCTTTATGAGGCAGACTAAGTGTGACAGAGGAGTGCTTCAAATAAGTGCAGTGAACTTTCTCCTTGTGAATGTGCTGTGTACCATAACCCCAGCCTCTGTCTGTTCATCATTATTGACTTTGCCATTGCACGAACAGGCACTGCAGGTCTTGGGAAGGGTTTGTAATTCTTTAGGATATGGCAGGGGAGCAGAGTATCTCAGCTCCACCTGAGAGCTTACTGTGGGCTGCTGCTCTGAGTTGACAGCATTATTCCTTTTGACCCTGACATGCCCTACGTTTTTGAGGCAAATGACTTGCTTCACACAATCTTGTAGAGGTTGTTCAGTCTCCCTCAGACTCCATTAATTTTAGTGGGATCTGACTAAAAACTGAATACTCAACCAATTACTCTAAAAGAAATATTTTCCTCATCTGGCTGCTATTCTGATTACATAGAATCCCTTTAGAAAGAAAATTTCTATACAGAAAAATTTAATTGATCAACTTGATACAATACTAAAATTTAAATTTGATGTGAAATTTTTTAACTGATATTTTTAACAATATCTCTTCCAGCACTGTTCTCATGGTTCTTGCTGAAATTCTGTTTTCAACTGTTCTTTGTTTTTTAAAGCCACTGCTTACTTTGGAGAGTTTTCTGGTGACGAAGTTTGCAGAGACAGGTGATGTCAGAGTTACAGTGCAAGTTTCCTGTGGGAGCTCTATGCTTCAGGACTCAAAAGTTGTCCATGTTTTTGGTGAGACTTTAGTCTTTTTCCCTTTTTTTTTAATATGTATTTTTGTTAGACCTCTAAAACCAGCCCTACCACAAGTGAACCTGTTGTATAATTATATCTAATGCCAGATTTAATTGTTAAAATTAAAGGCATGAATGGTCTCTAACTAAATCCACAAAGCTGAACAGTGGGATTGTATGGAAGGTTTAATCTCAAGCATTTTGTTTCCTTTCTTATTTTAAATGTTACTGTGATTCTCAGATGCTATGTGTTTAAGTAATATTTTGGCCTGTGACTAGAAAGTTTCCCAGAATTTTTAAGTAAAGTAATCTAACTACCTCTGAAAAAAAAAGAAAAGGTAGTTGTGTATATGCTGTCAGCATTGAAAACCATGTCAAATAACTGCCTTTTATCACAATATGTCACTGTTACCTTAATGTTTATCTGAGATTTTGGATCAAATATAGCTCTGCTGTAATTATTAAATAACCCTTCAGCTCTTGTTCCACACTGTGCCCTGGTGTAGCTTTTTTGTGTTTTATCATGTGGTGACAAGGCATAATATACTGTGGAAAATGTAGTGCTGGGAAATTATTTACATTTGTATTTGTGCTGTCACATGTGGGAATTGTGATAAGTATAAAAGCTTTTATTTTAATGCAGAGCTAAAAGCCTTCAGATACCATGCAATACAAGATGTGATACATCTCTATTGTCTGAAGAAGGTTCTGTTATTTTTGCTTTTAGTATACTTACTAATTTGAAATAATGGCAAAACCCCTACTTATGCTAAATGGTGCTTTTATGAACCTTCTCCTTTTCGAAGATAAATGGATATAACATTTATGCTACCACTTACAAATGCATCAGCTTTTTTAGAAATCTTTAGAAGTATAACCCTCTTGATGTGACTACATCAATGGCTTTATCATTCCAGTGCTCCTTTTGCCAATCCTGGCACCAAGAGCATGAAAGTCCTGGCCATCAGGAAAACAAGGAAATTTTTGAAAAAGAAAGCCATGTTAAAATAAAATTTTGTTGGAAATATTGGGGAAAGCAGGTTTGACTTCTGCATTCCAGAGTTTCTCCATCCCTGCTTTGCATTAAGTTCCTTAGGTTTTCATCCACAGATCCTGTAGGGAGAAAGGGGAGATTTTAGAGACTCCTTTCTGAGGATCAACCCATTTCTTGTATTTCAGTTCTTTTTGACAAGATTCAAAGATATATTGTCGATGTACCTTTATTTTTTCTTCAAAGAGGAAAGTAGTTACCCTTTGTCATATCATTTGTGTTTCTTGCACATCTGATTTATGGAATAATGTATTCATTTGATATGGAAAACATATCAAGCCTATAGTGGAAAAACCCCCACATGCTTATGGTTCAGTGAGAATGAAATCCATTGGTACATTATCATTTCAAATAAAAAAACCAATGACTTCCTTTTAATACTCCCTTACTGACTTAGGGGAAAAATTTGGGGAACGTTATGACACCATATATGTATGTATATCTGCTTTATTTCCTTTTCTTCCTCCTTTTTTAGTCTTTGGGCACAATTTTGATGATGTTGATGAAAATACAGAAAGAAACCAAACACCTGACAACAGAGAGCAGTGGGGGTCCTGGATACTGCAGTTCTGCACAGCAAAAAGTGCTAAATAGAGACTTTTACCTTGTGGTTCTATCAATCTCCTTTTGCAATCTAGTTAATTTCTTGCTGTTTCTTTTTGTTTTTCTAGATAACTTTCATGTTCTTCCTCTGAAGTTTACCAAGCACCTGGACATGTACAACCCCGACATACCAGAGTGGAGGGAAGACATTGGGCGGGTGGTGACGCGACTTCTGGCAAAGGTGTTCTTTCAGATTGCTCCTAAAGTGTTCCCGTGCCACTCGTAAAGCCTGAAGGTTAAGTTAATACCTTCTCATTTAGAAGGCATTTTGAAATGGAGGCAGAGCAAAATAATAAACCTCAGGAGCCACATTTCAAGCAGGTTTGAGCCTAGTGTCACTTTTAAGTGCAAGCTGTCGATGGTGATATTGTAACACAGACAGTTTAGGTCTAACACAGCCTAATTGGCAATTAATACTAAATATTGCTCTCTGGGATTAGGGATAGACATATTAGCAAACACTGCTGACTCCAAAGAAGGAAGAGTTAAGTATCTTAAATGTGATAGATTTAGAAGCTGAGCAATGTGTAATATAAAAGACATCATCTTTGTGTGAGAACAAAGCAGAAAGAAAGAATTTACTGTGCTTGTTCTGTAACTTTGAAAATTATGTATCATATACAGGCACACAATTTGTACAGCTGTTTTTTAGAGCATGTTCACAAAAGAAATGTGGATTGGGAACAGCTGAATCCTGTAGATTTAACCAAATACAAACTCTGCAGTTGTGCTGTGGCATTAAAATTACATCATGGAAACGTTGAGCTCAAGAGCTCTTCAGTCTCACACCCTGCCAGCAACTGAGGGTGCACACACTGGCTTTCATGAGGGCAGTAGCACTGAGGTACAGCTTGATATTGTTTACAAAATATTTGAATTTTAAATCACTTTACTTTTCCTGGATTTGCCATCGTGCAAATCAGGTTCTGAACTTTTTGACTTTGTAGAGTTTCCTGCTTTTTTTTTTGAGATTCTTATCAAATGTCAAATTTATTTCTTGCTTTTATCAACTTTAACTCATTCCATAATGAATTCCACCACTATCAGTCAAAAAATACTTTAGTCCCCTATAAAATAGCTCTTGCATTTTAATAGTTGCTAAAACATTTGCCAAGGTATGTGAACAACTTAATGGAGTTTCAGAACCTGTTTGAGGAAGGCCAAGGAAAGTGCCCAGGATATGGTCATTGGAATTGTGTGGCTGCATTGTACAAAACATGGAGAAATTTGGTACTAAAATCCAAATTCACACAAACTAGTTTACAAACAGATGCACTTGACTTTCAGCAGGGGAGTCAAGGTATTCATTACAAATTAAGAAACTGAACCTGAGTAGTCTTAGTCTCACATTGGAAGATTTCTCTCTGTCCATTAAAAACCTTCCTAAGTAACCTTGAAAAGCCAAAGTTAGCTGTAATGAATATGCACTTCTAAGTCTACACTGTGTCTGAATGGCCCACAAAGGATCCTAAATCACTTAGGATTTTTTTTGTTACCTTAGAAGTGCTCAGTCATTGCAGAGTTTTGATAAAACCTTAAAACCTCTTCATTTTGCTTCTTTTTGTGATGCCACTGAATTACTTTATTGTGATAACAACACTTAGGTCTTCCAATATTCAAAGAGCATCTCACATTTCAGTTCGTTTATGCTTGTCTTTGTTCATGTTTCAGCTTCTAGTGGAATTCCCTTTAAATATTAAGGATCTGAACCCTGAAGTCTAAAAGCCATATGTGGAGTTACTTATGTATTTCATATAAAACATGAAATGTGCCTTTGTTGTCTTCACAGGAGACCAGTATACCAGAGGAAACACTCATGACAGTTGTGAAACCTGGTCTGCCCACAGCTGCTGACCTGCATGTGCTACTACCAGCAAATCAACCAAAAAGGAAGAGAAGCATAACTAGTGATAAGGTAACCAGAGCAGTGCACATCTGCCTAGGACATCATCCTGTTCTGAAATAAGTGACTGTACTCTCACTGTCTTTGTATGAATTAAGAGGTGACCCTTGCCAATGTAGAGATCTCACTCCCACCTGACAAGATACATGTGAATGCTACAGCAGCTATATCTGCTGTGTTTGACAGTGTACAGATCAGAATAATCTACTCCTTCCTGGTATTAGTGTATTTCTCACGAATATTTAATATTGGTCTGTCTTTAGAACAGAAACAGCAGTGATTCGTGTCACTCTGTGAAGATCCAGTAGAGCAAAGAGTCTCTGCACTGTCTTCAGAAGGAAATTAGATGTCAGGTCCACACAAATCCAGAACGTTAGTTGTTCACCCATAATGTAAAGAGCATCAAGCATTTTCTGCCCTTGTAAGAAAATGTTCTTTTCAATTGGTAAGAAGCAAATTTAGTGAACACAGGATTAAAAACCAGACTTTAGTTTCTCCCTAGTTGTTTTCAAACCATGTTTCTTCCATAGTAAAAGGCTTCATGCCAGTTGAAAACCAGAAGTCTGTTTGGCACTTAGGATTAGTTGTATTTGCTGTGATAGAGAAGAAACAGATCCCAGCTCTGTGCCTTGCAGTTCACGTCCTGCCAGTTACAAAGAATCAGTGTAAGGTATTCCTTATTTTAAAGGGCATTTTACATCTTTTTAAGGCAAGGCCACAGTCTCTGAAGAGCTGGAGAAGTAGGTAAGACAAAGCTTTTAGTGTTAACATAAACCTAATAGATTGTGTTTGGAGCTAATGAGATATACTTCAGAAGGTCCAAAGGAGTATGCTGAAGTTCTCCAAGTCCTTCAACAGGTGTCTATCATTAAAATGCACAGACTGTGGTGTGAGTGCACTAAGTTTCCTAATTTTTTGGCAGAAACCCTTACTGTTCTCCCATGTAATCACTGTGAGAATTCCTGGGAGTCTGAATTCCTGATTATGTTACAGGAAATAGTTAATTTTAGCAGGTTGTTTCTTTTGTAGAGACCCATTCAGAAACTAAGGCTTTCAGCCAGGGGACTATTACCACCTCAAAGTTACTTGAAAATTTCCATTTCTTCAAGAAGCAAGGTGAAGCTTCTAAAGGAAATTCCTTATTCTGAGCCTATGGGGAATGGACGAGTTCAATAATTTAGTAAAGTAATGGTCATAAATTCTTTTGGTTGTAGAAACATTTCACTCCAGTGTAAAGTGTTCTGTGTTTTGCACTGAAGTGCAAAGTTCCCTTTAAATCCCAATTTCTGTGTTAGTGCTTCAAGGCAGTATCAGTTAAAATCAATGCTGTCTCAAGGTTTTTGTCATGTTTGTGAATGAAACATCATGTGAGTGACTTTAAAGCATAAAGAGGAGCAATCACATGCTGCAAAGGATCCAGAAAAGCTTGCATTCAGTGGGGCTGCAGGGATGTCACAGTAGTGAAGCAGGACACAGTTTTGTAATTAGTTCTCCAGTAAGACCGTGCAATGGTTTTCTGGAACTAGGGGGGCACGAGAAGGGGAAAGTAATTGTATAATCTGGAGAGTAGGTGTACATTTCTGACATTGTGAGGATGAACCAGGTCAGGACACTCCCATGGTGCCTGGGGCTGGAGCAGGGGAGACAGGGGCAATTACAGCAGCCTGTGCTGTGCAGTGATTTCAGTCAAGTAGAACAGTCTCACATCTCAACACTGATTGTTTTATAGAGTAAAATGCTGTGGAGATGTACAGCCAGTCTTCTTGTGACAGCTGCCTACATTTCTGCTTTTATATTATTGCTAATGGACTTCGTTTTAGCTGTTGATATCTGCATATAAGTTGGTTGATTTAGACTTGAATGGCAACAATTTTGATAAAATGTGTTATATCAGAATCAATTGTGACTTGAGAAATACCCTGAAAATATACCCTATATAAATAAACTTAGAAGCAATAGCTTCTGGTAAATCAAGAGGAAAATGCTCATGTTGTCATATGTTTAAAGATTCCTTACGTTCCCTTCTGTTACTAGAGGAGAATCTTGAAGGTTTTTATCATGAATCAGTGGATGTGCTTTGTCATGCTGCTGGTGCCAGCTCTCAGTGTTGTGACACTTTTGTGAGGACTCAGCAATGCAGAATGATTTCTGCACATTTGGAGGAGGTGTCCCTGATACTCTTAACTTAGACATAGTTCTAAAATGTCTTTCCTTAAAGAGAGCCTCTTTGTTCTCGGCGGAAAACCTTTTAGGTTTGGGAATATTACATTATTTCAAAAAGATTAAAGGCAATAATTTCTTGCTCAGGCAGAGAACATCTGCTTGCTGGAGTTTTTATTGGTGCTTTACATGGGGCATTGGGATGGGATACTGTTTATTAGGTTAGTCATGTAGAAATGAATCATTACTGATAAAAGTAGCCATCAATAACAAAGATGGTAAGTGAGCTGTCAGTGCAGTAGGAAGAGCCCTTTGGAAAATCCTGAAATTTTATTCCACTCTGACAAGAGCCCTTTTTGTTCCAAATATATGCAGGGAGAAATAAAAGCTGACTGTGATTTAACCTGCTTTCAAGAACAGAGAAATTTCAGAAGTATTCCATTCTAATTATTGACTCCAGAGGAGACTTGGTTGCTTGATTTATGCACATCTATTGCATGTCTAATGTCAGGTGGGATGAGTGCGGTTGAAAGAGTCAATTAAAGTGCAATTAAACTATAATCTGGAAGGCAGAAATCTTCTGAGGAAGATTTCTATCCAGACAAACTACTTCATGAAAATTCCCAGTGAGTTGCTTTGGCAAAAAGGGAAAGTCAGAATCCAAGATGTATACCTGGGTAAGAGTTTGAATAATGTCATTATTTTTCATTCTTTTACATTCTTGTAATGCAGGAGCCATTGTGTTTCACATGTTCAAATATTGTCATTGTAAATGACATAGCAAAAGAAGATGGAAAATTCAAATGCTGGTATAAGAACCTTAACTTAAGAAGTCTAGAGAGGAGCTCCAAAGATCACATTTGTTTTTTAAAAAGCTGGAGAGGTGGCAGCACCATGCTCAAAATAAAATCTTGAGGTAGAAAAAAACCCCAAACATGAGCACTGAAAAAAAATCAGTCTATCAGTGAAATAAAGAAGCCAGAATCTTTAGCTGGATTCACATGAGATTCAAATTTTTGACCTGAGGACATATTGTTCAGATAGATTCGGGTACAAATTTAACTTCCCACAGCAGTGGGGAGTAAATAACAAACAAGTCCTAATCACTTAAGCAAAAGCCACACTAAATGTTGGGTTCCTTACAAATCTCCTAGGAAAATATGAGGAGTCAAAAGTTATGGAGCTCAGAAATTTCATTTACTGGCTGTAAATCAGATTAAGGTAAAGTAGTTGTCTCTCTTGCACTGTACACAACAAGCACATGAATAAACCTGGACTGATACAAAGAAAATGTATTTCAGTGGTAGCTGCATCACTTTAAAGCCTCCTAATCAGTGGAGTTGTCATATCCATTTTCTTTTCAGGCTTTAGGCAACAAGATAAATACTTGGGAGCTGTCTGCTCTAATTGTCTTGCAAAATAACTGAAGCTGTGCTCACTTCACCCTTACATTGACTCATTCCCACATCAAAAAATTTAATAAAGTCAGTGTAATGGCTTCAGAAGTAAGATATTTCTCAAAAAGAATGATGATATTTGAACTTTTGTATAGTGTCTGTCCATAATATGAGAGGGACTACAGGGATTTTTATCCATTATACTTCAAAAGCTTGTCAAAGATGAGCACCATAATTGATACTATCATAAAAGGAGTTACTTGTAAAGGTTTCATGGATATAAAGCAAATTTCTAATTTGGCATCCTCTGGGAAGTCATGTCCCAAATTATAAGGCATAGAGTATAAAACTAGCTCTGATCTTTTAGAAAATTGACCATATTGAAGACACAAGCAAGTAGAAAGTATAATTCAGACCATTTGTCATCTGGGGTTAGGATGTGAGGGTATATTTAATGGTTCTGCTTCTTAAAAATATGAGAGACCATATTTCACTATGCTCTATCCACTGGAGGAAAATGGGAGGAATACTGATTTTTTTCCACATGGATGAATGTATATATTTTTATGGAGTATTGTTAAAAATCAGCTATAAATGGAATTCATTCCATTACACGTAAGGTAAGGTAAGTTATGACATGCAGTTCATTATTAAATAGTAGTTACTTTTCATGGCAAGAAATTCTAAGTGGCATCACAGGCTTTCTTCTGACAGCTTACAAGAATGGGGGGTTTTTAATATTGGATTATGCATGTGTGAGTTATGACTCAGGTAAACCCAACATGCATGCAGATTACTTGCTGTCTGTCACATGCCAGGTAAACGTAGACTTTGGTAATCAAAAAGAAAGATTTGGCCATAAAATTGTGACATTCTCAGCTTTTATGTCTTCTGGAGTTTTGCTTGATTTTCAAATACTGAATTTCTTTTAGATTTCAGCTCATTGTCGACAAGTGCTTTCACCATTTAAAGAACCAGAGGTTTTCCTGTTTAAACACTGAGTGTCAAAGTGGAACTGAGCACAAGACATCTGACATTCTCTCTGTTGTATTTTCAGAGAATAGCAGCTATAAAGCAAGCCCTGAATGCACACAACATCAGTTTCTTTCTGAGGGGAGGATACTGGGTCTTAGTGACTTTAGCTGACTCCGGTTCAGGTAAATATATTAAAAAAGCTATCAATATTTTGGATGCCTGTTCAGGTTCTAATAATTTAAGGAGAAAATCTTTATATCAATATGTATGTGTACATATAATACATATGTATATACTTACTTGTTACTTGTTACATATAAATAAACACATATGTATATATATATGTTTTTATATATATACATACACATACATGTATACATTTCATTTGGTCATTATTAACAGTCACAGCCAAATAAATATTATTTTGATGTTTCCATTTTGCCATACCTCACGATATGTATCACAAGCTTCTTGCTTTTTCTAAGTAACCTCAACATCAATACCTCCCTTGTACAAAATAGTGCCCTGAAGAGCCAACCAGCTTCAAAAAACTCATCTGGTGATCCAAAGGCACTTTAGGCTGCACTGGCTGCTAAGAAAGCAGAACTTCTTTGCCCTGATATCAGCCATTAACTCTGCTGCTGTAACCACCTGGGTCTAACACAAGGCTTGCTGCATCTCTGCCATGCATCTCTGATCTTCTGATCAGCTAATGGGAAGGTTGCTGTAGGGTCTCCACATTGCTAATCCTGAGATAAATTATGTTTTTTCTCTGTTTAAAACAAATGGAAATGAGGCCGGGGGCAGGGGGAGTTGTGTGCATTTCCTGCCTCCCTGGATTTATTGGTGATGGTTGAAGAGAGTATGTGTGCATACATGTGTGAATTTTGAACAGAGAGAGGATAAAATCATGTTTTAACCAAAAAGTCCAGCTTTGACCTGAATCTTTTATGAGAATGTCCTGTAATTTTTGTGTATTGCCTCCCATAATATATCCTCCTTTATTAATTTCAGTGTGTTGTGGGAGAACAGCTTTAGCCAGCCAGTATCAATTTATGTAAATGCTGGTGTGATATTTCATCTGGCAGCTCTCTGTGGAAGACAAAGCTCTTTTATCTAGTTCCTAATGTAGAGCTGTGCTGCAGTCTCACTGTGGTACCTTGGCTGGTGTGAAGGGCTGACATTCGTTTGGCAGCACAAAGGGGACTGAAAGAAGCCCACGTTCATTGCAGCCTTTACCAATGCATGACCTTGATGAGTTCATTTGTTGTTCAGAGCCTTGGTTTCTCCATCTGTGAGATTAATACAGCCCTGCTTTTGCAAAGCATGTGCTTACAGCTGGTGATCATTCACTGTGATAACTTCAGATTCCCTGAAAAAAACCCAAACAATCACTGAGTATGCAGATAATTAAATCTTCAGGATCTTGGGTTTTGCTGTTTGTTGCTTTCTTTTTTTTAAGTGAGTACTCTGTCCTTCAGTAACAAGTCACCAATTAATTCTGTGCTTCTGCCTTTCTGAAAAAGCCACAGACGGAGTGAAAAGAAGAGGTTGCAAAAATAACAACCAATGCTTTTGACCTGACAATTAAATAGAAAAGAACTCTCAAGAATGAGAATGATGTGGAAGGGGACATGCAAAACTGTTCTTTTATTTTGTGTTTCAGACTCTCAGAGGATTGGAGGAAGCAGTGGCTACTGGGCTATTGTGGTTCTCTTTGTTATTTGTCTCGTTGCAGTTGGGGCTTTCATTCTCTACAAGTTCAAAAGGCAAGTAAACCTTAATGAATATATGCATTTAATAATTAGATTTATCCATAGATTAGCAAGACAGAGATTGTTGTTGTAAAGAAGATTTCTTGAAGAATTGCAAGAAGTACACCACTTTGAAAGTCATATTTTTCTGAACTTTTGAGACATCAAGATACTGCACTGATGTTTCTTTCACTTGCTGTGTTCCAAGATAAATACCAACAATATGGGAACTATGGAGAGTTTGTTCAGTTTGTCTAAGTAATACCATCAAGAATCAGAGCTGAACTAAAATATTATTCCTGATTAATTCCCTTCTCATTACTACTAACAGTTATGAATAAGCTAAAACTGTCGGGACAGGGAGTGCATCTGCAATGCTGATTTGCTTAAAAAGTGGTTTTATCAAAGCATGTAACGCTCTGGGGCTTCTCTTTGCACATATTACATTTTAATTGCTGAGGCAATGCCATGGAGAATGACTGACAGAAAGAGATTAGCTTTAATTTGGCACTGGAGTGTGTGGAGGGAAGAAATATTTCTGCAAGTGGCCCTTATGGGGAGCATGTTCTCAAAACTGAGCAATGCTGGCCTTGGACAGTTGAAGAAATCTTTAGTCTGCAATTGATTTTAATCCGAGCTGCTGTGCAATTTAAATAATTTTTTCTTGTTCATGGGCAGTGTTATCACTGTTTATGCTACTGGCATTTCTGTATCTCTGGGGCATTCAGAAGGGTTTGAGCATACTGGAACAAGCCTTCATCATCATCATCAGCTCCTGTTGTCGTTTGTCAGTGAGGATTCATACTGATTTGTCTCATTTTTTAATGGGTGATTTTTATTTAAAATTAATATTGTTTTATAGAATTAGGAGCAGCATTAAGTTTGTGACAGCACTAAATGTAGGTAACATTAAGTAAGAGTTTGTTTAGCTAAAGTATTTTATGTCAATAAAGAAAACCCCCTTTTTCTTCAAGAGCCTAAGCTTTTTGGAATTCATAGCAACTGATTGCTTTAAAGGACAAAGCCCAGAACACTGTATCAGACTGTGTACAATGGAATAAAAATCCATTTTGCTCTTTTAGGTGCCTGAAGCGAGGAGAAACATAAAAATGCTTGATGTGATGTAATTATATTATTTCAATAGCAATGCAATGGGGGATTTTCTGTTTGTGGTTTCTATCATAAAACTTCCTTGTGATATCTTTTAAAAGCTGTCTGATTTATATCTATTATTAGCTCTTAAATGAGAGCAATTAAGTAACTGTCACAATTACTGCGTGGTGGAAGAAGTATAAAATATTTAAGAAAGGAATAAAAACATATTATTCCTTGAGCCCTTTCTAAAATTCCCATTAAAACACTGCTTTATAAGTAGAGCTTTTATTAAGGAGAAAAATATAGTACAATTTCCAAATTGTGAGCGTTAATCTCTCACACACTTCTGTATATTATTTGTGAAAATAATTTGCATTTACATTTGGGGGCAGGGGGTAGTTTAGATGCAAGTGAGGACTATTGTGAGATATATTCAAAAGTTTGTCAGGACCCTAAAAACTGCTGTTGGCATTGATGAATGACCATGCAGTAGTATTCAATTTTAGTCTGCATCTTATCTGTTTCTGAGATATTTAAAGAATCCTTTTTAAATATTCCTGCTAAGCTTTTCAAAATTGACAATTTTTTTGTTGGATCCTTCATCTGCCATTTCTTCTTCAGTGAGTACTGAGCACCTAATGAGTGCTATGTTTTGGTTTTTCCTCATGGGCTCCCTGTGAATGCCTGGCCCACCAAAATCTTTAATCCCTTTTAGAAAGTCTTTCCTGTGTTTATGGAGATGATTGCTGCATTTCTGGATCCCCGTGGAGTGCTTGTTGGGAATACAGTCCCTTTAAAGTCAGTACAGTGAGGATGTGAGTTTAAAAACTGGTCCACAGGGACTGAGGCTATGAAATGAGTGTCCTTTATAAAAATAAAAGTTACAGGCTTTAATGCATAAAGGCAACTTTTCAATATTATATGCCTGGGTATTAAAAATTAATTTGCTGAAAGAATGCCATAGGCAATAAAAAATGTTCCATTTTAGGTGATAATTTCAGAATTACTGTGGCCTATGGTAACTCAGATAACTTGGGGAAATAAAAAATATGGTTTAATTCCACAGATAAATTACAGATGTGTAGAGTGTTGAAAGGATAATACTCTCCATAAGTATGATGTATGATTTACAAACCTAAGGAGAGATGGAAGACCTTTGGTGGTGCTTTCCCTTCATTCATGTAGATTAATAGAAGGGGCAAAACTCTTTTTTCCCTACATCAGTGAAATTTTTTTGATCTTAGTTTTATCACTACACTGATTGGGTCTATAGGTTTGCAAGAGATTATATGAACATGTCTTGGGCTGCCCTCTCTCTCTCTCTTTCTCTCTCTTTGCTGCCTCAAAGTTAAGTTTGATAATTGCAAAGATGCAAGATGGAAAAACTGGCTTGCAAAATGAGATGGCAACTGGATTGTCAGGGAGCTTACAGCTTCATACACGAGAGCAGCCATCTATTTGTAATGACAGAGTTCAGGACTTGTGATGAAAAAGGGAGAGAAAATAGCAGACCTTTGTGTAGACCTAGCTTTGACAGAAAATGGTGAAACAAGCCCAAGCTGCCCCAGGGTTTCTCAGTACTGAGGCTCCCTGTCCCAAGCATGGTCACCTGCCCAAATAATTCCTGAAGTACCTCTCATAAGAACTTGGGTACTAATTTACACTAATTTTGTCAGATTGAGCAGGGAAATGAAAGATGGTGTTGACAAGATATCAGAGACTAATCCAGTTCCTCTTTTTTAAAATTAATCTTTCGTATGTATTGAAACTTGATGCTCCTATTTAATTTCTTATTTTTTGAAAACTGCAATATTCAGTACTAAATATTGGCATCCCTGACAAGAAGTAAATCTAACAAAATTAATTTTGGGAGAGAGCAGTGATCTAAAAATAACAATCCTGCATAACATTCTTTGTCCAAGTCCTCATATACAGGAAAAGAAAAGAGCATTACATCTAATTAGGTGGGGGGTAGGGGAAAAACAGTCGCAGATTCCTGTAGAGGTAGTGGCATTTTGGCTGATTGTACCATGTACAAGCATGGTACAAACCACTGCCAGATCACTCCTCAAGGAATGCCCATTAAATAAAAAAGATGTAAATGGTACAGCTGCTCACTGCTCTAAAAAAGTCTAAAATTTGTATAATCTACTGGATAACCAGAGCTGTCATGGCTGTCTAGCCAACGATTGACTGTAGGTCACATCTGTTCCTGTATGCCCTAATCCCAAATACTTAAGAATTGACTGGGAAGACTGCTGCCCTCTGTTTTCACTGTGTGTGCTGTAAAATTGCAAGCATATATTGTTTCATGTCCCCATTCCTGAACCTCAGGCACCCCACACTTTATCTGATGGGTTTTTGGTGCATCCAGCCACTTCTTGAAAACCTGGTCCCGGAGTCCCCAAGCTCATGAAGTGACTCCTGGCAATCCCAAGCATGGTTCATTGCTTTCAGCAAAGGGAAAAAAATAAAGAAATCAAAATTATTTGGGAAACACAGAGGCTTGATCTTTTTTGATCAGAGTAGAAAAGGACTTCAGAATAGGGATATTTTTACTCTGTATATGGCAACTTAAATGATAAATGCGATGGGTTTTCAAAAACTAATTGTAATGGTATTCAACAAATGAGCTGTTTGTTTTATCTGAGCTGTTGGTTTAGATGGTTCAGGGGAGGAATTTTGAGCATGGCAACAGGGAGCAAGGGGTCATTCCTTGCATGTGAGCCAGCTGTGGCTGTTCAGGAGGAGATGTGGGTGGTGGGCAAGCCACGAGTGAAGCGCCTTCGCTCTGCTCTGCTCTCACTTGTGAGTGTGGAAATCACTGAGCGGGTGCCTCAAGCAAACAACATGTTGCAATACTCAATAGTATGCTCCAGCTCTTTAAGCATCCAGGTGAAATGGACTGCAGCTGCTTCTTCTGCCCACAACAATATGAAACAGCTGGAAAATATTTTTGAAAAATCTGGGGCTATTTCTTAATGTGGATCTGGGATCTGCATATATTTTTTCTTTACCATGCCATCTTTACTAGATTTGGTGCAGTAAAAACACACTTCTTCCATTCCCTTTGAAACAATGTTTGTATTTTTTTTTGTGGTTTTCAAGCTGCCATCCAGAAAAGATTTCTTCATCCTCCCAGAAGAAGCTTTATGGTGTGGGATCCTGGGCAACAGTATAGAGAAGGGAAATAGCACTGTCTGCACCAGATGAAGTGGAGGAAAGGAAAATTATATTTTAGCCACATCAAAGCTGCCATGTAATCATCATGGTACTAGCAGAAGATCTGAAATCATCATTTTCTTATTTTTCATTTCTGCATAATAGCAGGAGAGTAGAGTAGCCAAACCAGAGCACATAGCTGGCTTTTGTGCTTATGTATTTTACCTGGTTAATTACAGCAAATTCAATTCTCTGAAAGAGGATGAAAATCTTCATCTTTTAATTTGTATGCAAACTGCTGCTGGTGTACTTCAAGCTGCACACATTGTTTTCACAAATCACTATGAATCCTCTTCACCCAGATTTATACCATTCTCTGTGTATTCCTTTTTTGCCTGCTACTATCAAGTACCAATTTTGGTAAATGAATCCCCTCCTGAGTCATTTCTACAATCTGGAGCAGAACTGTGTTATCTTTCTGCCTCATTGACTTACTATCTCATTTTCAGTCTCTGAAGAAAAGCTATCTTTTTTCCCCACCTTGCTTCTACTACTTTTATGTTCCATGAGAGCAAGCTTAGTCCCAACCTATGTCTTTTAGTGATAAAAAAAACCAAAAAAAACCCAGGCAGTAATTTAATGTTCCATAATATTTTGTAAAAACATCCTCAGAAATCAAAGTAATAGCATGCAGAAAAGATTTCGGAAATGAAAGAGGCAAATACATCAGGAGTGCCCTAAAGCATGAAGAAGTCAGTCATCTGAACATTAATCCAAACATAATAAAGTCAACACCACAATAAAGTATTCTATTTAATGGATTATTATTGTTGTTATTTTTATTTAAGTTCCGAGAGAATGCTACATTGTTCCATACTCTTTGCCATGTGAATACGTTCATATTTTTTATACTAAACGGAATTTTAATCAAGCCTCTGGAAAATAAATGAAGTTTCATAAAGGCGAATGAATATTTTTTTCCACAAAGAAGGAATTGAAAGCCAAATAAACTAGAGCTTAAATGAGTAGGAATCCATATTGCATCCCCCTCCTGCTGTTCCTTCCTGCTGAAAAATTTTAAGTGCTAACAGTTTGGGGTAGGAATTGATTAGAATTTTTGAATAAAGGAAGGAAAACAAAGTACTTCCTGGAATGTCTTCTAAAAGGTTTGGGACCAGGAGAGCTTGGTGAAAATCATGTGCTGTGATGTTCTTTAGTGGTGCTGTGCAGAATTAGATGTCTAGCTCATATTTTCTTGGTCCTCAAAGCAGGCATAATGTTTCTTCTTTTTCATGATTGAAAAAAAGTGCTACACAAAAAACAAAAGGAACTAAAAATGTAAACCATGGAGTGCTGCTCAGCAGAGGTAATTGCCTCCAGTGATGGATGTGAAGCACATGCATTTTGCAGATGAGCAAAGCCTCCAAAGAAACTATTGCATAATCTTCTTGTCTGTTCTTCTAAATGTGCTTTCAATTTTCTTATTGCTGATACAAATCTGTTGGGTCAAATTTCATGTCTTGTCATGTCTTCACATCTTTTATGTAGACCCAAGAATTTCAGCTCTGCCTGCTTCAAACAGTTACACTGGACTCAACATCAACAGCTTCTTGAAGAAGAGGGAAGCACATCAGGGTACACTAGAGTTTTACTCTGTGTAAGGAGGGGTAGCAGCCTCCTTCCTGCATGTTAGAGACAGTGAGAAGCAAAATTGCCAGAATCAGGCCCATCTTTAGCAAGGCTCCACATCCTATTTCATCCCACAGTGGTTGTCCCTTGTAAACAGAATATCTGGCACATGTGTTCAAAATGCCTCTTGAAAAGGCTTGGACTATCATTTTCTTCAGGGTGGTTGAGTGTGTTCCTTGTAAAACTGAACAAATGTGAAACACAGAGAGATTTCTGTAGTGTATAAAAGGTCTAATGCCTCTAATGCCTGCAGTACCTGTCTTTTCAAGGCCTGGGATATTCTCCTTCCTCCAGTCCATTCAATGTGCAAGTATGAGGAGCAAAGGGAAGTGAGGAAGTACTGAGCACCTCAGCTTTTTACCTTCCCCAAAGGACCTGTACTTAGCAGAACTGGGCAGGATAAGGCGAGTGAGAAATAACAGCTCACATTTTTCTTTCTCATTTTATTCTTAAGCCATAAGGAAATGCTCTTAGCAACATTACATTCACATTTATTTGTGAATTTGAGAGGTTTCTTCATTCTTGCTGAATATGTTTACTAGTGTGTGTTGTGCTCGTGGTTGTCTCTAACCAGTAAGTCGTGCAGGAGCCATGAGCTGAAGCCCCAGGATTTACACCAAAGGATTTACACTTTGTTCCCCTGGTTTCATACAGGTCCCAGGCAGCAGTCACACCAGCAGCTCTTCTCCCTTTACTCAACTGCAAAGGCCTGATGTGCCATATGGGTTTGAGATGTTGAACATTTTTGTTATGTTGAAATTGTTTTGATAATGCCATTGATGCTTCTCCGGTCTGTCAGAAATAGTTCTGAGAAGGTTATTATAATTATTGCAGAAACATATGTGCTAATTCTGCAGATATGTTAGAGAGACATTCTTCTGGGTTTTGTCTCCCTTAGGCATTTGATGGTGGACGGAAAGTGAGCAGTTTGACAGGTTTGATGCAGGTCTGATTGAGAGAATAGTTTTACACATGACCAGTTTCATTACCAGACACATTAAAAACTGTCTGGAGTTACTGGCCCTAGAGAAAAAAAATCAAAATTAATTACCTAATATATTTGTTTTGGTAATGAGGAATGTCTTTCCCTCTTGCAAAATGATTTTTTTAAATCCATATAATGAAAGGAGAGTGATGCAGGGCTTGGCTTTATGTGTATATTTTTGTTGGAGAGCCCTCGGACCTGTTGAAGTGATCATAATTGCACAGCATTGTGTCATCAGACCTTCTTTCCATCCTTGTCCTTTTCCTTTTGGTTTTGTACTACCTATAAATAATGGGATGAAATACCTAATTTTTATTTATATACATGTATGTGTGTTTGTGTAGATATGTAGGACTCAGTTTATCTTTTGGATTGTTCAGATTAAAGGGAGGAGATTATCTTCAGTCATCTTTGCTTTCTTTGTGATTTCCATTTGTTTTCATTACTTTGATGCAATGAAAGTTGTTTTCCAGAATAGTTTGTTGCAGTAACTTTTTTTATCTCAAACTAAAATGATGCCCCTTGCTAAAGACACCTTCTTGTGAAATGGCATTTTTAAACAGGTCTTCTTCAAAAGCCTAGGGAAACTAAAGTAATCTGTGTATTTATCCAGCTTTTAAACTGCTACTGTGTTATGGAGCAGGAGATGGGTGCTTTTAGAGAGATGCCTAAACATTAGTGTCACTTTTTCTATTTTCTCAGTGTCTAAAGGGGCTCAACAGAAACTACAGCTGTTCAACCCTGTTTTTTCCTTTTCTTCTCATCTGCCCATTGTAATAATCTGGCTTTAAGCACAGACTTTGACAGCCATGATCTGCTGTCATGCTGCTCAAGCTGTCAAGCAGCTTCTGGCACTGCAGGAAATGGAGCTTAGAGCCTGCAGCTCCCTAATCTGAAGTGTCTGCTTGGTGCTTGGGAAAGAATGTCCTCACATGCCTAGGCACACTGCAGGTGGACACAGCTGCAGCACAAAGGGAATGGCTCTTGAGGAATGTTTAAACCATAAAATCTATTGCAAAGCTGGCAGTCCCTGATTTTTCCCTTAGAGTTTACAAAGTCTAATTTAAATTAATCTGGTTAAGAACCCTTTATCAATATTAAGTCATAAGCCTCCCAGTCTCAGACACGGTGCTAATTGTTAGAGGCATTTAATAAGATGGGTTTTGTTTCTCTAGATTCCAGTCAGAGTCAGTGAATTATTTTCACTTGCAGAGTTTGTGTAATTCATTAGTTCCCAATCCAAACTTTAAACTGTCTCCTTCAGTGCCACCTGCTTAACTTAATCAACCTTCCCAGTCTTATCCATGCCTGTTTACCTTCTCACTCCTCACTCCTTGGTCCTGACCTCCTGGCT
This sequence comes from Prinia subflava, assembly GCF_021018805.1. Lineage (NCBI taxonomy): Eukaryota > Metazoa > Chordata > Aves > Passeriformes > Cisticolidae > Prinia > Prinia subflava. The sequence goes on along the minus strand of NC_086253.1, from coordinate 10,643,808 downwards.
CTTCACTCTCTGCTCCTTTCCATTCCCTATCTCTTGGCCTTCTCCTGACTTTTTCTCCCTGGCCCTGATGGACTGTGAGTGCCATCTGATGCTGTCACACTTCAGTGTCAGCCCACGTGCTCAGGGAGAGGTGATGATGATTGCAGCCCAGCTCAACCTATGGGAAGACATCTGGGACCAGGAATGAACACCCATTGGGCCCTTTTATTGCTTGAATTCTTAAAACAGGTTTTCTGTGGCTTTAGTAAATTTTTTTGACATTGCTCGTTGTCTGTCAATCTTAGAAATGGATGCTTAAATATTATATTAGTATGAAGATCCTGATAAAGCAGTTACATAAAACTGTGAAAGAGAACACAGAGTTTGTAAGTTTAGGTTGTGATCACAAAATTAAGGAAGGATGGGATTGGTGATGATTTTTTGTTCTGGAACAACTTTGCCCTGTTGGAGCTCTGCTCTGATCCCAGTGTGTGCATGTGACACAAAAGAATTCCATCCTAAAATTTTTTGTTCTTGTCCCATTTAGGAAACTGCCAGGCAGAAATGTCTACGCCCAGATGCACAATGAAAAAGAGCAGGAGATGACAAGCCCTGTTAATCACAGTGAGGACACCCAGAACATCATCCAGGGTGAGGAGTTTATTGATGATGATCTGGACTCTCAAACACTAGGTAACGCAAGAGGTAACTTCATTTTTAGCTTATAAATTTTCATAAGTAGTTGATTTTAAATTGATGTTTGTTTTCATTTTAGTTCTTTTTCATTTTCTGTTCAGTCTTGAAAAGATGCAAATGGTAACACCACGAACAAGGGATTATCTCAATCACCTTCTTTTGGCTTGCTTGAGATACAGGCTAATGTATGGATGATGTGCTATATAGAGCATGAGCACACAGATAGGAGTTTAATGTCAGGAGACTGACTCGGACAATTTTAGAGATAAATTATATTTGGTAGAATGGGATAATCTGCAACAGTTGAATTAACTCATAATCCCCTGAATTAGTGGAAAATTGAGTGCAGACCAGAAGGGTTTGTAGAGTCAATGCTTCTGTAATTTCAGATGGTTTGTACGGAGATCCATTGCTTTATTTGCCTTCGTATTCCAATGGCATTTAAAGTTTTTGTGATCAGAAACATTGGATTTATTAATGGATAAAAAGTATCATAATTCTTTCTTAGTTTATCCATTGATTTTCCTCACTGATTCATGAGGTGGTTATAAGGAATCCAGGAGGGAAACTTTCTGTGAGTATCTCTCAATGCAAATGATTTCAGGTGGAAGTGTATATCCTGAAACCCCGTGCTTAGTTTTAATGCAGCATGGAGTTCTGATCTAGAATACATTGTCTTTAGACTGCTTTCAGGTCACAGTCTGAAAATTGCAGGACAGTGTAAAAAAAAACCAAAACAAACCCAGTTCCATTTCCAAAAATTTGTGAAAATAAATCAGATGATCCCAAGTTTTGGGATTTGTAGCAGTAGATTGATGGGTGTGAAAGGCAATTGTAAGGTCTTCATGAACCCCAAGGAAGATGTGTTTTAGCTGCACCCAAGGTAGCCTGGGCAAGACAGGATCTGATCTGAGGAGAGATTCCTTTATCTTGGGTTTCACCTTTTTTGTTTGTTGTCGATGTCTTTTTTTTCGTTTGCTGAACTATGTGCTGCTTCTAGGTTCTTGGAGGTGTTAGCTTTGAACACAAAGGAAGAATCCAGCCTCTTGCTTTGCTTTGTGTATTTCTATGTCTTCTTTGACAACCTTGTGTATGAGTATCACTGCTTTCATTCTGATTTTGCCAGATGACCTTTATTGCTCTCCTGACTTTACCGGAGTTAGTTCCAAAAACAAACCTGGAAAAACAAAGTCTATGTTAAATTTGTTTGGTCATCTCCTCTCCAGGGTCTTTAGAGGAGAAGCTGAATGCTAACAAAGTCCTTTCAGACATGCCTATTAAAATGGAGCATTCAAACACCTCTAGTACGGTACAAAAGCATAACTTCTTTTAGTGGTAGAAAAACCCTCATGGTTTGTTTAAAAGAAGGCAGCTTGGGATGCTCTAATAAGGAAATACTACCCTGATTTGTAACACATTTAGAATTAATCTCTGCTTGCCCTCCACTTGTTACTCAGAGAAAACAAAAATCTTCCATTTGAGCAGTGCATTATTTTTGGGTTAAAGAGTACAAGTTCATGATGTTTTGATGACATAAAATGTAAATGTGATTTCGAGGTGATTTGTGCTTCAGCCAGGCTGTCTGCAGCAGCAGGCTTTCCAGGAGAGTGTAAAAAGCTGCTTTTGTGGATCATAATCATCCATATTTGTCAGCTACTGTACAGCTTTTAGACAGAAGATGTTATTTAATACATAAAACTGCACTCCTGCTCGCTCTACTGTTTTGTTATTTGCAATACTTTCCACTAGCTCCGGTATTGCTCAGTACTGCCAAGAAAATATTCCCGTTAATGATACTCTATTTTATCTGGCGTAGAGTATGAAACATGTTATAATCAATCCCTGCTTTATATCAAATTCTGCTTTACGACATTGTTTGCAGAAGGTTCCTATGCTATGGAGATCCCCTCTAGTTCTGGTGAGCTTTTCTCCTCCCTCTTGGGAGATGTCAGTCCTGCTCCATGCGCAGCAGGGAGGTACAGGCCTGGGTTTCTGTTTGTTCTCTCTTCTCATAACTTTTGAATTTCCACAGTACAGTATTTCCAGACTCACCCATCCCCTTTTTTTGTTTTCTATATATTTTTATGTTGCCTACTTTATCGCAACCCCCACCTTGGGACTCCTCAACACCATTACCTTGCAGTGACTCCTTCTGGGAGAGGTGGCAACTTGAGCAGCTACAGAGTTCCCTTATTGCTGATGCCGGTCAGTGTGCAGTCCCAGGTCAGTGGCATGTCGAATGGACGCCTCAGGTGCCATTCTCCTCCCTCACCTGCACCCCTCGAGACAACTACACCTTTGTAGGCCACAAAGAGAACCAACTTGTGCTGTCACTGGTATAGAAACCCTAGGAATTCACCACAAATCCAACACCATGAGCAAAAGCTTTGCGCAAAAGTGTGCTGTAGGTACATGGAGCTGTTGCACCAACCTTCACCTGACCTGTTGTTTGATAAAGACACTCTCTTATGCAATTTACTTGTCTCTGCAATAAAAGGGGGATTTATTGTGGAGCACCTGAAGTAGACTAATGTTGGCCTTTTGTTTCTGTATTTTCCCAGGCAATCACTCAGGCGTGGTTTTGAGCATCAACTCCAGAGAGATGCACAGTTACCTGGTTAGCTGATATTTGCAGCTGAACACAAAAACCGAAAGACTCTTCTCTGTACCGTTTTATTTTTCCCTGGTGATGTCCCGAAATTGCAAATATGGCTGTAAATGCTGATGGAGAGGAGGTTTCTTATCAGTCCTGTGGAAAAAAGCATCCATCATCAGTTACCAAGGGCGAAGGATAACATGTCTTGAGTTCACTCCATGGCCTGGGAACTCATTAGGATTGAAACTCCAACTTTGGTAGCAAACTTGTAGCCCTAGGCACCTTCAATGCCACCTTGTTTCTTTTCTGTATATGCTCTATTTCTTTATGTTTATTTTTAGATTGATTGACTGTAACTTTTTAATTATATTTTTAATTGAGGTATTCAGTGGAAGGCTGGGAGTCTTCAGCCTGAAAAGTTGATTTTTACACAAGTGACTAGACCAGAACAGATGGTTGGTTGATCACAATGACAATTTTTTAGGAGGGCAAGTGTTTCTGTACTGGGAAAGGACTGAGTGAGAGACAAATGCACTCCTAGTTGAGACAAGCTCTTAACTTAAACATGTGTGAGACAATCTAACAAATTTAGGCTTAGGCCCTTCTGAGGATTAAAGGAAGTAAAATGTTAATTAGGATATCTCGTAATATACAATAATGCTCTTGTAAGTGTAGCAGGTCCTGACGAGCTATCAGCACCAGAATCTCCCCCAGTCCCACCACATGTGAAAGAAAAACACCAGCTTGATGCTATTTCCAGACCAGGTGCCTTCACTTGCAGACAAGCATTTTAGTTGCTTTTCTCCTGAGCGAGCCCCTCTAGGATGATGGCAGCTGCCAGATGAGTTATCCTCTTAATAAACCCTAGGCTGGTGGCCTGTCTCTTTTTAAATTTCCAGAGAGTGTAAATACCTCTTTTACGCAGTTTTCTTTGTATGATTATTTTTTTAAAACTTCCTACAAGGGGCGGCTGTGCCGGGTGGGTCAGAGTTCTGCTCTGGGAAGGGCTGGGTGGCACTGCCACCTCCTTCCCACGGCATCCCTGCCTGGGATTTCCTCTGGCATCTGCCCTTGGCAGCAGGAGTCGGCAAACCCCAGCCTGACCCTCTCAGCTTGGGTTGGTTTGACAATCCAAAGGGTCACGGGGAGGATGAGAAGGGATTTAGGGCTTCCTGCTCCCTTCCAATCACCACAGAGTGTCTCAGTCCCTGCCACCACTGGCGCCTTCTCCGCAGGGCGGGCAGGGCAGGGGCTGCTGGAGGGGCTGCCTGCAGAAAGGATTGTGAGTCGGGCCCTTGTGTGCTAATCCCAGTTTTGTCAGTTGGGTCAGATCTCCTAGTCCCAATCTCTGCATCCCCAGGGAATGGCAATGCAGTGAATCCACACTCCTCTTGTCTTTCCTCTGTGGTTTCTTTTAGCCATGTGGGAAAACAAGTGTGGTGTGGTGAGTTTAAATGTTTGGCATCCTGTGTGTCACAGCTGCCTGGGAGTAGGATGCTTCTCTCAGAAACCTATATAATCTCTTCACTTTTTGCCTTTGATGGAGAATAAATAACTCTGTACTCACTGAATGTCATACTGATGCTAACGACAAGCTTGCACACCATCTTGATTGAGAAGGATACAAATAGTGCATCATCCAGAATATGCAAACAGAAAATAATGAAAGCTAGTCAAATAGAAATGAACTCTTAAAATCAGTGTATGCATTGGAATCATTTTTCCATGTAGCTGTGAATATGGAGCATATTATCACCAAACGCAGCAGATTGGGATGTAGTAATTCAGTGTAGTACTGTAGGCTCTCACAAACCCCATGGGATGTATGTGTAAAGCACAAGAAAATCTAGATTATAAACTTACTGTGAGAAACTTGGTGGAAAAGTAAGAGTGAAGATTCTGAAAAGCACTTGCAAACCGCTCAGGAAAATAATTACAAAAATTGTTCTAAAATTTCTGCCTATTTAGTTGTATAGTGCCATGTAAACTTGTTAACAGAGAAGCAATGCCCTGGCTGACTGCTGTATGCCAGACTGTGGAAATCCGAGGTCTTAAATGTATCTGAATCTGGGTTTCTTGGAGAGAAATGCATATCCAAACCATGCTGTGAATTGGAAATTCCTGGGATCATTGCACCAGGGGCTTTCCCTCCTCACCAGCTCTTCTTGCTTTTTCCTAGCAGAAATGAGCTGAGCAGAGAATGAAATAACATTGCACACATCCTACTTGTTCCTGTGAAATAACTCTGAAACAGGTAGTTTGAATAGGGCAGGTGAGTGGCAAACCAGCTTCATGGACAAGGAATGGGGTGGAAGCTCCACCTTGGGGTTGTTCTCACGTGGTCAGTCTGATTGGCAAAGGACTCTGTTGGAACTAGGTCACACATTAATTTATGCTTTAGCAGCTACTTTTATACATTTAATTCAGGGTGATTTGTGATCACAGGAGTCTTTTGGAACACGGTAGAATATTTAACTGCTTGGTACTCTAATTAACACTTAGCACAATGTAGTGCCTGTAATATTTTTTTTCCCATGCTTATTAATTTGATTCATGCAGCACTCCTGTCAGGCTGGTTTGTCATGTCTTAAAAACATTGTTTTTGAAAGACATGTTGGTATTGCCATAACTGTATTAATAATACCCAGCAGATAATAAAGGAAGCCTTTGATTTCCTCACAAGAATAACTTAAAAATGAATTATTTTAAAACTGAGAAAGTACTATTGCCATTTTCTCATTCATGGTGTCATGGTTTATCTGTAAATGAAAAGACTCACTAGTGCTGGTTCTCAAATCTCTTGAACTACATCCATGATATCTTAACTTTTATCCTTTATATGTATCTAAAATCCTGATACATGAGTATTCAGAAACAGAGTTGCATGTGTGCACACATACAGTATTTGTACATATTTTAGTTACAGTTTTTTAGTGGTGATGTGGTGGCTAAGAAACAGAAGATGACTGTCAGATATCTGGATTCTGTACCCAGACTTTAAGCAAGTTACTTCCCTTGTGTTGCTCCAGTTTTCCCAACTATAAAATGGGGCTGATAGTAATTACCTACCTCACAGGGGTATTGTGAGGCTAAATTAATTACTGTTTGTTCAGGATCATCAGAGCAAAAGAATTTTGTGAGCATAAATTATTAATGGAAAGTTAATAAGAATTAACCTTCTTTGTTTTACTTGTAATTATCACTGTTGTTCAAAGTTCTCTACTGAAACCAGCTGCAATTATGTATAAATGTAAAAAATGCATAATCCAAAAAAGGTGCATCTCTGGTAAAAAAGAAAAAGGTAATTTTATTTAAACACTGCTATTGGAACATACTGTTATGTGGTAGCACTGCAACACTGGCTGTGATTTTGCTGTTACACACTAGTTATTGTCAACTCCTCTGCATTGTTATTTGATCAAAACCCTTATAAAAATGGGTACAGTGATATTTATCAGCACTGATACCGAACTACACTGAATCTGAAAAAACTGGCAGTGTGCTGGCCTCATTGGCCTCATTTGGCCTTCTTAAAATCTGATGTATTTGCAATTTCAAAAACACTCTGTACTTTTCAGAGTGCTGCAAGCAGTATGATCTGAAGCATTCTAACAGAGCCATCAAGATTTACAGCTGTTATCTTTGCTTTTTCTTTTGACATTGAATGTTTTATATGGCTTTGGAACAGCCCACCCATATAAAGTACTCAGAAATGCTCAGAGGACATTTAGGGAAAATGCACACAGTGTTAATTAATTTTTCAACAATATAAGCAATATAAACCAGTGTATATTTTTATACTTTATTGAAGAGGGTGGTGGAAATGGCTTTGAAGAAATGGAAGGTACCAGCCTGAGGCGAGGTGTTGTTATCCACAATTCACATCCAATTTCTTGGAACTCTTTTATGATATTCTCATTGAATTATATCCTTCTTGATGAGTTTTCTTCTCTCAGTGACCAGTGTAATGAAGAGCAAGCTGTTTATTCATATAAAGCAGATGATTTGTTAACTAACTGTCCTGTAGACAAAGACAAATCAGTGCTTTGCCATTAGTAGTTGCCAGTGCAAAGCAGGTTTCATCTGACATGATTATCATGGTTAGCTCTGTTTTCAGTCCAATGAAACCCTCTTCTAGTGGGAAGACTCCACTACTGCACACTGTATCTTTAATAGAGGTCAATAGAATGGAACTGCAGTAATTTCCATCCTCCTTACACAAATACATGCTCAAAGAAATGTGTGGGGAAAAGAAAATCTTTAAAAGAAATTAAACACATGCATTTGGTTGCAGTAGCTTTTTGATGATTAACCAGAGGTTCTGATAAGTTTTGAATCTCTAGTGTTACTTCAAGTCAATGTTTCTAAGTAAATAGAATCAATGACAATTTCAGTCATAGATTTTTTCCTATGTTTCCTCTTCAAAAAGTTTTGTAATTTTTCATTAATGAGACTGTGGGGGAAAAGAGAGACTAAACATTTTATTTCATTGCACGGTCTCTGCCAGTTGGAGTTATTATAGTTATTTTATTGTATATTGATTGATACCACTGTATTGTTTCCATATTCATTTTTATTTCAGCATTTTAGATGAAAGTAAGTGTCCATTTCTCTCAAAATACTGCATTTCCATCAGGACAAAATTTGTAAGCATTTACCTTTATAAATCTTGATTTTTGAGTTGCAGAATTTTGTTTTGTCTTTTAAGTCCATCCAAAAAGCTGCTTCCTGGCTCATTTTCTCTCTTTCAGTCCCAGTTGTGCATTGTTTCTTCAGCTTTCTTCAAGAGACTGGCACATAACCAGTCTGAGAAAACCTAAAACTTTCATTAGAGTGGCATTTAATTGACTATAAGTAAGGTCTGCTCAGATAATTTTTTTAATGTTAAGGTTGTATTTTCATGTTTGGTATTTCCTTTCAGTATATTAGCATTTGCCCTCTCAGTGCCATTTAAATGCTTTTTTATTCCTGTAAGTTTTTGACTTATTTTATACTGTAATCATCAAAGTGACAAATAGCTCAGACCCCCAGTTAGCTTTTGCAATTAATAGCCCAACCCTGCAGTCTTTGGGAAATGTCAAGCTGTGCCCTCTCAAGTTTTGAATCTTCTGTCCCAAGCCAGCCCTCCTGCCCAGCTGGTCACCTCAGCAGCTTTGCCTCAAGGTGTGTGTGCATGCTCAGAATGGAGGGGTGCAGAAGGGGTGCTCTGTGTCAAGACAGCCTAGAACAGCCCATTTCCAAAATCTGGATGGGAATGGCACACAGATAAAGCTCTGATTCGTTGCTTCTTTTCAGGAGTGTCACATCAGTAGAGAGGGTGCATATTACTGGGGAAAGAGGAACCTGTGGTGGTTCTTCAGGCTGCTGTGGAGGATAAATATTGCATCCTCTTGGAACATTTTCCCATTGAAATTGATACGTACAGCAAGTTAGTTTCATGATTTTTAATATGGGATCTCATTTCTGCAAGTCTTCAGTCACAGCTTGTTTCCTCCTGTTAAATGGAGTAGCAAATTACTTAAACTATGAATTGTGGAGCCATGTATGACTTCCATTCTTTTCATTCCTTTCTTTCCCTTATGGGATTACTGTTTCCAGCTAGTTTATATGCTGGTAGCTGAGATGATCTTCTGTAAGAGTATCTAACATAAGAAATACTGGAAGGCTTAGAAATACCTACTCTGAAATACATCAACATAGCTGTGTGAAAAAATCAAAGAGCTGTTACGGTTTTCATTAAATACTTTGTAATAGTATCTCTAAAAATACGTACTCTTAATTGCAAGCTCTTTGCCTCTTTCTCCTTCCAGATTGATTTTCTTTAAGAAGCAACATTTACTAGCCCTGAAAAGAAGTGCATTCTTTCCCTTATACAAGTAATTTTTCTTCATTTTTTTCTCACAACACTCACATTTCACACAAATGTCATCTGTTGTGATCAGTCTTGATTTCTGAGTTTCTGTAGAATTTGCATCTTGACACTAATTACTTGCAATACAGTGGACATAAAGCCCTGTTGAGCAGCAATAAGACAAGCAGCAGTACCTGCTCAAATAATATGCCTGTTTTGCACGTATTTTTAATGGTATAATGAGTATATTAATCACCAGGAAGGCCAGGCATTCCAAATAACTTTCTTAGCATGTCTTATATTTCTATGTTATTTGTTGCTAATTTTAGCCAGCTTTTGATACTTATATTTAGTTCTTACTGACAGTGTCTGCTCTTGCAGATCAAAGCAAATGAATTGGCTTATTCACTTTTCAGAAAAAAGTATTAATTCACACTGCTTATTGATTAAAAGAGTTTAAAAAGGAAATCTTTCTGAAATGGTGAAAGAGATACTTTTTAATGAGGACAGCTCATGCAGGAAAACAGCAGGGTTATATCCATGTGGCTTTTGAGATGTTCTTGTTGATTTTGAGTGGAAAGGACTGTGCAGAGGGAGTGCAACCCCAAACTTCAGTAACATGCACACACATAGGCAGTTTGCAAATGGTAAAAATAGTCCAACGGGGAGTATTGTAATACACCACCTCTGTGTTTCAGGTTGACAGTAGGGCCTTTAAATGGTTAAAATTACAGAATATCTTCACAGACAAGACGCCCAGGGAATTGCCAAATTCACTGGCTCCATTTACTTGTGAACACACTCCTCTCTTTGGGGTTAATCTTTGGAGATGCTGGAGTAGCAAAGTAACTATTCATGAAGTCACCTGCATTGTTTAATGCTTACAAATCTTTGCCAAGTAGTTTGTGAAACTATAGGAGGGGAAAAAAAGCGCCCAAATTTCCACTTTTTTCTGTTTCTCTTCCTTTCCCCCCACCCCTTCTTTTGTAGTCCTTTTTTTCTCTTTCATTATTGCTGCTGTTTGTGGCTCTGCCTTGCCTGGCTTCTCCAGATGACAGCTCTCTACAGTCCACTTTTTCTTCCTTGCTTTTTGTTCTGCTTTGTGTTACTGTGTTTTTATTTGGATATGCACCCTACTGTGTCTGAACTGATGGCAAGAAGAATCACAGTCTCTTCCCCATTCCTGCCTCTCCTCTAAGCTCTGCTGTATTATCTGAGTCGATGAGGCTTCCTGTGCTTTGTGTCACTGCACTCCATCCTTCCTGTTTCTCTCCCACTTTAGTAACACTTAATCCTTTCAGCTTTAATTTTGGCTCTCATTTTCTCTAAATCTTTCTGGAACTCTTATCTTTTGCCTTTCAAGAACTTCTCTCAGATGTTCATCCCAGAGAGCACATGCTTCTAGTTTGAGATGTGGAAGAGTATTACACTCCCTGAAAGAATAAAACCCAGCATTTCCTCTCTCACCAGTGTATACATTGATTTTATTACAGGTATGTAGTGAAATGATGTATTTAATTGGCAGAGATGGTTGTCTATTATCTCCCAGATATCTTCCTCTGCCTCCTTTCGGGTTACAGGCTGAGTCATGGTGTTCCCATGATTTTCCTGGAGCACAGCAAGGGCTGGCGTGCTTTGCCAGCCTTGCAGTCTGGCAGGAACAGAATTGCAGCAAGGCTGGGTGCAGACACCTTGCCAGACCCCTGGGCTGCATTAATATTTCAGTATGGGATATGCTGAGACCCAAGCTCAGGCACAGCCTTTTGGAGAAATTGTTATAACTCAAAGCTGAGAAATAGGTGAAGTAAAGAGAATTCTTTGTTAATTCAGGGTCGGGAGCAATTTGACTTGACGGGTTTATGGAACAGGTCTGTATGAACCTTTCCTAGAGAGGCTGGGGAAAATGGCTTGGATTCGAGTCCCATAAAATACAAATTTAAGCAAAATCACCAGATAGATTTGGCAGAATCATCATGCTGGAGGAGCTTGGAGAATTTAATGGGAGTAAGATCATTGAGAAGCTCAGTGGTATGTTGGAAAGGTACAGCCTGTCTTAGGGAGTGTAAGTGAGAAAAATGTGGGAGAGAGGGGAGAGCAGGACTAAACAGGACAAGGAAGAGCAGGGAGAAAGTCAGTGTTTCCAGTGTGTATGATTTTACCACATGTTGTTGATTTTGTTTTGCTTAAGTCTTGAATCTTACTTTAATTTGTAATGGCAAGTATTTTATTTTGTTGGTTGCATGCAGAGACTTTGAACCATGAGTATAAATTGATGCAGCATGAGGAACATGCAAAATTATCACCATCTCTGCCTGTAATTTAAGACAGATCTGACTTGCAGCAGCATCCCACCTGAGATGCAGGGAAGATGTTGCTTTTGGAGCAAAGATGCCTGTATGTGTGCTCCAGATGATTGCAGGTCATTTGCTAATGGTGTTTCTCCCTCCACAGCACTGAGCTAGGAGACCAGGGAAAAGAGTTATTTTATAGAGTCTGTGTCTTGCTTTTATACTGTTTAAACGTAATTTGCTAGAATGCCTCTATGAGCTGTAATTTTATAATGTTTAAAGAAGATGAATGGAGCTGGTGTAGTATTCCTGAGGGTAAACACCAGTGACTGGAGTTTACTGAACACGTGACTAGAAATTTTAATTTTAGGAAGAGAGAGTTCCTCCATTTCATATACACACAAGGCCTTTGAGTACAGATCCTTTTTTTCATTTGTCACTGACAGGCTGTGATTTATTTCCTCATGGGTGTAAAGTCATGGGTTGTGCTTGCTGCAGTGCAGGAGGCTCTGGAGGGAAAACATAATCAAATGGAGAAGTATACTTGAATTCTCCTCTCTTGATCCCAGTCTTCTCAGAGAGTTGCTTTTCTCTGATTGTCATTCTGCCAGTAAACTGGATTGATGTTAAAAGGTGATTAATTTTCATCCTCTTCTGTGTGGCTGAGGAAAAAATAAATACAACAAGTTTGCAGAGGAATTGCAGATTGGAATAGGATGGGGAACTTGATCATCTGGCAGAGTGCTTTGGGAAGCTTCCACTTTTTATGTTTTACTTACCACTTATTTTACAAATATGTACAGTGCCTGTGGTTTACCTTTCCCTTGAAATTTGATGAGTTTCTTTGCAGAAGGTGGTTTTAAAGAATACCACTCTAGTGTATTCCAAGTGTGGGTTTAGGAGGGAGGAGGTGTTGCCCTTCTTAAATAAAATTAACTTGGTATAATTGGTCTGTATTTATGAAGCAGCAGTAGGAATATTGCTTCATCCTAGACTGGAGGAATATTTGGAGAGATGAGAACTGGAATGGGAAAATTTTCCTTTTTAAGAGTAAAGGATGGAACCTGGCTTATTAACAATGCATCTGTGGCTATTCCAGCACAGGTGGGTGCAAAATCTCTTAATGTATAGATTACAGATACAGACAGATAAATATAGATTTTGCTGGCATTACCCATAAAAAAAGGAGAAAAAAGAGGTAATTAAACCAAATCTAAATAATATTTTGTGGCTAATTAGAGCTGCAGCTCTTGGTAAGTGTATGAAAACCTATCAAATAAAAACTAGACATGACAATGTCTTGTGAAGATTCACAGAGCATGTCTGGCTACCCTATTAATGTGGAACATTGTTTATTTGGCATTGCAGGGCTAAATTCTACCCTAATGTATGGCCAAGCCGTTCCCCAGACATTCTCAGTTCAGCTTTGTGTTACAGAAGAATTTCATCCATGGGGAATTTGAAAAGCAGGCTAAAATCAGTCTTCTTCTCAATACACCTGTGCTTACACGGGTTACTGACTGATTTTCACCATAATTTTTATTCCCATTGCTAGCATGACAGTTCTTTGGATAGATGTAAACTAATTACAACCAAGGTAGAACTTAATTTTTTAACTGCTTATGACTGCTTGGTCAGCCAATGCTTTACACTGCATCCAAGTGGATTTTTGATCAAGGGGTTATTCCACTCCACGGGAAGGTTCTTAGCAGTCATGAGTGTGCTATAACCCCTACCTTTAACACACACAGTCCTCTCCTTCTGCCTTTGCACATTCTAGTATTTGTGAAAACAGAACATGCCTTCTCCTAGTTTTGTTTCAGGTGACCTTGACTTTAAGCAGGTTTCTTTGTATACAGTAACAGGGCTCAAGTGAAGAATGAAATAAATCCATAACTGGTGCGTTGTCATAAATGGGGAAAAGTGTTATTTGTATATTTTTGTAAATATGTAACATTTAATGGCAGTTTTGTAGTGACGTGCTGTTTTTGAGAAAAAGAAACAAATATATGTTTGAATATGCTTGACGTAACACTTAACTGTGATTCGATTGCACAAGTAATAGCCTAATGAAAAAGTCTTGTGCAATATGTAGTGCACACACATAACCAAGTATCTGTTAGCAAGTTTTTGGCAACTTTTAACAATGGTGATGAACTGTGCAGTACAGATTATCACGGTCTCTTTCAGCTTCCAAACATGTAGCAGGCAAACTACTGTATACGTACCTGTGTACTCCACTGCATCCAAAGGTATGCATTTGTCCTGAGAACCTGCACTCCAGGTTTTTCTTTAATAAAATTTGGTTCTAAACTATTGGCTGCTTTGTTTTTCTTTTCAAGCTTTCCATGGGCTTTGTGGAGGGGAAACAGCATAACCAGTCTCCAGAGTTTGTGTGTGTGTATTTAGCAGCAAACTACTCAGTTAGCAACACTGAGCTCAAAGCTGCAGCAAACCTTCATCCTCCTCCTCTTCAACCTCTCCACTCCATCCTCCTGCACTGCAGCTCAACTGCACTCCCAGGGAGAAAGGGAAAAGTCCTTTTTCCTTTTCCCCTGGAGCTGCTGCAGTGTAACTGGTGGAGGGTGACATCCAGTGGTGAGAGGGGAGCCCGGCAGCTGCTTCAGCAGTCACTGGATCAGAGGCTCAGCGTTTCTGTCTAACTCAAGAATTCCGAAGGTCTCAGCCTTGATCTCCCTAGGACAGAGCGCCATCAACAGATCAGAGGTATGAGTGTCCTGCCTTTGCCGCGCCTTCGTTCCAATCTCCTTTTTCCTTTTTATTAATTGCCCTTCCTTTACCGCACTCTTTTCCTAAGGAGTCGCCTGTGCTGTAGAAGCTGCATTCTCTCTGCAAAACTGAGGGGTCTGCAAGTCAAAATTATCCCTTAAGCTGGATGTAGCTGTGTGCAAGGGTCAGGCCCTGACTCAAAATAAAACTGAGCTACAAACTGTATTCAATCATATACAAAGCCGGCAAAACCAAAATCCTCAGAATTATGCCCGCTGGACATGCCTAGCTACTATAGATGGTAATTATTTCACTCTGCCTACATGGAAATGAAATGCAAAATTAGATATTGTATTTGTATAAAGTCGTGGCCTTAATATCTTAAAAGACTGGTCCAGGGGAGTGCTCTCTGTCTATGTGGAAGGCACTGAATTGCTGAAGTCAGAATATGCCTTGCATCCCTACAGAGTGGACTTTCCTTCCTGCTTCGCAGTTGAGAGATGAGCTGCTTTTGCTTTTTGTGTTTCAGGCTGGAGTAGAGTTTATGGTTGCTGCTCTGTAGTTTGGTGCCTTCCCGTGGAAAGTCTGACATAGGTGGAATAAAAACTCGATGGTTCTTTTCACTGCCTGTTGCCCACAAGAGGGAAGAGCAGAGGTGTTGCTGATTGTGGTTGTGGATGTGCAGGGTGAAGTCTTATTAAACTCATACTGGGATAAAGCAGCAACATGAATTATTATCTACTGATTTATTAATTATCTGTACAAATTTTATAGAGTGCAGTGAAGTTTTAATAGGACCACAAATGGATTATTTATTCACAGAATGGCTCTGTTTTGAGGATCTAAAGATGGATAATGAAAAGGAAAAATAATTCAGACAAGATTAAACTGAATTTCCTCGGCCAGCCCTAGCTGAGCAGTTTTTCCTGGTGCCTGCTGAAGGGGCTGGCAGCTGGAGGAACGCTGTGGTGTGGGCAGCCTGACCCTACACCACACCAAATGTCAGGCTGGGAGCAGGAATGAAGCTTGAGGCTTCCCCTGCTTGTGTAGCTCAGCTAGGAAACATTGCAATTTGTCCTTTTATGTTCTCTAATCCTATATTGTGGCTAGCTGAGACTTTAAACTGCAGTTCATCTCTCCAAAAGCAGGCTGTTGAATCTCAAATGACATCTCATTTTCCAAATTTAGTGCTCTGATATAAGTAAAAGCAAAATTCAAAGGAATTCCAAAGTCTCTTATTTTTAATGATGTTCCAATAGTTCTTTCCAAGGAAAGCTCCTAATTTGGCAGGTCAGGAGTGAGGACACAGACAAGATGTCCCCATAAATGAGACACCAAATAAAATTTGCTAATACCTAACCTGAAGGGCTACTTTACTTCAGAAACTGATTTCTGTGGAAAGAATAATTGCTTCACTTCTGTTTCTTTTGCTGTTGTCATCAAAGTCATATTAATTGCTGTACTATTTTGAAGCTTAACTGGTTTCAACATCATCATAAGTCATGCCTCTAGAATAAAACTTCTGACGCATAAACAACAGCCAGTATTCTTTTTCCATTTTTCATTAAGACACTGATCTATTTTCAATTTTTTTTTCTTTTTGTGATTTTTGCCTTGAAATATGTTTTGCTTTTTGATGGATCCAGCTGCTGTGGAGAAAATGTTACTGTACTCTGATCCTCATGGTTTTCAAAAGCTCAAGCAAAACATGACAAATGCTGCAGAGAGTATTTTGAAAGTGATAAAAGGATCCAATCTTACCATTACAGAATCACAGCAAAAGCTGATCTCAAAAAAAAATTCAAAATCAGCAGTACATGCCAAAAACCAGGCTAAAGTAGAAGTTCTAAGGATTAATTCAGTGAAAGCAATTAGCAGTCTATTTAAAAATTAGTAATTAAACCAGGAATTAAGCTTATGTTCAGATCAGGACTATGTAGCTGTAACTCTACTGGTTCTACAAAATCTAATAGGAAAATTATTCCTTTGTAGCCAGACTACTGATGAGGAATACCCTTGATAAGATTTAATTTTTTTGTTATAAATTGTAAAGGAATAATTTTGCATTGCCTTGATCTTAAAAGATAGATGCTTGCTTTAGAAGTCAAATTGAAGAGAGTATGATACGCTGCTGTCTGCTTTACAGAAGGGAATGTTTTTGTAACTGCTGGTGTGAAAAACCCCAATTTTTCTGTGAAAGAAAGCAGCTTCATTTCTCAGTAGCAATATGTCAGGGGAGCAGGGGAAAGCACCCAAGGACACTTAACCAGAACACACTTCCAGCCTGCAGCCTCCCAGGAGCTGGACTTTTCTGCTTTGAAACAGGGCGGTTTGTGTTTGATGGCTTTAAGTAATTAGTTTCTGCCAGGAATTTGGTTTATTGTTTATGGACCCATGCAAACTTTTAGCATCAATAAAATTGTGTGACAAGTCCTGTAGCTGAATTGGGCAGTTGTTTTGAACCTGATCATTAATTTTTATACCCTCAGTGTACTGTTGGTGCCAGGAACTGTTTTGTTTCCCCATTTTTATAACCTGTTAACACGGTCTCCTTCTCAAGATTGTTTTGTTTTGTTTTGTTTTTGCATTGGAATGACTTTATCTTTGTTTTTCCCTTGAACTTCACTGTAATATGAATAGAATTTTTCCTTGTCTGGAGGGGTTGCTGTGTCCCTTGTACCATCACCCACAGAGTTTATCTATTTATGGCAGTCAGTGCCCAGACTTTGGATAATGTTGTATAGGTCCAAAAGCAGATGATTGAGACACCAGCAATGCAGGTGGTTTTCTTTTTTTTGCCATTTGCTTCTGCAAGTTTTGTGAATCAGACAGAGCCTAGAGATGCTTGCTGTATTTTAGACAGGATTATGGCAGGTTTATTTTTTTTTTAATTTTTCCTGTTGTGTTTTTAGGTTAATTTTTATTTATTTTTTGTCTTTAATTATTGTTATTATGCAGTACATGGACCTACCTATTATAACTCCATTATGATTCTGGAGGCTGTAACTACAGAAAAGAAACCAAATAACTACTTTAGAATATTGCTTCCCTCAGTTTGGGAAAATTGAATGTATAGTCTACTTAAGCTTTCTACTTTATAAATTTGGTAATAATTGTGGTGTAACAGGAGCAAGAGCAAAATCTAAGAAAAGCAGCAAGAAGTAATTACAGCTTAACTCTTCTCAACCTCATCTGTCAGTCATCTATAAGAAATTGCTACATTCATCTTTAAGTAGCCTGATAATCAGCTCAGTTTAATTTTAATCCACTTTCAATTCTTAGAGGTAATTTTTAATGTTTTACATGTTGCATAATTTATTAGCGGAGTTGATGTCTAAGCAAACTGGAGCAGATGCAACAGGCAAGTGGGAGGTGCTGCTGAGAGCTCTAAATACAGCAAATTCCACAATCCCATTGCCAAGAGAGTCCTCAGGCTGCGTTCAAGCTGCAGGAGGCATCACTCAGTTAAGGGATACAGCTGATACCTGGAAATACTCATGGCAATGTCCAAGCATTTTTCAGCTGACTGGAGAATGGTTCTCAGCAGAGGCTGGCTATGGTGGGAGACCTGCTGAGGGCCATCCTGGCACCTCAGGGTGCTCCTTGAGGAGACAAACACCAAGAAACAACAGTGCAAATCCTTTTTTTCACAGGTAACTTTATTAATAATGTGTCGGATCTGTCGCACCTACCAGGTGCCAGTCTTTTCTCACACTTTGCAAGACTTTTGGAAGAATAAACTAGAAAGGCAGAAAGTTAGTTGAAGCTACTAAGACACACATTTGAAGGTGAGTCTGTTTTGGACTTTTTTTTTTAACAGAAGTGTCCATGAATGTGTGTCAAAAAAACTTAAATACACTGAGAAATACAGTAGAAAGGCTATATTTACAGTCAATTGATAATGGGCACTGCCAACATATCCAATAACAAAAATAAAACAAAACCTTTTTTTTTCATGTTTCTATCATGCTTTTTTTCACTGAGATTTTTTTTTTAAATATGATTTTGTTTTTTAAAAAATACAATAAGGAAATAATTACATTCTTAATATGAGAACATTATCATACAACATACACCCTGGGCCAATTAATTTGAAAGTGTCTAACAAAACTTGATACTAAATTAATATTCTCCATTTGAAAAATCAAATTGCCACAATCATCTCTTTAAAAAAACGCCCCTGATCCCCCAAAGTTATGAGCTGGGTTTTTATTAAAAAAAAATCACCCATTAAAAAACAAACAAACAAAAATAACAATTTAAAAAAAGCACCTGGTACAGTAACAGGCATTTGGTGAGGAAGCATAAGTGTAACATTTTCATAGAAGACATAGAAATGGTTCAAAATACAGGTTTTCCTTTAGAACAGAAGTCATGCTGCTCTGTGGCTGAGTTTGCCTGGTGATCCTGAAATCTAAAAACGGTGAAAATACAAACTCTGTCGCTCTTTATAAAAAATTGTGCAGCAATAGTGCTATCAAGGCAACAGAGTAAATTTCACAGCACTGAGAGCGGTCTACAGAGAGGTTATTTCCCAAGCTTTTTGGTTTTCCTCCTTTTAAAACCTTGGCTGTTCTGTACAGTAAACTGAAGTGGAGGTGGCTTTGTGGAGTCTTTGCTGGAGGAAGAGTGAAAGTTGTTTAGTGTGGGTGGCAGCCCCTGTGCAGCAGGCACTATAGGGGCCCAGGGTGCTATAGGTGCTGGGGGAGCCCTGCACCTACAGCAGAGCTGAAGGAAGGCTGCACCCCATAATTTCTGTTTGCCTGGGCAGAGATTTACACACATCTACCTCAAGCACAGATTAAAACCAGTCCTTGCCAAGGATTTTTTTTCTTTTTTTTTTTTTTTTTTTTTTTTTTTTTCCCATGTTTTAAGGGGGTGGAAAGAGACAATGCCAATATTGGGTGAACAAGACAAGTGACCTGGCTTTTGACCAGTCTGCATTGCTTGATGTGGGACCACTTCTTAATGGCAACTGTTACATCATTGCTAACATTGACTAGAAGCCTAATTCGCATTATAAATATGTACAGATATAAATTAAATACTTATTGAAATATACAAATAAATAACTTAATTTGAAATAAAAAGCCTAAATGACCTTACTTTCGCTTCAAATTTGTGTCTGCTATTATTTATGGGAATTTGGCAGTTTTTAGTCCGTAGTCATACAGTACAGAATGTGCCCTCAAGTTAGAGAGTTAATAAGTGACCTAAACTACTATTAAAAAATTGTGTTTTCAGTGAAAACCACACTGACACTTGCTTTCCTACTGTATCTGCCTTCCTGTAGCACTTTGTACCACGTACAGGCACAAGAAGCAAAGAGCCTTTTCTCATGCTGGGCCCCATTTCCACAGTGCTCAGGCCAGGGGATCCCTGGAATGCCGTAGGGAGCAGGACACAGCCCTGGCTCCTGGCAGCTGTCAGGGCTTTTTGACAGCTCTGTGCCTTCACATCCCACAGGCTCCTGCAGGAGCTCCTCTGGCATCCAGCTCAGCTGAGAGTCCTAGCGGATCCTGCAGGAGCTGCACACAGCCAAAGGTAAGAGAGAATCTGCAGGCTTGGCCAGAAAGGGATGTGATCCTTGATAACAACTTGCCAGCTTCTGTGATTTTAATTGCAGTCTTAACTAATTACCAAGACTCCAGCCCTTACATCTGTGATTAAAATACTATTCGTATTTTGAGGTAATTTTTTAATTTTCTACTCCTCACAGTTGAGGAGGAAAAAAAATCTTGAGAGTATGATTGAAAGCTCTCCAAAGGCTTAAAAAATACCCAAAAAGAATATCTTAAAAGAAGCCATCTTATTCTACATTCTCCCCCCAACCCCCTTCTGATTTTTAAAACCAATCTTGAGATTTTGAAGGGCTTCAGTGGCAATTTACTGCATGTAATTTCTCAGGAATGTCATGGATGGAGACAAAGAAAAACAGATTTTTATAATTTTACAGACTGAAATGCAAGATGCTCTTTCCTAGTAAACAGAAATGGACTCCTGTTTGAGAAAATCCCCAATTATTTGTTCAACTGTTTATAAAAGTCAAAAATTATCACCTCTTCAGTCCATCTTACTCAAAAATAATAGCTGAGGTCTGAAAAGACAAAGGAAACTAAGTACAGCAGTGTTCTATACCTCAAATTTAACAATACTATTGTATAAAAAACAAAACAAGACTGACTGCATAAGTTATTCTGACTTGCCATTATCTGTCGAGGACTAATTTCAATTGTTTTCTTTTTCTTCTTCAAAACGTATAGAAAAGAAGCAGTATCTAAAAATACCTGTTTGCCTTTTAAAAAAATCAGGAGCAAGTCATAGTTCAAGAACGTGACCTTTGAAAATGACTGGTGCTTCAGAAGAGCAATAATGAGAACGTACAAAAATGCATCTGTCTCGAAGTGTGGCAGCTTTTAATCTCGCAATGACAAAAGCATCTGTCTAAAAGTATCCAAAAAACGCTTCAGCAGTGAGTCGTTGTCATGCCACGGAGGGCGGTGGCCCTGCAGAGCTCCTGGGCACTGCTGCTTCTCTGAGCACTTTTCAGTTTTGTTTTGTTGTGTGAGCAGCTGCCAGCCAAGCCTCTGCTGAGGAGTCAGAGCTGCTCTGTGGCAGAATTCAGAAGGCAGCTTTAACCTGTAAGAGTCCAGATTTCACAGCAGTCTTCAGCAGTGTTCCGGCCCTCTGATGCACTGTAATTAACACTACTGGGTCTTTACTGGATCAGCAAAGTAAACTTTCAACTGTGACTTTATGCTCCTTTTTAATTCCTGCGGTTGGGGTTTTTTGGTTTTCACTTTCTTTACCAGTTAAGGAGTTACAGCTAACAAAACGGGGCACACGTAGTTACACAGCAATACAGTAGAGGGAATACAGGCAAATGAGCTCCGAGCTACCATTAACTTAACAGAGTTATAAAACTTCTCATGTTTGATCACTTGATGGCACCTTTCAGGTGAGTCCTTTGCAGCCTATGTCTTGGTCTGTAGTAGGTAAGGCCTTTATGAAGAGTGAGTGGCTTTGCTGTTTATGTTCCATTTTTCATCTCCCATTCCTGGAAAAGGGGGAATAAAAAGATACAGAATTTGTTAAAAGAAATCAGGATATTTCACTGATGTCATCATATCTGCTAAGCCATAACTGGGGTCAGTAACAGGTTTTTTTTGTTAACTTGGCTGGATTCATCCCACAAATTAGTTAGGGAACGTTAACAAGTCTGTTCTGATAGTCTGTGCACAGCATCCACCCTTCCACAACCATATACAGCAACCTATTTTCTAATGCAGTGCAAATAAGCCATATTTGTATTCTGCAGAGGGGATTTCTGGAGCAATTCACACCCCACAGCTGGTGTAAAGCACTCAGCTCTCCTTGAGGAAGGGAGAGGCTGATTTAAGCACACAGGGCTCTCTAAATGACTTGTGTGAGACAGCAGGAAGCCCTCAATGCCTCTGAGAGCTGACACCAAGTGATTGCTTTACTGCTCTTCAGTTTTTTGTTATAAGACTCATGGCAAACATAATTCTATGGCTAAAAAGAGCAACTTAGCAGAGAGAGTAGCAGGCAGGGTTAAGAAAAACAAGTCAGTTTGCATTGCATTTGTTTCTCTTATAGATAATCCAAATTGAGCTATTGTCTGGCAAGTTAAATAATTGCTTTGACTTTCCGTGCCTCAGTTTCCCCACCTGTTAGCTGAGGACAAGGACACCATCCACAGCAAACATGTAATCTATAATGCTTTTGGTCAAATGTAGCAAGGTATTGCCATTTCTACTGCCACAGAAGTGAAAATCATGAGATTGCTCCAGCTGAACACTCAGCTCAGTAAAACCTGCAGCTGTCGAATGACACCTACAGCATTTCTAACAGTACACAGGAGCAGGAGGGCTGAAGCAGGATGTGACATCCACACTGTACCCTGGCTCCCAGCCCTACAGCCATCAGGAACTACTGAAAATGCACAGAGGGAGGCCTCTGGCTCCAGCAATCCCCTTGGAGCAACCTCCCAGCTGCTCCTCGCCAGGCACTGGGGGCTGCAGATTCCTCTCCGACCCATCCACTCTGCAGAGACACTCTGCAGGCAGCCTGCTGCCTTGGCTTCCAACCCGAATTCCTGAATTTAACACTCATTCCACAGAGTTTAAGAGCTCTGACTGAAATCCATTACTTATGCACGTAAATAGCTGTTTCTGCTGCTGAAAGCAGTAACAGCATTAGTTTGGCTGAACAGCTGTGTGACCATGACACCTCTTCAGCTGTTGTAAAATAACAGTAAAGGTCACAGTTGATGGCTGCTTAAGCAATGTAAGAAAAAAAAAACAACCCTTGGGTTTAAAGGTAGACAATAATTTACTTTGTTTCTAAACTTGTGTTTGTTTTCTTTTTATTTAAATGGTGCTTTTACTAAAATTCAGTGTATTTTAAATATTCAGTTTACTCTTCAAATGATGGTAATTACAAAGTTAAAACACAGTACCAGTAAAAAACAGATTACTTTAAAAACTCTATTAAATGTATACTCTCTACGGACATGCTACCAAAACTATAAAGGAAGTCCTTGGCTAAGCAACTGGGAGGAGAATTTTTTGAAGTGTTAAATCAGCCTTGAAAGCAGAAGCTTCTTTTGCAGGTGCAAAAGGAACTTTTCTTTCTTTCCACTGCTCCTGCAGGTTCACACCAAGGGAAGAATGTCTAAATCAACACTGACAGCCTGACTGGGAGCTGGGAAACTGGGACAGCTCCTTTTCTTCTCCAGTCCTTGAACACAAGCAAGACGTAAGATGCTGACATTGACCAGCCCACGAGTTTCAAAACCAAATCAGAAATACTAATTTCAGTTTCCTTGCAGCACATAACAATTTGGTTTTAGAAACTAATTTGATATTTAAATGAATATGTGAAATGTTTAAATAATTGGTGTACAGCAAGGATATTTGAATCCTTTTAGTTCTCTAGGACTACTGACGCAGAATATTGTTTTCCATATTTTAATTTGAGTCTCCATTTCTAGCTAAGTACAGATTAGACAAAACTGCAATTAAAATGCCTTCTGGCTTCTTAAAGATATGCATAGTTACTTTCTAAAAAAAATTTAAAGATACTTGCAAAAAGAAAAGTTAAAAAAATTCAAATGCATGTATGCACATACGTGTGTATGCACAGTGTATGTCCTGAACAGCCAATCCCCAAATTGCTGTTCTTTCTTACATTTAACACTGGATCTGTCTTACTGCTTCTCTCTATTTCCTGCTATTTCAGTGCATCTGAGAGGAGAAAGCTTTTGGTGGCACAGCCTCCAGCCCTGCTGTCCCGGGTGCCTGACATGCCCTGACAGCAGCAGCAGCAGCAGCAGCAGCACAGGCTGGCTGCCAGCACAGGGCTGGCAGGTGCCAGGCTCAGCGTTCTCCAAGCAAGGAGAAGGGCAAGAAGGGAGACATTCAAACACACACCAGAGGGAAAAGCACGTTCTGCCGTTGTGAATGTTTGTACACTTCCCTGACAGCATGGGGAGGTGTGCCAGCTGCTGGAGGTGCAAGCCAAGCACAGACGTGGGGTCTGTCCACTCCCACAGCTGCCCTGACATCCACGCACACAGAGCCAAGGGCTGCTCTGGGATACTCACGTGTCACGCCCTGTCCTGAGCCACATCTACAAGGCCTGGGCTCACTCACAGCTGCAAAAGGCCAAAAGAACTGAGAGCCAAACTCCACCCCTGCACAAGTACAGCAGCCCCGAGCGTGGGGCATGCTGCAGATGTGCACCTGATGGCAGCTGTGGCTGAGAACACATTGGGTTGCACTGTCTAATTCAGCAAAATTTCACTCTTAATATTTAGCGCATGAGGTTTTAGGGAGAAAGCTGTTAAAGCTGAATTGGATACTTTGGGTTGTTTTTCCCACCATGGGAAAAATATGCTTAGCTGCTCCATATCCTTTTTGATTAGTCTAATCCTATAGCCAAGATTCCTCTGCCAAAAAGCTTGACCAACTTACTGTGCCATCCAAAGCACACTGACACCAAACAACACAGCAGGGCTTTTCCTGTATGGTATATGGTGACCATAAAAATGTGCTACAGCTTGAAGGTATCCTTTACACCAAAAATGTTTAGTTTTTTATAATGCCCTGGTTTCTCCAGCTGTAATGATTATATGGCTGGAGTTAATGTGCCTGTCCAGCACAAATCCATGTGCCCATCTCAAGGACTGTGCTCTGCTGGAGCACATTCCCTGAGTATTGCTGAGCTAACATCCACATCTAAGACAAAGTGTGCACTTAGAGATGATATCGTTATGGGGCAAATTAGGGTATAATTGGAATATGCAGATAAGCTTTGGAGCAGATACATCCTTTTTCAGGTTTGAAACACAAGCTGCAAACTTCAAAGTTGATTAAAACTGAAACCTGAGTGTAATTATGCTGAGTGTAATTATTCTTAGTTGGATTTAAATGAATCAGGCAAACTGGAAGGAAAAAGCAGTTGATGTCCAAGGAAACGGGCTAGAAGAAGGGTGAGAAAGCTCTCACAAATGGTATAGCAGGAGAAATAATTCTGTTATGATAATTTAATAATAAATTAAGTTTTTGAGATGCTGATTTTTCAGTATCTACTACATTTAGGTTCCAGGCTTATGCTCACACACTGGAAATGTATATAATCAATAAATACATGTAACAAAAGTTACTTCTGTACTTCCCAGTACAGAAGACATCAATGGAAAAAGGAAATAGCCTTCATGAACAAGTGTTTATGATTATTGCTGTTTATAATTACAACTAGCAGTGAACTAATAAATGAACAAAACTTGGGCCCAATGCTATTACTGTCACCCTTGGTTATGTGTTGCCCACATGCTCATGTTGCCAGCAAATTTAGCCTGGAAGAACGGTTATGCAAATTTAAACTTAACCACAAAAATTAGAAAACAATACAAGAGGACAGCAAATTTCAGCCTGGTACTTGCATGACAAAATTAAAGTAATTCAGCTTATACTTTAAATGTACATTGAGTAGATATTTGCACAACATATTGTCATTAATTATAATGTACATCTACTCTGTTCCTGCAGTGGCTAGAAAAGATCAGACCCAATCTTGTGCCATTTCTAATCACTTACTGTAACAGTGCTCTTTTAACCACTTCTCTGCTACACAGAGTAGTGGACACACGGACTGTCTACACCACAGACCACTTAGTTTGCCAATTAAATCTATAAAGCAACAGAGAAAAACATGGAATCAGAGTAGAGTCAAATCCAACTCCCAAGCTACTCTACTTACCAGTTCTTCTACAAAAGGTTCCCCAGACCAGCAGTATTTGTGTAGTAATGTGAATAATTCAGATACTTGCTTCTTAAGGCTAAATAAGATTTTGTGAGAAAGTATGAAAAAGCACAGAAAAAGACAATGCAGACCTCAGTTCTCTCACCTTTGCTTTTCGAAGGACATGGCCTCGACAGGGGGAATTGTTTGCTGAGGGAGGTCTCTTCAGAGCTGCTGCGCTGTTCACGGGGAGGGAGCACTCAGTGTCACTGGTGTCACAGCTGGAGATCGGGGAGTTTTCCAAAGTCCGGTGCTTGAAAATTGGAGACTAGTAACAAGGGAGAAGCCTGCATTGAGTTTCCTCTAAGTAGCCACACGTGCAGTATTTTCTACTTTAGATTCAGAACTGTAGAACTCTTTTTTAAAGAAACTATATTGATAATAAAGATGAATAAATGAAAAACAGAACAAAAGAAACAAAACAATGTGCACCTGTGTTCTGTGATGAAAATTGAAGTTTCTTTTCTGTTAAACAACTATGGGCCTGATTAAACAACTATGAATAATCCAGAGGAATTGATGTACCCCTCTCTGATCTTTCTGCAATGGCTGCTTCAGACACAGATCTATAGCACAAGCTGGGACTGCCAAGCTCCACCCCGAAGGTGTGAGATGCAGCCCTTGCAAAGTGTGACACAACTGATAGGGGACCAGCACAAGCAGGTCTCCATCACTGCACAATGACTTGGTGCATTTAAATCTCCCTGGGCTGGAGCAATGTCTCAGTTCCTGCACTTCTACAATCACTGAGGACAAGGTGTTGGCATTTTCCACATTATCCTAACACATTCTTCCCGTGATTCCCATGTCTACCTGCTCCCTGGTGCTGTAGGAAAAGTAAATAACACAGAAAGGCATTTAATTCTGCTCTTATTTCTAAGGCTCAATAAACCATTATAAAACTCTCCATTCCTACTCATTTTTGCTGGAGCTGGGAAGGCTGAGCTCTCCCACCCATGGTACTGGGATTTGCATGCTCAGTGGCTTTGCATACCTGTGGACTTGATGTTCCTGATTTGGGCTCGATAGCCAAGCCCAGAGTGATGCCACCAGCCAAGGCTTTCTTGAGGCTCTCCTTCACCTCAGTCAGTTCTAGCTCCAGGTTTACACGCTCAGCCTCCTTCTGCTTACACTCCTCTTCCAGCTTCTTTAACTTGTCTTCAAGGATCACCTGGGTCTTCCTGCCTGTCATTCACAGCAATTTTATTATTTCAATAATAACCTTGAATTGACACTTAGAGAAATTATTTTCTTTCTAAAAAGTAAGGTCATTACATATCAGTGACACGAAAAAGAAAAAACTTAGGTACTTTACATATAACATTTCATGTAAAAAGTTTAGTAGCATAAATCAAATGTTTCCATCAAGTGACATTCCTAGATATCCAATCTGGTTTCAAATCAGGTTGGGGTTCTTTTTTAATTTTTCTGTGTCATGAAAATTTAATTAGCTAGTGACAAAAAAATTATTCCCATTTTCTGCTTATCTGAAGTTCTCACCAGCGTAATTCCTTAGGTATGTGTATACATACACATGCATATATAAAATATGTGTATACACTCACACATATGTGTTTTTATCTGATACATTTTGTATCTATATAGAAAGCAAATATAGACATTGCAGAGTATTGCTCAGCTCCAAAACCAAACCTTGCTTAGGGTGGCATGTCTTCAGCACAGAACACAAAGCTGTTTGGATAATTAACTCTCAGGTTAATTCAGCACAAAAAAGCACCTCCTACCAGCATTGACTTCAATGGCAGCACGCAGATCTTTTCTTTCTTTCCGGAGCTGGGCCAGCCTGTTCCGGAGGGCCTCTTTCTTCTTCAGCAGCTCCTCCTCTTTGCTTTGTAATCTCTTTGCATCTGCCTCCACACGATTCTTGCCATACTTGTACTGCTCTGCATCTGCATGTATCAGATTGTAGTTAATTAAGGTTTAAATTGACAGTACAACTCTGGACTATTCCCTGAGACTAAATGTGATATGAAGCATGTCAGGGCTCCCCAGGGCAGGGGTGTTGCAACTAGATGATCTTCAAGCCTCCCTTCCAATCCAAACCATTCTACAATTCTATGGTTTGATAAAAAGGTTTGGCATTCCTCTTCCACTGGCTCTTTCTCAAGGTCCATGATTTCTGCCAAGTTCTGCAGCACAGCTACAACAGTGATATGGGAGAGAGTTTGTTCTTTATATGGAAAATGAGAAATACCAGTCACCTTATAGCACACTGGTTTTGAAAAATGCCCTTGCCTTTCTCTGTAGTTCAGAAGATGGAAAGGAGGCTCCTCTCTAGCTGTGAACCCTTTGTTCCTAATTGGAAGGGTCAGAGGAAAAACCACCTGCCTGGCCTTTTGCCTGGCTTTCATTCCTACTTCAAGTGCACATCTTTTCTCACCTTACATAAGAGAATACAAAGATGTTCACACTTCTCTGATTCTTGACTGCTTTCTTTTTCTTTTCTAATTTCCCATACATGATTTCATTTCACGGCTCACATATATTTGTGGTCTTATTCATACCACAGCCCCCTCTATACCCCTGCTCTAGTAGCAGACTCAAAGGAGACAGGTCAGCTAAGAGATCACTTTGTCTATCACATTTCTGAAGGCACACTCTATGATATGAAATCACTCCTGACAAAGAGCTGTTAAGCCAGGTTTAGTCAGTTATAAGCTACTTTTGTCCTAAAGTCTAACACAAATTTCTCTTGTTGCCATCAAATCCAGTTTCCTAAATAAGCCTTCATTAGTGAGTCCGCTTTTAAACAACACAGTGTTCTTATGTCTATACCAGCTCCTCATCCTCCTTTTCCAACAGGGAGATAGAATTCCTCTCTCCTCCAAATGAGGACTCATTATCCTTCTGTGGACTATGTAGCCATGGGTCCACATTTCACATTTATCATTCTCCCATATGACAGACACCCTTTTCTCCTGTGGTGTGGCTGGAGTTATGTCACCAATGTATCTCCCATTCAAAGCCTTGGCATCTCCTCCTCGGCCTCTCAGCCACATAAAAACCACACTGGTTCTTCCCCTTGTCTGCTGAGACAAGAGCCCTTTTGGGCACCCTCCTGCACTCCCCCGAGGCAGCAGGGAGGACAGACACTTACTGGATGCGGTGCGCTTCACACAGGAAACCGTTTCGGATTTCTTCGGCTGGCTATTTAAAGTCCTTGCTTTTCCGGTGATCCCATTAGCAGTCACAGGGGGCTTCTTGCCTTTAAACTGTTTGAAAACAAAAGTACAAACAGGCTCCAGCTAGTCCCGTGCCACTGGCATTACTTTCACCCTTTCATCAAGGGCAGAGCATGACAGAGAGCTGCTTGCCTCATCAGAGAGCCTTAATAGAGCTCATTGATTGAGCCGGAGAGGCGCTTCCTCCAGAGGCGCCTCTGGGAGCTGCCTGCTCAGCGGGAGCCCTGCCAGCAGTCACAGGACAACCAGGGCATCAACTCCCTGTTTCTGGTGGCATCATGGCTTTTAGATCCCTGGCATACACAGTATTAAGAAAGCCATTGCAAGGCAGAAAAAAATGTACCTTTGAAAAAATTTTTACAGTAAAGACTGTTGAAACACAAGTTTTTCAGAGTTAATTTCACACAGTAAAACCTACCAGGGTTTACCACAAAAAAATTCAACACTGTTTCTTATTTACTATATGACCTTGCCATTCTTATGGTGTACTTTTTTTTTTTTAAACAATATGATTATTACATGTTTTTAAGTGCTAGGTGTTAACATATTGTTTTCCCCTTACATAACTTCTACCTACTACTTGAAAGCTTTTCTTACTTAAAAAACCCTCTCATAATAGCCAGACAGGCTGACAGGATTACCAGGAACAGACCACCTCATGTTCAAGGGGTTTCCATTTATAGGGCTCACAGCAATGAACTGAGCCCTGAGAAGATAATCCTGTCCTGACTACTCATAGTGTTTCCATGGAGGATGCTCCAGCCAAGCACAGGACATACGTGTGCCATGCTCTGCTCTCCTGCTTCCAAAAGCTTGTGAGGCCTGAATTGGGAGTGCACCAATTATTGCTGTTGCAGTAATTTATTGTTCATGTCCACCTCCAATTCTGCACTGAATTCTAATATTCCACTATATGAGGTTTTTGTATTGGTTAACACACAGTATGACAGGTACTTTATACAAGGGAAACCTTTATCTTAACTGTTTCATGTCAGATCAGATTGAAAACCACCCATCACTGTGATATATTCACACTGTGACATTTTGGTTTGAGCCAATGCCCACCTTTCAGAGACCAGCTAAGGGCTCTGAGAAGGTTCCTGGCATGGCCTGCTCTGCTCCCCTGCTGGGCTGTGCCCATCTGCTACAACGCTGAGCTCACAGGACTTCATCTGATCTGTGGGTTCATGTTTGAGGTACAAAAGCCTGTAGCCACCCTCAGAAAGCAGCAAAGACAGAGGCTTATTTTTTTATGGGGAAGAAAAAAATATAATAATATATTAAGTAATATTAAATTTAAAAAAAAGATAATTAAATTAAAGATAAGTAATATAAATACTATAAAGTATAGTAATATAAAGATGGTATATACGAATATATAGAACATAATTTACTAAATATATAACATCAAGGTATTATATATAAGCACATTCACAAAAAATATAACCACAGAATACACTATATATAGATTAGTACAATCCTAAAGAGTGAAATTTACTGTCACTGTCACGCCATATGTCACCTTATCTTTTTTTTGTTTTTTTCAAAGACATCTCTGCCTGAGGAGGCAGAAGGTGGCTAGACATGCATTCAGATTAAGTGTGGAAGGTCACCTTTGTTTTTTTCTTATTATTCACAATCTGAAAATCATCAAGAACATGTGGGCAAAGTACCACCACTTCCACATTGGAATTTATAACTTCGCAAACCTTCATTTGCAGTGGGCTCATGACTAAACTTAAGCACTTCAGTGCTAACACTAAGGGACTCTAATAATCCCTTCAGATAACAACCAGATAAACAGAACAGCCAACAAATAAAAAGTTTTGTTAAGTATTAAACAGTACAGTACCTGCGAGCCAGATCCCCTCCCCACAGCAGAGGTATTAGTGACAGACTGAGCAGAAGACAGACTGGATGAGACAGGGTATTTGTAATGGTTAGAGGAGAGTTTGTCAGTGGATAACCTAGTGGGCTTCCTGTCAGCTGGCGGATAGCGCGCAAAGATTTTTGGAGACGGCAAGTTATCGTACAGGCCTGCGTTATCATAAAGCATTTCTTCTCCCATGTTCCTGCTACGAGAAGAAGGAAAGCCATCTTCTGGTTCCCACTGCAACACACACACCCCAGCAGTTAGTGAGCAATGCACCATGCAGAGCCTCCCAAGTGAAATTAAAACATTAGCGATGCTTCGGACGCCAGCAAGGCCTCAGTGAGGCAGGTAGCGAGCACACACTTACACTATTTACAAATGGGGGGAGGACACTGTGTGGAAAGCAAGCATTGCATTCCATGGCTCACATCATATTCCATAGGATAAGCAAACCTATCACCCTCGCTGTTTCATGGACTGCAGCCTCAACTGATAGCTCAAGCACCAAGGGGGCACAGGCAGACTGTGGTGACAGGGGGCTACTCGCAGTTTACACAGATGAATCCACGGGATTACATTTGGTACATGAGTTTTTAAAGTAATACAGCCTAGCAGTTACCAGAAACCAAGTTTTGTCCAGTTTGTTTTTTAAATTTCTTCAGGCTACATGTCTTTCCCATTAATATCAGCTGCTGGTATGCTAGCACATTTTATTTGATGGAGATTTATTATTCTGAGCTACAAGAACTAAAATAGCTCTTTTTTTATTTAAATTTTTAGAAAAATGGAAAGTTCAACAATAGTACTCCAGTGATTCATCTGATCAACCTTAAAAGAAACCAACCTGACTGCTAAATATCCTTCCTTAGCCTGTTCTGGCTATGGCAGTATACTACTCAAACAAAAGCATGAGCACATCCAAGAACTGCGCAGAGTGCTCTCCACACAAGTGATCGTACACTGTTCCCAAGAGGGGAATTCTAACATCTATTGGACATTACTGACATATTGGAGGACTGAATGTCCAGCCCAATTCACACTTTGAAACTCTTAATTTCTCTTGAGTTTGCCCACCGTGGGGGTTTTTTTACAACAGCCCAAATTAAGAGCTGACATGGGCTGTAGCTCCCCTGTAAATCTTCCTGAGGACCCCATCTTGCCACTGGTTAGCATCCACTAGATGTTAAATCCTATTACCCATCTGCTTACAATCAGCTCTCCAACTCAAGAAGATGGAAGTGACCGCTGTGATTCTCCTTTGGGATGAGCAGCACCTGCAGTCCTCAGGAATGCAGCAGCAGGGACTGAGAAGTGTTTGGGGTTTGGTGTTTTTTCAACAGACATCAGAAAGTGCCTGGTGTAACTGAGTCCTTAATTTTGCTCTTTCCAAAGCAAAAAAATACCTCTCTAAAAAAAGTGATCTAAAAAGTACCTCCTCGAGTGAGTATTATATTCAAGGACTTGGCAACAAATCATCAACAGGCAACTGCTTCCCAAATGCACATTGGCTCACATGCAGGTTAATGTAAACAATATGTCCCGCGCCCTTCCATTCTATGGGTGTGAGAGGAGCTTGCAACCCCAATCAAAAAAATATGAGTCCATCTGGAAACTGCCCAGTTTTAGATAATACAGTTTTCAGCTGTCCACGCATTCAGCACATGCAATCCCTCTGCAGTGTGCAGTGCAGCTCTCACCGATCCGTTGATGCAGGGCACGTCGTCGTAGTGCAGCGCCATCCCGCTGGGACAGGCGTAGCCGTTGGCAGCGCTCCCCCGGTACGGGCTCGTCGATACAACCCGCCTGTTCATGAAACTGGACAATGCAAAGCAAAAACAGTAAAAACCAGCGCTTAAACCTAAGCCTAAGTGATGATTCAGTGGTATATTCCTCATGCCTGATTATGTAGCCTGGAAGCACAGAGCTTCTCACTTTCTGCAGGGCAGAATTTCTTTCTTTGCTGCTCACACATTGCTGCTACAGCCAATAACACAACACGTGTTCCTGTTCTCCATTCCTACAGTGGGGATACAACTCTGTGAAGGGCAGGAGGGCAACAGCTGTAATTGCTCAGTGCCATATTTACATAGGAACCTGCTGATCTCTATTCTACACCCGCCTGACAGGGTCCCAGAAATGTTCCCTTGTTGTCTGCACTGGGGAGAAGCAGGTGTTTCTCTGTGTGTGCATGCTCAGGGGGATGCAAACTTAGGAAATGAGAGAACCAAGAATAAAATACAGCAATAATTTGAAAAAAACCCCACATAATTTCAATGAAATCCAAGTTAACATGTCTATCAAAATTTCTTCAATAATTACTTCCTCAAAACCTGAGAATTCTTTGCTATATCAGGACTTTTGGCTGGCTGTGGCACTATGCTTCCCAAATCTCTCTGGGTAACTGTACATGCAAACACTCTATATGCTCATTCTCACACTGTTACACAAGGTGGACCTGAGTCCTCTGGAAACTTCAAAAGGAATATATATATATTATATTTTAATTTCTTCCCCCTTATCCTGTCCCAATGAACACTGTTGCTTCTTTTACTGGAATTCTGCAGAACACATGCAAGATATCAAGAACTGCATCAGGTTTGTAAAGATCTAACAATGCAGAAAACAGCAGAGTCACACCTGACAGCAATAATGACCCCAAGGGTGTTTTCCTTTGTAGCAATGGCTGGAATTGAAAAAGGTATAGAGTGAGATCCAAAATAATTCCATTCCTACAGTTCCAGGTGTATGTGAATGGGAAAACAATGTTTTCCATCCCAAACAATGGAACTATTCAGAGTCTGTGCTGACATTCATAAAATATGATAAAGCACTGCTAAAGCAGAGAGGGTCTTCTGTAGCACTGGCAGGAGCTCAGGAATGCTGTGGTTTCAACAGTTGCTTTCTTTTGGCTTTGGAATAACATGGAGTCCATTGAGTTTCTCATTCAGAGGGACAACTGGGGCTCACCTGAGCCACAGGAAACCTGGGCTTAGAGCAGGGATGAACCTGCCCAGCTTGGTGTGAAGCTTTCAGAGCAGTGTGGGGATGGAAAAACCATTAGACAGAGGCTTTTCTTACTTCAAACAAACTAACAGCAAAAAGCCCAAGGAAAACTCCATGATAAAAATGTTTCTAACTTTATCGTAACTCATACCTTGTTAGACATTATTAGAGGGCTGCATTTGTTTACTCTTCTTAAAGAAGAGCATTACCCAAGTATTTCTGTTTGGTCTGAAGGACTGAGTTTGGAGTTACTCTCTATTTTTCTCTAGTTAGGAGGCTCCAATTACAGCAATATACAATAACCATGTCTGATAATTGGGATATTCATTAGCAGCATCTGATGCACCTGCTGTAACTATTTCCACCACCAAAGGAAGGCAAAATTTATCTCAATAATTGCAAACAATTCATAATCATTATTTCAATATTCGTCATTAATCATGTTTTCAGGTGCATCCATGCAAGTTAATTGTATTCAGAAACTGCTAGAAGGAAAATGGAGCGACTTGCCTTGAAGCAGTTTCCCTGCAGCTTTTCCTCCATACCTAATGATTTAGATGAAGAAAATTGATGGGACTATTAATGAGGAGCTGATAGTTTTGCAAAGCATCAGTCTTAGTAAGTGGATAACCAATAATCTAAAGTGACTGAGTGATAAACTAAGCTTTAATGATAACTGCATTTAAATTGGAATACTGATACTCATTCTATAAAGGGCAAATGTAGGAGTTCATTAACATTTAAGTATCATTGCAATTTTTCCTCATTTTCTAGCAGTGGCTGAAAATCAGCAGACATCTACTCTATTGCTTATCAGCAAGCCCTCACAAGCCCTTAAAAACACCCAATGAATTTTAATTAATTCTTAATGGGGAAATTCTGCTATTTTGCAAGTTGTTTGACACTCCTTTCTAACATGTGGTCTAGTTGCATATATTTTTTCGCTTGGCTCCAATTAATACCACATTTGTGCAGAAAAGGAAAGCCACACAGGATTCACGGGGAAAAGGTTACCATTCTATTTCTCTTAAATGTGGTTATTGCTAGATGCTGACTGAAGCAAAAATACATATCAACACAGGATAAACTTTTTGAGCCCTACTGATTTCTTAAAATATATTAATGTAAGTCTACATGCTACGTGCACTTTAATTCTATCAAAATTATTTGGTTTTCAGAAAATTTGGCTTCTGCTAACACTGAGTCACTTTGATTTCTGTCAGAAGTCATTCATACTGGACTCTGATTGAAACTGGGTGTTTTCCCTTGTTAACTCCTCTTGGCAGCTTGCTAATGGCAATAGGATCTTCTTTTGGAAAACTCCAAAACTTTTTTTCCTTTGTTTCCCCCCTTCATTTTCTATCTGTTTAAAATCAGGATGGGCAGATGGGGTGTGATTCTCTAATGTATTAAGTCACACAAATTCCAAATTATTCTAGGGAGTGTCATCTTGCAGCAGGATGAGGGATGATGCCTTTGCCAGCTGTCTTCTCAGACCACCCACCTTCTGACCACGGGGAGCAACTGCAGCAGGGCATCCCCCTGTCCCCACTGCTTCCTCACTCCTGTTTCTAAAAACCTCATCCACCCAAGGAAAATGATGGTCTTTTCCCACCAAAGACTGCTTTAATGCCTCAAATGATTTGAGCATGTAAATCGCTGTGTATGCTAAGTATGCATTACTCCTTTTAGCACAGGATCAGTGATGGGGAATTCGTTGCACTGATTTGCAATTTAAACAGTTTCCATGCTGCACCAGCTAGACACTTTCACAGTTTCCACCTCTTATATTAAACCCCAGAAATCAGATGAACTGGGGTGAGTTTGATGAAGTTTTTAATTAATCAGAAAGAACTTGATAAGGAAACACTGATTATGTGACTATCCAAGATTTAAATTTGCTATGCACTGTGAGTGTACAGCATATATTGATCAATAACATGCTCTGTATTTCCCCATATGTACGGCAAATACAGCCAATAAATGTGAATTATGTAGCTGCATATTCAGAATATTTGTTCTCTTCCAGAGACAGCGCTGAGACTTTAGGCAAAACAGACGATTAAAATATAGCATTTTGTAAGGGATCTTACTGAAGAAAAATCAGAAAAGATTCGAGTAAAGTTGCATAGGGCCTTGCATCTTTTACAGAACTTAGCAGGATTCCAACACAATAATCATAAACACAGCTAACATGCTGCAACACTGAAACACTTGAGGAGCTCAGCATCTGGCAAAGGGGGAGGAGGATTTTGATAAGCTGTGTTGGCAGTGGGGTTAATACACGGATATAAATTCCCAGAGCACTGGGAACAGCCGGGCAGCTCTCACCAGAAGGTCTGCTTTGCAGCCTGGATGACGCTGGCCGACATTTCCACGTCGATGTAGTCGTAGTGCAGAGCTCCAGGGTCTGTTGAGGACCCTGTTTCTGCCAGCAAAATTCCTATCCATCTGCCCATGTCTTCGGAGGAGGAGGCCTGCAGGAGAGGGCAAGAATGAAGGTCAGGTCTTTGCCCTGCCACTGGGCCGAGCATTATTGCAAATTGTGTGTTCTTCTTGGTGGACAAATTGCTACCACATTGTATGAGAGGCTCTGGTTTCATTCTGTACTCTTAAAAACCCCGGGATTTCATAATAAATCTGCTTTGCTAGAAGGAGGGCACTTTAAGTAAGCTATGTGCTCATCAGTTATGATGTAATACAAGGTGGGAAATCCACTAAAAAGGAGAAAAAATAATCATTTAAGGCCACTGGATTTAGATTCAAGTAATGCTTATTTTAGACTTCAGAATATTGAAAGCTTTAACATAATTATTTTCCCATGTTAGGCTGAGGGATTTTTAGATAGCATGACTCCAGAGAAGAAAGTGCTGCTGTTAAACAGAAGCAAGAGGAAAGAGGGAACAAAATAGTGAAGAGATTTTAACATTATTTTTTGAAAAATTTTACGTTTGTCTAGATGATGACATTCATCTTCCTGATAACACAAGTAGAAGCATTAATACTATTAAAATAATTGAGGTTTTTCATATTTTGCTTCAAGTCACCAATTCAAAAGTTAAATAGTAGCAAAACAAATATTGGATAGAAGGAGCGGGGGAAAGGCAACAACATGTCATTAACAAATTTAGTGGTTTCTAAATGTCTTATTTTTATGTATTTCATTGCTTTTCACCAATCCTTGAACTGTTTTCTAGATTTTCAAGTTCTCTGAACTGCTCTGTGATAACAGGCCTGGTTGCAAGGACAGGAGACACAACCTGTAGTCGAAAACCCAGAGCAGTCAAGGTGCCTGTCCTGCCACTGAAAGCAAAAGGTTGTCTCCTGCTCATTAGAGTTGGCTTTAGGTGTCTTCTCAGCTCAGGTTTAGAAGGTGATGAATAAAGCCCCTATAGAAAGCCTGACCCAGCTAACACAGACAAAGGTGTGTGCACGTGAGGAGAGTCAAGAGACACAACAGGCTGCTGGCACACTGCATTTTCTTAAACGCACAACTGTATTAATACAAACACAGAGTGAGAAAAAAGAGTTCCTATAAATAGCAAACAAATGAAACTTAGGAGTTTTAAAGCTCCCATCAACAGCGATCCATTGTTTAATTATTGCTAAGTTATTTACCCAAAGTAATTATATCCCTGATACAAAAGTGTGCCTAGAGAAGGAGAAGGGATATTTTAATACCAGGTAAAGGGGAGGTGAGTGCAGAGTAAAGTATTTTACTGAGAAGATTTTTGAACTACATTTAATCTCAGTTCTTTCTTTGTCTATAACACTATTTCTTTTCTCCTTCCAATATTTATTATTCAGCTCTGCCATAATATTATTCCAAAAATTTCTTTTTTTTTTTAATGGACAGACACAGGTTGTATGGAAGTGCTTCTCTGTCTTGGGTTGAAAAATGTAACCAAAAACTGTGTATTCTATTTTCATCTGTTGAAACCGTTTGGGAGATATTGTTCTTTATTTCTTGTAACTCTAGGGGGGGAAGAGGGTGGATGCCTTCTGATAATAGACCATCTGGGGCAGGGTTTCTTACCTCTTTCATTAACTTTGTCTCCCCCTCTGGGGGATATCTTCTGTTAATGGGCCATTAAGGCTCACCAGTGACACGACACATTCCATCATCCCATTGTGATGACTGGGGAGGAGCCAACCATTCCCCACCCAGATAAAATGGGGACACAGGGACCCCAGATCAGTTGGTTTTCCACTGAATTCTCAGAGGAAGACCAGACCCATCTCACCAGCACTGGACCCTTTTTACTACAGGATCATCTATATTCCATAGAACAACATCTGTTATTCCAGGAAGGCTTATTTGGACTGCTTCCAACACCCTGACAATGGGGTGTCAGGTCGTATCTCTGACTCTGTCAGGGTTTTCTAGGACTTTTGTTTGTTTGCTTGTTTGGTTTTTTTAATACTTCTGCATTTGTATTTTTTTAAAATATTCCTAGTAAACAACTGTTATTCCTATTCCCACATTTTTGCCTGAAAGCTCCTAAATGCAAATTTGTAGTAATTTGGAGGGAGGGGGTTTTTACATTCTCCATTCCAAGGGAAACTCCAGCTTTCCCTGACAGAGACCTGTCTTTCCAAACCAAGACATCCTCTAATTCAGCTCGTGGGAGTTCCTAGAAGTCCCAGCCCTTGTACCTCAAGCACAGCGACCTCCTGCCCGTTGCGGAGCAGGCGGAAGGTCAGGGGGTGCTTCGAGTCCAGCCCCAGGATGACTTCGCAGCCACGGAGCGGGATGGAAACAATGTGTGTCTTCAGATCTGTCCTGTCCTTGTGGAAAATGAGTTTGTTGTCTTTCACCCTGCACCAGCGCTCGCGCCAGCGGTTATTAGAGAGCACGTTGAGATATCCTGCAATAAAATGAAATATGAGATATTTTACTCCTCACTGTTAAAAAAGAAACTTACTTCTCAATGTAATGTTAGCCTTTAAAAACTTGTTCCTTTTCTAATAGAAAATCCAGATGGATTTTAGGAAGACAAGTAAATGACCCTGCCCCACTTATTTTAACGAAAACTTTCACTGTGCCAATAACCTAGAAAAAGCATATAAATATGAGATCCAGCTCATGTGCAAATGGCTGTTCCATGTCAGTCCCTGCAGCAGCTGGATGTGTAGGAGCACACAAGTCCCCAGGACTTCAGTAAGAGTGGAAGAGGGACACTGATAAAAAAAGTTACATATACAGCTGATGTGCTCACTCTGCCTCTCCGTAGGAAA
Source organism: Prinia subflava (assembly GCF_021018805.1). Classification (NCBI taxonomy): domain Eukaryota; kingdom Metazoa; phylum Chordata; class Aves; order Passeriformes; family Cisticolidae; genus Prinia; species Prinia subflava. The sequence continues at coordinate 10,605,026 of NC_086253.1, read as the reverse complement.
TCACTTTGATAACTGTGGCTGACCAAAGTTTTCTGGGAAAACTACAGCTCATATTACATAATTACGTATTGAGTTACGTTGTGTAACATCCAAAAGCAGTGTTTAAAAGACCTGCTAAATATTGATGCTCTATGTTCTAATTACATTTAGAAAGAAGAAGGCACATCTGGTTTGCAGCACTTGCAAACCAGAACTTAAAAGACTGTCACTTATGCAAATAGAAATAAAATTCATATTGGTTTAAAATTCAGGAAATAATTATGATACAGTACCCTTACATATTAAAAAGTCATTGAAATATTTCTTTAAAAACCACCCACCTTTCTTACCGTGCTCTATATTAATACAGTGTCTAGGCATATAATATCATTAAATAGGCAGTTTTGTCATTTTCCTTCTCTGTGCCATAGCAACAATCATTCCAGACTCAAACATTACAATCAAACCAATGCCCATTTTTCCTGCCTTAGTATAGTTTCTAGTATAGAAAATAGAAAAAGAAACCCAAACCAACAAACAAAAAACCTTTTACTTTTGCTTCCACATTACAAATCAATTCAGTATGAATTCAGCATGCTGCTGATTCCAAACAGCCTATGAGGAGGGAAATAAATGGTATTGCAAGAGCCAGAAGTGAGGTTAAAAAGTTGTCTTCTATCTCAGACATGATTTTCATTTAATCCTGTTGGAGAGCCCTCTCTTTGGTTTTCATTAAAACTATGACTTATTATTCATTTTTCTGGGTTTTCCTTCCAAGATTACGGTTCCAGTGTCAAAGTGTGATCCAACAGGATATAGCAGATCAGAACTGTGCACATCTTGGAAGGTGCTATAAAAAATGAGGATGTGCTTAATCCTCTGGTTTTGGCTCCTTGTGATAATCACACTCTTCAGCTCCCCTCCCTCCTCCTGTAACAAAACCCTGTATCTCTGTGCACTGCATTACAATCCCTAGAAATCACAAAAACCTTCCTGTGCAAGCCAGATACAGCTTGTTTTGGAGTGAGAGTCCTTTTTTTTAGGCAGCTTTTCCCCTCTGCTCCCAGTGCACCTCTCAGAAAAGCTCTTGTAAAACTTCCTGCTTCAGAGTTGAACTACACAGGATCCCACTTTTCCCCACACATATCTCTGCCCAAACCTTCACAAGCTGACATGACCAAAATGCCTTGGATGTGTCTCCTTTGGGATGTTAGCATTTCAGCTTAGTGCAGGCAGTCCAGGAGCAGTGATGTTGTAGGCAAGAGCTTTGCCATGGCTCCAAGTGCAGGTGGGTTTCAGTTTCCACACTAGCTGGGTGACACCTGCAGCCCTGCTGGGATATTCCCTTTGTTCATGGGTAGAGCCTTCTAAAGTGTAAAAACCTTCAGCTGTGGAGCAGCCTCCCAGAGGGCACTGAACTGAGCCACACTGCTGGTGGTGAAAAACTCCTTCTAGCAAAGACTTCCTGCAATGACCAAAGCCCAGACATTTATACATTTTCCTTTAAAATCTGCAAGTGGTGTTGAGTAGAGCTAAATGCAGGCAAACAGTAATGACTGAACCTGTATTTATGTCCATATCCAAACTAATGATAGAAATATGAGGAATTAGATTGTATAGCTCTGGTTAACTTCTCACATAATGCAGAGTAATCAATGGAGTATGAGAGCCCGGAAGTTTGAGCCCTTATGGAGGCCAGATGCTTTGGACAATGCATCTGGCTGGACACAGCTTTTCCCAGCCTTTCTTTTGGTCAATAAATCACATCTGTACTTAGATGATGTATAGACACACATATACATAAACTTACTTAATCAAAGTTTGCTTGTGTGAATGATTCCCAAAGTGTGGCTTGAATGCCACCTGTGATCTATGAAGTTCTCTCTGGTGGTCCATGGACCTGCTTCCATCACCCTGGGCAGGAATCTATCACACTTCATGCTCCAGTGAGTCCTGCCAGCTGCTCCCTAATCACAGACCTCTGGGTTTCCCTAAGTTTTTCTAGTCAATTAAAGGGTAAATTCCAAACTCAGAATCTGGTGCAACTGCTTCAAAGCTTTCCAAGGAAATTTGATTTTTGGAGTGGTTGGGTGAAGGGTGAGTTCAATCTTATTCATGTATGGAAGTGTCACCTAACACTGGAGCACCAAAAGATAAACTGGAGAATGTAAATACATTGCATTGTTTTAAAATAGCAGAGCTGTGAGGACATCAGCTAAGTGCATTGCACCAAGTCTTAAATTGTGAGCAAATCCTAACAGCCATGATACAAAACACAGGTATTTTCTGCATGCCTTTTAAAACACTTTCTTGCGCACCCCAGCTGTCACATGGAATGGTCAAAACTAAGAGTTCAAATAGCTTACTAGAAATTTGTCACTTCATTCTGTCCAATCTGTACCACTTTAGGAACCCATAATTAAACTCAAATCTCTTTGGTTGAGGCCAGTTGACTGCTGTCTGCTATTCCATAAAACCTTAACCACAATCTACTATAAAAGACCTGATCACTTTCCAAGAACCTTCTTCTACTTTGTAGCCTCAATTTATTTTACAGTTCAGCCTGTACTCGTTTTATAACCATTTGTTTGAGAACAGCTCTTGGTTCCTTATGCTTCTTGTTTCCATTTCTCTTCTTCCTCACTTCTGCAAAGAGCAGTGACACCTGAGCCCGTCTTACCATTTTATTTAAAAAGTCAAATTATTTTAGTCTCTGCAAATAATGAACTCTTGATTAGTCCTCTTGCAGTCTGTCTGCATCCTTCCGATGTTAGGGGAAGAATTATTACAGTAAAAAGAATTTTAGAGAAATTCCTAGGCTAGAATGCTATAAAGTTTTAATAGCAATGTGCATTTAAGACTCAAGGAGAAAAATCACTTACCACATGTCGGAACATCTTCTTCAGCTGATGAGGTCTGTTCATCTGTTGATGGCTTTTTCTTTCCTAAACCAATGATCTTTGTTATTTTTTTCCCTGTTACTTTAGTCACGGTGCCCTTGGCTTCCGTTTTCGAACTCTTTTTCCTCTTCACTATTAAGAAAGCAGAAGTGTGTATTTAGTAGTGTGTGTACACCAACCCATAGAGAGAACCTGAATAAAAACAGAAGTTCAGACAAAAATATCCTATGCAAGACACACATTTGTACAAAAGTAGCAGATTTCAATGAGACAAATATTATATGCCTTAATAACCTCTGTGTTATAAAAATCATGGCATTCTGAAGGATAATAAAAACAAAAAATCAATCTTGCAACTTTATTTAATCTAATCAAGCTTCAAGTCTCTTTCCACAGCAGTCATCACCTAATTTAGGAGTATGACTGAGTACATGTATATACATTTAGCTCATATTCACAGAAATAAAAATCCAGTCAGACATTTCTTCACTGTTTTCTTCAATGTTCCTAAATATTTTTTCTCAAAATACTTCAGTTAGGTACACAAAAAAGACAGAATATGCTTGCTTAGCAAAATTACTTCTTCTGTGTACAATTAGGTTAAGAGATCTTATCACAATGGACATTTTAGAAGGACGGGACTTATGAATTAACTACTAAGAAATTAGTGGGATCAGTATGAATATTCAATAGCTATAAGCTGGCCATTTTTGTGACCATTGGAAAGAAAATGCTCTGTTGAAAAGGTATTTTACTAAGATCCAGTCTATGCTTCCACTAACTTCATTTGATACTAGGAATATTATCACTCTGAGAACTGAAGCATGCTCAGCTGCTGAATGCAATATGGCAAGGGCTATGGATATGGTTTTTAAAAAAGTGTCTACCTGATTAAAATCCTAATAACCTTTTTTAAAGAAGAGTGTCTAAGACTAAACAGATTCAGAAAAAAATGGGCCTTTTATTTATAAAACAGAAAAAACAAAATCAACTTCAGAATCTGCGTTCAGTGGCCTAAACTGGATTCTGGCAACAGAGCAAAAGTCTCTGCTAACTGACAGGGCAGCAAAAATTCCATCAATTCTCCTTGATATGTGATTTTGATGAACAATTCATTTAAAATAGTTACTAATTGAGCTGCTCTATCTTTATCCCCAACATATCAATTCCATTTGCAACAGGGAGCACTTAGTGGTTATGGGCTTGCACAAACTGAGGGAGAACATGGACAAAATGTTCACATGAGAAATGACTGTATGAACAGATGAGCTGGGAAGAAGCATGCGTGGAAAACAGAGAAGCAGTTTGGGACTCACCATGGGATAATTTATCATATTTAGTTTAATTGTCAGCAATCATGGAACATTATTTAGAAATTGTATCTGTAGCCAAGACTGCACAAATCTGCCAGTGCTGAGGGGAAAAGGCAGCTCTGCAAGTGCCAAAAGCTGCCCCCCAGCCAACTCCAATACATCCAGGTCTAATTATCTTTTTCAGAGGAAGGGTGTTCACAACTACACTGTGCTCTCTAAATGTGCCACAGGCTCCCCTGTTGGAGGGAGGAAGGCCACCCACCCGTGGACCCCTGCCTGGGGCACAGCACCTGCCCTCAGACAGGTTTTGTCCCACACAGCAGCCAAAGGCCCACTGTGGTCATTGAGGGGCAGATGAAAAGCATTGAAAAAAGCCAGGGACAGAAAATCTCATTTCTGTGAGACAGAAGCCCAAAGGAAGTGTTCCCACAAGCATGAACAGACAGTGGAATAAGCCCATTCTAGTGTTTGTTTTTCTGTCTTGTCTTCCCTTTACATTGCTGTTTCTTTTTTTTTCCTGCAGAACCGAGAGGCAGCAGAAAGAAGGCCTTCATGACTTAATCTTTTTCAGTCTAAAGAATATACTAATTGCCCAATTGCCAGCGATTTCTTTCACAAAAGCCTTTTATTCTCATTTCCTTCCCCACAGCAAAGTGAGCAGCTGCTTGGGAGCAGAGCAGAGGCTGGTGGCTGGTGCCAGCTGGAGATGATCACTGTCTGAAGCCTCCCTTCCCTTTTAGTCCCTTAAACACTTCCTATCCATTTTAAAAATGCACAGCATAACTTCATCAAGGACACTTCAGTCTTCCTGCACTCATTAATGCCCACTATTTTTCCTGCTATGTATTGAAAGTCAATGTTCAAAAGCCACTGGTATTTTAAATAATCCTCCTTCAGGCATCTAAGCTGGGCTGCTTTTCCAGCTGCATCATCACACCTTCTGCAGGGTACCTGAGCCACCAGGTACTTCTGGACATCGTGGTCAGCACAGGTTTTGGGTCACAAATGATTCTCCGCAGGTTTCAGAGTTTTATGAAAGCTTAACAGAAGATTAAAAAAAAAAAAAAAAAAAAAAAAGGAGAAAAAAGTACCCTGACTTTCAGAAAACCACAAGCCATGACATTGTCCCATGCTGTTCAGAGATCTGTAGAGCCAGGAAATGCTGAAAATGACCCAGGGAGGAGATAAGGGAAATGAATCAAAAGGTGAGACAGTGCTGGCACCAAGGTCCGTATTGACACAGTGCTCACTGCAGCTCATGTTACCCTTCACTTAGCAGCAGAAAAATCCCTTATCTGAGCTACACCAGTGCTGCATGGCAAGTTAAGGAAGCCACAGGATTTCTTCTTGCTTTGTGGAGGAGGGAAGGAGAATGGATGGGGAAGGGAGCATAAGGGTTGACTGTATTAGATATAACTTGGCCAGAACTCCCTCTGGATTTGGGATTTACCTTTGCTAGATTTTAGGCAGTACAGAACATGCATAGCTTCAAAGTAGCATATGCAAAATTATATAAATATGTACTCAAAAAATCACTCATATTGCATGACCAGTTTTTATATAAATAATCATATGTAATATGATAGTTTATACATGAAGGTATCTGTGCACACACATACATAAATATATATATATAAAATATGCATGATTCTTTCCTTCTAGTATTTAATGACACCTTTTTTGCTTAGAAGTGTTACACCACTATTTATATTGCCACTATAGAGTTACTAAAAATCCTGTTACTTGCCTATAGTGGTCGCCCAAGTTCTGAAAACTCTACTTTTGAACACAGAAAAGACCAAATCAAAAATTATATATTCTGTTTCCTTATACTAATTATATTGATTTTACCCACACAATAGCATCAAATGCCTTCTGTAACTGCCAAAATTTAAGGAATCCTTCTTCACATAGTTCAGCTTTCAAGTTAAATTGAATCCTAATAAAACCATTCAAAAACTTTACTTTTTTGGAAAGTTTAAAGCGAGGTATTTCCCTTTCTCTAAGCACACCTTACTTACACAGACATACCTTGTTCTTTGCCATTGCACACGGTAGTGATGCCATTTTCCACAGCACCTTCCCCATCTGAGCTTGGCCTCTCAAAGGACAGCTTCTGCAGGGGCAAAGAGGCAAACTGACACACAGTGTTTGCACCTCCATAAAACCAAGTGTCAGGAGTCCCTTTAAAACATACTTACTATGAAATAAAACACACTTTCAAGCTCTCATCCATTTGGAAAAGAATTAGGAGATAGTAAAAATTTCAGTTTCAGAGGCTTTAGAAAATCACAGAAACAATAAGATAGTATATACTTGAAAGTGTATTAAAAACAGTGGAAAATTCATAATACACCATATATTTAACGTATTTCTTCTGGACTCTAAATGTTGCAATAAAGAATTATATGGATCAGATAGGAGTAGGGTAAAAGCTGTATCTTTAAAGAATGCTTCATGCATGCATTTGCAATTACAACTTATCAGAAAATAGTGTATTCCTACGAGGTGCTTCAGTACTTTCAATATGTGTAAGAAAGGCTTTTAAAATAAATTTTTAGCACTGATTATTGTGTAATGGTTATGCATGAGGTCTGGGTTGAAGCAGATAGAGCTTATGACAGCACAGTTTTCATGACCACATTACTCAGAAGTGGTGAAGCCATGAAGAAGATGTGCAGATTATCACAAAAAAGAATGAATGACAAATTGCACCTTTTCATGGCATGCATTTTAGAAAAAAACTATTTTTCAACACTTTAAGTTACTTTTTCAATACGCTGCAGGTGTGTGCAAACATGCAAACACAACAGCTTTTGCCTGTGGAAGCAGGAAGTCTGGGCTGTCCTGAACAGTTCCCAGGATCAAGGAACATAACTCCACAGGCTGTGGTGCACAGAGGGGTGGCACTTCCATTGGGAATTGGCAGTGAAATAATTTTAATCATTAATCCCTCTGTTAGCAGGATTTTTAAGCAGGGGCTGCAGGAAGATTTGCTCACACGGGTGGCTTAATGGAGCAGGGCCTTACACTGGTCCTGGTAATGCACCAACCATTCACAAAGCTGCTCACTTCCCTAAGCTGTGCTCTCACATCCTGCTGAGTCAAGGCAGTGGAGTAGCCAAGTACCACGTGTGAGTAGCCAAGTTTCTCTGTTGAGACGCTCATGCCTGGAAGGGTTTGCCAAAACAGTGACCTCAGCATGCTCAGGGAGCTCTTCAAGGACTAAATTCCCCCAAAAAAGACACTTTCCCTTAAAATCCTGGTATAATCTTCATCTGTTCTTCCTCAGGAGTGACACCCCTGCTTGCTCTTGCATTTGTTGGAGACCATCTCTACATCTCAGCTCACATTTCAGCCCCATTAATCTGCACCCTTCCATGGCTGAAGGGAAGCTGGACCCAAGCCAGGCTGCTGGTTGTTCATGGCCAGACAAACTGACATGGCAGAAACCTCAGCTCTGCAGGATGTGTGCACATATCCAAACAAACCAACACAACACAGGCACTGTGCTCCTGAAACAGCAACACAAGGCAGCAAGGATTTACATCCAGGGCCTGCCAGCAGCTCTTAGAGGAATCATAAGGAATTTTGCATTCATCATTTTGATAACTTTACCTTTTCCAGCTCTATTTTGTGTACTGGAGAACTAGACAGTGGCCCATCAGAGTCTACAGCTCCCGTACAGTTGCTGCACACGTCTTTTATAACCTTAGGAGACAAGGAAAATTTATTAGCTATTCATAAAATGCAAGTCATAGAGATTAGAAATCATACATGGATGGGAAGGGGAATCACACAGGTTGGCAGGTGTCAGGCAGGCTGACACTACAACAACTTCTTCATGTTCCCTCCTTAAGTCATTCCATGGATGCCCTGAAGGAGACATTAAGTCTAGAGGTGGAAGATTTCAGTTTCTAGACAGACTAAGCTCCAAGGCTCTCCTAGGTGAAGAAACCAATAGCACTGATGATTTTCATGAGCTAAATTTGCAATATGAGCTGACACCACCAACCTAATTTCATGACAGTGGTGGGAAAATGGGATCCAAGGTACCTTAAGCCAATGGACAAGAGTTTTGTATAACAACTACACAGACACTCTCTTTTGCTATCAGAGAACTAATGAGGTGCTGATCAACTTAGAGTTAATACTGCACAGTGGTACTATGTGGCATTTTTGTATTATAATTGCACATTGACTTAAGAGTTAAAGGTCAAAAAACAGTAAATATGTTTGCAGCAAATGGAAATGGCACTTTCTGTTCCTAAAAAGTTAAAGAAAAATCTTGAACTGGGAATTTGCTGATATTTTCACGAATTTGAAGAACTTAAAAACCTGAAATTTCATAAATGTAGAAATACACAATGAGTAAAGATGTTTGATGATTCCCCATGGCCATAGCTAAGGTTTTTATCTCTTGTGAGGTTACCACCAGCCCATCATCAGACTGAAATTGCTTGTGCTGATGAGAGCAGGCCCTCCATCCAAACTCATGCTGAGCTTCAAATGGAACAATTTTGATGTGGAAACTACTAAAAAGCAAAGGATGGCACCAAACAGGCCTTTCCCAGCACTTAAGCTCTCTTTAAGGGTGAAGCTAATACAAATCAAATGTTTATGGGCTTACAAAGACCCTTATGCTCCTCAGGAGCACATCATAAATTTTATGGCATTATAGGCATATGCACCATAAAGAAAGGAAGATAACCAGCACCATTTCACAGAGGGAGAAGGCAGGAACAAAAGAATGATGAAACCACTCACTCAATGCCACATAAAAAAATCTAAGCAAAGCTGGGAGATGAACCTGCACTTTTATTTCTGAGCTAGAATCTCAAAACACCTCAGCATCCTTTCCTGACTGTCTGACCCACCCTATATCTTTTTCCAGAAACAAGACCAGCATTTCATGGCACTTGGTGTCCTTTGTAGCACAAAATGTAGATTTATCTGTGGCAGAGCATTTGCACTTCAGAGCTGAACAAAGCCCTGTATTCCCCAAAATCATAAGATTTTTTTAAATGTGTCTGTTTTTTGGTTGTTGTTGTGGCTTTTGTTTTTTTAAATACACTGTTGTTTTCTCCCTAGAGAAATGTGACTGTAAAGTTTCTGGGAATATTAATTTCTGTCTCCTGCATGACCCTGATTCAATGGCTTATGTTTTCAGCATCTGCTCACACCACACAGTTAGTTAATTTTGGCAAAGGCAGATTGTAATGGGAGTTACAGACAGAACAGAGGGAAATGATTTGGCAGCACTAGCTCAGTAGTATGTGCTAAGTCATGCACTCAAGTAAATCCGGTTCTTATCATACCCCACATATTTAAGGAGAGGCTGAAGTGTTTAATTGGGTTGTAATTAAATTTTGATTTTAAAAATGACACAGTGTCAAAAGGGAGTTGGTGGCAGGATCTAAAGTAAATGCATATTCAAGGGTCCAGCACTTCATTTGGGTTCAAAAGGTTCACTGGCAAAGACTTGCTCATCACCTCCTATGTGCAATATAATTGTGTTCAGTGCACAGCACAAAACTCACTCTTCTCCACCTCACCAGGATGAAATGTCTTCAACATATAATGGTTGCCTGGATGCACTCTCTATAATTACGTTTGCAGACATCTGCCATTAAAAATCTGGTTTTCACATGCATATAGCTTTAGCTCAAAATTTTAAGGATAAAACATTCCACCAGTATTGCCAACTTGCATCATTTCAATCACAAGACTCAAAAGTTATTGTCAGTTTTTGCTATGTTCCATCTTCTGGAGCCATATGAAAACAAAAGATCACTATTTTCATTAAAAAGTAATTGAGAGTGAGAGTGAGGAATGGAGTTGAGCAAACTTTTATCCATAGCAATGAAATGTGTAAAAATATGAATAAATGTATTTCAAAATAGCTCCAAAACCAGAAAGGAAAAAAAGAGGAATCCCCAAAAGTCTCATTGTTAATAAAACACCATCATGTGGAAGGCTGCACTGAGAATACCTTGTAATGGTAAATATTCCATTAATAGCTTAAGTTTTCTCAGTCATTAGAGAAAGGAAATAATTCTCTTTTTCTCACCACATATGCCTCTGAACATTACATGTACACACACACAGTGTGATCTGCCAGGAAAATCAAACAGAGATCATAAACAGGCTATCTATTCAAATATTTAAAAATAAAAAATGTAATCAGAAGACTGAAGACCCTGCATTTCTGTGTATAGCCTCAAACCTAAACAGATTTAAAATAATCTTTTGTTATTCCATTCCGAGGATCCTAAGTACCACAATTACCATTACAATGTTACGATTAGCAAATTTCAGGACAGCCATTTTCAAATGCAGACCTGGAAAGCGCCTCTGCAACCTGAACTGTATTATTATTCCTTATTTATAGAATCATAGAACCATTTAGTTGGAAAAGACCACTTCGATTGTTAACCCAGCACTGCCAAATCCACCACTAAACCATGTCCCTAAGTGCCACATCTACACAGTATTTTAAATATCTCCAGGGACCGACTCCACCACTTTCCTTGGCAGCCTGCTCCTTTCTTTCAGTGAAGAAATTTTTCCTAATATCCAATCTAAGCCTCCCCTGGTGACACTTGAGATGATTTTCTCTTTTCCTGTCACATGTTACCTGGGAGAAGGGACGCATCCCCACCTGGCTGCAGCCTCTTTCAGGGAGCTGTAGGGAACCCAAAGGTGCCCCCTGAACCTCCTTTTCTCCAGGTTCAACAGCCCCAGCACCCTCAGCTGCTCCTATCAGACTTGGGCTTTAGACCCTGAATTTCCAGGTGGATCAGGACATGTATCAGACTGCAGCATTGAGTGCAGTGACATAAGGCACAGAGGGGAAATATTTGCAGGTAGGAAGCTGGAAAGATTCCCTGCCTTGAGCCACGGGTGAAGTCAGTGGAATTTCTGCCACATGGTGTGTCTGGAATAATTCTCTCTTTAAAACTATCTTACTACAGAAGCACTAACATTTACTATAAGAAACTTCATCTGTACACTCACCTACAAATTTCTGTAATTCCTGTATCTTATTTTGAAAGACACACCAGGACTGGAAGCAAAATACTTGCCCAGCATTTATTCTTTCTACATGTGAAGTCAGAGAAAGCAAATTAGATTCTTCTGGCTACTTTAAAGTTCCAAGCTCCAGATAAAAAGCACTGGCTCTGTAGTAAAACCAAAAAGCCAGCTGCTTGTCTGCCAGTCCCTGCAACACAGAAACCAAACAAATCCTCAGTAAAAGTACATTTGTAGATAGTTCCTTATGGCTGATCTCTTTGGGACCTGGTAAAGAATAAGACTAAAAGTTGTCCTGTGCTTGAGGAGCTTGCAGACCTCTCTCCTGGTGGATACCATGGGTGAGCTCAAGCTACAGGCTCCCCACCACAGGGATGTGACTACAGCATTTTTTATCATCCTGTGTTCTCATGGAACTCACATGAGAAACTCACACTTTTAATATGATCGAGTTGAAGTCAGAAAGCTCACAGCCTGACTGCACATTTGTTTTATTTTATGTAATCAGGCCAGAAATCCAGGCAGCCACCCACCCACTTGTCCCCTCTGCCCACGTTTCGCAAATACTGGAACTGCTAGAAATGGGATGGGCTGTATCCCTTGGCTCTGCCACTGAACTCTGGAAATAGGAACAGGCAAAGCTGAAATCTGCTTAAGTACAACACAGCAGAGGGAAAAGGGTTTGGCTCCAGATGTAAGTCAGTATTTCCCATTCCTGAAACACTCCTTTTTCACTGCTGGAAGAGCGCTGACTTTCTGGGAGTCTCTGTTGTTTTGGCAGGACTAAATCCTCATTTTCTCTCTCTTGTGGACTGTTTCACATGACATATGTTAGTGTCAATACCCTCCTTCTTAGGAGAGCAGCAAAACTCTTCTTAGCGTTTTGCAGAGAAGAAATGCCCCAAGGAGTTTACCTAGAGGAAAATCTTAGGCAGGAAAGGCAGAAATTATTCCCATCATAGCCTACGCTTTAAGTCTCAAAAAGAAACCCCCCTTACATTGGAAAGCATCATTCTCAGGTATCCCTCAGCCTGGAAAGATTAATCTTTCTGCCTTAGTGCCATTTGTCTGAGGAAAGTGAGGATGAGATTCTGGCAGACTAGCAGTCAGTGAGGCTGTCCTTAGTGCCTGTGCATCCCCTTAGAAATACTTTTCTGACTTACTCAACCAAGACAAGCCCTGTACCATTTCTCCTGCCTTACTGCCATGAAATCCACTGCCATACATGGCCACTGGATCAGGCAGAGCCCAGGGAGGAGGCACTGCCCAGGGCTGGGGAGGGTGGCAGGAGGCACTCCTGCTCCAAGGGCAGAGGTGCCCTGTGCCAGGGGAGCTGCACCCCCAGCCTGGGTGGTGCAGAGATGGACATCTCACTTTAGGCTGTGAGTCTGAGCTAGGTGTGTTTTAAATGATTTTTCATCCAAACCTGTGAGGATGAGAGAAGAGGAATAGTATCTAGTGGTGAAAGACCCAGCCCTCCTGGGTTCTGTTCTGACTGTAACAGCCTGCATTTGTGATTTTAGCCAGGAAACCCTAAGTTATCACTGAGAAAACAAGTAAATAGGATGTTTGTGGTTCTGTATTCATGGGTGGTTTGGCTGGGTTTTTTAAATTTACATATACATCTGGTTCTTTTAAATAATGTATTGTTTTCCATGGTGCTGATCATACACACACACACACACACAGACTGTGGCTCACAGCCAAGCTGGGATCCTCTGGCTCTGCCATGAGAGCTCTAAGTAGCTCTCATGCAAACTAACTGACCTTGCTGTGACTCGAACCAAGGTATTTGAAACCATCTGTTTGAGACAACAGGGGTGTGATCCCTAGGAGGTTTGATTTAGTTTGCACAGCCTTCACTGATGGTGATGCTGGGCAGTGGAGAAAGAACCTGGCCTGATTGTCTTGGGTCATAGTACATTCTTTAAGTTTCTCACAAATTAACAAACACTGCATGGAAATCACTAGTACCAAGCATGCATCCCCAAAACTGCTTTTTTAGCTAGTTTCAAGGCTTAACCATTCAGCACTCGACTCTACTCAGCTACAAAATGGAGATAATAACCTCTTTGGGGAGCATTACACAGCCAAGAAAGCAATGCTTGAAGTGTTGAGGATCTCTAGCTGGACATTCCCATAGAAAGCAAAAGCAGACACACAATGTTTACAAGCTCAATTTTATGCTGATATAAACTGGCTAAAGAACAGCTCTGTCAGTAGTTTACTCTTCAGTAAAGCTGTCTACATAAAGACTGGAGGCCAGAAGTTACTTGACTCCCTTCACTAAACTCAGGGCAGTGAAAAAAAGAGGTGTTTCCAATGACTTTCATGAGAGACAACATGCACTTAACCAGAGAAAAACTGGGAAGGTGAACCAGCTAAAGAGCCCTACAAGGAAAGTTGCAGGGCCTTTGGATCACTGGATACAGTCCCAACCATGATTTTATTCCCTCTTCAGGGCAGAACATCCCCCTTATTACGATAGGTTCAGACTGACTGAGCATATTCAAAATGATAGATGGATAAATGTCTCCTTATGGCTGGAAGATTCACGGCTCACTTACAGACTCTCAGCTGAAGAGATTGATGCACAGTTGGCAGAGCACCATAAAATCAAGAGCAGTTAACAAAGGGTGCCTAATGTTAGGGGAAAATGAAAATCAAGGCCAGTACTCCAGAATGATGGATTACATCTCAAGCATGATAAACCAGAAATACGTTTTTGCACGAGGAGTGTTAGAAGGAAGAGAAGGCCTTGGGACCAGTCACCATGACCATTTACTTCTACCAGTTTTCTAGAACAGGTCACCTCAACTTAATTTCTGTGGCATCCATGTATTTTGAACACTGAGTGCAGTTTTCTGTGGCCTAGTCTGAGGGTTCTGCACACAGAGCACATTCATCTGTGCAAATGAAGCCCCTGAACAAGCATCTTCTTGTAAGGCCATGGTCTTACTAGTCCTCTTTTTTAATGCAGCATTTCCCAGGGATGCTGACAAATGAGTGTAGTTTTACCAATCTGTTGGATGTGCTGGGGAAAACAGGAAAATTTCAGACTTTACTTGACTACAAAAGGGTGCACAGATGCATGTATACACAAGCATGCATGGAAGAAGATCATTTTTGGGTCAGAGTGTGTAACTGCACACATTTTTTTCATGCACATTTTTGTGGGAACATTTTAGGACTCAAGTCTGGAAAATTCCACCCCTTTTTGTTGCCCACCATATTAGCGAGATGATCTCAGCTCTAGCCTGAATTTATACTAGCTTTGCTCCTTCCTCTGAAATCTTGACAGGCTCTTTGGTGACATCAGCTATCTGTTTTCATCAAGCATTTGTTAGCTGGTAAATCTGAAACTCCCTTTGTGGTTTCCAGTCTAGACTTCAATTTGCACTGTGTTTATCAGCTGGGGCTTTTTTGGTGTCATCTTTACAAAAAAAGGGTCTAAAGTATTCTGCATCAATTTAGAATTTGTCTTCAAATAGATATTTCAAAACTATTTACTTAATAAACATATTCTGTACTGATTACATACATAAATTGGAAAAAATAATTTGGTTTAGCTTTCAAAAGACAATCTGGCCTCCAAACACATTTTGAGCTTTTTAGGATCAAGTGTAAAGCTTTAATGTGACACTTAACATTTGAATTCACGAGAACCCATTGCTCCTGGGTGATAACCTGCCTCAAATGGCCCACACTGGTGCCATATCTTTGACCAAAAAGGAATCTTAGGCTCTAAAAATGAAGTTGCAGAGTCCTTTCTCATTGGCAGTCTCTGGATCTGCCCATTTCATTAACTACAGAAATCACATGTAAAGGACTGGGAAGGAGCCTGGCCCTCTGACTGACAGAGTGGGAAAGCTCAAATCTCCCAACATGAAGCAGTGACCTCTTCCATAGTGTAAGAACATCCTACACAAAGCCACACATGACTTTCAGAAGCTGACTTTGAGTAAGGCTTGAATGATCAAAACATAATCACTTAGTTAAAAAAAAACCCTTAAATTTTGGTGTATTTTAAAAAATACAAAAGCAATGCTTATTTTATTCCTCCAAAGGCCATGCTTCTTTTGGAAAACACTGGAGCTGTTGCAGGGGCTGCACAGATCATTTCTGGTTAGCTGTGGGACAGGCAATTTGCACTGCAGAAGCAAAGGGCCAAAGCAGCAGTGAGGTCTTGGGAGTAGAGTACAGCAACACTGCCATGTCCTTGAAAGATTTCATTAATAGAGAGCTTTGCAGCATGAAGGAGCTAAACAAAGTGCTGTCAGACTGTCTCCAAATGCTTTGCAGACTCACAGAATACACAACTGTGTGAACATCCAACTGCACAAATCCCTCTTTTTTTTTTTTCCTCATTTCGAAGCAGCAGGAAAGCATCTGGGAAATGGAAAAATCTAGTACTGCTCTGACTGCCTGTGTGGGGATGCTTTATATACAATTTAAAAAAATAAAACAATTTTTATGAAAGAACGTCTGATAAATGCCAAGGAATTCAGTATTACTAAACCCGAATTTGGAGCAACACAGGAAATAAGGGTGCAGTTGCTATGATCTAATTACAGCGGAATTCCCTTGGAAGGAAATATGACTTATGAACTTCTTTTCATTCCAATCAGTGGTTTTGAAAAGCTAGCTGAGCTAGTGGGACACTTGCATGACTTTGAAACTTAGAACAAGATACGGATGTTAGAAAAGGCTAATAAATACAAGGCTGGGATTAGTTGCTATTAAATGACAATAGAGAATAGAGAGAGCATTTGCTGTGCTAGGATACAAAGTCACAGTCAAAACCAAACACACATAAACCACAAACCCCCCAAAGGTAAATTCAAATATTGCAAAATAGGAAATTACAGATTAATTTTCCATTTAGTACGTTAGCCCACAGCAGAATTTAAGCTGCATTTTATGTCTCCCTCTTCTGCAGAAAAACTATCTGCCATCAGGAAATTCCTATGTGTTTAATTCAATTGTATTTGGAAAAATACAATTTATTCTTAGAAAAATAAGTACCATATAAGGTTAGATCAGAGCACAGCATGGAGAATGCCTGATGAGTCTGATGCATTCAGACTTACACATGTGTTTAAAAGAGTGCATTTCAAGGTCTTAACACAGTTGCTACTGCAACTGCAGTGATAGTTTCCCACACTACTTCACTGACCTCCACCTCTGAGACTGGCAAAGTCCAACATAAATAGCAGTAATCTGGTTAGGATCTGTAACTGCAGCCCTTGCCTCAGGATTTTCCATGTTCACAGACACTGAACAGAGAGGAATGGAGGATGACAAAATCCCATTTTCTCAGAAGTCTGCATTCCCAGGACAAACCACAACAGATGATACGTTGTTAAACAGAATTAGGAAACTTGAATGGCCTTCAGGAAGCGGAAGGATTTTTCTCCATCCAGAGCAATCCAAACAGGTATCTCCTCAGAGAATCTTCTTTTTGAAAAGGTGACACCATGCCAAAGATAATATGGGTGCCAGCTGCCTCCACCTGAGGGAATTTGAACCTTCCACTTACCACCACTGTGCCCCAACCACTAAATCTTTCTGGAAAATGAACTGGAGAAGATGATGGAAGGGAATTTGCCCCCTCTCCTCTCTGTGCCAGATTATTGTGCTATTAGTAGTGAAAACCATCACAGCAGCAGGTCTGAGGAATTAACCCTGAGGAACTGCTTTGAGGCCTGAATTTAAAATCTGTATTTCTGCAGTCCCAAATTAGATGGGGTTTAAGTGGTCTGGATTTGTGTGGAAGCTGCTCTCTGTGTCTCAGTTTGTAACAGCAGCTGAGCAATGTGAGCACCTTGTGGGTAGAAAAACTCCTGGTCAGAAAACCCCCCTTACCTTTAGCCACTGTTCTGCCTGCTCTTTACTCTGCACTGCCAGAACCAGGGCATCTGCTCCTTGGTGAGAGATTTTCAGCTCATGCTTCTTCTTTTTGCTGTCTTTGGGAATATAGGTGATACTGCAGTCATTCAGGAGCAGCTCCATCTGGGGCTGCTGGTCCTTGGAGCTTTTGTAACACTAAATAAACATAAAGAAAGTTCCAGAGTTAGGTATTACCTTTCTGAACCTCGGGGGAAAGCTCTTATTATGTAGAAATACTGTATTTTTAATTCATAAAATTTTGAATATATTTTACACATCCCTTTGCCACATACCACAGAGTTCAGCCAGAGCCAACTCATCCACTCTGTAAAGCAAAATTACTTCCAGACCGACAATCATGTCTTTTATTTTAGGACAGGTACAGCATATGGAGAGCATTAAGCGTCTCTGCCTTATCCTTATGACTCAACCTTGACTGTGATCAGGTAGGAAGAGGGTGATTTAGGATATCTGTTCACATGCAGCAGCAGAATAAACTTGTAACTTAACAACTTTAAAGCCCAGGTGTTTATCTTGCCCTCCAGTGACAGACCAGCATATGAAGGCAATCTACATCAGTGCCTACATACTGCAATTGCAAAGATGCTGGCACATGCCTTACTCTTCTGTTCATTTTCTTGAGATAAGTAAAAATAAAATCATGGAAAGTGGGTAAAATCATACTTTTTCAGTTAATACGGTCTAACAGTCCCTGCACAAATTTCTGTGTTACTTTATTTTGTAAGCTCCTGGCTACAGTGATGTACTTACATTTTTCCCTCATTAGTAAATGATTAGTAAATGCTGTTAATGAACAGCCATTTCATGCTGGGTCACTGATGACCTGCTCTCTGCTGGAGCTGGTGATCTGAAGACAGAGGATTCCTCTTCACCTCACTTGTCCTACAGACCCAGCCTCCATTCCCACCTTCCAACACATCAGTGCAGCTGAGGCTCCCAAACTTAACTCTCTATCCAAATGTGCAGCTGTTTTATATACTTGGGTAAATTGGGCTTTCACTCATACAAATAAGCACTAAGGCTGCAAAGACATCTGATAATACAGGGGTCTCTGACAATCAATAGTGCAAGTATCTGCATGCAAAGCACAGCTGAGCATTCATGTGAACAGAGAAAAGCACATGAAATTCTGCATGCCTGCAGCAGTATTCATGCCAGGATGCACTGTCAGGCAGACAGTAGCTGATAAAAGTATGTTATAAACACTACAAGTCAGGCTGAGCAAATACAGCCAGCTCCAAACCAGCCTCTGCTGATCACTGACAACCCTTGCCTCTCCAAAGCCCATTAACAGCAAAGTTTCTCTGATTTAGTCACAGATTTTCAATTTGAAACGTTTAAAAAATACTGTTTTCAAGCTATGAAATCTTGAAGATATACAACATGATTCATTTTAAGAACCAATAAACAGCTTGTAATTCCTTTTATATTAATCTAAATATTTTATTTATGATTATACATTGCTAAAACTGAAGTATGTATATATTAAAAGACTCTAAGTGAAAAATGAGTCCCTAATGGACTTTAAAGGAAAAGCAATTCCCCACTAAAAGTTATTTCTTATGTCTAATTCTAATTAAAATATTTTTGTTTTATGATGGCAGCTCCATTTATGACACAAGCAATTACTAATCCCTAAGAATATATATTTGTTTTACTTGCATATCTCATAAGTTAACTGTCCAAGTCCTCCTTCAAACAATAAATCAATCTTGTGTAACTTGCTCGTTAGACTCCTATTGTGATTTTATTCTCTTAATCCCCATTATAGAATTACTGAAAGACGATCTCTATAAGGGAAAAAGCTTTTCAGACCACACATGTGGGTAAAGGAAATGAAAATATAAAAAATAACATATTTTTATATGGAACAATAAATGTAATTGTAGAACAAATGCTGTATGACTTCAGGGAAAAATCTGTTTCTCTGTCTCCTTCTTTTCTTTCTTCCAGTTGTTATCAGATGGTCCTGAAATCTGATATGATACTGATATATGTTGATAAAAATGTGCATTAAGGATAGTGGCATTATAGAATATAATAAAAGCTGAATCAGAATGAACTTTTTTAACATTTAAATACAGGAGAATACAAAAATTAAAGCTACTGCAAACTAGCAAATTCATTCCAACTGTATTTTCAGAAATCTCTTACCTCCATTTAATATCCTGCTATTTTCTATACTGCGATAAGCACAAATACACTTGGAAAGTGAACACACCTAATCTGTACCACTGTAGAATAGAGAGGTTCTACAGAAAATGTTCTGTGACCTGTTAATCAGCTTGTAACACTTGGGGTATTGCAGTAATTGTTAATTATGTAATTAGGTACCATGGCTGGGAGCACCTTATTGGAAGCAGGAGCACCAACGACCCCAACTTATTGATTAATATAAGCATTATTTTGCTCATAGTGACACACAGTAAGTGTTTCCCTCAAATAAGGTCTCTTTTCAGAGAACAAAAATACATCTATGAGTGGATAACTCATGGAATCTTTCACTGGTGCTTCCAATCAGAGAGAAGCACAACAGATTTGCTTAAGGAATAAATACATCCACTTGTTCCTGTCCCTTTTATAATGCAGCTGTGCATCATGTGAATACTGCATCGTAATTACCACAGAACAGATGGCAAAGGTTTAGTTTAAAGTGTATACATTACCACAGCATATGCTGCCAAGTGAATTCTCAGTCCAACAAGGGACTTTTCTCTCCAGCAGCCTGATCCAACAGTTCACACACAGAGCTCCCTATGAGATTTTTTTGTCCGCAGGGAATGAAGGATTGGATTTACAGTTTCAGCAACCTTTTTTTTTTTTCCAAATTAAATATTTTAGAAGATAAGGGGCCAGACGTTCTTTCCAATATCAGAGAACTGCCAGAGTTCAACCTTAAGTGAAATAAAAATCAAAGTTCTAAGTGGCTAAATGATATACTTATAATTTCAGTGCTTTTCTGCTTCTTGTGTAAATCACGACTGAACCCTTTGGTAAGGTTACAGCAGACTTGGCCACTGTTTGCAGAACATATTCCAAAAATCAGATTCCTGTAAAAATAAATACATCATTTAAAAGGTACAAAGAAAATATAGCTAGCTAAAAATAAGAATTACCAGTAGTTTGTTTTCTTTGATAACACACAGTAGTTTGGTCCATTGCCCAAATCGTTTCTTTCTAAGAAGGAAGGCACAGATTTTGGCATCCTTCACCAGGTCCATAGAGGCTTCCTCAGAAGGCCACTGATGTCTCATTTTCTTCCCCTTTCCATCCTCCTCCTCTTCATCATAGGATTCGTAAGAGCTGCTCATAGCATCTGAGTCATAATCTTTAATAAAGGTGTAAAAGTGTTACGTTAAAACATTTACCATAAAACACATTGAAATAACTGAAAACCTCAAGAGGGTTCATTTTAAGTGAAAGCTTTTGAAAGTCAGCCATGAACAAGTTACTGTTTCAGTGCTTAGTAATACCAGTGCATAAAGTTAATTAAATGAAAGATACTTTGCCAATATGAAACTTTATAGAAAACCCTTACCAACAACTTATGAATTTATAAGCTGGGAATATATAGGTAGAATTTCAGGTAGTGTTTCATTATCTTCAAAATATTATTTGACAGTTTAATTTTTTTTAATTCTTTCACAGAGAAACATCTTCAATGTACTTTAGTACATTGCATCAAGAAACAAACACCCCATATGGCAAAGGTCAAAAGAATACATTATGGGCAGTGTCTACCCACCACAACATTTCATATAATTCCCAAATACAGCCCCTGTACTGTCACAATTAGCATTCAACAGACAATGCTGTCCTTGAACTAAAGATTCTGATGAGGTAAAAGCATTGTGCAAAAATCTTTTGGTCTGTGCTTAGCCTCAGCTGCTTAATCCTGCCCCAAGTTTGGTGATGGAATGGCAAGCTCCCGTTTTAATTAAACTATTTTTCTTCAGGCCTTTCATTTACAACAATGCAGACAGATCTAGCAGTACCCCCAGCTAGCAAACTATTTTGCCATTATCACAGAAGCCTCTCTTCTACCATTCATAGTTATTTATGTAAGGCCCTTCAGATAAAAACATCAGAAAGCCTGATATCCACTGGCACATGCTCACGTGGGGGAAAACTGACTGGAGTATTTTTAAAAACTGAAATTTCATCAAAACTTTTCATGTAGACTTTGCTATATTTTTAGGCCAGAAGGTGGAAGAAAATCTCTTGTTTGCTTTAGCTAGGTAATTAGGAAACAGGTAGGATGTAGGAAGGAGACTGGAAAGACTGGGAGTGGACAAGAGAGTGCATTGCTGGAAAGCTCATTCTGCATCAGCTCCTCCCTATGTGCATAGTCAGAATCAATGAATCTCTCAATCAAAATTAGATATCCTGATCCAATTTGTGTTTTCATAAAAGTGGATGAAACAGTATGTCTTCAGCCCAAAGTGAAATGAAAGTAAAACTTAAAGCCCTGGGAGTTTGTTTTCAACATTGAATTGCCATTTTCTGGTCCATTGTGCTACAGGGTGTTTGGTTTGGGGCAGGTCCATATGGGCAAGTGGTAAAAGCCTCAGATGATTATCAGTGGGAAAACACTCCAACTTTTCACTTGCATTACAAAAATCAGGAGGAGGATGGAAAAACTTAGAGTAAGTATTTAAACTGAAAGATTTGGAAATGTTTATTCCACAGTATTTATTTTTGCATATTTTTTTAAAAGAATATATAAATTCTAGTAGAACTTGCTGCTTCATCCTTCCTACCCCTGAAGAAGGAAAAAAACCTAACTAAAAACCCCCAAATACAGAACCAAACCAAAACATTCTCCCTGCTCCAAATTCTTTCAGAGCAGCTTTCCACAAACGTTGACACAGAAGCATCAGGAAATGTTTGAGGGATCACTGACCAGTGACACACACGCAGCAATGTCCCAGCCTGCTGGGCAGAGAGACCGAGCGACTCACGGGCAGCTACCAAATGCAAAATGCAAGGTCTGATCCTTAAATCAGCTTCTTCAAAAAGATCTCCCAAAGGCACGGGCTGAGGGACAAGCTGCCATAAACTAAAGTTCCCATCTCACTGGGAAGTTCATCTCAAGCTCCCAGCTTTCCCTTTTCAAAAAGGTAATTACTGCCCATAAGCGTCTCATCCTTTCTTCATATTCAGTTGTGATCTTTGTTGCAGCTACATCAGTGCCACAATGTTCACATTGATGTTTGGTCCCTTTCTACAATATTCTTTTACCTCAGTTGTGACTTTGCCTTGGTTTTGGCAAAAAATATTATTCTGAAACAATTTTTTTTTTTTAAGTTAATAAGTAGAAGTAAGAATTCACTGCCCATATGTTGAGATACGGATACACTATTCTGGTGGAATTTGTCTGTATCATTACTAATGAGATTTTTCCATTAAGAAACTACCTTTTGAATGCAAGAGTGTCTGAGGGTTAAATTTTATCAAAGGAACTTAAAAATTAGCTGTAATGGGAGGATAATCTTCAAGTATATTCTTCCCAAAAGAGTGGAGCTGGGTCATTCTCCTGCACTCTGAAGATTGGAAGTTTGCATAACAGAGACTTTTCTGTCAGAGGACTACATTTTTAAGTGTATCAATCAAAAGGATGAAAAAAGGAATGTTTCAACACACTGTTTTTTCTTTCCTGTTTAGAACATGATTTAACTTTTTCATATTGTAGTAAAGAATGTTTCACATTGGATAAAATTACAGGTCATCCCTTTGCCCTATACAGAAAAGTTGATTTTCTTCTGACTAGAAGCCCATGGTTCTTGACTTATTACTAGCAGATTTGCTTGGTTAAAGCATTGGTTTTTCCTCACACCATTGAAGCCTATTATTTTTTTACAGCAAGGTCTACCAGTTTCCAGAAAAAAAAATAATTGTAGAAAGTGCTGATTGGGACTTCACAGTAGAAACTGGAATTCTGCATGTTTAACACCCTACAGCTATTTCCTATGTGGCTCACAAGCCCTCCAAGTGCAGATTTCCTGTTAGCCATACGCTGTATGCTCAGCACAGGGGCTCTGCTGGCAGGGCAGCTGCAGTTTTATCCAAATCTCTGTTTCTAGGAGGATGAAAGCCAACAGGAGCTTCCGAGACTCCCATGCTGACCCAGGCTAACGGGATCTTTGGGAACCTGTTGCCATATCCTGTCCATTAAATGTCTCCCTTGTTGGTTTGTGGGACTCTTGGCCAGAGGAAGAGCTTCTTGTGTGACTCACACCAGGAAGGATGCCCACCCTGAAGTGCTCATATCATCCCTGATGAAACTTGGCTCCTCCTTACCACATCCTGCTTCTACTGCTTGTTCTCCAAACTTCTCTATCACATCCAAAATAAGGTTTCCAGGCTCTGAGACACAAACTAACATGTGGAGAAAAATGTTTCTCTCTCCAAAACAAAGTGCATTTATTAAGTCTGTAGAAGTCTCAGAGGGTAAGGATGCACTGATACAACATGTTCCAATGCTGCTAATCTACCAGTGTTCGCATATTTGGCACTTTCTGATTAATCTGACTTCTTTTGACATTGGCTTTTCACCTTCATAAAAGTTTCCCAAAGTTACGGGGTGAAAATCACAGAGGACTTTCATATTATTTGCAATAGTGTATTCCTAAGACCAGTCTATATTAATTTAGGTATAGAAATATAGAAATATAGAAAGAGTTATCAGACAAGTCATACACACTCTTGCTTCCATCTGCACGCAAGCACCTATTTACAAACCAATTAGAGGGACTTGGGAAAGCTACAGGTATTTCACTTTCATGACCTTGTTCTGCAATTTTCTTCAGTGCTTGTTTATTCTTACAGGTAAGACATACGCTGTGGAAGTCTCCTTGCTATTAATGACATTACAAAAATATTCCATAGGAATATTTACTTAAAATAATTATATCTATCCCGATAGATGCATTCTTGCATTTATTCTACTTCAAGCACTTTTTTCTCTTGTCTTCTCCATCTCAAATACTCCAAACAGCTACATCTTTTAATACACTTTGGTAGCTGATTTTAATTACCAAACAACTGGATTTAGTGGACCTTTTGCAAGAGCGAAGATGCATTACTAATTGCACATTGAATTTAAAAGCAACTTCATTGCCAGTGAAGAGAGGAAATTTTTTAACACAATTTTTAAGATACGATTCAGTTCAGAAGTCCAGAACATAAGAAAATATAACAACATCTCAGCAAGTGAGATGCTAAGTCACACTAACAGAGCTTTAAATGTCTGGAGATATATATATACACATTTATTTATTTATTTATTTATTTATTTATTTTTATTTTTAAATTATGGAATTATAATGAATTTTTAAGGCTGATATCCTAAATATTTTTATGCATTTAAATGGATAAGTACAATAAGAAATCAGCTTTATGCTTTGTCTTGTTTTTCCCTAGGTGATTTTTAGCAGTGCTATTAATATTTGCACTATGAATATTCTTCTGCCTGAGCATGGCTGTGGTTTAACAACAAAACCCAAGTCTGAAGCTTACTGGGTTACAAGGTGTATCAGGACCACCCTGCAGCATTTCAAGGGAGGAAATGAAGAGTGATTCTGCTGCCCTTCTAAGTTATTCCATTTGTTTTCCAGTACATGAAACTCTTTCTTACCCTGAATTTCTCAGGTTAATTAAAAGCTGCTAGATAACATCAGTTTGTGCAGTGTACAGATGAATAATATTTTAGCTTTGAGGTCACTCCTATGCATGTTTTAAGAACAGAGAGATAATTTAAAATAATTTAAATGGCTTTAAAATAGAGGAAGATATGCCTTTAATCTTTGGACCATAGAAAATAATGATTACTGATAAATCAGCCCTACACAAGTAATAAATTACCCCAGCCAATAAAACAGCAGCAAAAAGATGGTGGATAATATGCTATTGACTGACCCTGTGTGAAGGTCACAGCAGCCATTTCAGTGTTTCATCAGGGTGCTCTCAGCACAGCTCCACTGAAGTGCACAGGTCTTTGGGGAAGTGTTTGGGCATGAAAAAGAACTTTTGGTGTTGCAGAAGGACATTCTGGAGGCAGCCAGAGGCAGCCCTTTGTCTGCTGCCCTGAGTGAGTGGTCACAAAAGTCATGGACATCACACACGGCTTGTGGGAGCTGAGTTCATCCCTTTCCACAATGTGTCTTCACAAGTGCTGCAAATCACATCTTTTTTTCTTTTTATTTGTCTATTTTAGCAAGCAATTCAGTGCAATGGAGGCACGGCAGGCAGACGTGCAGGTCAGTACCAGTTTCTGACGCATCAACATTCACAGTGTGATCCATTTAGAGGGTTTTGCAATATTTAACTCTGGACTCCTGGTCTAATGCCCCCCCTGTCTGTGGTTCAAAGCATCTAAAAAGGTAATGGCTAATTTGGACCCTGTCTCCAATAGCTGCTGAAACCTGTTTACCTGCTCCTCACTTGAGTACCAAGTTTAGTTTTCTGTAAAAGGAGCCTGGTTTGAGCACATCAAAACATTTTGGCAAACCCACCCAAAGCATGGACAGTGAGGATAACCAGAACTGGCCCAAACCTTCAAAGTAATGCTTACAACACATCCCCACAGCACCAACAGAGATGGAGCTGTCAAGTAATAAAAAATCCTGAAGGACACTGGGATTAGCAATTGCTCACAATTGCCTGGAAATATCTTACTCACTGGAAGTGATGTACTCAGGAGCCTTGCCAGGACTAAGTGGCACTGCCTCTTCATAATAGCCTTCAGGAAGGGAAGATGTTGGCAGTGGTGGAGGCCCATTATCTGGTGGCTAAATGAACAAAGAAAAAAAAGAAAAAGTGATTGCAGACCAACAAGGTGTTAAATTAAACACGGACAGAACATCTGCTCATGATCAGTGCCAGTGCAACCAGCTTCATAAACCCTGCTCTTGTGACTATTTCTTATGTCAGCTATCTCTAAAGGCAAGGCTCTGGAGGGCTCAATTACATGTTCTGCAAGGTAGCATCTTTTAGATGAGAAGCAAGCCCAAATCTCAAGTTCCTCATATGTCATTGTCATTAAACAATAATTAAATAATAAGTAAAGGTTGAGACTTGAATCAGTAAAGCAATCTAATTATGCTTCGCAACACAGTACATTTTTAAATGTATCATTAATGTATTAAATGTATATTAATGTATTTTAAATGTATCATTATTGTCCAGACCTTTACCTCTAATCATGATAAGGAAACAAAACTTTCTTGCATGTCCTCCAACTGAGTCCTTTGGAGGTGATAAAACACTGGAGAATCCTACTACTTGTCATTGCTAAGGATGGCAAAGTCAATATAACAGCTATATTAAAAGAATTTTTCTCTACAACAGCATTAAGTGGTAAAAATGTAAAAAAAGATACAGTTCTCCATTTAAGAACTGGAAATCTAATGGGTCTGTGTAAGAAAGAGATTTCTATGCATAGACCTCTTTACAGTGTTAAGGCTTACTCATTAGTATTTTACACCTAAAATAATTCATATTACAGCAGCAAACAGCAGTTTGGTTGGACACTTTAGAAAAGGTTAATAGCCTGGGCTGGAAGAGACTAACGACAGAAAATTCAACCATATTTTCATGATAAGTGTTATTCCAATGGCAAATCAATTCTTAATATATATATTAATGTTTACAATGCTATTTCTGCGTAGTGAAAAGTGAGCTACAAACAAGAAAAAGTCTGAAACATCCAGAAACCATTACATGATAAAATAAATATGTCAAATACTAGGACAAATTCTAAAATGCTTCTTTTAAATGTAAATCTGTTTTAAATTTAAATTTAAAACTGACCAATTGTTGGTCTGTTGATATAATAACAAAGTAAATTTAGTACTCTGTGACTTCTTCCATATGACTTTACTGTTCTATTTCCTTAACAAGGAAATACATTTTGTATTTTATGGAACCCATTCATATTTGCCAGAGGTTTTCAGTTTCATATTTACATGTTAGAGAAAATACTGAAGCCTTTTTCAGTAAACCAATAGTTTATTGCATGATTACAAAAATTTAACTTGCAAGCAGAGTCAGAGTTCAGTAACACTTTTTCAATACATATTTCTTTTTTTAAAATTTTCTTTTCAATCTTTTTTTCAGGTAATGACAGAGATGCAGCAGTGTTTGTCTGCACTGGACTGATCCAGTGTATACTAAGGGAATGAACAGAGATACTGAAGAGATAAACTGGTCAGACACTTTTGGGCTGGAGATCAGGTTGGCTGACCACTGTAGCAGAGCCTTCTTCCACATCCCACAGATGAGGCCACAGGGACTATGCTCCTCTTTTGCTACAGACCTGAAGTTACGTGGGAGGAGCCTGAGCTTTAATAACATGTTAACTGCAGTGAAATTACTTCTGTGGGCACTTTCAGGGCTGGATTCATCTCGGACTATTTCAAAGCTAGACATCTCCAAATCTCATTGTTGATTACACACCTATGCCAGTCACCTAACTCTTAACACCATCACTAAGATGAGTCCCACTCTTGGAGTGCTCTGTAGTTAAATTCGTGTCAGGTAGGTTATTCCACCTTGCAGGTAAGTGCTTGTGCATTCCCAGAGTGCAGGAAGGCAAGGAGCTGGTGACTAACCCTGCCCTTCAGCTCATCCAGCACGGATTTCCCTTGGCACACCAAGGAAAACGAGAAACTTTTTCATGAACAATGAACTGATTCATGGCTGAACACAGAAATTCCTGGTCAGATTGAAATTTACACTGATATTACTTCTATTATCAAATGATACAGCCAGCTTCTCACGTCACGATCAATTACAAATTACAGTTGGCAATTACTGTTACCTACAACGTGAACCAAATGAGATTTCCTCACAGACCAGCTTTGCTAAAGAAATTATCTGTCAAAGATGCAAAATAAAGAAAAAATATGACTTTCAGTGAAATAACCCTGTAATTTTGCTGAAAAAAAAAATCAAATTAACAACATGCACATCATGACAAAAAAGAAAAAGTCTTTCAACTGCTGCTGCTGCTGCTGCTTCACAACAGGCAAAAGAGACATTAAAAATTATTACATGTTCGCTACTGTCGGAAAACTGACAGCAATTATGAATTGCTCCACACATACCACCTCTGTGTGGCCTGAGGTGCTAGACACAAGAGGCAGAACTGCCTCCAAAGACTTGATTTTCCCCCTTCACACAAGTGGGTAGAACCTTGTTCTCGTTAGTTGTGGTCCCAGTTTGGCCCTGGGGCAGTATGGATTCATACCACCTTTTTCATTAGACAAATTAATTTCTTGCTCTAGCCTTAAACTGTTTTTTCCATTGGGTGTGTACAATATATGAAATTCCTATCATTACTGAACCTCATTCACCCAGGAAATACACGTCCTGAGTCATTCCAATTTTGACTTGACACAGCATCGAGGTTTCAAAGCTGTATTTTATCCAGGGACAAATGTAGGGCTCCAATAAAGAACAGGAGGAGAAAAAAAAATTCCTTGTTTTTAGACAAAATGTTATTCAGAAAGAAAGAAAGAAGGAAATGAAACACAAATGGTGCTTGTCTGCTTTCGACCCTGCTGGAGCACCAGTTACTTCATACAGCTGGGGCGGGCTGGGCTGTGCAGCCAACGTCAACACAGATGGAACCCATTGCTGAGTTAACTGGGCCCTCCTCTCCCAAATGCATTTTGCAGTGCTTGCCATAACAAAGCTGAAAACAATTCTAAAAAATATGTTTTTTAAAAAGGAGAAACATCCAACATTAAATATTTGATAAAAGCGGGGCTGCTTTAATATTAAAAAAATCCCGCAATTGATTAAATACAAAATAAAAATATCTCAATTCTGTACCATAAAAAACTACATCTTTTGGCAGCTATGGAGTATATCAGTTTGGCCACTAATATACATAAAAATATATATGTGGGCATTCTGGTATTAGTTACTAATATTTACAGTTCTTTAATATTTTTACTATTGCTAGTTGTATTGTTTCATTCTGTCCACTCAGAAATTGTTAGTGGAAGAATTTCAATGAAGTTATGAATTATGAATTAGATGTTTATTCAATAATTTTTGAATAGTTTACCTGAAAAAATGAAAAGTCCATAAAACCCACAAAATTATTTACATATTCTGTAAAAAGATTAAATCAAAAAACCACTAGAACCTGTGTGGCTTGAGTGGTACCAGGAGGAAAAACCTGGTAACCTGCAAGGAAGGTATTAGAGTGAATTTCTCTTCTTTTTTTTTTTTTTAAATTGGGTTCCTTGTTCTTTGGTTTTGTTTGTTTGTTTGGAGTTTGTTTTGTTTTGTTTTAATGACAGGCAACGAAGAAGAAAGAAAGGGAATACTCTCAAGATAAGCCACCTCTCTCAGTCACAGGAATAAGAACTGAGAAAAGAAATTGTCATTACTTTTATCTCCTTGGAGGAAAAGGGACAAAGGTGTAATATGTTGTTGCCCACAATAATAAGAGCAATAATGAAACAGTAGTGATGAAGACTTTGTTAGGTCCTGGATTTGAGACCAACTGAGAGATGCTTTAATTAAAACCAAGAAGCAGATGAAGTGATTATTACACTACAGAGTTGAGACCTCTGATGAAATTAAATTGGACTGTGCAGGGGATGCCCAATTGCAGCTTACAGGATTGATTGTTAAGAGAAAGAAACAAATTGGTAAAATTTGTTATCCTACTGAACTCTGAAACATACTTATACGGATATTTTAATTTAACGGCACATTATGATCTTCCCCTCTACCTGCCCCCTTGTATTCCACAGAACACAAATAAACTCTTTGTTCCTTTATCCTAAGAGATACATCACTTTATTTTCCCCCTTCTGTCCAATGGTACTGAGCAAGATAGACAGTAACTTTTATTTTATGGATGGTCTGATAATCTGGTGACAATATGGAAAGCTGTGTGAAAGACAAAGGAAAATAAATGTCAATGTATAGAGGTTTGAAGAAATAAAGTCACTTTATACTCCAATGAAGACTTACACTCTGTATAAAATAGAAAGAAATACTTTTCTTTATGCAGTAATTTAGGATGTGGAGATTTCCAGTGCAAAGCAGTGAGCTGGGCAGAGCCTCAGTAACCCGTGCTGCAGGTAAGCACTGCCAGCAGCTCAAGTGCCACTCACAAACTCACAAATAACAAACTCACGTGTGTTATTACATCAGCCACCAGCCTGGATCCAGCTGGACCCTGGAGCCAGCTGGTACAGAGCCCCCCAAGGCTGCAGGCAGCAACACGAGAACAGAAAAGGAGTCACACACTGGGGATATCTAAGAAAGCTGTTCAGGAGCCAGCAGGAAAATTCGGGCTGTTAAGAAGCTTTGACATAGGCACATGCCATTTGCTCTGGAGCAAGCTTGGACCTGACCTCTGCACAAGCCCACCGCATCTTCAGCCTGGAGGGGGAAGGGAGGGTACACACACATCTATGATCCCTAACTCCACAAGTGAAAAAAATGGATGTCCAGAAAGCAGGATGAACAAACAAACTGAGTAAAACACAATTCACAAAATTATTGAGCACTCATTTCAATCAGGCTTTTTTTGTAACACTGTAAGGGTTGGAAACTGGGCATTAATAATTGCCATGAACTTGGTGTTACAGCCCTTAAATAAATTCAAAATTGTGGTAAAGAGAAATCACTACTTTTTGCCAGCAGCTGAGGACCTGGGTGGACCTTGGATTTATTCAGGACAAAAGTGCTGACTTTGTGAGACATTAAGATCATACTGAACTGTGCAATATTAGTCTGAGTGTGCACAAGGAAAAGATGAGAAATATTCTTCATTTGACCTCTGCTTCGTATTCTAAGTTTATTATTTCTGAGCTTGTCAGCTGCAGCCCACAAAACCCAGCACCAAATAATGTGAAGGAAGTCTAACAACTCATCTTCCCAGCTTCTGAGCACAAAAGACAGCAAAACCAGCCAGACAGCTACAAAACTCAACTTTTTGGAATGGTGTGACTGTGTCAGTGCCACCAGAAGGGAGAGGACAGGACCACATGATGGGCTGCTGGTGTAATCCCACCTGACCACCTCTGACTGCACATGCAATTACAGCACACACCCCTGCAGTGCCAGCGCTACCAGGAAAAGAGGAGAAGGAACTCCCTGAACAATCAACAACCAGGGTTTGACATGATAGGAGGCCCAGCAATATGAATCCCATGAACAGCAGAACTGGCCACCACCAGCTCCTGTGGTGCTGAACAGACGAGGGCAAGGGGAAGGTGGTGGAAGTGATCACCAGGCAGAGGATGGGTATAAGCTCGAGGGGTGATCCTGAGCAGGGACTTGAACAGGTTTAAGGCTAAGAACAGAAGGCACACACTTGGCACTCTGTCCTCCAGGGAGTGGAGGAACATCTGACACAGCCTGAGAGCGTGTCTGCTGACTCGGGGTGGATGCCTAATTAAAGGTATCGCCGGGAAAGTGCTTAGTGTGTACAGGGACTACAAACAGATCACAGCCTCAGAGAGCACAGCCTGATGATGGGAAAGAGATCTGAACAGACCTGCTGGCATTAAAGCATGAATCAGGGCGTCCTATGGCTCCACAGTTTGATCTGAAGATTGTCTGGAAAGCGTTTACCATGTACCTCACCGGGAGCTGAGTTACTATTTCACAATAGTAACAACTCCTGAATAACCCCCTCACCTAACAAACAGGAAGGCAAAGATGGCAATGAACAGGACCAAGTGGAAACAGTAACAGAACATAGTATATTGACCCAGTAGAAAACCCTTGCATCTCTGACAGCACTGGCAGTCTGTGCCCAGACACAAATTGTCTCTCTTTTTGCTGCTATATGTAAATACATTTGAGATTGTAAATAAAACCAAAAAGACTGGAGTATGGAATGCACCACTGAAAGGATAGATAGCTGGAAAGAGTTTCATCCAAATTCTGTGGAAGGCTGGAGTGAAAACAAACTCCATATTCAATGTGAGGAACAGAAGATCTAACAAAATAATTAAAAGTGAAAGCAAATGAGCCAGTAACAAAAACAAGGTATTTCTGTATCGTTCATAATTTATAATAAAATATTATTACACAGCCAGTTGGAATCATCACTCAGAAAAAACAATAGACTTGACTCATGTCAAGCAAAGGGTCTGTGTGTACCAAGAAATTAAATGGGCTTTAATTAATGCTAGGGAACACTTTCATACATATTAATGAGAAAGATTAATCTGAATTTTAAGCAGCATGGGACTCTCAGTCAGAGTTGTTTACTGTGACTGCACTCAAAGAAGTGTCTGTATTCCCCAGAAAAGACAAAATCACCTTTCTCTTCCAGGAGTTAATAAACTCATCCAAGTGTGTGACACGGCAGTGAGGACAGGGCAGTACAGTGATGAAAGTTCCATTTCCACTGGAACAGTATTGTCTACGGGCTTGAGGACTGCATCAAAGTAAAACAGGAGGAGACTTGGTACTTACTGGCCTAATTCCTCCCTCGTGTATTTGTGCACAGAACATTAATAAGCATGATTAGGAAAGCAAAAAATCTGGTCCCTAACTATCAACACAGGGAGGGAGTTTTATGGCCAGGTGTAGCATAGAATCAAGAAATGAAAAACCTGAGGTCAGAAGTGTGAGCATGATACAATAAATGGTGAGACATTGTCCTATGAAATCTGTGGCATTAGTAATTTAATAATTTTCTTATGAGAATGCCAAATATCACCAGTATCTAGTTAAAAAGAGAAAAAAGGGCAAATAGTTTCACAATTATCATAAAAAAGAATTTGGTAAAGAAGTTCAGTTCTACTCTAATTCATCCAGTTTAAATTTTAGTTAAAGGCAGCTGAGAAAAGCTCATTCTGGCAGCTTAGACATGAGGAAAGTTTTGAAATATGGCAATGTGTATTGCTATAAAGGTATAATATAAATTAACTAAGAAGATAATTGCTTCAGCTGAAACTTTTCTGTGGTACCATTTGCAAATACGAAATTAATCATCAACAATAATTCATCAACCTCAACCATGGAAAATGGAAATGGCAACTAGAGTGTCCTGCAAGACATCCATAACACAAAAAAGAGGTGGTATACCTTTCTTCATCCTTATTCCTTCTGCAATCACATATATTCCACAATCCCAGTGTGCCCAGGTGGCCAAGAAGGCCAAAGGCACCTGACCTGGACCAGCAACAGCGTGGCCAGCAGGACCAGGGCAGGGACTGTCACCCTGCACTGGGCACTGGCGAGGCCACACCTCAAATCCTGCTGGGCCCCTCATGACAAGAAAGACATGAGGTGCTGGAGTGAGTCCAGAGAAGGGCAACAGAGCTGGGAAAGGGTCTGGAACACAAGCCTTAGAGGCTGAAGGAGCTGGGCATGTTTAACCTGGAGAAAAGGAGAAAAAGAGGCTCAGGAGGGATCCCCCACCTGAAAGGAGGTTGTAGCCAGGTGGGGTCAGTCTCTTCTCCCAAGCAACAAGCAACAGAACAAAGATAACAGTCTCAAGTCATGGCAGGGGAGGCTCAGATGTTAGGAGAAATGTATTCCCCAGAAGGTGTTCAAGCACTGGAAAAGGCTCTCCAGGGAAGCAGTGAAGTCACCACCACTGGAGCTATTTGAAGTCATGTAGACGTGGCATGTGGAGACATGGTTTAGTGGTAGCTTTAGGCCAACTCAGTGATCTCAAAGATCTCTACAACCTAAATTATTCTGTGTCCAGAAGACCACTGTCCTGGTCACTTATGATCAAAGTACATGATGCTCATAGCAGGTGCTTGGGAGAAATACTGATATTGATCACTAGCATTAAACCATAGCTCAGAATGAAACTGATGGAGCTTTTCTTATATACAGTGGAATGAAATGAAATCTGAGTTTCAGGTTGAGGAATATGGTTGGGATTACAAAGGATATCTGAAGCACATGCACCACGGTGAGGGGAAAAGGACATAAACACACAAAGACTGGCAATGAACCCTGGGATGGTGGAACATTAAAAATTGAAATGGTGCGTTAAAGAAACCTAAATGCTAGTAAATAAATTTGGTAGGTTTCTGAAGGGGTTAATATTTTATCATTGCCTGCAGTAACTGCACTGATAATTTTAAAAGGCCTCTTTACTTGTTCCTTCATTATGGAAGAACTTGCTCAGACCTGTTCAAGCTTTAAGGAAAGAACCTGAAAATTAACACTGTCTTAAGATCATCTTTAAAGAGGCGGAGAACAAGGTAGATGAAACAGAGATTCCCAAGTACCCACCTGACACATGGACCCCTTGCTTGTGTTATGGCACTTTTCTCAAGGCACACCTCAGAAAAAGCTGAAAAACGGCACTTTTTTGGTTGCTGTGCAAAGAATGATTAATATAATTGGTGATATATCACCTCAAGAATCCTTTCAATTTCCAGGTGATTTTTCTTCTTCTCCAAGGACGCTGTCTCCTTTCAGCATTTTCTAATAAATATCTAAGAGTTTACCTGACAGGCAGCCAGATAAAGGGAGGCTGTCAAATAATTTCTCCACAATAGGAAACCCATTTATACGAAGCACTCCCACAGAGTGACTGTGTATTGTGCAGGAATGGGTTGGAGGAAGATCACCCATCCTTTTGATTCAAATCTGCAGGGTTCTGGAATTTTGCTGAACATTTGTTGCGGTTAAATAACTATTAAATTGTCAGTGTTCCAAGAAAAACAAAATATACACTTGATTTCACCGTGAAAATCGTGCAAAATCGCTAAATGTGCTGTTTGTGTTTGATTTTGTTGGACAGCACAGTGCAGTGAAATCACCAACTGTCAGAGGTAATATGACAACCAAATGCTTGGAGGCTAGAAGGATTCTGTCACTGTCATGCTGTGGATAATTTATGCCAGTAATCCTCAGGCACATCAGCAGCAGGACACACCGGATATTATCCCACTGCCCCAGTGGAAAATGCACTCCCAGGCCACCTGGTGATAGTGCAGTGATGGGATCCCAGGTGTTAAACCACTCTGAAGTGTGCAGAGCCTTGGCTCTGTCACTCCCCCAAACCCAGACAAGTGGTGTCAGCTCTGCAGAGGGACTCAGCCTCAGAGCACAGAACCCTCAAGCTTCACATCCTTTATCTGCTTTGCCAGCCATCTAAAAGAGCTGCTCACACAGACTAAAGCAAGAGGGGATTTGGGCTTTCTACGCCTGATAGAAAGTCTGCTAGGCCAGATGTAGCCAAGGGAATATATACAAAAGAGAATTACTAAGAGACTGTGTGCTCAGTGATTTTCTCAATTCTAGTATACCTAAGGCTCAACTTTGTCCCTCAGCTTTGTCCCTTCAAACCCCACTGAGTCCAGGAAAGCTCTCTTGGCTCTAATATATTTTAATAACTAGAGACTTCATTTAAACTATTAACAGTACGTCTCTTAATAAAATGAATTTAATACTCTTTCTTTGTGAGCTGATGAATAACAAAACTGATAGAAGATTTGGCTTGAGCAAATATGCAGGTCTATTTACAGATTTACAAAGGAAATCTTGCATAGCACCTGCCCACACATAATTCTAGCTCCTGGCTAGAATTTACTTTATACTACTTTACTACTACTACTACTTTAAGGAGTATTGAATTCCTTCCCACCCACACATCTTTACATAAGTAGAAACTTAAACACCAATTCAGACTAAACATTTTTGAATGCAGAAATCCTTGAGTGACATAAAGAGAAACAGTGGTGTAAATGAACCTTTAATTTTCATCACATTTAATAACTGATGGGCTAAACCCAGAGATTTTAAAACACTGTACATTTATTTGAAGTTATTGATTCCCACTTCCAGTAAATCCCTATGCTCCATCAGCACAATGTGTTTTCATTGGAGGCTGAGACCATCACTAGATGTTACTTAGCAAGTGGAAAAAATTTTCTGTCCTGAATAGCTGTCAAAAAGAGGTGCCATACAGAATGACTTCCGACTTGCCCTGTGAAGAAGGGCAACCAGCAGCAGGATATTCCAGCCTCTGGTGGGCCCAGGGAATTTTTTCCACTCAGCTATGAAAACACGGCCTATGAAAAGTGGCTAGGAAAGGTAGCTCAGTATTTACATCACTGCAATTATGTACAGTTTTCATAGATGGGCATCAGCTACGAATTTTTAGGATTCCATTGATTTAGGGTGGATTGAAAATCACCATGTGAGCAGTATTGGATGGGAGAATTAGAGAATTAGATCTTGGCCACTGTCACTAATGTACTGTGTATAAGAAAAGAAAGATTATGTGACAGTCTCTGAACATATCAACAATAATAAGGGTTTAACAAAAAGACATCTAATAGTGAAAGGTTTCCAAGAAACAGCTAATGATCCATTCCATCATATCAGTGTGAATTCAGGAGAAGAATTCCAAGTCAGACTGGAGTCTGAGCTTACCATAGTGTTCAAAGGACAAAAACCTGATGGTTTTGTCTTTCCCTTCTGGTTCCTCCTGGTCTTTTGCAGGACAGCAGCAGCCTGTCATCTTTTTCACAAATCACACCATGCTGCCATAGCAAAGTATCACCATTTGTAACCTCTATTTGATACTGCAAGACAATGAGAGGCTTGGGACAGCTCCTGGCTGGTCTCAGAGTGGCACTGACACTGGAAAGGGAGGTGAAATCCACCACTGCCTGACAGCAGCATCAGAACTGCAGAAACACTGGCAAAAATCAGCTTCTAACACTATGGAAAAACTCGATGAATTCACTGAGGCAAAAACATCAGCAGTGTTACAGGCAGATCACAAAGGAGGGCCCTGCTCAAACTCCGCTTTGCCAGAGTCAGCGTGGGAAGACCACACTGCAGACCAGCCAGCTCCAACGGTGTCAACTTCCATGGTAATTCCCACAGTATCTCAGGGAAATATTTTTGTTATTAAAAAATCCAAAATGAACTCCTGCAAAAACCACTGCTGACCTCCTGGACCTAATTCATACTTCACACCATTTCACTTGCTGCAGCTGTACCAACTTTAGGGGAATTTACACATTAGTGTATGAGAAAGGAAAAGGAGATGGGTTGTCTTAAGAAAAACAACTTGAACTTTCAGAGCCAAACTAAACCCACACAAATATAAAAGAATGAGGATCTCAGCTGGTTTCAGTTTATGAAGGTGGTACCCGAAGTCTGCATTTCAAAGGCATGTGCATTTTGCATAATTTTCCTGCCTCTTCTGAACCCTTTCCCTTGTAATTTATGCTGTATGTATTTTGAATTAAATAAAAATAATCAGTTTCTGGCACTGTTAACCATGAAATGGATTCTTTGACTTTCACTGCATATTAATAAGACTTCTTTTGCATCATTAAATATATGCATAATTAATTTACAGTCACAAACCTAAAGCTGGCATTGCTTAAAGAGAAAGTAAGATTAAGGTATTCCATACAACGAAAGTTAGTTGTGGGTTTTTTTACTTTTTTTTTCCAATCCATAGCATTTTATGAAGGGTTGGCCAGGAGTTCGATTTGATAAATTAGTTATTATGTTTATAAAATGTTACTGGGTTATATATCCCCCAGAACCAGGCATAAACGTGATAGCAAAACAACACACTAAAATGGGACAGAACATCAGCCATCCCTTACTCTGGCCCTGCAAGCTGCATCTGTGCTTCCTGGTTCATTGAATGTGGGTCTCCATGGATGGTCCTTATCATTGTGCACACAATTTTCCACACAAGAACAAAGGGATGGATACTTTATCAGTATCAGTTCAACCTTCAACAGGCCAAACCACAATATGTTTACGATTCTCTAAAAAAATGTTGAAAATGTTTCATGCATCATATTGACTATAATGCCAGAATGAGAGAAGCACTGAAATTTGTTTACAGGTTTTTTTCTATAACAAGACAGCTGCTCCCAACTGGAGGACTGAATTACAGATCTCAATCTTTGCTATAAACACCTCTAAGAATAAATGCATCTGCTTGATCTGAAGGGAATTTCCTACCCAGAGACCAGGCAGGAAAGGCACTAAAGACTTCATTCAAAACAAAGGAAGTATTCTTTCTTCATTTTAAAACTCTGCACCTTCATTTTTCAGCTACTGAAAGGAGTCTTCTCATTAGGCTTGCTCCAGGAAATGTTACCAATAAAAGTGTAAGAAACTGCCTCGGACTTGTGGGCTTGGCCACGCCAACCTCCAACATAGCACAGGTCAACCTTTGAAATTAAGGCTATGTTGCTCAGAGTTTTGTTTCTGAATTCTGAAAATCTCCAAGGATTGCCACTCCACAGCCTTTGCAGCTGACCTATTCCCAGGTTTATTGCACCACAGGGAATTTTTTGATGTCTCTTCTGCAGGCTGAACCGAATTTCCTCAACCAAAGCAGAGGTGAGAGGAGTAATTATTTCCCTGGACCTGCAGGCTCTTTTCCCTTGTAACCATTTCTGTTAGAACTTACCGTAAATACATTCTCTCTTGTGTATATTTATATAATTAAATATAACACTTACCAGCCACTGCTGAGGTATTTCTGGCAGAGGCATTTGAGGAGGCGCCGGCAAACTGTTGGCAACTTCTTTATTCTGGACATGTTCTTTTATTTCTAAACCTGTGGAAGAGCAACAAACATCACCTAATGCCTTGGTAGATGCAAATGGGGTTTTTTTTCCACATGTGGATCCCATGTCTGACTGTCACACACTGAAATCTGGCATGCAGTTCTGATCCCAGCCCACCTCCCAAGTGCAGTTACTGAGGCAGGACTGGAAGAATGCTGGGAATTCAGGAATTTAATCAACCAGAACAAACACATACTTGCTCTATATGATAATGACATATGCGCTGTTTGGATCAACAAATACCAGACATTGAAAAACATTACAGGAAATCATTCTGAACTGCCCATCCATCTCCAACTCAAAGCCTTAAACAACACTCAAACACACTGCCAGGTGCCTGCCAGTTAAAAACATTTACTGGGGGAATGTACCACATTTGAAAACATCCCAGTGGCACCACACAGTGAATAAAACATAGCCTGTGGCCAGAACATGACTGGCTGCCTTTTTTCAGTGGAGAGGAACAACAGTTGTTCCCACGGCACATTCTGGATGGGCAAAGCCATTGTGCAGGAACAAGCCCCAAACCATTTTTCATGCCAAAAGAATGGATAACTGAGTGGAAGTAAAGCCCCTGCCTGCCTGCTCTTCCTGGAAGTGATGGTGACAGCTCTCTGGCCAGGCCCACAGTGGCCACGTTCCCTGGGCTCCCTGCAGCCACCACCACCTCTGATCACAGAGGATGGTGTGAGTCTCAGTCCCAGGGGATGCAGGACGCTGTGACACTGCTGAGGGACACTGTCCTGACCAATTCACCATTCACAGAAATGCACACTGAGCATATTTTCACACCATTTCCTTCTTACTAATGTTCTATTTTAACAATCTAGTGGTTTTCCAGGCGAATTTGAAAAGGGGAAAAAATTAATGTAAAAGCTGCTTTGAGGGTCCTTTGCATCATTGTTGCATCTCCCCCACAGGAGAAAAGAGGAATGACCAACTCAATCTTTTAATATGCACAATATTTTAAATCACAGCTGAAGTCCCTTCATGGAAACAGGATATTGTTTATTCTTCTACATATCAAAAGAAGGTTAGGGTGCATCTCCTCAATGCTCTGGCAAAAATTCGGTCCATGGATTGTTCCCTGCTTAACCCTAGCCTGAATTTAGTTTCTAGTGTTTAGTTGCATTTTTAAAATATATATTTACATAGTCAAGTGGATGACTTTCAGTCAAGATCATGTAATTCTCAAAAAATGTAATCAATGATGAAAGATTTCTTGTCATAATATCCCAGTCCCACTGGCTGTGAAGTCATGGGTTGAAAAACAACATTGATATATTAAACTGTCTCTAAAGACTACAGTTTCTTCTTTCTTCCTACAAATCAAGAGAGTGATTAGTCTTGGAAAACATTCCTTTTTTCTTTTTTTCCAGTATAACTTTCACTTGTTGCTCTTTATATAGGATGAGTGAGGAGCCCATATTATGGCTGCCATCCATATCCATGTCTCATGCCTTCCATAACAACCAGAAGTCATATATGAAGGGATTTTTACTGAAAAAACCCCAATACTATTCCAAGTGAATGCTATTGTCTCTGTAAAACTATTTTTCCCCAGTTTTCATCTATGTGTGTTTAAATAAGAAACTGCTCCAACATTTCACTTCCTCTATCAACTTACACTGCAAAAGGAGTACTGCAGGTTCAGAGCATCATGTCCCATTAAGGAAAACTGGCAATGCTACCAGTCATATTGAATGACTAAATTCAGCAACAGTTCTTACTCCAAAATAAACTCTTTGTGTCTTTGTTTTTTTGGAGAAAATCTGAGTTTTAGCCATTTAATGCCAAGTGTTTTCCTCAGATCTGCAATCCACTGGGCATGCCAAGGTGCAGGAAGAAAAATAAGGTTTATAGTTCTGCCAGCTATTCAGAGTAACCACTGGTTTGGATGCAGGGCAGGTTGAGGCCAAGCAGCTGAGTCCTGAAGAACACATCTGCCTGGCCCAGTTCTCCCTGCTTGATAACTATTAGATGAAAAAAAGAGTGGGCATTTGGGGGAGATGGAACAAAACAAGGCAAAAGATTTCTAAAGAATTCCCAAATAAGACCTCACTCAGTTTGAAGTGTTTTACTGCGCATCACAGTAATTTCCACACCTTTACAAAGAAAAACATAATTGTTCATTTCCAGACATTCTGACGAAGCCAGCCAGTTCCCAGTTCCCCAGATCCATCATTACCATTTCCCATTGATCTTACATGGTTTTCTCCAGTAATCAAAAAATCCTGTTGGATTGACCCTGTTGATTTTTGCAAATGCAACTGAAGAGGTTGAACTCAGCATAGTCCTCAAGCCTCTTAAACCGTGCCAGCAACCCAAGAGCTCTCGTGGAGCTGTGTGGGTGGAGTAAAACAACAATTTGAAAAACAGACTCCAAATGATAGTTCATCTTAGTTACAGAGTACTGTGGGTTCATGCATCTTTTATTGCTTTTAATTTTAATGAGGAGATGAATAGTTTCAAAGGGATGGGAGTACTGAATGTTACAAATGATAAAAAAAGCAGCAGGGTCGGCTCCAGTAAAGTACATGGCTCCCTGGGCAGTTTCACACACGCTCAAGGCCAGGATGTGATGGCAGAGCTCCCAAGGAGGCAGCTCCTCTCCTTCCCTGCCTTGTTCCTGTCCCTGCACCAAGCTCTCCTTTGAGCCAGCACAAGCACGTGTGTGGCCTTAGGTTGAACCAGTCCAGGGAAGTGACACTGGTTAGGACTAAACCACCAAAAAAAAGCAAATAATGTTTGTGCTAGCAGAAAGGAAGAGCCAATACATGAGTAGCCTGGGGAGAGAAACTGGATGCTTTTTCAGAGACCATGCTGGTTTAAATTCTCTTCAATTACATACACTATAGTTTATAGACATATAAAGAGATCATAGTCCTACGATCTCTTATTTAACTGAACTGTGGGGTTTCCTTAACTCTAGTTTGAACTAGAGCATATCTTTTAGCAAAATATTCCATCTTGATAAGATGCCAGCAACGGCATGCAGAACTTGCTAAGTTCTTCCATTAGTTCATAGCTTCAATGCTCAAAACATGTGCTTTATTTCCACTTTGAAACAAACATTCAGCCATTGCACTTACTGTTGTGTAAGTCTAGGAGCTTGCTCTCAGTAATTCCTTTTCTACAAAAAGATTAATTATGGCTCCTCATTTTGGATAATTTGAAGGCATATTTCTGGATCCTTTAATCATTTTACAACTTTTCTTTGAAATGTCTATATTTGATCTCCTTGAACGAAGGCAGTAGAGGTGAGTAAAGTGTTCCAGTAACAACTGCACTGAGCAAAGCCTGCACTGAGCATCCAGTTAATACATGGATCTCACTGGGATCTTGGTGATGGCTGGATCTTGTTACAGAGCCTGCAATAGGCTTTAAAACCTAAATGGTAGGTGCTGGAACAGTGGAAAGCTGTGGTTCTGGGGTCTTCTTATCTCCACCACATGTGGAGACATAGACTGAACAGTCCTAGGAAGGTGCCCTGGCACACAGAAATTGATATTCACACAGCTAAGACCTCTCACTCTCAAGGTGATTTTGAGCTGTCTATAGGGAGCAGATCTTTGCCCAAGCTAACTCCACATCATGCCTAGGAACTGATGGGGGAGACAAGTCAGCTTAGGCCAAACCAATGCAAGGATCACTCCATAATTTAACAGCATAAATAACTGAGCTCTAGAGTCCAGAAACATACTCAGCACTGTGAAATGGACAGTGTTTCATCCTGGAATACCATCCACAGTCCCAAAAGAAAGAATGCAACAACTTTTCCCCACGTTTTCAAAGTTGGCAACAAAATACACCTGACTTTTAAAAAAGTGCAATGTTTTTCTTAATAAATCTGGCTGTAAAGATGGCAAGAAGAACATGCAGTGTCAGCTCAGCAGTGCTGAAGTTATTTTGGACCCCAGTAGAATACAGCTCTTTCTAAACATATCAAATTGCAGATTCACACCTACAGACTGTTGGGGAGTTTGATGTATTTTGATGAACTTTTGGGGCATAAAGACTCTTTTCACAATATGAGAAATTGGTATCTGCCTTGTTCTCTCAGTACAAAGTAGAAATAGTGGTGGGTCTTTAAGAATGTCAAAATGGAAAAGAGGACAATCATTACTTTAAAGATTCCTTTGGACTTGAATCCCATGGCAAAAACGAATTCTTTAATAAATGGGGGCAACACTGCATCAAACAAGACCATACTTTTTTAGCACCAGAGAGGAAAGAAATCATGAGAAATACAGCTGCTCACAATGTGGCATTTTTCTTCAACAAACTCTGGTATTTTTTAAAAATCTAAACTGGGGGTTTACACTGGCAGTAGTGCTGTCAAATGTAGTGGAGACAGAGGTCTTAGAGCCCAGATGTCACTGCATACAGGAATATGTGGTAAAAAATATAAGAGTACTGCTGGAAAAAATAGTGAGGAATGTTCTTCACTAAAGCTCTGTGGAAAGGTTCCTGTACACAGTAAATCACTTATGTTGCACTCAGTTCCATAATCTTGA
Source organism: Prinia subflava (assembly GCF_021018805.1). NCBI lineage: Eukaryota > Metazoa > Chordata > Aves > Passeriformes > Cisticolidae > Prinia > Prinia subflava. Next base: position 10,561,809 of record NC_086253.1, on the reverse strand, counting down.
TGGAGACAAGCAATTGTGCAATAAAAATGGTTTTAGATAGGAAGAAAACAAGAAAGTAACTCTGATTGCAAAATGCAATCCAAACATTCTGAAAGCTATTTCCTATCTCTGGCTTGGCACTCCTGTATCAGTCATGCACCACACTCCTCCTCAGTATCAAGACTTTTGATGGATTTGGGTCATTTGACACAGATGAAACTGTGCTGTGGCCAGCACTCCCTGACATCAAAACTCACAAACAGCATTACTGGCACAAATCAAATGAAGTAGCCACTCCATCAGCAGAAGTGAAAACATTCTACCTAGGAAATAATTCTGTGGCTGGGTTCACCCATGTGCACCCAACATACTTCTAAGTGTGCATTTTGCTGTATTTTACTGCTGGACACAAAGGAAAGCATTCAGGAAAGTTACACTTTGGCTTCACCCTATCTTTCTGTCTTGCTTCAATTTAGGGCTTGTCTTCAGCTCTTTAAGTTATTTCACTGAGCACAGACTTATTCTGTGCATTCTGCAAGCGAGAAAACACACCCCGGCACTGACCTTTTGATGACTGTATCCTCAGGAGAATGTTAGTTATTACTGCCTTCTTCTCCCTGACAGTGGAAGTTAGATATTCATGGTCCAGAAGTTCAAGAAACAGGCGCAGCTCAACTATTAACTCTTCCATGGCTGAAAGACAAAAAAACAGAATTACTTTTTCCGACAAGTCCCATTGGGAAAAAAAAGGTAAGAGTTAATTCTCATTTACCCACATTCATAGTTATTTTCTAGTATTTCTTAAAAATGTATGGTCCTCCCTGATGAAAAGAGACTTTAACATTAATAAACACTAATAGAACAACAGAATGATCCATTAGTGAGCACTGATGACATTTATAACATTTATTTCCAAACTGAAAGACCTATCTTTTCACATGCCGCATGATGAAGCCAGAACCAGACAAGTTATGTGCAGGAATGGTGGCCCCTGCCACTTTGGTTCCACTCCCATTAACAAACTGCAAAATTTCTAACTGCAAAAGAAATTTAAGGCTTGATAAAGCTTCTAGATACCACTGGTATTTTAATTATTCTTTCCTTCATCATTTTTCTTCTCTTTGCTGTGGTAAGAAACAGCAGGTATTGCTTTTTTTGCAGTGATTTTTCTTTTTTACAATCTCCAAAGACAAGCTCCCAATCTCTCACAATTTTATTATCACTCCCCAGATTCCACGTGATGCATTTCACATTTCACCCCATTCCATTATTCCAGATCTCAAAGCTTTCTGACTCGCTCTGGAAAAAAATTACATTCCTTCTCTCTATTCCCTGTACTACTCAATTTTTTTTTATCGATGAACTTCATAAGCACAGTTCTCCTTTTCTCCTTTCAAGCTATCCCTGAAATCTTGCATCTTCCTAGGAACTGCAGTAGCTCAGACCATACAAACCCCTCTGTTACAGCCTGATCACAGGATATCTCTGCAGCAGGTTTATGAGGAAACCCATGGTATTGAACCACATTTTCATGCTTCAGTTGTCTCATAATTCTGAGATTCTCTGGTCCCTTCGCTTAAGGGAACTATTTCTAGTTTTGTATCCTCATTCCGAAATGCTTCCGTTTACATTTTTCTCTACTTAATCACATTTGTTTTTACACTCTTTTCAAGGCCTAACTTGGCAACTGCTGCTAAGCCCCCTCAGACCTCTAAAAGGTACATTCTTTGCTCCTTACTCCCTTTACCACTCTTCCCTACTCCTAAAACCTTTCTGATACCATTGTTCACCCAAGTGAACCTGGAATCCTTTCTTCCATTTCTGAGAATGTGTCTGGATGTTTAAACAACCTTTATTTGAGATGTGTTTGCTTTACCCTCCATTTCACAACAACAGAGTGCAGGGGAGCCTGCAGATGTCAGCCACCCTCCTGCCATGGGCTCCTGGCCTGTTCTTGTCTCCAGGAAAAGCAGATTTTCCCATGCATTTGGGGACTGTACTTGTGCTCTGACTGCCTTGGCAAAGCCAACAAAGTATTAGTAGCAAGTGCAGAAGATGTGCCAGTCAGCAATACCAGGGCATGAAAACATCTTAACAAAGAAATCCCTGAAGAAGTACACACAGGCAAGTATTTTCATAGAATCATTTAGGCTGTAAAAGGCTTTTAAGATCATCAACCACAGCACTGTCAAGTGCACCACTAAACCATGCCCCTAAGCACATGTGTTTGTCAAGGACAGTAACTTCACCACTTTCCTGACAGCCTGTTCCAATGTTTGACCATCTTTTCACAGAAAAAAAAAATCATAATATCCACTCTAAACATACCCTGGTGCAAACTGAGGGCATTTTCTCTTGTCCTGTCACTTGCTGCTTGGGGGAATACACTGACACCCACCTCCCTTCAACCTCCTTTCAGGTAGTTATAGACAATATCCACCCTGAATCCCATTTTCTCCAATCTAAACAGTCTCAGCTCCCTTAGATACTGCTCCTTAAGACTTGTGCTCGAGATCCTTAACCCTTAATTCTCTCAAACACACTATTCATTTGTTCATATAATTCCATCCTGCCCAAGTTTTTCTTGGTGATGATATCTTTTTATTCAACTGAGCAGTAGCACTGCCATTACATAAACTGTCCACATTTTCAGGATATATGTTTCCCAAAGATTTTCACAATCTATTGGCAGAAAAAGTGTATTTAAAATGTCAGGAAAACTGTCTGCATCACTTCACAATGTAGATCATGAAAAACATCCCATGGCTACAATGGTAAATTTTTTTGCCATCACATTTGTAGCTGTCTAAGTTCTCTAGAATTCTGTCAGAAATCCAAAGTATTTCACAACAACCCCATTACTTCCAGAGTTGTTCAAATCATGAAACAACATATATACAGCACACAGCTTTCTGAAGCACAAAGGAATAGGTTCATATTTGCAAAATAGTAAGTGTTCATGAGACTAGGAGAATTAAAAAGGCCATATGACCAAAAAAAAAATAATAACACCCAAATAATCAGCTTTCTTTTTTTTTTTCTCAAATTATACAGCTTAGAGATAAGATGCATATTCCATTCTTTTTATAGTGGTCTCCATCTTTTAAGTATGCTTTGAATATAAAATGCATTAATATTGTTCATTTTAGTTGTAGAATATATTAATATTTTAATAGTTACTTGATATGATATATGCTTTCAAAAGCTATCATTACCATACTATCTAGGCAATCAATGCAAAACCTAATCATTATGCAGTACCAAAAATTTATATTTTTCATGTAGTTCTACAGCCATATTTATTGTTAGTAATTGCAATTAGTGTTAGCAATTGCATATATTACTGCACTAATATTTCTTTGCAATGCCATGTTTCCTGATTTCTTTAATGCAAGGGACTGTAAATAAGCTAAAAGGGATCTCTCCCTTCACCTCTTCACCAAAGAATACATTATGCCACAGTCATCTCTTTTCTTTGCTGAGAACCTTCACTTCCAGGAAGGGAAAAAAGGATGAAAGCATCAGATACCTTTGATATGCAAAGTGTACACAACTGTGTTATTAAAAATTATCAGATCCTTGTTCTCAGGATTTATAATCTAATATAAACAGATGGATTGCACAATGAGAAATGAAAACAGAGCAAGAGGGAGTTACCAGGCAAGGAGACAGGGAAGCAAGAGGACAAGAGATAGGAAACTGCTACTGGAGAGACTTCTGGGAGCTGGCACCTGCCCAAATCTCTCCTGACTGTACCATAAATGTGTGGCTTTTCTTGATGTCCTTGGAGGAAATTTGCATGGCAGTCCCTGGTGACCCCTTCCCATTGACCCATAATGACCAGCCCACCAAGGTACTGGAAGCAATTTAGGTGCCCCAGCAGAGGATTTTAAGAACAAAGCTTTGGTCAGGATGGCTAAGAGGGTGGGAAGATGAACCTGACACCAGTGAGGCAATCCTTGCAAAGATGCCCAAACCCTGCCTTAGCAACATATTTCCAGTCAGTGCCTGTGCCCTGTGTCCAGCACTGCAAAGGGCGAGCAGCGCATCGATGTCACAGATGACACTGATGTCAAAGAACCACACGAGGACACGCAGGTGTGCAGAGCAGGAAAAGGCCAGGTTTATTTACAAAACTCAACTTTATACATTTCCTATGGGGCCTGTGGATTGGAGGATGGAATTCCACCTCTCAAACCACATTGGTCAAGCCAACTGTCGATCAACTTTCTCCTCTCACTTGAAAATATGTAAACAGTGAAAGACAGTTAGCAAAACATGGCCATTGTTTATAGTACAAAGTGTGAGAAAGTAAAAATTCTGACTCCAATATGAAGAACATTACAGAAGGCTTAGAAAAGTCTTCAACACCAAGGTGACACATCACCAAGGAACACGGACACAGCAAGTCTTGTTTCTCCTGCCATGGAAAGCTCACAGGTGTGGGGCACTTCAGGCAAGCAGCCAGAGATGCTGATTCTCAATTGGAGTGTGACGACAGAATTAAACTGTTAGCAGCTGTTAAAAATGCCAGACATGAACACTTAGAGGTTGTTTGTAGCAGGACTAAGTTAGGGATGTGTTTTCTTTTGTGGGAGTTAATAGCATCGTAAATATCGAAGTGTGAAGGAAGAATTTTTTGAATCTCACTTCATATATGTATTAATATCAAACATCCAAAAGGAAAGAAGGGAAACACTCTTCCCAGCTAGCAAGAAACACTCTTCCACATATCTTAAAATCATACTTTACTCTGTTAACACTTTTGCTGCTTAAGGAAAAAGCAAAAATTCTGCCATGGAGTGTATTGAAATAAAGTACTGAAAACGGTTTTTTTTCCAAAATGGCAACAAATAAACTTGTATGTTCAGGGGGAAGAAACAAGTTTCCCTGTTGTCAATCCTTGGCTGATTTTCTGGATTAAAAAATCTTACTTTCTCCTTCCTAGAAATGTGATGATGGGCTAACAAAAACCAAACCAACAAACAAAAAACCCCCCAAAACCCCCAAAAACCCCCCTGAAAAAACAGAAAATCTACGTATTTTCAGTAAGCAACCATTATTTCTTAAATGGAGACTCAAAAGGAGTGGGTGATGCAAGTCCCAAAGAAAAACATACTCCTCCAGTGAGAGATTACCCTTGGAAATCTGACATCACCACAAAGAAAGAATAATAATCAAAAGAAGGCTCTCAAAAAGGGGCCAACTTATTAGACAGTTTTGGCTGTACTATCATTGCCAAAGGAATTACTGGTAAGTGGCAGGTGGTGAAAGGCAGGGTGGAGCCCAGGAATGGTAATCACAACAGTGAGCTGATTTTAGCCTGACTGAGCAGCAAAATCACATTCCATATTAAATGATGAGAAATCCATCCTATGCTCAATAGGAATTATAGGCCCCTAATGGGCTGCTGTAATTGCCATGCACAAATAAAAAAACAATGATAAATCCAGAAGGGTTTCCAAGACCAGTTCTCAGGAGTTTTAAAGTTTTTCAAATGGCAGCACATAAAAACTGCACACACAAGCCAGCAACAGAATACACCAAGGTAAAAATAATCAGAGGAAGGCGATTACATCACACTGCAGATTTTGTTCCAAACCAGAACTAAAACCAAATGGGACTAAAAATGCATGATGATGCAATTATTTCAAATCTATGTTTATGGGTACTAGACTATAACTATTTTTTAAAAGAATATAGTTTTCACTTCCAGTTGATTAGAAAAAAATCATAGGATTTTTTCTGTACCACACACATGATTTCAAGGTTGCTTAAACCAGAAGAAATGACAAGAATGAGCTCATCAGATTGTTTTTGGTCAGTCCTAGCAATTACAGTATTTCTTAACCCTGCCACAGCACAAATGACCTGAAAGTGTTTTTCAGTTGACTAATATACACAAGTGAGCTTTTAAAGAAAAAGAAATGAAATTCCAGGAAGGAGGACAGGGTTTATTAATTATTGTCTTGTCCATACAGCACAAACCTACCACACAGAGTAACTTCACTTCCATGCTTGCATGTCTGTTATAAATATGTTTATGAAAATAAGTAAGTATACAAATCTGTCATAGAAATATGAATTGAGCTTCAATTTTTTAGAAGATCCTATGGATCAGTTTCTTGAACACTGATGAATCAAAATTCTCTGAGCTTACATTTTCTGTTCTCTGTTTAGTTTGTCATTTGCAGAAGTTAAAGGCTAGAACAGAGACCCACTACAAGAAATCACCTAATCTGACTTTGTATCCAATACAGGCCAGAGGCTTTCACCTGGCTACCCCTCTGTTTGTGGAGAGATGTGTATTTATGTGAAATGTAACTTCCAGGAAAGCAAAAATTCTGTGTCAGCATTGAGTCCTAGCTGCATGGAGGGTGATCCCACTTGACTTCCCCAAACAAATTTGACTGGATTAATGGGTAATATTGAGGCCAATCTTCAACCTGTATACAAAAATGCCTTGAAACATAGAGACTCTCCCATCTTTCAAAAAAATCTCATTGGTATTTGAGTACACAAGGAACACTGTAGAAATCAGACATATGTTCTCACTTAAAACAAAAAGCAGAATGTGAACTTCATGCCTATATACATTTCTCTTTAAATAGTGTCACTATCCTTAGTTTTGGATGCTGTAATTTGAATATTTTATTAAATAGCTCATAACAGACAAGGACTGAGGAAACCATGGCTGTTTTTTATAAAGCTATAAATACCAGGGACATTACAATGGATGCAGAGCCACAAGGAGACAAAAATCTTTATGAAGAAAAATACAAAATCACTTTGAGTCACTTCCACTCAATCCTATAACACAGTTACAAATATCCCATATCCAGCAATTTACAAAAAAGCCCCTTTCATGACTATTTTATCGTTATCTAGGAAAAGATTTTCACACAGAAGCACACAAATTCTGCAGTAACAGTATATTTAGCAGAAGGAGAAGTTTTTAATTTTTTCAATGTGCTGCCAGTCACTAGTTGACATATTTGAAAATTGTATTGAAATCCCCTTCCCCAAGAAATGAAAAGCCTTGCTGCTTGAGGAACACCCTGTGATGAGACAAGACTTCTCACTTGATGAGTTTTCTCTTGGCTGCCTTCTCTGCTGCCCTGAGAACCACAATGTACAAGGTGTGATGAATTCTGCCTGATAAATATGCTAGATCCTGCTTCAGAAAGCGAGGATGATCAGCTTGGGGATATGTGGCATCAGAGTAAAGAGTAGTAGTGTGTTAAAAAGTGGTGAACACTAAATAGCAAATGAAGCCCTAAGATGAAGGGCTGGTATGGAGCAAGTAAAACACATATAAAGATTTCCATTAGAGTGTTTTAGCGTAATTACACCTCTCTAAAAACTGGCAATTTTTTATTTAAAATTTGGCACTCCCCAGCCTGTCACAAAGATTCTTTCCAGATAGCTTGGGGCAAGAGAGGCAAAACACATCTACTAAAAACCCCTCCTGTCTCATGCATATTTATGATTAACCTCAATGAATATCAAAGTAAGGTTTCAGCCAGGACCCAAATGTTCTTCTCCTTCTCTCTGCTTCAGTTCTCAAGGAACTGGCTTTTACAAAACCAGCTTTCCAAAAAAGCTACCAGAGCTCCATCTGCTACTGTTACAATACCTGGGTGATAAAACAAGAGGTGGAAAGGCACTAACGAATGTTTGGACAAGAAACAAGCTGCCAAAAATCCTGCTCCATCAGTGAATCCTATAGCCATGCCAAAAATTGTACAGCCATGCAATGAGTGACAGCAATGCTGGGGTGCAATCCATGGCATAGGGTGCATGGATAAAGTGTTTATTTTTTTAAAGTGCAGACCAGTGTTTAAGCAACACTACAAACTTCAGAGAGGAATGTCTGCTTTTAAGAAAGTTCACAGACTCATAGGGGAAAAAAAAAGAACTAAAAATAAAACAGAGAAGAAAAAATGAGAAAAGGAGAAATAAAGAGAAATAAGAAATAAGAAACAAAAGAACCAAAAAGAGAAGAAAAAAATCATTAGTGTTAAAGACATTTATTTTTATTTAAGTACCAATTATCTACATGGAACTCATAATATGCTAGCAGAATAAAATGCTCATAACTAACTAAATAAACCTCCAGTGGACTTTAAAAAGTTGTTCAACACTTTATCTAAAAGTATGTTTTCCATATGAGGTTTCTTTTGTTCCCAAAATAAATGTACCATACTTTGTAAAGCACATGAACATGGATTTCACCCTCAGAGGATGCCCAGCAGGCTGAGAAAGTCTCACCCTCCTGCCTCTGCTCTCTCTGTGGGCACTCAGGCTGAGTTTTTTTTTGGACTCCCATTACCCCTCTGCAGCAGGAAATTGAAATTTCTTGCATTCAGCCATCTCTGCAAGTATCAGCTGACATGGTCCCACCAGGACAAGACACTGCAGGTCCTGTCTGCTGGCTCCTGCACTATCTCACCTCCTCCCTCTCCCCAAACCACAAAAGATAAGCAGCCACTGCAGAATTAATGAGCAGGCTCCGATTCCACAGAAGAAAAGCAGTTCCCTCTGATGATGAAGACAGAAAATCTGTGGTAGGAGGTGAAAGTCTGTGCCTGTCTCCAAATCCCAGAGGAAATGGGGCTCAGATAAGGCTGAGACACAGGGAAACAAGTGACCTCTGGCAGTAAAAACAAAAGGAAGCACTGCAGCACCCCTTGGGAATTCTTCACTTGGGCCCTCAGCTGAACACAGATCCCTTTTAAGGGTAGAATTTCTTTCAAAGTTATGAATAATTACAAATCCAGAAGAAATGTGAGACAGTAAATTAAGGACGTTAATGGAATGGAGAAATAGAATAGCAAAACAATGACAAAGAAATACAAATATGGCAATGGTAGGAACCACATATTATAATTTGCTATTTCTGTATGGAGCAATACAATTTTATTGCTCACATCAAAGAGCAAACTTAAAAATTGTTCAAGTCCAGAGTCTGATCATGTCATCCGTATGAGCAGTACAACTGAAGAACAGTTTTCACTTTGTGAATCTGGAGCTCCAGAGTTCCAATATCTGGCTAAATTAGATCCAGAAATGAGACAATATTGCATTTTATAAGAACAGATAAAGAAGATCTATTCTTCTTTAGATGAAGATGGAAAAGAACCCCTTTTATTTCTGTCCTACAACACTATTTTATATGACAGTTCTCACTGCTGGGTTCATTATGCAATGAGTAACTTCTGCCATACCTTGATTATTGTCTGATGCTTTCCCCAAGGAGAGGAGCATGTTCTGCTTTCCCTGTCAGGCTTTTGAAAAGTTCTGTTAATAGATGTAGACATTGATACAGATGACACACATGATCCATAAAGGCGGAAATATATTCTCTACTGAAAATAGCAATATATGCCTTTCAACAGTGGATTCAGCTAGCTGTAATAAAGTAGGAAAGCTGTAATTCTAAAATGGAGAATTTCAATTCCCTCTACCCCTCAGGTTAATGGTCTGAAATACACCAACGTCCCTCTGATTTTTCCTCCTCCTGGTTTTCCTTCATGATTACTATGAAGACAGGAAAATTAAATAAACTTTTAATTTTATAGTTTCTGAAAATAAATTAAAAAAAAAATTGAGCTCAGCCAGCCTGAGGCAAATTATTCCTTTCAGTTCCTTCACTCAGCACACCCCTGCATCATGCCAAACAAGACAGGCCAAGGCTCCTATGGAACCCTCCCTTGCCAAGCACAGAGAGTGGAAGCCTGGATGTGATCCAGGTACCTCTGGGCTTGGACAGGGGCTGCTGCAAAGGAGGGCAACAGCAAACACCCAGACCACAGGGAAGAGACCAGCCAGGAGCAGGAGCCACACTTGCTCATGGAGCTCCACAGAGCAACCTTCAAGGCCCCTTCTTTGTCTCTGTTTGTTAATAAGGGATCAAACTTTCTCTCTGTAAGAAGATAAAGTCAGAAAGTACATTTCAGAAAACTGTGAAAGTCTAGGTCCCTGAAACTAAGTTCTCCTTATAACAGGAGAATCAGAATTCAAACAAGTGCACTTTCATATATTTGTTAAAAAGGAAGAGGTGCTAAAGAATATCTCAATAATAAGTTGGTCAATAAGTCAACTGAAATATTGCCACTTGAGCTACGGATTGTATTGGAATTCAAAATGCCGTTTTGTCACAAAATCTCAGTTTCCCACCTTTAAAAATATACAGATAACTCATCATTTAAATATTCCAGCATGGAATGCTGGAAGTGAGGTGAGAGTTTTGAATAATGGCAGCAGCACCCATGAGAGGCTAATTGCCCTGGCAGGACATGGGCAACTGTGATGGGACCTGAAACTGAGCATGCTAAAAGAAGAGCACAAACATTCTGGCACCATTTTTGTGACTGGATTTAGACCCCACAAATTTCATGTAAGAAGTTGTCACCATATCACCAATGTACCATTTGAAATACACTAACTGGAAAGCTGAATTATTTTCAATATCCGTAGTATTGATGGATGGTGATATTCATCTGCAGTACTGATCAGCTAGAAAGCAAGATATATTTAGAAGAAATAAATAAATAAACATTTCTCCTTGCAACAAAAAAAGAAAAGAAAAAAAAAAAAGAACCTTGTTCAAAACTTTGAGTCTTTACCTGCTGTACTTCATGCAGTTTCACTAAAGCCCAACTAATTCATCGCAACCTTGGACGTACAGAAAACACTTGTATTTTACAGAGATTTCATTTTAATTAGGGCTGTGCTCTGAATTTATCATGAAACCAGAAAACATATGTTTAATAAACAGTAATGGACTGCTGTCAACACCCTTCTCTCTGGCTGCTCCAGCCACTTTTCCTCCTCTATCCAATCAGCCTTGCACCTCTTTGGAATACAGACTGTGCTAGACAGACTTACCTTCAAGATCCCAGGGAAAGATCCATGGCTTGCACTCATTTTCATTTTGCACCCTTGCATCATTTTCTGTTTTCTGGACATTATCTAGTTTTGTACATCAGGTCACAATGTCCCATATGTTTGGAACAGCCTCCCTTTCCCCTGCCAAGTAGCCTTCCTCTCTCCCATGAAATCCCTTTCTTTCAGCATTCCCTTCAGCAATAATCCTCACATTCCCCCTTGACCAACAGTTGCACCATGTCTCGTCATGCAGCTGGTTTTTTTATCTACCTTTGGGTCAGACCCTGCAAATGTTTTCCCATGGTAAGAAATCCTCCCAGTCCTTCTGATCAGTCTCACTAACCAAAGCAGCAGGATGAGTTCAGAGGGAGAAGAAAAACGCCTTTAGTTATCAACATCTAAAAGGCACTAACTTCATTCCTATGCAAAAGGAGCAAAGCAGACAAACACTCAGATGTCTGTTCCCCTTGCCAGCAGTGGGAGAATGCAGCTCTGAGGATGGGAGCCCAGGGCAGCTGCCTGAACATATCCTGGCACCAGCACAGGCACTGCCTGGCCAGCGGTGCCAGCCCCATCCTCCCCCTCACACCTGGCCCTTTCCAACAGAGAGGTGTTATTTACAAAAATAAAGTTATTATTCCATGTTCCAGGAATATTTCTAAGCTCTGAGGACATATGTCCAAAATGTTACCCTTACCAGTGGCTCTCACTCATTCTGAGTCTGGCTGCATTTCTTCAGGTCAAGGAGATAATTTATTGTTTGTAAAAACTGAAGCCATGGGACCGAACAGCACAAGCAACACCAGCTCCTGGCTGTTAGAGCATCTAAAACCTTCCTATCAGGCAACAGGAGAGAAGAAAAAAAGCACTTTACCTACATCCTCAGCATATTTTCTCCATGACTGCCCACTTGTGTCAGTGGACAGATACCATAAAAATAAAAATGGACCACTGGGTTCAGAACAAAACCCTATATTCAAACTACACAGCAAGCACAAATTACCTCTGAGCACACTTCAGCAGTATCACCTGGGCAGGGCAGCCACATCTGATGACTAAGGGGTTCCATGCATGTCCATTTGTCCTCACCAAATTTCTGTCACAGCTGGGGGAGGGCCCAGATCAACATGAGCTTCACCAAGGGTTGGGTGTGCCATCAATGCAGTGCCTTGTCTGTCTGCATGAGATCCTGGATGGGTTGTTTAATCACATTTGCCAAAAGATGTTCCCCAGTTTTTCCCATATTCCTGAGTAACAAAGAAGATGCACTGCCAAATGCCCTCCCACTGAGATCTCAAAGGCAAAAACCCAGCACTCTTCCCCAGCGATGAGAGTTTATAGCAAGTTTGCACATTTTCCTGAGTTTACGCGCTTTGTTTTCCACAGACTCATAACCCAGCTAGGAAACCACAGACTGATGCATCTGTTGGTCTCGGTTATCACCAGAAATGTGCTGACTCTCTGGAAGTTATCCCATTGCATCACAGCACAAACAGCCGTGTCAGGCCCGTGTGTGGAGCTGAGCCCCGGGAGGATCCCAGGATCAGGCTGGGACTGACCAGGCTGGGAATGACCAGCTGGGGTGAGCCCTGCCCGCTCTGCCCAGAGATAAAAGCCAGCCACGGCAAGCATTTGCATCCCGGCCTCATCTCACCATCTGCTGCTGCTGCTGCTGCTCACTTGAAAATTAATACAGTGGCTGCTTGGACCAGCAGCTAATGCTGCATCTGTCCTCCTTGATCATTATTAGAGTACACATGCAACTCTCTTTGCAACTCAAATGGGGTGACAGTGGCCTCTAATCTGACAGCATCTGTCCTCCATCAAGAGAGACCAAATTGTAGATCCTGAAACAAACTGGACTGAATCTCCCTCCTAGTCTGTGCTGCTTTACTTTCCCTTTCTTTTTCCCCCATACACTTTCATCAGAGTTAAAAGGTAAATTAACAAAGTGTACATCTCTTTAAAAGTACATAAGGTCTTCCCCAAGCAAAAGTACAGAAAACTCAGGACTGCTCTTGCTTGTGTAAATTACATCTCCCAGTCCAATTTCTAGGGGCTGTTCATGGTCGTTAAGCAAACAAGTGAAACTGCATTTTATCATCTTGATCATTTATTCCTAATAAATTCCTATTTGCATCTGATTTGCACTGCATGAAAAGCAAAATGTGAGAAGAATCAAGTATATATATTAAGGTTACAATTCTCATACAAATCTTAGTTCTGCAGCCTTTAATCCAGAGAAAATCTCAGAGAGACATTCCCTATACATAAATTACAACATACTGATTTTAGAGTAGGACGAATTGCACAGGCTTCAGGGGCAATAATCTGAGATAGAAATCTGTTCTCTTCTGTGGACGACACACTAGAAACATCTTACAGGAGGAACATCATCAAATTGAACATTTTTAAAAGCCTCCTAGTAAAATGTATTTTACCCTACATGCATTTTTCATCATTCAATTTAGAAATTATTTACAATAAGAAAGCAAGCAGTCAAATCCACTTTAGCAGGTTGTAGGGGAATTCTAGCAAAATGTATGTAACTACAAAAAACCAAAGCCCAAACTATTTCTCTCCTGTTCACTACACTTTGAAAATGAAGTGAAGAAACTGTTAAGATGAATGTTTGCAACCACTTTTTTCTTAAGCTACAGTTTGAGAACAATGGCTATAGCTAATAAACTAAAAAGGAAAAAAAACCCACCAAAACCCAAACAACATTAGAAAGTATAAAATGTTCTGTCATGTCCTAGTTCTTTCCAGATCTGTCCCCATATTTGCAGGGACTCAAGACAGAGATATACGTTAGCAGTTAAATAATGCTAGGTGACCTTGTTCATCTAAAAGCAAGAAATGGACAGACAATTGGCAAAAGGGAGAAAAGACTAGAAGAATAATAGGAACTATTTAGATAAGCCATGGTTTTGGAGCATTTGAGAATGGCAGAAAGGTGTTTCAAAAAGGCCAAGTGGTCCTGATGAAACAGATGAAATACCAAAAGAAAAACAAGAGAAAGATGGGTCATTCACAGTCCATGAACTTTTACAGCTTTCCCTGAAGAAAAACAGAAAGCCTTATGTCAATTAAATAGCTTGTTTGCAGGAAAGATGCAAACATGTGCATGGGGTAAGGTTTTTTGTCTTCTTTGCTACTGTAATCTGTTTTCTGATGATTACACTTTTTTTAACCACTATTTTCCTTAAGAGAAATATGAAGAAAGGCAGAATCAGCCTACACTTTCTTTTCATTCCAGATGGCAAAGTGACGAAAACTGACTAACAGCTAAATCAAGAAATTATTATGATGAAGACATGGATTCTAAAAAAAGCCTTTGCAATTTTTCAAATCAGAGAAACAGGAGAGCAAAGATCTCTAGCTTCTAGAAAGCAGTACTCATTCTCAAGGCACTGGAGATACTCCATTTTCCTACCATCCCTCTGGGTTACAAAGCAGCACTCTCTGTGGTTCACAGATGGCAAACAGAGGCAGGCTTAGGACCACAAAGACTGCCACTGAGCATAACTTGGCACCACCACTAAAAGAAGAGCCACGGGCACCTTTCCCAAACCACAGCTTTCCCCAGACCCAGGCTGTCATTTCTGCCTCTTCCCTGGGCTGGCATGAGTGCTTGTGCAGCCACAGGATGGACTGAAGCAAGGGCCTGATGCAGTTTTTGAGAGCAATACCCAGTCATGCTGGAGTAACTTTATGGTGGAACACAACCATAGACATACTTGTATCTAAATTAATGCTCTGTGAAGCTCTAGGGCTGCAGTCACAGACTCAGGCTGGTTTGAAACCCCTCTTATCCTAGCAGGCAGTACTGGGGTAATGAAAGAACCATGTTGTCCTCTGTGTCCTGTTTCCTGACATATCACAAGGAGTGACAGGACACATTGAGGCCACCCCCACCACACCGGGTGCTGGTTCTGTGCACACCCTGGCATTTCCCTCACGGGGACACCAGTGAAAAATGGGGAAAATTTCGTGTTCTGCAGTTCTCTAAATCCACAAATTTGGTGTCAATCTAACTGCTGTGCTATAACACCGAATTAGCCCTACAGACCAAATATATACATGTTGAATGTGTAACACTGAATGTTTGAGATGGAATGTCAGATCCAAAAAGCCTCAGTCTAATGATGCCCAATAATGGTAAAGTTCTTCCAGTGTCAACGGCTGCTGAGATAATCTAACTCTCAGCACATCTGAAAATCCAAATCAAGCTGTGGCTCTCTCAATGTGACTAATTTTATCCTTTTTTGACAGTGTTTTTTATTTTTGTCTTTGGCTTTGTAATGAAAATGTGGATCTAAATTATATGACCTGAATGCAGTGGAAAGTTTTTATTGACTTATTGGAGAACAGAAACGTTTTGTTAATCTTAAAAAAGTCCAAATCCTATATAGTAAATTATTAGATATTTGCATTAGAAAATCATTAAATAAATTGTTAAAACCATATAGAATTTACTATTATGCTATTAATAACTTTAATAGCATTAAGTTTTGTTAAGAAGTTTCTACACCACTGTGCAGGTTTCCCTGACGTTGCAGGACTGTCCCAGCCCTGTGAACGGAGGCAGATCCCACTGGCAGGAGCTGCCTCCGCACGAGCTGCAGCACGGCGTGACCAGATGTGCAGATGTTCATAAATAACAATAACGAGGATGATGACGATGGCAGAGCCATGTGAGCATTCATGACTTTCTAGTTTCCAGCCTCTCCTCGAGCTGCAGAGCCAAACTTGCTCAGATGGCTGGCGAGAAGTCAGGGGCTGACAGCCATCCTGGCAGCGCTCTCGCCCCCGGGGCCCCTCACCTAATTATCCTGACATGGAGCAGAAGGATGCTGAGCCACTGCCAAGCAGAAGGTGCGGGCCCAGAGGGACACCCAATCTCCCTGACCCAAGGAGTCTGGCCTGGAAGGACAATCACAGGTCACCTTGGGCCCCCCAGACCCACATTCCTGGCTTGCACTAGCCTGCAGGCAAATGGATTACCTAGCTCCAGGAGCAGGGAGGAAGAGGACTGGATTGCAAGCCAAACCAGAGATTATTTGCAGCATGGATTAATTAAAACTACTCGGATTTCATTTCTTAACCTCTCACACTGAGAAAGAATAAATGCTTCAAAAATATTCAGCCATGACAACACATCACCTCAGTGGTGGCTGCAGATGCCAGGGCACAGCCTGGCCATGTGTGGCTAGTGTCACCCTCTGACATGATGACACTAGCAAAAAATTATATCACAGTGAAAGTGTATCCCACTATAACAGCTCACCCTAAAAGCCTGAAATAAGAAAAACATGAAGAAATAAAACAAGAGGTGAAAATTGTCGTCATATTCAAGCAAACTGCATGCACAACTCTGAAATGTTCATTAAAAAATTCCAATGGTCTCAGTTCCACAGCCCCAATATGTTGAAATAATGAAAAAGCAAGGGTGGAAGGGGCCTTGGAATAAAAGTCAGCAGGTGTAATTATTATTTGGAAAATTCTAAGACACTTACTCTTCAGAGCACCACATGAATATTCATTAAGCCTCCCAGCTTAGGAGGCTTCAGGTTTGAGTGTTGGTATCTTCCCTTTATGGATAAAAATAAAAGGCATAAAAGCCCAGTTTCAAACATCTAAGTGGAACTTGAGGATTGCTCTTTCTCCATAGTCTCATCAAATCTTTTACCGATTATCTTTCTCTAAGGTAAAAAGAGCAACAATTAAGTGACTGTGGAGAAAAGCAATTGCCCAGGACCACTACAAAAATAAATGGCAAAAACAGAGGTGAATTCAGAACCCTGAAAACTCAGTGCAGTACCCCTGCTCCTCTGGGAGCACTACTTAAGTGTGAGCTAATAATATCACTCTTTGGAGCTCTGGTAACAGTTTCCCAAAGCTTGCTCTGTGAGGCCACAGTTCAGTGATCCATGGAGCAGATCAATGGAGCAGTGCTGTCAGCAGAGCTTCAAATTAAAAGCTAAAAGAAAAGGGTTCATTGAGCTCTTGACATAAATTTTAGGTTCAGCAACAGTGCCTTAAAAACACTGCTCTTTGGCAATCATCACAGTCAGATGGCTTTTTTCAGAATATATATCAGCTTTGCAAAACAACATTTTGTCAGGGAGCGTCCTGCATGCCCCATGAGTTCTGATTTGCAGAATTTGCAGCTGAGGACCACCACAACAAACACCTCGTGCCACAGAAGCTAGAGACCTATGCAAGTGCAAGCTAGAGAAGCCTCAGCCACACACCAGGGCAACAGTTTTGCCTCAGGAAGCTTCAATACCATCTCAGAAACCAATTTTGAGAATATACAAAGCCTGTATGGAAAGCCTAGGAAAGCAGACAGATAATACACTGTGCCCCAACACCTCTGCTCCTGCAAATTAGAGGAGTAGAAGGAAGATACCAGAGGACTGAGCAGACATGCTTCTGGTTCTTCATGGACCCACGAGATGCACTGAAGGGAATGATGCCTCCTCTGGGGCTTTTTATTGCCTTGTCACTGGAGATAAAAATAATATTGTTTATGTCTTTTAAAACTCATATATGAAAGCAACGTAAGAATTCTTGTGCATGCCATCCAACTGTAAAGTGATTTTTCAGCTACAGAAATCTGGAAGCATGACAAGAAGTGAAATGTAGCTAAGCAGAGTATGACCCCAAAGGTCTGCCAGGAAGGAATCCAACCTTTCTGTCTAACTTGTTCAGTCATTTCTAACTTTCCCTGCATAAAACAATAAGGAACTGACATTTATCCTGGTCACAGGATAAGGTCATTGGTACCACAGGACAGGACATTGGTACCTTGGCAGGGTTTAATCTTCTAGGTGGTCTGAGTAATGAAGTTTTTCCAAATGAACAAATAAATATCTTCTACTCTCTCACACTTCAACAATATGAAGCTAAACAACATAAGAATTTTTAAGAGAGTAAAGACAATTCAAAGAAAATAACTGATATAATACGAATGGTAGAAACTCGAAAAATGCAGCTGAAAAGGATAAATATAAAATATCAGCAAGGATGCAAAGAATGTATCTTTTGCTAGTTCTGTCCACAGGGTAGGACACAGGCCAGACAGGGCTATCTGTTTCCAAGGGGTTAATAATAAACTTCCCAGAAGTCTGGTTATGTCAAGGTGACCAAAGTGATGGGATGAGTTATGCTCTTTTTGTGCATTTGTTGGAAAGCTGGATCTCTGGCAACACTGCACTGAGACAAGGACAGATAGGAGAAAAGGGTTGCATCTGCTTTGGCAGGATCTCAGCAATGTTTGATTCCATCACCACGAATTGTCCCTGTTTCTGCCCCCACACTGGAGCATGTCTTGGTGCCAGCGAATCAGCAGAAAAGTCAAGGGCAAAGCTTAGATCAAGGCATAGTCTGGGTCATGGTTTATTTGCTTATTATTTTGGGTTTCACTTAATTCTATTAAATTCTTCTCTAATTTACATGTGTTTTCCAATGGCACTGAATCTTCATGTTTTCCTATGGGTTCAGCACCTCACAATGAACCTCTCTGCTGCCTTTTGGCTTTGGATAGGCAGCAGCCTTATCTGTCTTCTCAAAATTTTATTTATTCTCTTTGTAAAATCTTATTTATTGTTGGACACTGGTGTTGAGATCAACCTCCTTCGAACACAAGTGTCTATACACAGCCCAAACCCCTGTAGAGTTTATAGTCCAAACATTCACTCAACAGAAAATCCTCATTAGCTCTGTTTCATCCCTGTCTCCTACCCCCTATTTATTTTGGCATTGTACAAGAATATGCTGTACTCCTGAAAACAGAAGTCTCCTTTATGGTAGGATTTGGGTACATTAAAGCAGGTTAAGTATAATTTTGATGAACATTAATGTAGTAGTCTGGTGGGAGTACAGCTGTCCAGCTGTGTTTTTCTCAAAAAGATGCTGAACTTTGTGTGTTTGTGTGCCAGAGCCACCAGCTCCACCATGGCAGCAAGAGAAATGGAAGCAAAGGAGCTCCCATCCCAGAACTATGAAGTTTCCCTGTTTGTAACATCACATTCCTGTTAACTGAGCAGTTGTGAGAGCCTCCAGTGGAAGGCAGTTTAAAGGAACACAGAGATCACTGCCAAGGGTCAGCTCTGATGCAGTTATGTCTTGGTGTACTCCTCCTAGAAGGAGGAGGTTGTGAGGGTTAAATGGCCATTTCCAAAGCAAAAATCAAATGCTGTGATGAAGACCCAGTGCTCTTCTGCACTTCCTCAACCACTCTTCTCTCCTCTTAAGACAATGAGGAACAGCCACACCAAGGGCAGTATTTGCAATATGCCAAGCACACCTACCATGTGGGGTGGTGAGAGAGCCCCTCTGAGAACCAAAGATCTGCTCAGAAATCTTCTATCAAGTAAAAAGGTAAATGTCCCACCAACCTGAGGTATTGAGGTAAGATTCAGAAGTTCCTCTCATTTACAGCCAGTGCTTCAGAGTCATAAAAACTTACCATGAAAATTACCAGCAAATATCCACTTCTTGACAGCCTTGTGTATTTGGAGAGGTCTTTTACTTAGTTAAAAACCAACCAACCAACCAACCACCCCTCAAAACTAAATAAATATACACATTATTACTCACATCTAGGAAGAAGTGTGACTTTTCAGGAAAATGAATTTTCTGCTCAGACAGTTTCCAATAAGAGCTCAGAAGAATGAATATAATACAAGTCAGATTTATTAGAAGTAAATTAAAATCACCTGTCATAGGATATGTCTTTTTTCTCCTATAAACTTTTGTTCTGAAACAGAAATAAGTTCAATTGTATTCAAAACAAAGTAAATAAAAGCTTTTGTCACTTGTGTTACCTTCTCAATTGTAGTATTTATGATGAACACAAGGTATTTAATTTTGGAGGGTAAAAATGAACAATCTGCTATTATTTTAGTCTATTTTCTGCCTTTTTAACAGCCATGAATTTCATTCTTTTCAAGTGCCTATTAATTTTAGCATTAGAATTCCATCAAGTAATTTTGTAAATAGAAAGACACTTAAGTCTGTCTTTACATCATTATTTTACATACCTTTCTAAACATGAATTTTGTTGATTCATTTTTAAAATTCCCAAAAGTGGAACGTTTTCAGCACTTTTGAGAACTGGCCCCTATTATCAGTTAAAATATCATAATATATTAACCTGCTTGGAAAGCAGAGCTTCTTCACTTAATCATAAACACTACAGCTAAAATCAGACCTAAGTAATCTGCCAAATGCTGTGCAGGAGCTGGTGCCAGTTAGGATGACAATCTAATTCTCTCTGTTTCCAGAGCTGGATTTTATCCAGGGGATGATTTTTTCTTTGAGTTTTATTTTTTCTAAGCTAATATGGGGCATTTTGCCTTTGGCTTGGAACATTTTCTAAATAATGCAAAACCATCAATTTGGACACAGTGTCAATGCCATAATGTACTAGTTTTATATGAAAAAAAAATCCCCATTACATCAGAGACAATTGTAATAAAAGAAACAGTCCTAAAACACTTTCTTGCTTTCAGGCATGTGGGAAATGTCACTCTGAACAGACCTGCAGAACCTATAGCAAACACAGAAGTTAACTTGGATCCTTTTCCTCTGGCACATCTGGCTAGAAAATGCAATTCCTTGCCCCTGCCACAGTGTGATTTTAGGTTGTTGGGAAAGGGTGGAGCTGCTCTGTTCCCCTTTCTGCTGTGGGTTTCTGGCTTTTCCCTCCATCAATAACTAGACTGAGCAGTGCAGTGCACCTCAGCTGAGTGCAAAAGGAAGGATTCTTTTTCCTTGGGCAGAGCCATCTCACCCTGTAGCTGCACAACTGTTAGGTCTGGTGTACTCATCATGAATCCAACCAAGTCCCTGGTAAAGCAATCCAGTCAGGTGCTGTCATCTTCAGGGCTGCTGACTTTGATTTTAAAATTACTCTGGAGCAACTCAATTTCCAACTGCTTTTTGGTCTTCTTGCTAATGCCTTGCTCTGAGATTGAAAATGAAATATTTCGATAGTCAGATTTAATAATAAAATCCATTTATAGGTTCAATGAGTCACTGTTATTTCAAGAGAATGCTTTGCTAACACTAAGATATAGAAAATTCAGAGCTGTCTCCACGGAAGTGACTTCTAGATTTTCATTCAATACTTCCTGCTAGTGCTTTTATATTTGGCCATTGTCTCTTGGAACTACCTGATGATGGTACAGGTTACATTTCCTCAGGCACAGAACAGTTCTGCTGGAAGCTGAGCCTCTCTCCTACAGACCTCTCTGAGCACTTCATGCACAAAAACACAGCCATGCCTTGCAGCCACCCTTTGTGCTGCAGGGCCAGTGCTTGCTTTTTTTGTCAGTGATGATTTTTCCAAGTGAAAAGCTTTGTTTCAAAGCAATAAAATTAGATCTGAGAGGTTCTGGGGGAGTCTTGCTGCAAGGTAGATGACACCTGGGGAACCTTCATCCTTACTAGCTGTTAATGTTTGCTTCTACAAGATATTAAGAATAATACACCAGTCCCAGCCATAATAATCTGAATTCATGTGACTAGTTGCTTTTTTCAGAACATGCTCCTTTTGGACTCAGCTACTCAGAGATTCAGACCTCCTCTGGGGTCCTCAGAAGGGTGGTACACGTTCTGGAACGAAGGCATTCTTTCATCCAAATGCAGCAGGACACACACGACAGATTAATTCCCATTCTTTTCTGTAATCACCCTGTCTGCTCCTCCTCACTCAATGAGGCAGAGTTTGATGTTCTGCATCAAGGTTTGCCCCATCTCCTTTAGTCTTAGTGGCTGAAAAGTCACATGAGACCCTCACATCCTTCTGTCACAGAATGGTTGGGGTTGGAATAGAGCTCTGGAGATCATTTAGTCCAACCCCCTGCTCAAGCAGCTTCACCTAGAGCAGGTTGCACTGCATCCAGGCAGTCTGTGCATATCTCCAGAGAAGGAGACCACAACCTCTCTGTTTCCATCTTCATTCGACCTCAACATAAAGAAGATTTTCTGCATATTCACATGGAACTTTCTGTGTTTCAGTCTGTGCCTGTTGCCCCTACCCTGTCTCTGGGCACCAGAGAAAGGAGCCTGACCTCATCATCATGACACCTGCCCTTAAGACACCTATATGTACCTTTAAGATTCCCCTCAGTATCCTCAAGGCTGGACAGCCCCAGCTCCCTCAGCATTTCCTCACAAGAGAAATACTCCATGCTCCAGGGAGATGCTCTATGGCTGTAAAAGATCCCACCCTATCAAGTGACTTAAATTTCTAAAGACCTTCAACTCTACATTTTTTGCATCTACTATGGCAAATGTTTGGGGTGTTTTTAAGTTTAATACATTTAAGTTCATTTAACTAAATTATAAACAGAGAACTTTCTGCAGAAGGCCCGTGTCTGTAGAATAAATCTTCTGATGACAGTTACAACATATTGACAATGCTTTTACTATTTTCATTATACTAATACCCAGAAGACTGCAAATGTGTGAAACGAACTGAGGTTTTACTACAGATACAAAGACAGTACCACTCCTTGCAGGAGCAGATGCTCGGGTTGGTTTTTCCACATATAATCTCCTTTATATATTAATGCTTGGAGAGACCCAGTTCTTACATCCCTTCCATTCTGGATCACAGCTACATTCATCTCAACGCTTCATCCACACACAGACATTGGAATTATACTCAAGGTTATTCTACCATGTCTGAAATACATCTCAATCGTGAAAACTGAAGTCTTACTTCTAAAAGCCCAGCAGGCATAGCACTTCAATGAAAGAGAACACTCCAAAAGAGACTCTCCACTAGAAGACCTCAAACATGATACAGACAAAAATTTTTCTAGGTAAAGAAACTTTTTACATCCTAGGAAGTTACATTATTTGTTATTTATATACTTAATTATGTCCACTACAGATATATTTTCTGCATCAGTCGCAGCAAAAGCATTTTACTATAGATGCCTATCAATAATTAGATAAGACTTCCAGCTCATTTCACACTAGCTAGAAACAGCCTCAGCCATGTTAATGACTTTGAGGTTGGCTGAATTTCAACTAATAACCTAAAGATGAATAGACATAGGTATCCAATTACTGTGTCTCTTCAAATGAACACTAACAGAATACTTATCTTTGTGTTCAGAGAGGAAAAGGGAAGAAAAATAGCCGTGTTGGCAGAAGCCATTTATTTAGCACCTGCCTGAATTAAATAGTAGATTTATTAATTTAAAGAATACTCTGAAAATTAGAATTGCCATGAAGTCGAACACACATAAAATTGTAATCCAATTCCAAATTTCTACTATAATCTTTGAAATTACATGCTTGACTTAACTGTCAAATTTTAAAAGTCCAGGAAAGGCTTGGTGGTCAATCAAAAATATATTTAGTAAAAGCAAGCTGTTATACAGGATAATAATCCTAACAGATGCCAATGATGACTGTGCAGTCCAACTTTCCTTTCTTTTTCTTCAGCATCTACTGAAGAAATACACAGACTATTTCACATTCTGTTTTGAAACAGAAATATTTTATGAGTAAATGGCTGTTAAGAGAAAAAAGTACTTGGTAAATATGAACTGCAACAATGAAAAAGCTACAAAGATTGTTAATGATGTGACTGCTAGTTAAAATAACTACTGATTTTATGGCAGCAAAAGTGGAGAAATCAAACCTAAAAATACAACAAAAAATAAGAGATTATGATGTACTAATATATATTTTAAATTACAAATTTTGAAGTAAATACTGGGTTTTTTAAACACCAATAGATAGTCTAAGATTGTTTTCTCTTGTTTTCCCTAACTTAATTTGTTTAACATTTATGAAAGTCTTGCTATTAACAGATATATTCCCTTCTTAATGCTCCAGTGAGAAACAAGGTACTTATCCTATATGAAGATACAGAAGAGTGCAAAATGGTGAATAATTAATAATTTATCATCGTAACTGGACTAAAGGCATCAATAATTTATGACAAAATATGAATATGCTGAGCAACCATTGTTTTTCCCTAGAGTTCTGTAATTTGAAAAAAACACAAATGAGAAACCACTTCTCTGTATTGCATAATTGTGCCCAGATGCATTTGCTGCTCATGAAACCCAGGTCCCTGCTGCCTCTGCTGTCCCTGGCAGATGGGACACCTGCTCTGCAGACGAGTGTTAGAAGTGTACTTTAATCACAGGAGCACATGGGAAGGTAAATTAAACCCCAAAGGCATCCTATGTGTGTCCCAGTGGCACACGTATCAGACAGATACCACTTAACAAGAAAATCAAAATCTCAGGGGTTTTGTTCAGTCTTAATAAACAGAGAGCCAAAGAAGAATTGTTTCTCTGCTGGTAGCCAAGGAGTGACCCTCAGTGACCAAAATTGAGTGTAACTCCAGCTCTGTAAAGGTGATCCAAGGTGAGGTAACCCTGCTGAGTTCCTGGTGGTTTTCAAGCTTTATTCCCCTGTAAATCAGGAGCCAGTGGCTTCAATGATCAGATAGGGAAGGCTGGAAATTTAGATTGCAACATTTTAGTCTCAGGTTCTTCATGTTCTTCCAGCACAGCCTGTGTTGACTTTATTTAAGGTCTCTGACAACAGTGACACACTGACACCTTCTTTTCACAAGTGTTGCAATATGCTGAAGTCCTCTGATTACCGATGGAAGTGGTCAGACTGCCAAGGTGCAGTTCCAACCATCACATCTAACACTTAACACAGCCTGCTTCTCAGGAGGGCACCAGAGCCAAACACTGGCCATGTAACTTCTGCACAAACAAAACCATCCAACAGCTCCTGTACAAACAGGCCCTCGTGTGCCACTCAGCTGACATAATGGAGCAAATGCACCAACACTTTGAACACACTGATCTTAACCACGTAATATTCTGTTAACTTTCCTGCATTTAAGCCTTACTTTACTCTGACTTACAAGAAGATCCAGTTATATTCCTAAAATACTTAACACAATCCTTTGGCAGTAAGAAACCAGTTCCTTAACCCCTTGCACTTGTGTGTTCTTTCATTTCTCATCTTGGCCCTTCTGCAAAAGTACAGCATCAGTGACATGATTCTGTTTGTTAGGAATTGTTAATGCTTACTGCCAAAAACAACACACATATTTTGCTAGATAACAAACTTAATAGAAAAAACATCATATTATTTATGCCAGAATCATGTAGGCCACCGTAAATGTTTTGACATGGTGGTTCACATTGATATTAAATATTTAAGAAAGAGGAGTGAGATTTTTTTGATAATAATTTTTTTTCTCATTATTTCCAGGGAGCACTGGGTACCTTCTTGGCCTGTATGTTAAACATAAAAACTCTGTTACTTCCCTGAAAAGCTGTTGGAAGACCAATATGTATTTTTAACTGTTTTTTTTGTAATTTTATAAGGAAAGAGACAACAAATTTTTGCAATTACCTCTAAACCAGTTTATCTAAACAAAGCTATTAACAAAACTAGGCAGTCCATTTCTTCGTATCAAATCAAACCATCCATCTCCATGCAACTAGAGAAAAAAGTCAGAAGGTTCCCCATGGACGACTCCTTCCTTACAGAGAATCTATCATTTGAAAAGCAAAAACTACAGGAATCTCCTAGAGAGTGAATATCCTTGAACTATTCAAATAAAAACTAGAATCCTACTTTTTCCAACAAAGAAAAAATTATTACTCTTACCTCATTATTACTAAGACATTAGTACGGCTTTTTCAAAACATTCCAGTGGCCTTCCAAACTGCTAAACCTGCCAAATTCTTTGACTCAGTCGCCATAAAACATTTCTAAATTGCTGGAACCGGGTCCAAATTTTGTTTCATAAAAGTATAAAAAGGATATGAGTAAAACCGTGAGTTGATTCATTGTGAGTGGGACATATGTTACAGGGTTTCCGGGCCCTGTTACTCATTAGGAGAAAATAGCGATCCAGATACGCAGATATGTTATGGTGGCTCCACAGATTCAGTCTCATCCTATTGTTCTTGGTGGTTTTCCCTTTCATCTAATCATCTGTATCTGGATTTTCCCTAAGTAAACCCATCTATTCCAAAACCAAGTAAATGAAAGCAGTTCCATCAACAAAAGTGTGTACTTTCTCTAGTAATATTAACCACACGCTTCTCTCTTTGTCAACAGAGCAAATTGGACCACAGAGAAAACAAACTTTTGGAATTCTCAACAGTTCAGCTGTATTACTATGAAATTTGGAGTCCTTTTATCATTTGAGAAGACAGTAATGTAACTTACAATTGAATTTATACCCAGATTGTACAAAGAGCTAGAAAAGATTCTCAAGGGGTTTTTTTTTAATTTTTATTCAGAGTATTTCAGTTTTCTGTGAGTTTTACAGCTCAGCAAATATTTATAGGCTGTTAATTCCTTCCATATAATCAACCAAGCAACCACCATGATGCTCATGCATCTGATAAAACTTGTTTTTTGCAGCAGAAACATCTGCTCAGAGGACTAGCAAGGTTCAGGTGTGGGATTTCTGTCATGTACACATAAGGTAACTCCTGCCTTTCCAGATGGGCTTTGCAAGAGCCTCTGGGAGCAAATCTCCATAGGTTCACTGCCTTCAGGCACGTGCAGGAAATTCTGGGAATGCACAGGCAGAGTAAGGACTCTGCAGCTCAGCCCCATCGTCGCTGGAAGCACCAAGAACTGCAGCCCACATCAATGATCCCACTCAGCTCTTCCCTTAGCTGCTCATGTTGAGCTCCCTGCCTACCCTGAAAGGAGCTCTAAGCTCTGTTCTGAGGGTTTTGGGAAGTATATTTGAGAGGTGAACTCAACAATACCTGGGCGAGTATAGGAGTGAAGCCTGCAAAAGGATCAGCAGCTAATTCATATTCATCTGCCCTTCCTGCAGTCTCAGGAGTCCCAGAGCTGCAGCTTAAAGGAAGGTAACACAAGGATTAATACTTCTGGCACAGATTTTTGTTTGGTTTGGTTTTGTTTCTTGTTTAAACTAAAGATTGGAATTACAGACAAGTATAAAACAAGTTGAATTCTTACTACAGATTGTGATTTTCATGCAAAGTGCAACTGCATTTTCTGAATTTCAGGAAGAGTCTTTCAGAGAGTTCAAGTTTGGGTGGTGCTGGGGGAGTGAGGACTGTATTGACCTCAATTGTACAGAAGAGCATTTCCATGCTTTGAGTGTCAGTTTTCAAAAAAGAACAGGGTGGGTTTTTTGCTCCTTTTTTTTTGTTGTTGTTAGTATTTTTAACTTTCAAACAAAGCCAAAAGTGATCCATTGCTTTGCAGCACTTTGTGGGAGGGAGGTGTTGCTAAAAAATATCTCAAGATCCTCTTCAAAATAAACCCTGCAATCTCTTTGGCCTCACCACTTGTGGAGGTTTTTTTGCCAGCACACTGATTTTATTGTTTAATTATTTTTTAGTTTCTTTTTTCCCATTTCACTGTAATGTAGAACAAATATTTACTCTCAAACAGAAACACAAAGCCAACACATTCTTTGAATTGTTTTGCTGACTCCGTTCCTTCCACAATATAGTTTGGTTTTTAATGCTTACCACCCATATCAAGCTACTTTCAGGCAGCAGCACAAGAAACTTCAGGATTTCACTTAATATTCCGTATTCCTCTCCCTAAGGAATGGTGGTGTCACATTTCAGCTTTTGCCTTGTATTTCCCATTGTCATGTGTCTCCGTGTGTTTTTTTAAGACACAATTTAGGCAGAATGTATTTCTGTGGAGCTCAGAGCAGCAAAAATGTGCTTATAGTGAATAGAAAGAGGATCACAATAGGGAAAAACGAAAGGAAGAACCAAAAACGGAAAAATGCTAGCAAGCAGGGTGTGATTATCACTCCAAATTCTTATTTTCAGTCTAAAATGTTTATAAAAAGTGGAATCATAGCAATTATATCTGGGTGTTTTTGTTTTTGTAGCTAAGTGATTATATTTGACACAGCTTGAAGCCAGTTATGTTTATACAAGTGCGTGGGTTTAAGATGGAGAACTGAACTTTGCCAAAAGCCATTGAACTGTAAAAGTCACCGAAAGTTTTCATCCTACACCAGAAGAGGAGAAACACAGATACTGGTGCTGTGCTCTAACCAGATAGCTGAAAAACAGAGCTGGGATCTTGCTGGTCCTATTTCCTTAGAAATGGTATTTCCACAATACTTCAAAGAAAGCCCTTTCTGCACTAAAGCCACTTCTAAAGCAGCAGCCACCAGAGGAAGCAGGATGAGACAAGAGAAGCAGGGGGAGGAAGGACAGACCGCAATGCCAGAAGGAGATGTCTGCTCAGTCAGAGCCTCTCCAGCATTCCCTCCTTCAAACACTCAGTTGGATACTTTCCTCCTGAAGACTCAGCCTTTAATAAGCACAGACTTTTGCACCACTCTGAGCAGGCTGACTTTAGCAAGCCGTGTCTACAGGCTGGGTCTAAGGAGACTGAGTGTGGAGCTGACTCGGGACAACCATGGGCTCTCACCAGGGAGCCAAAAGTGCCAGCAAAACTAAAAACTGAAAGAAAACAGTAAGCACGTCCCAGCCTGAGAGCAGATGGTTTTCAAATTCTGACCACTTGAGAGGCAAAGGGGAGGGAGAGAAAGGGAAGGTATTGCTGCTGAGAAGAGATGACAGAGCAACCAACCCTGCAGCTGCTTTTAAGGGTGAAGAGGTGAAGTACTTGTCAATTTTGCTATGACTGTAGAATTGAATTTCAACACAATAAAAGAAGAAGAAAAAGAACAGAATAATTCCAAATATAAAGTTCTATGGAAGAGCAGCTTTGGATGAACATGAAACTATGAATATGATAAGTGAAGCAATGATATTTTAGCATTTAAGGCTTCCAAGAAGTCAAAACTATTTTTCATTAACTACTTGCTGTATGACCATCATACTGTATTTAAGATGGGGAAACAAGCTGTCAGGTCATTGAACAGAGCACCCAGGAAATCCAAGCTACCCTCATGAAAAATGTCCTTTACTATTGTTTAACTTTACTTTGTTCAGACATCATTGAGCATTAGCATGAGGAAAGGTCAATCTTTTGTGTGGGAAAGGGTTAAAAAATATGAGAATGCACACAATATAAATACTTTGTGTTCATACAAAGAATATGGCTAAAAGTAACATTAAGGAAGCGATGCTGCTCATCATTCTCATCCTAGGTGAGATCAGATACCTCATTCCTCATAGAAATCAGTCCAACCTTCCACCTGGCAATCAAACCCAACCTTCAAACTGTTAACCTAAGAAATAGTGCTTCTAACAGGCATTATCAATCTTCTTTTTTGAGTCTTAAGCCAAATTTCTCTAGTTCTACCCAGAGAATATATGGTGAACACATCGTAGCCTTGACATACCTGAAGACTATTACGATGCCTCTCCTCATTTCTCTCTGCTAAACAGTTGAAATCCCTTTCCCAACCTCTCACAGGTTGCATCCTCAGAACTTCTGAGTATTCCTTTTGCTTTTCTACTGAAATCTCTTTTATGGTCCAAATTATCCCCCAGGTACAGTGCCCCACATGAGACATTGCTCTAGGTGAGGCCCTCTCAAGGTTGTTTGGGCCATGAGGATTATTTGAGATCTCTTCCACACAACCTCCCACTAAAGTGTTGGCCTGTTACCCTGGCAAAGGCTTTCCATCAGTCCTTCAGCCTTGGCCAAGACGTGGCCAACACATCTCACACCTTGGAGTGTATAGAGTTATTTGCTTCTTGCTGTAGGTAATGCATGAAAGGTAACACTTTTACCTTAAATTATTTCAATTACTTAAACACTGGTAAGGGAGGGCAGGGATGACATTTTATAATGTTACTGGCCTTCAGCCTCTGCATAAGCAAAAAAACCCCACCATTAAAAAACTCTTCAGGGTTTCATCACCAAATTTATCACACCAAAGGTGAAAAACAAGTGGGGAACATTCATCCTAATTGCCTAGAATAATAAACCTTTTTGTCATCTGGGCATGAGACAAGATGACGAGAAAGCTGCAAATATCCCAGCTGGAGGCTGTCTGAAGAAACTGCTTTGCTCCGGGTTGAGACCCCTTCCCACATGCCAAGATTCTGCAGAAGGCTTGCCAACTCCTCCACCATGGTCTAAAAGCCAGTTTTATGAGAAGCAGAATGATGGAAAAGGAAGGATTTGCAAGTGGATGATACAAATGATGTGCTTAGGAGTCCAGAAGCAACCTTCAGCCTGGACTTGCTACGCTTCTGCTCAAGTAGAAAGTTTGGGTTTGAATAAAAGTGTCAGCACAGGGGGAAAAAACATGACATAATCCAGCACCTCCTGATACTACTGCACATCACTTTAATCAGAGAAATAGCTCTGTGTCTGCCTGAAGCATTAGCAGTGACTATATATATATATATATATATATATAGTTCAGCTGACCTTATCCTTTCATGATAAAAAAAAGTTGTGATGAGGAAACACAGCTCTGCTAATATGACAAATTAGGAGGTTGTAAAGAATTGGACAAACGACAAAGCCTAATTATGGAGCAGAAATAATGGGTTATTGGCTCCTTTCTGTCAGTCCTGAATTGTTACATAGGTTCAGGCAGGAGAAAAAAGGAAGGAAGGGACACTATACAGGCCCTTCACAATCAGCTCATCTCAGCAGAATGGCAGGAATCTCTCAGGGCTTGGACATTCCCTGGCACAGTTGCCAAGGTTATCCCTCTCCCTCCTCCCCATGCATGGAAGCTGAAGCAGCCTCATTTCATCTGCTGAGCCATTGTGGCTGGAAGAGTCATGTTAATGCAAAAGATCCCTGTTTCTTGTTAGTATTTAAATGCCAAGCAGTGCAGCAGCTGAATCATAAGTAGTTCAGCCATGCACGGGTGGAATTAACTCCAGCTGGCCAAGAAGGGCACAACCAGAGCTCCTAACCAAGGGTTTGACAGGTTAAGCAGAAAAGAAGCCAGTGAAAATCCTCCTTTTCTTTCTTCTTAGTTTATCACAGTACAATTTTCACAGGAAATAAGTGATCCTCATTAAAGATTTAGATCTAATCATGTTGAGTTCTATTTAAGTGAAAAAAAATCAAGTTCTTAAGGAATCTCTTTGATGCATGTCAAGGAGTAGTAGTTTAATTTAGAGAGTAGCTGTAACATATTCAAATAATAAAAAACTGAGAAAAGTCAGGACAAAAGGTAATTCTGACATTGTTAAGAGTTTAAATTCCAAGGCTATTCCTCTACTTCTCTTTTTAGACTGACATGAGATAAATCATATAGTCTGAGAGGACAAGATGTACAATTGAATATAAATAAAAAACTCCTGTTGATATCCTCTCTCCTTCTCCCCTTCCCTTCTCCAAGATGCTTGCAGGGTGCTTTCATCTTAACTATTTCCTGATTAGAGAATTTGTGATCCCTTAGGCCAGGCTGGATGTTCTCCTTGAAATGAGTCACCAGCACTGAGAAAACAATAACTGGAGAGTCACTCTCTGAGATACTGAGATGACTTTCAGTGCAGTCTGCACAAGTGACAGAAGCACACACAGGTGGTTATTTCTGGTTTGTTTGTTTGTTTGTTTCATCCCTGCCTTTCCCAAAAGCTGTGGTTTTACAAAAAGTTAAAGTTAACCCAGGCTGCTACTGAGAGGGA
Source organism: Prinia subflava (assembly GCF_021018805.1). Classification (NCBI taxonomy): domain Eukaryota; kingdom Metazoa; phylum Chordata; class Aves; order Passeriformes; family Cisticolidae; genus Prinia; species Prinia subflava. The sequence goes on along the minus strand of NC_086253.1, from coordinate 10,530,337 downwards.
CTGATGTCATCCTTGACCCCTCATTTTCATGACTTCCTTTGGGCTGAAATTAGCATTTCTGGGCCATGGGTGAGCCGGAGGAGGGCATGGAGCCAGCTCACCATGTGCCAGTGAGAGCTTCTGTTGGTGTCTCTGCAGGGCAAGAGCAAGGAAGGGAGAATGAGCAGGATCTTGTGGTAGCAGCCCACATTTAGATTTAAAGTCATTGTGAAACAGCACAGTGCAGATGTCACACAATGGTGACACTGCTCGTGGTCTAGTCCTATACATGTGTGTGTATAAAGATGTACAAATATATATATACATATACAGACATCTCCCCACACAGCTGTACATGTATGTACATACGTGACTGTCCCCATGACAGCTACTGGAGGACGAGTGGTGGGAGAAAACATCTCTGTCTCCTGGGTCAGGCACTCAGGGCATGGCAGGAAGGCTGCAGCTCACCCCAGCTCCTCAGAGAACAGCCCCTGCTCCTGGGGGGTTTCCCTTGTTTATCTGAAGGACTCAGCAGCTATGTGGGATCTAAACCAAGGCTGCTTTTATGCTCAGCTTCTTGGAGCATGCGCGATTCGGACAGAAAAATTTGGGGCTGCACAGAACATATTGTAATAAAACACCTGAAGGAAAACATGGTAATTATTAAAAACATATGCGAAACACTTCTGTGTATTACATGTGAAACAGATGCAGATGCTCTAACCTGCTGGAATTACCAGAGGCAATGTCACCAATAGCCTAAATGTTATAATTATTTTCAAATGGAAGCAAAAGCTTCAAGCAGGCTCACCTTTAGCTTTCTCCTCCCTGGGGCAGTGCATTCCCAGCAGGGGTGTAATCCTGCATCTCTGTGGAAAGCATTATCTTCTCTGATAACAATGCAGCACTGTGCTTTTAAGGACTGCAAAGTTCATTCTGAATAATTCTGTGAGAATTAAACAGTTCTGCAGTCTTTCATGTTCTACATTAGGGACATTGTTTATTTTGCCTTCTGAAATTTGGTTTAAGGTCAATAAATACAACATCTGTAGAGACTATATTTTCTTACATAAATAATGAACCAATGGGCTATCATAACTACCCTTTCTTTTTTATGTTTTTTGATTTGTGCTCCTAGCTGATAATTAAATAGAAGAGAGTGCAACTGGATAAGCAAAAGTTGTAACAGAGGAATGCATACAGTTATCCACATCTCACATTCTAAAGGGAATTATTTATTTTTTTATGTAGTTTAACCCTCAGGACATTGTTCTCCAGGTGAAATTGAATACATTACAGTTCCTACTACAGTCTCTTTTCCTAGAAATAAGATTCAAGCATATTATTCAGCCCTTACAGAAGCAGACGGCATACCTACCCTTATACTGTAAGATGAATTTAAAAAGCTGTTTATTGGAAAAAATAGTTGACAAGTATTTTGATTTGTGCTGACCTGTGACAACCAAGAGGAGTGACCAATTTTAAAAATACCTTCTGGCAAGGTTTTGAAATCTACAAGCAGCATGGCAAATGAAAGCATTAAACAAAAAACAAAACAAAACCACCACCATCACCACAAAAAAAAAATCAAACCAAAACAATAACCCCCAACACTCAAACAAACAGAAAGATGCTCTTTAAGGATGGAGTATGGAAAGGTAGAAAATTTTGATGTTTCCAGTTTATGGTAAAAATGCAAATGCATCTGAAGTGACAGGAAGAAATCTCTCCTGGAGGCTTTTAGAATTCCCCTGCAATGGGTTGCATGTATTGCATTTCTGTATATTGTATATATAACACACATATAAATACATGTATTTATATATAATCATATATACAACCTGCTGTCCATAACACAGTTTAAGTATCTGTGTCTTTTCTACCCCACAACTCACACTCAGCTAAACCAATTCAGCAACTAGAAGCACTCCCTAGTTTACTTAGCACATCTGTTTCTACATCAAAACCCAACAGCTCAGGAAAAGCCAAAAACCCTCACCAGGACTCAGGAAAAGTGGGCAAGCTTCCCTAAATTCAGCAGAGAAGCAGCAGGTCCCCTGCAGAGACCCAGGGGTATGTGACACACAGGGATCTCAGTGCCAGGGATGAGGCACTACAGGTTTGATTTGAGTGTCCTTTCACAGCGTGGCTTCTCTCAGACATCCTCCACTGACCCAAGAAGAACAACTGGTGTATACTTCTATTTACATATATATATATCTATCTACATATATATATATATATGTTAATAAGGATAAATACAAGCATCTTCTGTAGAATATCAGAATAGCCACAAAAGGAGTGATGGGCAACAGCTAGCCATCTTTAAGGAAGCTGGGGTCAGTTCTCCCCAGATATATTTGTGATCAGCAAATGAGGTTGCTTGAATTAAAAAATTTAGAAGTTTTGCAGCTGAAAGCTCTCTCAATGTAGCTTGTTGAACAGTATGTGGTTTTATTCCAGAACTACATTTGCAATACATTTCACTAGATTAGAACGGACCTCACTGCATTGCAGGGGAGAAGACTAGTTACAAATTAGTTTAAAGTCAAGAAATCCTATACAATGTTGTATTTATTAATATCCTTGTGAAGATGTATAAGCACCTATGTGCTATATGGTTGCTAGCACAAAGCAATTTCTTCTAAATCAAGGTCAGTAGTGAAAGGGAGGCATCTCCAGAGGGTTGCTCCTTGCACTTAAAATCCTTAATCCCTGCCCAGTCCTTTATATTTTGTTGCATTTAAGGTCTTTAGCTGACAAAGAAATCAGCAGTTCTCTGGACAGAAAGGTATGGGGAGCTGTGTAAATATATTTACAAATGATCTCTTCCTACCAACACCTGCAGCACCTTGTGGTATTTTGCTAGGGATCCTGGATACAGTTTTGAAGAAAACATAGAAGTATTTACCAAGGCGTTTAGTTCCACCTTGCCTTTCTGGTTAATACAAAGCTAACATAAACTCCAGCTGCTCAATGTATCATAAGCCCTCATAAAGAACGCATAAATGGACACTTGCCTAAATTAAACAGCAACCACGTGGTGGTTTGCACTGAGTGAATGTGATGTGTTTATGAACAGCAGTTTGTAAAATACACTCTACCTCTCCAACTTCTAATAATATTTAACTTATCTCTTTCTTTCAACAGAAACTATTTAGGTAAAACAATACAGGAATAATCACCACGTTCCAAACACTAATGAATCTTTCTGGGAGGTCACCTACCATACAAGCAACATGCAGCCACACAGCAACTATTCACCCTGCAGCAGTGATGGAGAGCTACATTCCTTACAAAAATAGCTAAAGCTTAGTAAGCCTTTGAACTATTTTTAAGATTTAAACAGCAACAAGAAGTCAAAGGCTGATACCAGTAAAAAAATATCAACAAAGAAATAGAGAACATGGGTGGTGTGCACTGTCTGCGTCAGGGGTGAGTGAAGGAGCTTCACAAGGTGCTCTCCACCTTCAGAGCTCTGCAGTTCCACTGGGACTTTTGCCATGGTAATAGACATATTTAAATCTCTGAACTTTTCCATTGGATTCAACGCAAGCATAGGAGTGTAATGAGCTCTGCCTGATTGCATCTCATGGGCAAACCCATTTTTATTGGTGTTTATCTCCTACTGGAGCCATTTGAGTGCTGCTGCTGATGGTTTACAGTTTCCAGCCATCTCTATTTAAATCTCTTCTACATTCTATGGAAATTATTGCCCTATTACACTACCTCAGAATGATAAATATATAAAATGTATTCAATATGTAATATGACATAATAAAAAAATCAAAACAACTGAGCTAGATTAAAAATTAGCCTTTAAGGAGATCACCTTACAATACAGTATTTCATATATAGACTTCTGCTGAAGAAATGTGTATTTCTCAGTTATCTATATCTATACTTCCTAGTCTAACCTGAAATATACTTCTAAAAGAATGAGGTCTTGGAAATAAATCCAAGCCACTGGTCCTCCCTGGGCTACCTATCAAAATCCCAAAACCCTGATATTGTTTAAATGTAAGATTCATTTGAAATTGATTTAATTAGTAAATTATTGGTTAAACCCAGATACTTCAACTTCCCAGGAATTACAATCTCTAGTGTGCATCTTTTTCAAAGACACGAGGAAAAGAAATTTCCCAGATTCTACCTGTAGTTTCCCATGTGATGGCTTCCAAGCCACTACACAATCAGTTTCTTTTCCTGTTTGGAGAACATCTTTTATTTTGATGGCACTTTTATTTGTTGTTTTAAGATTTTAAACAGTGGCAATAAAACTAATTATTTTTAGTTTATTGAAGATTAAGAACCTCAGTTACTCCAATGCACAATATCTTAATTAGTTAGGCATGGAGAGCAGCAGCCTAAATAAAAAAATCTCACAGCTGAATAAACTCACATTTGGTATGCAAATAATTTTATATGTGACCAACATAGCAAACTAATCATAAATCAGAAAACTAAAATTATACAATGCAATGCCCAGAAGAACACCACTAAGAATTTTATATCATAAACCTCATTTACTGAGAATCTGTCATTCCTCCTGCATTTCCAGTCTCTTTCCAGAGATGTCTTCCCTGAATACCATAAGCCATCAAAGCCCTGAAATAGCCATGCAAAGATGTTGTGACAGACCTTTTTGTAAGCACTGACTAAACCCAAAGTAGGAGCACACTTATATATGTAAATGCAAAGAATGACTATCTTGTTTTAAGCCTCCTGCATAAATTCCTCTAATTGAGAAGAATTACTCATTTTATAGGGTTGAAAGCTGAGGCAGGCCATTTGAGCTTCAGCAGCGACACTGCCCTGACTGAGCGCCAGTGCTTACAAAGCACTCATCTGTATCTCAGCTGGTTGCCCCAGGCTCAGTGCACAGTCAGTGGAGAAATTAAGGCTTCCTAAAATAGATGTCTAGAATAGATCAGATTAATCACATCCTCGAGAAGCCAATTTGTATCCCCTGATTGTACTGAAAGTCTACTGGGAAGGAGCTCAGCTGCAGATGTGCTCTGCCATGCAAAGCTCAATGCATCCCACTCCAAGTGCCTATCAGCTTTCACATGCCCTTCATTTGGAAATCTGATCCCATGCTTACTAAAATGAAAGTGAAAATGAGTTCTCATTACAGTAACCTATTTAAATATAGCTAGAAAGTTCTTTAGTAATACATTGTACTCACATATATTTACTTGTGCTATGATTATTTATCACTTTCATGTCATCTTTTAACCGTGCTCAACCAGTTTTGCTGAGAATGGAAGTGCAGAGAAACATCTAGACTTGCATTTTCTGCAGAACCTACTATCAGGCACCACAGAGAGCCTCAGTGGAGATCCCACAGAGCCTCCTCAGTTTCAGACTCGCTCAGCATTCACGTGAGGCTGCTGGTACCAGCGCCAGGGACAGGCAGGACTTGTGAACATATGATGACACTTAGCTTCATATTCCCATTTTTTCAACAGATGGTCTGAGCGAGTGCTTTTCTTAGTGCCTTGCAAGTACCAATAGTTGAGTCCTAATTTAGATGTGAATAGATTAAAACAAACTGTTTATCTTCAGTTAAGAAGCACATTTCCAAATGTTAATCTTCAAAGTTGGTAAATGTAATATCATAAAAATACATTTTCATTTCATTTTAACTTTGGCTTCCTCCTGTCACAGATTCATCATGGTCTTTTTCTCCATGCTTCAAAACTGGTGTGAAAAACATAACAGATGTGATGGATAAATGAAAGATTTCATCCCACTGTCCTAAAAAAAAGGGAGGACAGAAAGAAAACACTTTTGGCTCATAGCTGACACTCATCTATCCAGAACAGCAAACGTGACAGGCCACTACAAACATGATGGAAATGGTTTTAACAAACAGCACATCCATTCCCTCAAGTCTCACAGACAAGCAGGGTTTGCACTGCACTCAGTACCTTTGCTTTTCCTGACCTACCAACACCAGTTCAGCCGTAGCAATTCAATTCCAGCTCCAGAGTACACTGAATAATGCAGTTAAATATTCCTTTACTACCCCTCTGGATCCCACTACTGCTGTTCTACACCTGATTTAGATAAGCATCTTATTTCAAAAACCTCATTACTATTTGCAATCAATCATATCTTTACTCAATGTCCAAGCTGGTTGCCTTCTGTTTCACTCTGCCTTTGCTTGCACATGTCAAGTTCCTATCTTTGAAGGACACTGACTGAAAGTAATCTGAAATTAAATCCCCCGCATAATTTCTACTCGTGGTCTTCTGATAAGAAAGCAGACCCAAACAAGTTCCCATCAGCAAGATTCTGTATTGAGAGACTGAAAATCTCCATGATGGAGCACCTTGGTCTCATTTCCTACAATGTGGACACTTGCTCGCCATTTGTCTTCTAAAGCAATTTGTCAGGACACTGACCCTATCCGAAACTCATCACACATGAAAATTAACAACAGACACAGGTACTCAATCAAAGAGGAAGGCAAGGCTAAAAATAAGGATGGCAAAAGTCCTATACAGAGGATAGGGTACCATTCACACGTGGATCCAAAAGATCTCCAGTGTGGGGCAGACTGTTGCTTAAAAACAAGCATAAGCATAAACAATAATGAATATGGTTGTTCTGTGGTAGGATACTTGCAAGTGAAGTGTGGAGACAAACCAGTTTGATGTTTTTCAAGTCCAGCAGATATATTGTCATCTTTGGACTTGCAGCTAGATTAAGGTCATGCTATGCTGCCTTTAAGTGCCCTTGATGAGTAGATGCTGATGATCATTTGGAAAAGCAGCTATCAGTCACAATCAATACATCCTGCTAAATCTGCCCTTCAGAAGTTACTATTTTTAATCTGGAAAATGACACCAATCTGACCTAACAAGTAAAATCCTTTAATAACTATATAGCAAAAGAGTGGTGGCACATTATTTAGCCAGAATACACAGTTCTTTCTTTGAGAGATTCTGAAAATGGGTGCACATATGAAGACGGTAGAAAAAACCCTGTGGGAAGATAAAGAAGCTAAGGTAATAGGAAACTACTCAAATTAATCCACTTGTTAGTCTTAATACACATTTTACAGTTGTTTTAGCTAGCTTAATACTGCTATTTCTTAGCCCTCACACTGAGCAGATGGGATGCTCCCCTCTGATCCTTAAATTAGAAACCATGCAACGTTATGCTGACAAAATGTTTAATCGTCCAGGACACAAAATGTACCACTATCAGAATTTGAATTCAGTGACATAATTCCATGGTGTGATCAGATAAAGAAAGGAATATAATGGGATTTTCAAAAGCCCAGATTCTGGTAATCTTTGTTACTAGTAACAAGCTGGCAGACAAGCAGAATGAAAACAAGATAATGGCAGCAGACAATGAAAATTCTCAATTCTCTCCACTTAAAGGGCTCTCTGAAGGTGTTCGGTGTTTCCCAGCAGTCCTATTATTAAGGTGCCAAGTCCCTGATCTTTCTGGTCTTAGTTAATGACAAAAATTCACTTGCCTACAGGCAGACAAAGGGTTATTATAGACAGGAATGTTAATTCTTCAGCATAGGAAGGAGGAGGCATCACCTGGTTATAATGCCAAATTAAAAACTGAATAAAATTATTTAATTCTGCATTGGGTTTACTACAGTATAAATAACAATTCAATAAGAAAATGCACTTTACACCTGAAATCATCAACCAATGAACATTTATTTTTCCAGGTGGCCTTTATTAATTTGGTACTTAGTGGTTTGAAATGGCATTTTCCCCTTCTCCTTTGGACAACTTCCACTGGTGTATGTGAAGTTTCCTCCTTACAAAAATCTCACCAGGAAGAAATTCTCACTTTAATAAAGAAACGGTGGCAAAAGGAATTAAACATTTTCCTTGGTAGGCTTATTTCATATGGTCCAACAACTACACTTCTGGAGAATTATGCCTTTAATAACAATTTCTCCAATCCAAGCAAAAACCTTCTTGCCATGCCCTTTGTCTGCTTTTATGTAGTTCCACCCTGGCAGCTCCCATCACAAGGTGCAGTTGCTCAATATTACTTTTATATTACTGAACTATACAAAAATGCTCTTTCTTACTGATTGTACCAAAACAACCCCGTGAAGTGCTGTGGTACACACCGAGCCAAGCCTCATTCCACCCCTCCCAGAGCTGGTAAGAGCCCTCTGGAATTGTACACACACTTTTGTTGCTCCATTGTGCTGTGTGCAGCTGAACTGAATAAGGGAAGGGTTATTTTGGCACAAACTGAACTGATCCAGGATGGTCAGCTCTCACAGCTGACCCGGGTGAAGGCAACCAAAGAGAAGTGCAGGTGTGTGTGGAGGGTCCCATGTCAGTGAGAAAACCTGCACAGCTCTCCTCTGCCAGCTCACTGGGAGAAGGGCACAGGCTGTAATTTCAATAGCAAATAGTAGAGCATGGAGTGGCACCACTCATGCAAGCAGGAGTGTAAACAGCAGGTGAGATGTTTGCTGCAGGCTGCTTGGCACAAGGGGCAGGTGAGGTAACCCCTGCAAACTGCAGTTCAAACAGGCTGTGGTAAAAGGTAAAAGGGATGTAACACCTGCCATTATGTCAGAAAGGTTTCCAGGTAAAGCAGATAAAAGCTTGTGAACCACGGAATTTGGGAGTGGTCCTAAACTCACCAGCATCTCAAGAGTTAAAGAGAAAGCTCTAAAAGCAGGGGTGGCAACACAAATAAATGGAAAAGATGCTAGAGGATCCTTACATGCTTCTCTCCCTTCCTTGTGCTTCACAGGAGAGGACTGTGGGTTTATACTGAAATCTCAGGAGTGCTCGGGGACTGCCAGGGCAGATGAGAGGTGACCAGAGCACCAAAATCCTCACAACTTCATTATGCATTTCTTTCAAGGCAGCCTGTCGGTTCACTCTCTCCCTCTGCACCCTGAACATCTGCCATTTCCAGTTCCTACTGCTTGTCCAATTTCATCAAGTCATTAGATTTTAATGAGTTATTGACATATAAAGAGCTGCTCTAAGGTATCAAGTGCTTTATAAGTCACTGATGACAACTTGCTAGAAGGGCTGTGCTTCTTTTGCTCTCCATACATAGCTCAAACCTCAGCTTGAGCAAGGGCATATTCCTGAACCTTTGGTCCTGACTCAGGATGGGCCATCCAAGAGACGCCTCCTGGCCAAGAACCAGTCCACAATCACACCTTGGAAAGCAGCATCACTTCATACATCTTTATTTTCACATTATTTACATGCAGGTTTTGCTCTGGGTTGTTCAGATCCTGTCTCACACTTGGATCTCAGCAGGAAACAGCCCTTCCCTAGAGCAATGTGCAGGGAAAGGGCTGGGCTCGTTCACAAATACTGCTTCCAAGTTACCTCCCTGAAGCAAAAGAAGAACTTAACTAGTGTCAGTGCAAAGACTGAGACTACTTGAAGCACACTCAAACCAAGCTGAGGTTTGATCCCCAGTTGGCAGAGTACTTTTCCTTTATTTGGTTGTTTTTCTTTAAAGCTGGCAGAAAACCCCAGAACAGCTGGGTTTTTTGTAGGAGCTGGTATGTCAGGAAACCTAGCCCAAATGACCCCAAGTCTTGAAGATGGATTTCACCCTTTGCTCCCATAAAGTACAATAAACTTCAAGGCAATCTGAGTTTGCACTTACATCCTGGAGCTTGTAGGTGTGCTGACCATAAACCAGACAGGAATCCCAAGTGCAAGAATAGCAGAGCTAGTTCCATAATCCTTTAAAAGATGTTATTGTGGTAGGAAAAAAAAAGTTTTGAAGAATTTAAAAAGGGTTGAGAAGTCTAGAAATCCCCAAACATCATACCTCTTCAAGACAACTTCTGCTTTCCTTTGAATCTAATCAGTGTTTAAATTGTTTCTGTGGGAAAATCAATAATTTGGGCCTTCTGCACACAAATCTATTTGCCCTTGGGTTGTAGAGAGAGCTACGGTTTACAGAAGAGCCTTCACTACAACTTATTTTTCACACTCAGACCACTTTTAAAAGTTTCATAGTTGGACTATAAGCAAGAGGACAGAAAAATGAAAGATCTTAAAAAAATGAGGTCAAAGCAAGGACAGCTCTCAGCAAGATTTTCCACATATGCAAAATCTAGACTCAGTGTTTTGCAAACAACAAGAGGAAGATCCAAAGGGACGTGAAGGAAATTGCAGTGTTGAGAGGCTGTGGGACTCAGTCATTGCAGACAGACAGGAACAGCAGTCAGTGTAGACTAATGGAAACTTGAATCAGACTAAAATCAACTGTTGCATTTTTGAGCCTTGTTGAACACAGTTTGCTCCAGATTAGCTCTGGAATAACACTCAGGATGTGGCTGTCACAAGGGAGAAGGTGTCTTGATGGCCACAGGCTGCAGGAGCAGAGGCTGGTGGGTGCTGAGTGGAACTCAATCCCCTTGCCCATGTCACTGACAAAAATGTCAAGCAAGACTGGTCCCAAAGCCAACCCCTGGGAACAGCACTCGTCATTCATTTACTTAAAGTCTAGTGCTCCCACAAACACTTTGCTAGGCTCCAGGGAAAGAAGACCAAGAAACTGAAAAAAGCAAACCAAGGACAGCAGAAAGCCCCAGAGAAGATGAAAAGTTCACAAGCCACAGGAACAGACAAATTTTCCCAGAGAGAGAACAACTCTTCCTTTCCCCAGAGGACACTTGTTTTGTTTATCTGAGGTTTTTGCAGTGTGCTTTCAGCTGTCTGCATGTTTGGGGGCTTGTTTTCATTAATTTCTGAAGTGAGAGACTTTAAGATTTTTTGATTTGGGTTTGTTTTCTTAAGGTCTCCAACTCCTTTTTTTTTCCCTTTTAAATGAAACCTTACTTGTTAAATATCCCCTTTTTCAGCAGAAATAGCTAACCTTGGAAATCAGACTGTTTTTGTAACCAGGTGGGGTCCCACCCATCTGCACTCAGCATTATTCATACTGGCTCTCATCCAGAATTTTCCCCAAGACTCTTCAGGGTGGATTTCATTCCTGTTAAGCTCAAAACAAAATGCTGTGGCCTGACCTAGCCCCTTGTCTCCTCTCAGCTCTCCTGGTTCTTCCTGAAGGACCCACCATGCACCCATCACTCCCCTCCAAGGAGGCTCGCAGCTTTTCATGGATCTAATGACAAACACATGGTGCACACACAGGGCTCAGGCAAGGAGAAGAGTCCTGTGTGTTCTCAGAAGCTCTTCAGTCTGAATACTTTTCCTCCCTTCCAAAAACCAGCTATTTTCATTTTCCAGAGGGTAATCTTTTGATAATGCTACGTATAAGAGAGCTGAGAATCACTGAGTCTCCTAACATTTTCAGATATTTGCTTTCTTCAGCCTGATCTCTTACAGCCAGTGACAAATCCAGTATTTTCACTCTATTCCCACTCTCTGAGGGGCCATTTCTTCCTGTTTGATCTATGCTAGGATGCAGCAGCAGAACAGCACCAGAGTGGCCCCTGTGCAGCTCAGCTCCCAACCACCACTGCTCCGGTGGCACTCGGCAGCCCTGCTCCCTAACTCATCCCTCTGCCTTTTGCATCATCTCTCCTGTTTCCAACTCCTGCCATTTTATTACTTCCCCCTTGTTTTCAGGGCTGAAACCATGTCTTTTTGTTTGCTCTGACCCACAGCAGACAGCCAGCTGGTTTGCTGAATCCTCATGAAGCAGGAGCCCCCAAATAATGACACAGGACTCAGCACCTCACACCAATCCCTGCTGGCAGCTTTCCCTCTCCTCCTCATCCTGCTGCTGAAATGGGGCTGCTTGTGGCTTTGGACTCTTACAGCCTCTCTCCCAAGTGTTTGTGCAGTTTTGGGAAGGCTCCTTGCCCCAGGCTTGCAGGTCTGTGGGGCAGGGACTGTGACTGCAGCCACTGCCCTGCCTGGTGCCAGTGCAGCAGCTGGGGCTGTAAAGCCTGTCAAACTAACACAGCACACACTGAGAAAAAGCACAAAAGCAATCATTTCCATAACCAGCTTGCCAGTTCACATCATTTCCCTTTTCCTGACAGAGTAGATAACCTTTTGCTAAATGTATTTCACATTTTATGCGCATTTTCCTTGCACCTGCCATTGCCCGTTTCATTTGGCATTTCAAACTTCCTTGCCCAGATCTGGTACCAAGGTGGCTTCTGCCAAGAACTGGCTGGTTCAAAACCACAGAAATCACAGCTCACACCCTGCTGTTGGCCATCAGCATTAACAGTTTATTTATTAGCAATTAGCCATTTTTCTCAGAAAACCTGTGTGACAAAGGCAGCTCCACCATATCACCTACACCTACCTACACCTATCACCTACACATACACACTCTTTATTTATCTATCTACATATTCATCTGTATATATCACATACACACACAAACATGTCACCATGAAGGCAGCTGGAATTACACATACAGTAGCAATTCTGCCTGTCCCCAGTGCTTCTTGCTGTCCCATCTACCTGTCAGCAAGGACTGTGCCTGCAATCAGGCATGAAGTGACAACTTGTCAACCTGTCATTGTACTGAGCCCAGGAAAGGAAAGCCAGAAAGTTTTATCTATTGCACATGGCAAGAAAAGGAGAGCAAAGAAATCTGAAAACTGCAGTGAACTTGGTGTAACAATTAAAAAATGTAAGAACACAAAATGTTTTAAGTTTTAGGAAAACTCCATAACCAGACCAAGGTCAACAGGGAAAACCAACCAACCAAACTGAAAACAAACCAGCCACCTACAGGGTGTTAATAATGTTTTGCATGCTGAAAAGGGAGATGTTGCAGCTGATCAGCTGACTTTGGCTGATGAACTTGCCTATGGAAGAGATCTAGAGTAAACTGCAAAGGCACACATGATCCCACAAAAAAACCACCAAAACCCAGACCACTTAATCTGAGAAAGCTATGTTATTTCATATAAAAATCAGAGAAGTCTGAAAAGACTTATTTATTCTATAACATTTACCTGTGTAGAAAACACTTGAACTAATCTAACTGCAAAAATTCCTTTGTAAAAATAAGACTGAAGAGCATCACCTGAGAAAGGCTGAAGCTGCAAGTGCTTGTGAATGAGTTGCCAGTGCCATTGAAATGTGGTGAAAGTCTCTTCCACTGCTTTACAATCATCTTTTATTAATCAGCCCAACAGCACATGGCAAAAATAGAAATCTGCCTAGAAAACTGGCACATATGGGAAAAGCTCACTCCTGGTTGTTTTATTTTAAACAAACCCTACAGTAGCTCCCATTGTTTGTTTGTTTTTCCCCCCAGACTAGACAGCATGTGGCTTATGAGCCACACTGATAGATGTGATAAAGCTCCTGCCAGATCTGATTGATGACGGCACTAGGAAGTGCTGTGAAGGTCACTGTGTAATTCTCTCTTTGCAGCTGCTCCTGGCAAAAATGGTACAGGAAAATAAAATCTGGATCCGCTAATTGCTAATAACAGGGAAATTCCATCCTCACCTTGCCTTCTCCTCACTTCCAATTTCTAACAGGGTTGCCATAAGCATGTGTAACAGATGAGAGACCAGATAAGTTTCAAAGAGATACTTAAGCATCCTTTAATGGACCCCCCAAAAAAATCTATCCACAGCAACTGGCCAAATATTGAGCCTTTACACTTTGAAGACACTGCAGAGTAGTTTAGCATGAGAGCTGTGTATGAAAGAGCTTTTACTGTTTGCTCTTCTGCAGAACTGAGATAACATACCACTGCATATTCCCTGTGAAGGAGCGCTATCTCTGATAATGTGAATATATGCACTAAGCTCCTTTCCCAAAGTCTGTTCACTTTAAATGAACAAGGCAAGCATGCTCACTAGAAGTGGCTACCAGCAAGCCACAGCATCAGTCAGTCCAGTGGGACACCAAAATCCTCTTTTTCATAAATGTTGAGATGTGATGAGGACATTGATAAGACACTTTGGGGAATTCACAAGCATGATATAATGACAGTCCCCTAATGAATAATATATATTCAGTGTAACTCATAGAAATTACCTCACACACAGTGTTGTATTTCTCAGGGGTAAGTCGTTGTTATCTTTGAGGCATCAGCTACATTACAGATTAAATTTGACACCACTTGTGTACACTTTTCTGGCACTATTAAGGGATGGAAATATTTTTATTCAGCATTTTGTACTAACAAAGATTTTGGCACAATATGGCCATTACCAACATCTGTCTTAGAGAGAGTCTTTATCACTCAGCTCAAAACTGCATAATGGCAGAGAGACCTTGGCAACAGAAATCCCCCAGATAGTCAAAAAATCCCACCACTATGTCACCATAAAAGGAATAATACATTGATTTTTTCCCCCCTTTTTCAGTTTAGGAAAGAGATACAGAAAAGACAGGCCTATCAGTTTGCTCCTTGTACCACCATCAATATTTAAAATACCAGTGTAAAGAGCAGTATCTGTACAAGATCCAACTGATTAAAAAAAATCCTCTTAGGAATTTCTTTCCTAGATTTCTTGATGAACACTGACAAAATATACAATAGATATTGATTTATCCTTTTCACAGCCTCCTGTATTCTCCAAGGCATGCCCTAAGAGAGGTAACCACCAGCAGCTCATTTGGACATTGCTGTGTTAAGGGTGCTCAGCACCTCTGGCAGTCAAACTTTACTACACACATTAAGTCAAGACTGACTTTTTATTAGGATGGCAAAGGGAAAACTGATGGCAGTTCTGCCATTCAGGTTTTAATTTCTTGCCATATCTCTGGAAAATAGAGATTATGTCCCAAAACACTGTTACCTGCTATGAGATATCCCTCACTGCACAAACCCAAGTTATGTTCGTGTAATACTGTTCATTACCATTACTCACAGCAGTGTGTGTGTTATGACCTGGAGAGTTACAAGTTAACTTCTGATCACACAGTATCACAGAACAAGTTAACTTCTGATCACAGAGTATCATAGAATGGTTTGGGTTGGGAGGGACCTTAAAGATCATCAAGCAGAGTAAGAGCAATTTAATCTAAGCAGAGTGTTTTAGAGCACTGATGCAGTACAAATGGCAGCCCTCCATGTGTGCACAGATAGGTTGGTGCTGGTGTAACCCCTGCACTCTGAGCTCAGGGTCACCCCCGTGCCATTGCAGCTCCATGTCTCCTGTCTCCCTACCTGCCCATGCTCTGTGGACAGACTGTTCTCAGCGTGGCTTCACACAGACACTCCCCAGAAAGACATCTGATATGGTCTTGAATACTTAAATTGCTCTAAGGTCAGCTTAGGGTGCTTCATAGTAAGAAAACAAATTCCTAAAACTAATTCCTCCTAGACAACCCTTATAGATGGAGGAGTACACTCAAGATCTGGCTTTTTCAGTCCTTCACTAAAAGCTCTCAGTACCTGTAGTCCTCTGGCTGACTTCCACATTTCTATTACTCTTGTTGGGTTTGACTATGAAGAGTTCAACTGTGAGCCTAAGAACACTTTACATTAGAAGTACATTAATCTGGAATAATACCTTCCAAGTGTGTAACAAGTCACCTGCCCAGCCCAGACAGTTTCTACACCAGATGAAACACTATTTGTCAGTGAAGTGATGAGTCAGGGAAGTCAGAACCATACCAGTAGCTAGGTGTCACTCACATCTAAAACCAGTTGAACTGCATAGCTGGAAGGGATGCATAATTTTTTTGAAAAATTGCCACAGTACGCTTTACTGTGACTAACCCGTAACAGCATAGAGTGCACCAAACTGCACAGGAGTTTGGAGGCACAAGCCCTTGCATCCCACCCTCCCACCTCAGCAGGAAATCTCCTGCAAATGAATATGAAGTACATCCTCCTCCTCCTCGACCCCTCCTCAGGAGACAAAGAGCACAGCTTTGAACAAAGCAGTTAACCAGGCGGGCTCCTGGATACCACACTCCCACTGACTGACCTATCAGACACTAAACTTTGGAAAATGGATGGAAATTAAATCAGCTGCAGATAGCATCAACCAGCCCTGGACCGCTGGCTCTTTGTCCTGAGGCAATGTCACAAGAGAGACAGGCAATGTCACAAGGGAGATGGCAGCAAGCAGCAGGGCAAGACTGTTCCTGGTCTCACAGCAAGTTGTCTTTGCACCACTGAAAGGAACTGCACAATTAGTCATACGTGTACCAAACACAGCCTGTCCCACTGAGACTTCAATATTTGATTTTTGGGTTTTATGTCTCAGACTGTATCTCTTCAACTCTGAGAGCTTTACGAGAGGAAAAGGAAAATCATCCTTCACTAAGATTGTAAAATTTTTAAATGGTGTGAGTGGTTGATCTATTGAAGTCTTGCATTTTACCCCTTCCTCGTTGGCAGTGCTTCAGTAATGCAATTTCAACCCCACAGACCTTCAAAATCTCTTCAACTAAAAATCAGCCCAAGACACAGATACACAACATAACACTTCTTTTGATGATGAATTTCCTAGAAAGCACCAAACAGTGCCACATATCACCAAAGGCAGTGAGTATCTGCTCATTGTTCTGTCTGCCGGGTTGTCGCTGCAATCACTGGCTGGCACACAAAGAAAACTGCAGGTCCTTCTTTTTCAAATCCATTTCCAATTCTTCTTAAACCCATGTGGTGCCCTATAGCCCCAGAAAGACAGGATGCTCTCATTCTGGCTCTAATGCAGCAATTGCTCCTCTTTTATATCAGTTTTAAGAGGGAAAATGGTTTGTTCTAAGCAAGAAAGTAATTGTGCAGTTCTTCCCACGGAAACCACCAGGAGGCATAAGGGATGACGGAAGGGCACCAAGTGCCCAAACAAGAGAGCACTGATGGATAGATCCATCTGGCTGCCAAGCTGTTCTCTTGTGCCCCTGCACCGACCATTCCCAGAAAAGGTTCACAATACTATTATTTTCATGAACGAAAAGAGTGGCCCTGTAACACTCGGAGCAAACAGTAGCAGAGCACCTGCGAGGGAGAGACTCTAGTTATGGAATAACCATTAATTGTTATGGATACCTCTGAGAATTGAACCAAGCCATGCCATGACATTTTTTTCCCATGGAACAAAACAAAGAGCTGCACAAAGAACAGCAGAATCTGTCATCTTAAGAAGCACTGGACTGAAGCACATTATTTAACTGGATTTCTCTGGCTTTGAGATTTCCCATTTCATAGCTGGATCTCAGCTGCAAACTTCAGTAATACAATAAACAGAACCGGCACAGGCACACCAAGTGTTTGCATCAAACTGATCATAAAGGATCCAGAGGGGGCATGAGCTAAATAAATACTTCTCTGTTTCTCACGTGTGCCTTGTCTTGCCTTTCAGAGTGTGCATTTACTCGGCTGCACTGTCCTTTAGGGCAGGTGAATGCCGAGGGATGCCTGCCTGAATCCGCTCACCTCCTGCCACTCCAGAGCTTTCAGCTTATGCAGCGACTCCTGCTTTTGGCAGTGTATCTGGCTCTTTTGCCGCCCATTATTTTCCTACCGCCTAAATCTTTGGCAAGTTTCCTCTAACCCTTCAACACAAGACACATACCGCGCGTAGAACCGACAAACTTGAGTTTCCAAAAACCCTCTCAGCGGAAGGAATGGAACCACGTCGCTGTGCCCGGTCCCCCCCAGGCTCCAGTGGCAGGCTGCTCCTCAGCTCGAACCTCCTTTGGACAGGAAATCCAGGAGGGCTCGGCCCGGGAGGCCAGCGGGCTGGATCTGGAAAGATGGTTCTGTTCTGACTGACTCCAGGACTGTAACATGATGCAATCCCTCCGCTATGATGAAACAGGATCAAGTGGCCAAGCCTACAGGGAGACCACCTCTGCCCACCCCAAAAGGCAGAAAATAAGGAAGCTCGCAGTGGTACAAAGCAGCAGCGCGGCTGCCTGGCCGGTGCCTTTCCCGGGAGGGGATGCGAGTTTCGGGATGGCGGACAGAGGGCTGCGCTCCGGAGGCTCTCAGCCGGTTCCTGCCCTCTAAAGCCCGGGCAGTGGCCGCCGCCGCCCGACAACCGGGTTCCCTCCCAGCTCTTTCCATGTGCTGCTCCCGGCCAAGAGAACGAGTGAGATTTTTTCTATTTTTTTTTTTCTTTTTGTTTTTCCCCCAGTAAGCCCACAGCTTTCCAAGCACGGGGCTGCCTGGAGCAGCAGCGAAGCAGCTGCTGAAAAAGCCCATTCTGAATCCAGCCCTTCCCCTCCCTCTCCTTCCCTCCCGCTCCCCCTCGGCCCGCGGAGCTCGGCAGGGATGCTGCCCGGGCGGGCGGGCGCCCAGCGCGGCCGGAGCCCTCCTACCTTCGCGGCCGTCCCGCGGCGGCTGCCGGCACAAAGCGGCGAGCGCG
The DNA here is from genome assembly GCF_021018805.1 of Prinia subflava. Lineage (NCBI taxonomy): Eukaryota > Metazoa > Chordata > Aves > Passeriformes > Cisticolidae > Prinia > Prinia subflava. The sequence goes on along the minus strand of NC_086253.1, from coordinate 10,512,093 downwards.
GCTCCTCCCGCGGCTCCTCCCGCGGCCCCGCTCTGCGGAGCGCAGCCGGCGCCGCACCGCCAGGGGACGGCGGGGAGGGAGGGCACGGCGGGCGGGGGCGGCCCGCTCCCACCGCCCCCGGGCCCGGCCCGCCCCGCGGGGAGGGGACAGCGCCGAGGCGGAGCCAGCGGAACAAAGGCGGGGGAGCCGCAGCAGCCCCCGGGTGCGGGGCGGGACGGGGCAGGTGCGAGCAGCAGCCCCCGGGCAGGGGCAGGTGAGCCGAGGCGCGCAGTGCGAGGCAGATGCTGGCAGATCGACCTGGGCTTCTTGCTCCAGAGTAAAGCCTCCCCGGGGTCAGGGGGTTGTTCCTCGAATAAACGCTGGAATACTGCGATACCACAGCGGGAGCCTCAGTGCAGCCCATGCCCTCCCCATTCCTGCCCAGGAGATGCTGTGACCCGGGCACTGAGCACTGGAGGAATTACAGGGATTTGGGGCATAATGGGCATGTCTGCATTTGTCTAAAATTTAATCTCTTTTTTGAAATGATGTAAAAATCAAGTACAAACCAAACACAAATTTAACACCTGGTTCCATCGTCTTAGTTTAGCAGAAACTGGAAATCTGAGGTCACAGTAGAATGTCACTAAAGAACATTAGTTAAGGCGACTTTGTCTTGAGTCCAGCTGGCTGTCAGAACTCCTATCTTTAACTTCAGCTCTAACAGTTGGATGCACAAGTGTGCTCTTGTGAGAAATAGTTGGGGAATATTGGACATGCAAGTGCATAATTCCATACAAGCTTGTAGCTTACTTTGTACCATAGAGTATGTAACTTGTTAAGCACCTTGAATTTTGATTAATAAAATTTGGGTTACTCTGGCCATGTTTAATGTGCTCTTCTGTCCTGTTTCCTCATCCTTAGTCATTCCAAGAAGGTGATACCAAATGTAACAGGTTTGACCAGGGAAAATTCTATTTAGTCAGCATGTACACCGTGTGGCCACTTGGGATATGCATGAGTTCTCTGCAGCCTACAACAGGAGGGCTGAATTCAACAGCCCAATCTTTTCAACAAATATTACTTAGCCTAAAATCTCACTTTCAGCTCTTTTCTTTCTTGTATGCCTTTGGGTATGGGCAGGGAAGGACTTGCCTACAGGATGAGCTATTCCAGCAGCAGCCTGCTCCTACCTGCCTTTTTATATTCTCTTGTTGGGAGTTGGCAAGGCGGGGCTTTGGAGTACTTAGAAGTACTGATTTTCAGGCAATAGTAAAGTGCTTAGCTGGTCTTGAAGAAATTAAACCATAGCTCCTCTTCTCCACGGTTCAATTGCTTGCAGCTATTGCTCTCTTTGAGCTACTTAATTTGTATCATGACCTGTAAAATATGATCTCTAGGGAGAACAATCCACAGCCCTCGGCTCCTGTGGTGCATGCAGTATAATCTGCACAGAACCACTGATTTGTGCACTTGCAGTGAGCACTTCCAGTATTTGATGGCTTTACTGCCTCCAGTTTTTGGGGTTTTTTTAAATTAGTGCATACATCACATCAAGTAACGCCTCAGCCTCTGCCTGCCCTAAGATGTGCTGAGGTCTGTAAACAGCGTGTCTGGCTCTAGCAACACTTCAGTCTTTCCTCCACAGAAACATCCTGAAGAAGTTAGGAAGCTGATCAGCAGACAAACACAGATGAGAGAGAGTCATCACAAGACCAGCAAGAAAATAAGCACTTTATGCCCTCTGCTAGATATGTGAGATAACAAGGATTTGTCCTTAGGCAGTTGGAGAGATTGGTGGAGTTCATGTCTTGTGGTGGTAACTCCACGGGGACTAAATAATGGGCCATCTATCATGAAGACAATCATCAGACAGCACAAGCTGCTCCTCATGGGCAAACTCTCTCTCAGGCTGAAGGGCTCAAAAGGACTTTTTTCTTATTTGAATTCTTAGTTTTCACAATGCTACACTTCAAAATGGCATTAATCCCCTACTTTTTAGTTTGTACATATGTATTCCATAAGCTACATCAGCTGCAAAATACAGCTTCATGATTCATTGGATTTCTTGCCCATGAATCTTTAATGACACTATTTAAATACAAAATCTATATTATAGAATTAAAAAGAGCAGCATATAATTCAGCTAGAACACAATATCATCAAAATAAATCAAGTGATTCCTAAGGAATTGCTTGCATGGAAACTGAAGCCACATCATTAATAGGAAATCTGTGGCCCACAGTAACTGTACGTCATATTTTGCACCCAATAAACTTCTTAAACTTTTAACACAAAGTAACAGAAAGCAAATCTGTGTAAATGTCTCTATTTGAAATGCATATCCTACAGCTTGAAAAAGCACTTTTTAGCTTTAAGACCAAATATTCATGCAGTGTTCCAAACTCTCTTTATTCTCAATAATTCACTATACAGTTCCACTCTATCAAGGGTAACTTCATTACTGTAGAAATAATCTTCATAAGCTTTAGGCAGGACTTGTTGAAGCTTAGTCATGGGGATCCCTTATCTTCCTGCAATCTTCTTAGCACTGGTTATCACAAAAGAAAAGAAAATAATCAGAGCAAAGAAAAATAAAATAATCAAGTAGTCCCAGCACTAAGGTATCTAAAGAGAGTAGTAGAAAGCAAATAGAGTTGCTTACAAGACTGGGACTTTAACCATCAGATGTTGAAACAGAAACAAAAAAGTGTGTTGAAGCAGAAAAGTCATGACAATGACAGACCATATTTATTATCTTAAGGATATGCTTAAAAGAGTTATTTATGCATATTTTAAGATTTCTTTTTTCCCTCGGAAAATCAACATTGGATGAAATCTGAGAAACACAGGCATGAGAAAAAAATCTCCAACCATTTGTTGTGATTTATATCTTGTAAGGTACTCCAAGCAATTTGGATTTGGCTCACTTAAGTATAAAAAGGCAGGAAAACAGTACTTTAGGCATTTAGGAGTATGGGTCAGCTTTTAAAGATGCACTCAATTCCACTTCAAATATGCCTTGGACTGAGTCCATAACCTGACAAATCACTAGTTTAAGAGGCCCCAAAAACGCAGCAACATCCTACTGAGAAAACAAGAGAACCTATTGGATGCTGTAAGTGATGACTGGTATTCCCTGAAAGTCTGCTCAGTACTTTTCAATAAGACATTTCAAGGTGCCTGTACAAGATTATGTTCCTTTTTTTTTTTTCAGTATCTTAAAGTGAAATCATAGCTGTAAGGAAAAGCCCGTATGTTCTTGATATTGGTATCAGAAAGACTATGAAATAATTTGCATATTTGAATTGTTTTTTTTTTTTTCTTTTCTTTGAAAGGGGGGTTGAGCAGACAAAAACCAGCCTAGAATTGGCAAAATGTTGACCTCATGTGAGAGCCCACACTGCCCTGTGGCACTGGTGTGTCAGGAAGGGGAGGTGAGGCTCCCTGGAGCAAACCCTGCTGCAGCTGCCTCCTGGTGAGCCTCACCTCAAGGAAGGGTGAAAAGCAGGCAAAAACGCTGTGCAATCGGGGCTGTCAGGAGATGGAGTGACATTACAGCAATCGCCACTCTCTGCAGTAAAACATTGATATATTGATGGCAGGATATCAAAAGCAGGGGGCAAGGTATGGCTTTTTAGAACAGAAATCTTCTGTTACTTTGAAATCATAATTTCTCAGTAAGGAAAACATCACTGTTTCTGCAGTTGTCTCAGACATTCAAGGCATTTACAGACTAGGAATAAATGTATTTTACAAATAAAAAAAAAGGTCTTGATAAAGACAGGGTCTTTTCCCCTTTCTTATCATATATTGTGATCCTGTTACAGCAGAATCTATTGTAATTAAGAACCTAATACTCAGCATCTTTTTGATCTTTTTTAAAGAATATCATGAATTATTTCTTCTTGGGGCCAACAGAATTTCCAGGTCCGCTGGGGGGAAAAGTAATTATATTTCAGATACACTTGAAAAAATTGTTTCAGGAATCTTACAGTGCTGAGTACGTATTTGTCCCAAAAGGACTTATACAGCAGAAATGCCATTCACCTTTGGGCAAAAGGCAAATTTGAAAAAGTGTGCATTATAGAAACTTCAAGAGGAGAGATTATACTGCTTTTCCATAATGCACAGGCCTCTGCTATCTCCACACAGAGAGGTTGTCTGTGTAACACAACCATCTGCAGGCAAATTCACAGAGACGTAAATACCTTAAATCAGGTTCTTGATTTTGAATCAGGGCAAAGGAGGGAATATATAAAAAAGGATAATATACATTTTACAGAATCCTAATGTGCGAGTAAAAATAGTGACTTTCAACTTATATTCTTCTGTTTGAACTAAACATAGGCAAACAATCCTTCCGTCTGATTTCAGTTTTGGAAGAAATTCTGTATAACCTGACCTTTGCGCTCCAGTGCAGGCAGGAATGCCAGTGATTTCAGTGGGATTAGCATTTAGTTACTGACATTTTAAAAATGCCATGCTAACATCCTTTTATTAAATGCATATTAAACCCTCATAATCACTGAAAAGTAGCTCTGCCTTTGGGTATCACTAACTTGAAAAAAAAATCCTATTCTTGTAATTTTACTTATAAATTTAAATTTTATATTAAAGTTGAATACAACAGGGGAAGATTTCCTCTAAGTCTTGCCTCCTTGCCCCTGCTTTCTTTGAATTCAAGCAACTGGGCCAAAAATGGAATCCTATGGAAAGATAAATTTTAGCTTCTATTCTGTATTTCTATTGTCCCTTGTGCCATTTACAATGGATTAAATTATTTCAGTACTCTTTGATTATTATATTTATTGCACTATAATCAATTATTATACTTTAAAAAGGGATTAAGACAAAAAAAAACCCAAAAAACCCCAAAAACAAACAAACAAACAAAAGAACTTAAAGAATTTGATCCTTATACAGCAACTCATACAGTCCTCCTGGCACTTCTATATGTCAAAAACTAATTGTCAGATGAAAAATGTCTGATATAAAGCTGGGAAAAAATTGGGAGCTCAAAGTGTTTATGCTCCACATCCATAACTTGAGAGATTTTTTTTTTTTAAGGCTGACTAGCAAAATTGTCAATGACATGAAGAGTTTTAACCCTGTTCCTCAAGTGAATTATTCCAGGTCAGAGAACTGAAAGGAAGTTCAGACAGACCATTAACAACCTCAGCTGTTTAATTTGCTATCAATCATGGTGCCTTCTTAATTATTAGTTAATAGAAAAAATTTATAGTAGTAGTGTGAGAAATAATAATGACTCATGTCAGAGTTCAGAGTTGTGTCCACTTGGATGGAAAAAAAAACCCCAGCAATTTGCAAGAGTGAGGTTAGGTCAACCAAGGCATCAGCATAATGTAGATTTGTAATAAAAAAACTCAAAAACATTCTTGGTTTTCTTCTCCCCTCCACCCCCTCCACCAAAAAAAAAAAAAAAAAAAAAAAAAAAAAAAAAAAAAAAAGAAAGAAAAGAAAAGAAAAGAAAAAGTTATACAGTTATAGTGCTTGACATAACATGGCAAATAGGAAACCTTTATTGAGTCAGACCTGAACACAGGGTGCAATGGGCTAAGACAAATTTGCAAAATCACGGGCAAAGAAAGTTTTTATTCTTGAAAGAAATAAAAAACTTTGCAAATTTTAGTGGAGAGAGGAGGTAGAGGATATAATAAAATAATGTATCACAGCAAATGGACAAAACAGGTGGAGAGCAAATCATCCATGATACAAATGTAACCAGGTTCAAAACCAGAAATCAACTGTATCCAGACTTGTAACAAAAAGCAAATACATAATACATAATAGCCCAAATGATGATACATTTACCTGTGTGGGACACATTGCTTTTGTCAGGTTTTCCTCTCCTCCTGATGGCTCCGGAGCTGCCGCCTGCCCGGACCGGCAGGGAAGGACTGGCTGCTCCCAGCTGCTGCAGACGCTGCCCAAGCACTGCAAACACACAGAACCTACCTGCTTACACCTGTGTGCCTGTGTGCACCGACACCAAACACCGAGGGGAGGGAAGAAAAGGTCCTAAACCATGAGAAGTAGCAGCATTTAGAACTAACTTCTCTGAGCTGTAGCTCACAGAGGTGTGGCTGTGAGGAGGGAGTTACAACCTGCTGCAATTACACCACAAAGTGCAGTCTGCTGTGGGCTCTTCATTACCTGGGAGTTGAATTACTGAGATCTTGCTTTTCATGGCCATGAACTTTTACTGGGTACTACCCTTTCTAACATGGCTTTTCACAGACTACAAAGACTCAAAAAGCCTGAGCCAGCACCTTCCATGAGCCTTTAAGAATTTAGCCATATCTCAGAGGCAGCTTGGATATATTAAGGAGGGATGCAAGCCTCCAGTATAAATTTACATGTACAAAAGAGTTGCATCTGTCATTGTGATATTAATAACAGTCATCTTGTTGGTTGTTTTTGGTTTCTTTTCGGATACTCAAGATATATGAAAAATGACAGACACAACCGTGACCCATCAAGAAATCACATTGGTCAAAGGAAGCTTATAAAATGACCCTGTCCTTTTCCTCACACACAAATCAAAGGGGCAGGAGAATATGGATATAAGGACACTCTGAAGCTCATGCACCAGAGTTGAGTGCCAGACAGAAGTGCCTGGGATCTCGTCTAGCTCATCTGCAAATAACAGAACAGCATTTTCCTGCAGATATGTGAAAAGGTTAGTCAAATAATTGGTCTGTCTTGGTCAGACCTGGGAAATGTCAAATACATGGCTCCTCAAAATCAAAATGCAGAATATAAGAACAGCCATCTCTCTTGGTCTGAAATGTATCTTTTTTGCTCATGTAAAATTAGCCTTGTCTTGGAGGATTATTAGATTCCAGGTACTGTCTCACAACTATGTATTTTCTTGTTTCTGCAATTACAGGTTTCAGAGTTCTCCCCTGAACCATGAGGAAAAGAAATAGCAAAAGGTCAGACAAAAATGTCCAGGCTTCTCAGACAGCTATAATGGTAACCTGGCATGCCTGGTTTCCTATCTGGAATTGTTGGTCAGATATTCCTTCATCAACCACAAACCCCCCCATATTCCTTTGTCTCAAAGACTGTGATGATGAAATGCTGGCTCTTTCATTGCTGAGTTTGAGACATGTCTTCTTTAAAATACATGAGGTGAGAATTAGGTCATACATAGGGTTGACATGAGCAGCTGAGACATTCAGCCCAGATCCAAGAATGAAAATGAAACCTCTGACAGAATTCCCCTGCTTCTTGTATACATATCAAAATAAGTTTCTCCAAGAGCTATATGGATCCTTTTGAGCTGCATAGCCACATCCATACTTACAAAAATGCTGAAAGGCAGCATGTCCTTGAAAATAAGACTATAGAACAGTAACTTAATAACTCTAAAGAGCATTATCTGAAAAACAGCCTACGATTTGTCGAGACTCAGTTTTTTACTGCCAACACCAGACCACACTATCAGATGGAACATTCTGGCAAAGTCTTATCTCATTACTCTGAATGCCTTTTCCATTTCATAATGCTGTATAAGATTAGCATATGGAACCCTATTAAAATAAACCTGAATATTTACTAGGCATATGTCAGTCTATCCACATTTAATTAGACACTCAAAGTTCCTGAAAGAAAACTACATGACTGAAATTCCAATTTGCATTTTTTATATGGGAAAAACACGATAGATTTTAGAAACAGAAATCTTGTATTCTCTGGTATACCATGGTCTGGTTTATGGAGTTTAGGTGAGGTACAGACAACTTAGCAGTGAAGTAAATTACAATGCTACTCCCTTTATGGCCGTTTTACACTGGTATATTTGGCTGATGCCAAATCCAGCACACAATATCATACTGTAAATATGAATTTAGTTAGGCTAGAGAGCATAACTGAATAGGTCACTGCACCATATGACAGCAGATGCTTTAAATATAGAGTGAAATGCTGGCATATATATAAAAAATGAACAGCTTACCGAGCTGTGCCACCTTTGCACAGAGCGGACATCTACAGAGCATTTCAAACTTCCATGGAAATGGAGTAAGGACACACAAGAGTACTTGTTCATCTAAAGTCAGCAAAGGTTTTGTGTATGGAAGCCAAAATTCCTTTTTGGTTTTGGCTGGTGGTAGGAATGTAAGTTGATAAACTGACTGTCTTCTAAAACATTTTTGCGTGTTTGGCACTGAATGCATGCCTGTTTAGTGACTAGTGTAATGAACACAAAAAATTACTGTGTTAGGGAGTTTTGTGAGATCTGTGCAACTCAAAGTACTTTCCTGATTGCTTGAAAGTGATTTGGTAACATGGTCTAGGAACTACCAGTGGTAGTTCAGATTGGTATTCCACAGACTTGGTAAAAACTGGATTATTTTCCCCAACAGACTGTAGACACAGAATTAATTTCATCCAAGATCAGACAGTCTCCAATGTGTACTTCTGCAGAGGGATTGCCTTTCTTTACATTCAGTGGACGGGAATATGATAGGGGCAATTTATCTCACATTTTGAACATTAGGATGTGAATGAAGAGCATTTTTCCCTTCCCTGACCATAAAAGGAAGCACAGAATGACAAAGGAGATCGTCAGCATATATACAAAGAGGAAGGGATACAATTCCTAATAGAGTTGGGCATTGTGATAAGAACTGATGCTCTTGAGCTAAAAAATCTAGATGGGGGTATATAAAACAAGAGTTATACCTGATTTAACTCAGATAGGACAGAAAGGACAAAGCCCTTTAAGAGCCACTTTTAAGGCTTGACATTATACCAGTTGAACTGTCTCAAAACAGTGTAAATGGGTCAAACAGCTCACACGAGCTCACCATCCTCACCTGTCATCAGCCACACATCTGCTGGTGCATAAAACACTAGAGCAGCACAGAGCTGTGACAGCCTGTGGAGCTCAGTGATGCACTTTTCCTTACAGCACACGTTGAATCCTACACCAGTACAAAAGCTGCTGTGGTTAAGAAATTTTCAAATTATTTATGAAAATCCATACTGAACCTGATCTGCACGCATACGTGGATTTCTTTGATCAACCTATGATTTTCTTCATCACTCAGAAGATGCCTGTAATCAATATGATGTCCCAGGAATGTGCGGATGAGAAGAGTGGTCATTGCCAAGGTCAAACTTCCTCATAATAGTTCTCCAACCAATTGTTCTCCTGGATTTAGTTTTTCGCTGTTGCAATGGGCCCTGCTGGTCACATTTAGGACTGGCCCATTTCAGTGGGCTGCCAGTTTTCACAGAATAATGCAGCAAGCTGTCCTGAGGTTGAGGAGCATTATGGATGTGGTGTACCTGTGATGAGGAGCTGTCATTTGAAACTGGCTAATGGTTCTGTACACAGCCTGATGGTTCTGTACACCACCAGGGAAGCAACTTTTGTTGGGTGAGATGTAGCAGTTGCTTTATGCATTGCTTAAATCAAGACCAGCTTTACAGTAACTTGACATTCAGACACTCAATGCTCTCCTCAGTGAGCAAATTTAATGCAAATTAGATATTAATTACATTAATATCACAGGAAAACCCTATGCAGAGCAGCAATGTGATCTAAAAAATTATACACACATTAGCAAAGTCATTCAGTTATGTCTTTGTTTTAATGATTTTTTTTAAACATTTGTATCATCAGACAAAACATTTATGTCATGAGAAAATATTTATTTCCAACAGCATGGACTTTGAATGTTAGTTGGAAGAAGGCATGTTGAATGCTATGATTTTTCCACTGCTGGGTCAGTTGAAATAGTGTGTTGTAGTGCATATATTAACCAGTTACCTTAAGGAAATGCAAAAAGACAGAGTGAAGTAGGAGGTGAGTACAAACATCCAAGGCAGTAAAAATGCAGAATACTGACACATGGCTGAAAAATGTACTTTTTGTAATGCTCATTTAGTATCACACAAAACTAGCAACTCACTTTAAAACATTCTTTGTCAGCAACCATACCTCTGACCAAATGAAACTATTAAATTTAATACAGTCTTTCAGCTGGAAGAGAAATTAAGGTCTAACACTTATATCAAATGCTTAGATTCTGTTAGCTTTGCTTGTTATTTAAGATAGTTTCAAGGTACTGCACCAGTATCACATAGTTTGTTCTTTTTTCAAATTGATTTGTACAGAAACATGCAAATAGTAATGCATGAGGGTTTTATGTATTTGATTCTAATTGTCTGTATTACTGATAGAGCACACCAAGCTTTTTTGTTACATTTTATGCTGAACTGTTCCACTTCCACATCTACCAAATGCCATCACAGTTCTCATGGCTTACTGTGTAAAGCTGGAGAGTTGAAAAAGTAAGAATGCCTTCACTTAGGACATATATTAATGAAAATAATTCTTGTATAGATAGATATATCTATCTATATAGTAATTAAGATTACATGGTCTTTTATCAGCATGAAATGTAAAAAAACCATTCTTCAAACACCCCAAACTAGTAGGAAAACAGAGTCAACTGGCACAATACACTCTTAAACCAGTTTTGTATAAGGCTTCAGTTTTCCTGATGAATGGGACTAAATCTTAGTAGGTCTGTATACATTTTAGTAACTATAACCCTTTTATGTCACAATATATTCTTAATAAAATAAAATCTCTGGTGTTGTAATTAAAGATAGCTAGTTACCTTCTAGACAAATATGATCTTTTTAAAGAGTACGCTGTGTTTAAATATAAGAAGTAGAATTAAGGTGCTTCCATATTTCTGCTTTCATTCTTAAAAAGTACCACGGATAAACAATTGCAATAATTGCTTGCAGATATGCGTTTCTTTGGCTTTTACCATATTTTTAATAGCATCTGATCCCCCGCTGGAAAATTTCTATAGTAATTTCTTAATTGAATCTGTAAAAATTGTATTACAAAACTGAATGGAACAAAATGTTGCATGCATTTCCTGCATACAGCTACACTTTCCTTCCTTCCTTTCAGAATTTCCATCTGCATCAAGCAACAAATGCAAGCAACAATAAATTTAAAGCTAGATTTTTTTTTTGCACATTGTAAACTGGGTAGGATCAGGAGTTACTGACAAAACCAGCTGGAAATGCAAGATTAGCAAATTCTCTGTATCCCAACACATTACCATCTAATCTGTCATGTTTCCCCGACACATACTAACACAATGAAGCTGGACAATGGTTCAACAGCAAGTGCATGTGATAGTTCTGGCAAGACTATTTTTGTTTTGATTAAGCACATATTTTATCCGGGAGGGTTTAGAAAAGCAGGGCCTTTTTCTTCAGGTCATTCCGCTTCCAAAGTGCCAGACGATCAAATTCCTCAATACTCATTTTGAAGACTTCCTGGAACTCTTCAGGGGACAAATGCCTCTTGAAAATGAAAATACAAATGATATCATTAAGCTTGTCTGTGCACAGGAATATTTCTGCCCTAAGTTTTAAAACACACCACAAAATAAAGCATTAGGGTTTGCATTTAAATTCCAAAATTGTTTCTGGAAAAGACAGCATCAAACCCAAATGAGCTCAGAGTAGCTGGGAAATGAAATTATTGATGGCAGTAGTGACTTTTGAAAAAAGTAATCTTTTCAATATAGTTCTAACTGAGCAGAAGCTATGTTTTTTGGAAAAAAGAATGTTTATCCAGGGTGCCTAATAACAGAGCACACTGAGACAAATTCAAGTTATTCCAGGACTTTAAAGAGATTGATAACAATGTAATTTTAGAGTTGGATTTGTTTTGGCTTGATCTTTAATGAGAGCAGTGGACACCACACTGGTCCACTAATAGCAACCTTGTAACAAAGGAGAGAGCATACTGCTAAATTCTGAAATCCAAAATGTGCTTATCCATGGGGAGAGACTCTACTCAGAAGTTCAGGCTGGATAAAGTAGGGGGTTTTTAAATGTTGAGAAATAGGCTTCTATTTGATGTTTGTTTTCATGCTTTAATATTAAAAAAAAAATACTGAGAAAAAGGGAAGAAATCCAACATAAAGAATTGGAAGGAAGTAGGATAACAATTCCCTAGCAATTATTAGCATCCACACAGAAAAGTAGAAAAGGTAAATATGGGAATGAATTTAGAAATCAAATTTCCCTTTCCATTTATTAACAAAGACTTCATCCTTATAATGTAATTTACTCAAGAAAACGAAAGAAACTCTTTGTAAAGAGTCATTATGTACAATTACTTTGAATGGTTATCACAGGTTCTCATTTCTTAAGAAAGGACAGCCTTGGTTTTTTTTCCCTTGAGATTCCACGTATTCAGAACAACAGTGACTAAGATCTTGGAACTGAGCCTTCATTTTTCATCTGACATATGACAGCAGCCCATAAGTGCTGCTCATAACATGGAACAAACACACCATGCATATTTAGCAAAGGAGATAATTTTTTGCATGAAAATGAGCAACATTTGACAATGTATTTTAGAAACAATCTCTCACTGACACAATTTAATTCTATTGGGCTCAGAAAGAAAAAGTAACTTCTCTCTGCAGTGGTTTTTAAGAATATTTTCCTGGTAATCCAGTGGACAAATGCAAGTAAGTTTAACTTTAGCAACTTCTTACAGCAAGGAGCATGTCTGTAGGCTGTAGGATTGAAAATAAAGTCTGGATGACCAAAGTGTTTAATATTTTATTTTACTTTCTAGATTGTGTATAAGACTTGAGACATCTCCTTACTCAGGAGAAAGCAGTGGCAAACTGTAGTTCCTGCTCAAAGAGAAAATGAGCAAGTCTATATCCCCTTGCAGGTAAAGTTAGCTTGCCAACCTTCCAAAACCATAGAAAATTACATATGACTTTAAAAGAGTATATTTTCACCATTTTTCTTTTCCTGAGGTAGTTTCCACCATGTATTATGAGAAGCTTGCTGCAGTCTCATCAGATCTGTTCCAGCACTGAAGGTCAATGGAGGAAAACTCAAGGAGCCCTAAATCACCCCTTTCCTCCGGGGTGCCAAACATTTGCTACATCTTCCCCTGCTAATGAACCGTGCCACCCATCTCAGGACAAGCTGTGCAATTTCCCCTTCCCTCTCCAGGGTTGCACTTTGCCATTTATCCCTTTGCTTTGCCCTCAGGCTTGGTGAGCTTTCGATCCACACGCAGCTATCCAAGCCAGAATGAATTCGCTGTGCACTGTGCTGCTCTGCCTGTGCCCAGATGACACCGCCTTCATTCTTTGTATACATTCATTTTCTATTTCTTACACCTAAGTTTTGTTTTATGACAGCACCATTTTTTCCTCCTCACAGAAGGTCTCATTTGGTGCTGCCTGGTCTAAAAGCAGGTGACAGTTTCCAGCCCAGGGACAAAGTGACTGAGATGGGGAAAGTATAAGCTCACTTATTTCCACATCCATTCAATTAGAGACTTTCTTTGCTTTTCATTTCCTTCCACATATTCCCTCATCTCAAGGACTAACAAACTGACTTCCATATTAGCAGTTTCTTACTCCATCAATGCTTTATCCACATGCAAAAATAGTTCTGGTAGAAGGGAACATTTTCCCTTTTGCCTGAACTCTCTCTGAGAATGCCAGTTTGTCCCCAGTGTAACATATTTCCTGCTGCTGTCCCTGCATCTTAGAAGATTTCATCATACCCTTCTTAAGCACCATGGGCTCTAGATTTGGGACTGACCCTAGAAGCAGCAATGACTTAAGTTCTGTCTTCAAATTTGGAATAAAACCTCGGTCCCAGAAAGATGTCATGGAACCGGCAAGGCTTCAGATAAAAATAACAGAAGTAATCATGGGCGGCAGTTTGATTTATGAGGAAAGACTAAAAGGCCTAAGCATGTCTAAGCTCAGCCAAATGATGACTAAGGCAAAATATGGTAATATCTACAAGTATTTGAAGGGTCGAAACACCAGGGGAATATACCAGTGTGAGAAGTTTATGGTCATTTTTTATACTTTCCTGTGTATATGTGGTGCTAAATTTTGTCCACACTACTGTTGGGACTTTCCTAACAGCTTTCTTTAAAGCTTAAAACCTAGAGCTTTTCCCAAACCTAAAGGCAGAAAAAATACACCAGTAAGATTTCCTGGACTGATTAATTTTCCTTCTCAGCTACTGGAATATTAATTTGTCTTAACTGAAGCGTTACCTTCTCTCATTAGTCAAACAAAAGAAGGGAAATTGAAAACTATGAGCAGGGAATATGAAAGATATTAATCTTGAGGTATGAGAGAATATGTGTGAAGCTATGCTTTACAAGGCCAAGAACATGATTTCCTTCTTCTTTTTCAGTAATGGATCAGCTTAAAATATCCAGCTATGTAAATAATGCATCACTGGGCCTTTTAAGGAAGGAATGGCCAAATTTACTAGTAAAAGCAACCTTCATTCCTTTTTTTTACTAGAGTTGGCCTTGTTTACATAGGAAGTCTGGGTGTTTTACAGTGTGCTAGCTAGTGATTCCTAATTCCCTTTGTGACAGTTTGGCCATATTCAGGCAGCTTAACTCAGTCTCTCTCTGCTCTGCATCAACAGCAAGGCTGGGCACGCTGCAGACACTGAGGAGAGCAGAGAGGACCTCCCAAGGTCCTGTTGTGTCCACACTCTGAACTCCCTCTATCTAAGTGAGGTCATTTTGGAAGCTGCATAATGATGTTAACATGATGCTATCTGAAAAACTTGCTAAAAGATAAGCAGTTTAAAGATGATTCTTCACTACAGTGACTGCTATGCTGGACCTCACAGCATCAGAATATCAGCACCTGTTACACAGTTAAGTGTGATATTCCTACAACAGAAAGGACTATGGCATCATGCAGTTTTGATAAAATTGTATTAAACTGAGGCTCTTATTAGGATATACAGAACTAAGCAAGGGCTGAGCTAAACCTCTCCACTGCATTGCAACCACTAGAACAGAAAATCCTCATCCTCTATGAGACATGAACATGAAAATGAGCAGTACAGACATGACCTCATTTTTTACTCTCTCAGAACAACAGCAATTAACTGCACATTCAAATACTTGCTCCACAGTGTTATCTCAGAAAGAAGTGCTGCTTTTCAATATAAATTAATGAGGCTTGTCTCCTTTTCTGTGGTGTGCTAAAAAGCCACTAATAATTTTAAATAGTTATAATCTTTATTTAATTCAATGGGATTTTTTCCCCAAGAATAATTTAGTTTTTAATGAAATTCAGAGATGCTCAAAACTAATACCTAGTGTCATAGTTTCACCCCAGCTGGCAACCCACACACTCATTCACTCACTCCCCCACTTGTGGGATCAGGGAAAGAATTTGAAGGGTGAAAGCTGGAAAACTCATGTGATGAGATAAAGACAGTTTAATAGGGAAAGAAAAGGCCACACACACACAAGCAAAGCAAAACACAGAATTAATTCTCTGAGCCCCTGCTTCCCAAGGGCAGGCAGGTGCTCAGTCATCTCCAGGAGAGCAGGAGATGGACGCATAGCAGTTACTTAGGAAGACAAAAATTCCCAATGTTCTCCCTTCCTTCTTCACCTCAGTTTATACACTGAGCATGATGTCACAAGATCTGGAATATCCCTTTGGTCAGTTTGGGTCACCTGTCCTAGCTGTGTTTCCTTCCAGCCTCCCATTCACCTCCAACTTCTCTGCTAGAATGGAGTATGCAAAGCAAAAAGGGGTTTGGCTCTGTGTAAACCCAGCTCAGCAAAACCAAAAACATCTCTACATTATCAACCTTGTGCTCAGCACAAATCCAAAACACAGCCCCATACCAGCCACTGTGAAGAAAATGACCCCAGCCAAAACCAGCACTCAGGAACCTGGCATTGGCATGACTAAGTCACAGGAAGATAAAATTGCAGCTCCCCTGCAGCCATCCTGCAGCACATGGTGACCTTTCTCCACAAGCATCTCTGTTCTGTGTCGGCAATTGCATGGGAGTCCTCATGTGAACACCTGCTGATGAAGAAAGCTCAGAGGATATCCTGCTTCCTCATGAGTCAACATTCCACCAATGAAAGAACTCAGTGGATGGCAGCAGGTAGAAAAACCAAGGTCCTAATTCCTGGAGGAATTTAAAACCTCAAGTTTGTTTCTCTTTTGCTCTTTGTTTTGCTAAATTCATGGGAAATGACAGCTGAGCACTACATTACCTTTGCTTGAATCTGTAGTGACTCTTCCAGCCAGTCTTTCTGAAGCATTATTGTGCACTCTGTTTTATACAGAGTCGTTTTAAGCAGCTGTCTACTTCAATTGATTTTTGTTCAAAGTCCTTGCAACACTTCCAACTTCTGATTCACAAAATCAGAAATAAAAACTACAGGATCTTCAGAGATTTCAGTATGAAAAATACTCAAAATAAACAGGGATTTATTGAAAAAGGCTTATTCAGACGTAAGTGAGCGTTCATGTAAATAACCAAGCCTTAGCTCTTCAAGTTGGTGCACAAGCTTTGCTGCTGAGATACAATCTTTTCCTATAGTAAGATTCAGGACTGCAGAAGTATCTCAACACTTAGAAAATAATAGCTTCTTCCCCTCTCCAGTTTTTCTCTTCTTCACTGCCCTTCAACTCCCTTCTCTCATGCCTCTCAAAGTCAGCCCAAATAAAACTCTCAAATGGCAAATCAAAATTTCCTGGAATTTTTTTCTATTGACTTTCGAATCCTCATTTTGCTTTCACAAGGTCTGCACTCTTCACCCCTCTTTCTGTTGCACTGCTGAGGCTCAGCAGGCGTTTCTAAGCCTGCTGCATGGCTAATTACAAAGCTGTGATTAGACATGTGCCACATTCCCAAGGCAGTATTGAATGTTATGCTCATCTAAGGCCTAATTAAGCTTCATGCTCAATAAATATTTGAAACTATTAAGCAATTATGTGATTGGGGAGGGAGAGTTAAGAAATGGCGTGAGTTGCCACCTAATGAACTTTAAAAGGGATCCAAAGATGACTAAGGCAGCTCTGCTGATCAGAGGATAAGGCAGGAGGCACTTGCAGTTACCCCAGATAAGGGCAATTAATGCCAACACCAACATTTAGAGCCCTTGTGCAGCCAAACCTTGCAGGAGCTGTAGATCCCCCTGTACACAGCAATGTGGGTCCCCAGAGAGGTTCCCAGGAAAAGCTGTGTAATAGCAGCAGTGAGGAAAGGACTCTGAGACCCTTCCCCCTGCCCATATCACCCCAAGCACCTCTCCAAGGCTCCTGGACCTGTGGCTGTGCCTCGTTCAGTATTTCAGGGTACCATGAAGTCTCACAGAGAAGCTGCATTACACTCAGCACTACCACTGCAGGATACTTCCAATCTACCTCCTGGGAAATATCACAAGGCACACAGAAACTCTTCTGTAGGAGCATTGTATACTCAGTGTTATTCCCAGCTGAGTCATCCACAAAGGTACAAACAGCTGGGACAATATAAGTATTTCTCTCAGGTATATGGATATATTATCTAAACAGCACACACAGAACATCTCTGATGATAATCTATGCCACCATCCTGTCATTCAGACGAGCTCCTTCATTACTGACATTGACATAAGTCATGGCCTCCTTGCTTTATGATGGCTGATAAAAAATGCTGCATAATTAAGAAAATAATTCATAAATAAAAACAAAACTTGGAATCCATAATAAATTATGAAAATATAAAGAAGATAATGAGTTTCAAAAATTTCATTTGTTTTAGGCACAAAACACCTTATTCTTCATGCAGATTTTCCAATTTCCCTTAGTTTGGACTACGGTGCACCTGTAATATAAACGTTCCACATCTAATCTCTGTTCACTCCTACAGTGTTTCCACTCACACATAAATTACTTTTCACATCATATCAGATCAATTCTAATGCGTATTTTCATTTTATAATGGCTGCTTTTGTAAAAGGCTTTGAAATCTGATATAAACATGCATCACTGATCACAACACAAGCACACGCCTAGAATGAGAAACACCACATGTACTTTTCAAGTTAAACAATGTGAAGTAGTTCTACTGAAGGCAGTGACCCTCACTTTCTCACCCCAGGTCATGAGCTTTATTGTGAAGTGAGCCTGTAACCTCACACCCAGCCCCAAAGTACAAACTGCACAACACACAGCACTCCAGGTTTGCTCTCGTTTTCCCCAGCTGAGCTCCAGAGGAGGTGGGACACACCATGCTACTTGTATGAATGACATCCACGAGCTTGGGCTCCTAAAAATTCAGGCTCAGTTACTGGAAACAAGTCCTAAAATGCTTGAAGCCCAAATGGCTGGAACCCAGGGTGATTGTTGAATGAAAAGTGGTGGAAAAATTGTTATCCCTAAAGCAAATCCAGACAAGCAGTTCCAGGAGGAAAAGCATGCTTGACTTAAAGTGAGTGCTCTGTTCAAATAGGACCACACCCATGTTTAAATCTCTCATTTCTGTTTACAGGAGAACAAGGTGGCAAATGAAAGTTTGCTACTTGACATTCCAGAGTACTTTTTCTTTAGGAATTGTCTCAGTTAAACAAAGGAACAGGCTCAAACAAAAAGAGGAATAATTTAGTTTCTGCTGCAATTGATAGGCATGAGTGGATAATGCTTTTAAGCTCTGACATTCAAAAGAAACAGCTAAAAAAACTAAGATACATTAAGATAAGGAAATCAAATGAAAACACTAAAACATGGTTTCCAAATGGAAAGTCCTAACTATATTATTTGCTTTCAAAACTACCAGCCTGTGACCACAAAAGAAATCTTATACTCTGTGATAAAAGCAACTGCAGAAAGAAAAAAAGTACAAATCTATGCAGTTGGGCATGAAATATCAATCTGAATGTGCAAGCACTGAACACACTGTTGTGACTGAAGAACAGACAAACAATATCCAAGCTAAGATAAAAGTATCAGGTGCATGCTTTTAGGAGCCCAAGGCTCAAATGATAAAGCTATTCAAGTACTTAAAAGAAGTTTCAAGATATTTGGAAGTGCTTGTAAGCCAAACATCCTTTGAGAAACAGCAGGTAAAGAATGTGTCCCATACAAAGGTGATGTGTTAGTCCTGAAAACTCAGGATGTAAGTTGTCCAAAATGGAGAAGTTTGGCCTAGGACACCTATATATTAACTGCTGCATTAAAAAAAAAAAAAAAAGTTCCAAGATAGATCAAATTGTCTATATTTTTTCAAATGCTATTGCAGCAAACACCAAATAATCCTTTTTGTAGCTATACTATATCTTCACAGAATATACCAATCTAGGAAAATCAGAGACTTAGAGAGGTCTTCAAAGCAGGCCCAGCTTTAAAGACCACGAAGACCATAAAGACAAACCCTACCATGTTCTTCAAGGCCTTGTCCAGATGTGTTTTGCACGCCTCCAGGGGCAGAGACTCCAAAGCCTCTTGGGCAACCTGCTCACTGCACTGCTCTTCCAGTGAGGAACATTCCCCTTATATCCAATTGTAATTTCCTTTCCTGCAACTTGTGACTGTTGCCTCTTGGTTTCCCAGTGCCCTTTACTACCAAGGTGAGCCGCTGGCTCATTTTCAGCTTGTTTTCCATCAGCATCATCAGCAACTTTTCCTCAGAGCTGTTCCCCCCCTCTTGTTCTGATGAACAGCATTACTTGGTCACAAGAGCAAGAACGTGGATTTATCTTCACCTAATTCCATGAAGTGTCTGTCAACCCTTCCTGCAGCCTGCCCAGGTCCCCCTGAAGAGAGGCTCTGCTCACTGAAGCATCAGTGCAGTTCCCTCAAGTTCATCTCACCTGCAGACACGGTGAGGGTGCAATTCCCCTTCTCCACCCAGGTTGTACAATCCACCCCTGTGTTCCTGCTTTATTGTTCTGCAATGTTATGTGAATGAACTTGTCCTTCACCATTTCCTGTTAGAATAGCTCATGGGCTCTGTTCATCTAACATTACAATGAACAGCACTGTGGGAGAGAGAAACTCCTAAAAAAATTCCTTGGCCAAATCCTTATCTACTGTAAATTCCTTGCATTTCTAATCAGCTTATACAAAAGTGAGATCCAGGCTATTTATTCAAAACCCAACATGCCAGTAATGCATTTAAAAATCAGCAGGCTGCTCACTATAACCAGTTCTTGGTGCTGCATGTATTAGTTCACTGTTGGCACAAACATCTCCTTGGAAGAGCACAAGGAGCTGGGCACTTCTGTCCCACTGCTGAGCTAAGACAAGCAAACAAAAACATGCTGAGTGTTTCTACGCTTAGTTACATGCACTTTTGAGGAAAGAATGACTATTATTTGAATGCATTTATTACCAGTTGAGCCTCCCTAATCTCTAGATACCTCTTGAGCTTAGAAAAATACACATTTTTACAGGCAAATATTTTTTATAATTTCTTGCACAACAGTGTAATCTAAAAAATACTCACAATGGGAGTGAAGTTAGGAAAACACTACCACCCATTAAAGCCCCACCCTCCTGTGGTCCTTGAACATTTGCCAAGGTTTTGTTATAGCCTCCCTTAATTTGACCTCAGGAGCTAATACCATTGACTTGAGTTCACTTTTCATGATAGGAGCACTCAATATAAGAAACTTTCCTTGGAAGAGTGAATCATAGACAAACAATAGTGCCCCTTCCATGACATCTATGATGTATCATTCAAAGTTCACAACAAACTGTTCCACAAAGAGGAGGCTGCCTCAAGTCAAATTGTGAGACAGCTGTTAAAGAAATCGACCTCTTGCAAATTTAGTCGAGCCTATTGCTCCTAAGTGGGCCAGGAAATCAGAAACATCACATGTGAGAGAGATATTCTGTTGACACCAGACACAGTAAGCCTGTTCTCAGGTTTGACACTGGTATGAAGCACAGAAGCTCTAGATATCCTTCCACTGACACCACCTGTACCCTGGCCACAGCCATCACACCCAGGAGCCTGCTCTGATTTGCAGCAGCAACAGCAAGGTGAGGCTTCAGCCCACACAAATAATCAGAGTAAAACTGGTGTACTAGAACATGGGTTTTTTCCTCGGAGATTTTCCTAGGAATATCACTCTACAGTTTGGATAATGCATGGAGTTAGCACTGCTACCATTTCTGTAGTCAAAATCCAGCCCTTTCACAAGTGACATTGAATGTGCAGGATGAAAACAGAACATCAGCTGGAAACCAACTCAGACTGGAAAGAGCCCTTGCCTCTTAGAGATCCCAACCAACCCAAGAACTGAACCATACCCTCTGGCAAGTGTGAAATGGACCTCAAGAAAGGGTAAAATATAACCCAAGTACATGCTTTCAGTATTCCCAGTGGTGTCCTGAACAGCTTGAAGATACCATGATATGTCAAGTGGGTCCTTTGCTAACAGACAGTTGTCTGTATCCACATTCCTAAGCCTGGTTTGCTTCTGTGCAAACCTATAAACTCACAGTCCTGGGCTCCCTGAGTCCTGCCCAAGCCTGAAATCTGCTGAGTGCACCAGCCAATAATTGAGTTACAATCTTCTACTTCTGCCACAAAAGGGAAATAATGATAAGCTGCTTTTCTGTGCAAAGCTACTTATTTCCAGCAATTCTGTAATGCAGAAGAAAGGGTCAGGAAAGAGGGGAAGAGGCTGACAGGGAAGGCAATGGTTTGTGCCTGTCACTCAACCCTGCATATGGTCTGAATGTGTAGATGAGCAACTGCCTCTGTTCTTACAGTAGTTACAGTGCTATTAAAACTCTCACAATTTAATTGTTTAAAAAACTACCAATCCCTATTAAATGTAAGGCAGTCCAAAAAGGAGTCCCTGCTGCAGACACACACGTTTAACATAGTGCAGCAATCAGCAGGATTGGCCTGGTCCCCTCACTGCTTGTCTGGTGCAGGTTTGAAGCAGATCTTGTTTATTGTTCTTTTTTGCAAACCTCTGTGAGATCTTTGAAGTGGTTGGGGCTCCTTGAGCCAACAGGCCCTGTGCTGCACCTGGTGTGAGGCAGACTGAGCAGCTCCAAAGCTAAACAAACAGCAATCCCAGCTGAGGATGGTGGATGAGTTACAGATAACGGCAGCCAGGGCAGGCATGATCATCCAAAGCAAACTATATGTTGTCTTAAAAAAGCAATTTAGAGCTGCATTTGCTATTCAGACCAGTCTGCTGTGTTCAAACAAAGAATATATTCTTTAACACACATACACACGTGTGTACATATATATATGAAAGAATCCTTTACAAGATATGTCCAGAGGAGCATCCCTCCAGCTCCCTGCTCCTTTTTCCAGACTCATCATGCTTTTAAGTATTGCTATCATGCCTTGCTATAAACCATCCTTAAAACAGCACACGATTGAGGCTCTCTTTTCCTTGCAGTTAAATCAACACTACTTGATCAAGTGACAAGGGAAATCAAGTGACATTCAAGTATTCAAGAGCACAACACCAATTTCAAAACCTACTACATGTGTGCAAATTTGGTAAATTCATTGCTTTTAAAAACTGATCTTTAATGAGGAACTTTCTGCTCCTTCAAAGTTTTTCTTCTTTTCTTATCATATTATCAAGTAATTTTTAAAATTAAATTGTCTTTCTTCTTTTCTTGTCATATTATCAAGTTTAAAATACAGTAAATTTATTGAAATATAAATGTCCCTCAAAGTCCAATATTGCTATCACATTTTTTTAGTTTTATCTCTTACTCTTAATAGTAGTTCACAGAAAGATAGTTAAGGTTAGTTAAGGTGAGTCTTTATTCAGTCCTGTCATCGATCAGTCAAAAAAATCAACCTTGGGAATTTTGCTTGAACATCAACTTCAGGACCTGATCTTTGGAAACTCAGCTTTCTGTTATAATAAATTATATCTGTATTTCTCTATCTTAAGGGAGATGTGGATGGTACAGCAAAGCTGCAATAGAGTGACCACAGATCACACAGCCAAAAGAGAGGCTGAACAAGACAAGGAACCAAACACAGGTCTGTGTATTTTCAGGATAAATGGAGCCTTTTTGTAATACTGAGGTTATTCTATGAGGATGTTTTTATATTAATTCAAACCAAAACAAACTCCACGTTTTCCCACTCCCCACCTGAAATTACAATACCTTGTAAAATCATCCAGAACTGATGGGCTTCATCTGTATCTTTGTAAAACACCATTTGGTCTGATATTTGCCAGTTTTTTGGCAATTTTTAGTTAAATTGCCTACATACTGACTTTCTTGAAAAAAAAATGTAATACATAATGTCATTCCTCTCTTCTCTCTTTGTTGCTGTTACTGAGGCACAGGGATATCCAGGATAGCAAGCAAAGAGCAGAAATGGCTGCAAAACTGTCGAGCAAACATCATTCCTACCTCCAGCCTGGTCCTGTCCACATCCTTAGGCAATTTCACACGAACTCGGTTTGTTACAATAAGTGTTTCATAAGGATAAATCTGTTAAAAAGACAAGAGCACATGAACTCCAGCCGAATCCAATTCTGAGGCATGGAAATGGTGATATGGAGAACTTACTAAAAAAGGGTACATACTTGCATCCTGATTTGACAAATATTTCACTGGGACAAAAATTAACAAAATAAAACAAAAAGAAAGGAACCCATGTAACCTTGCTAGGAAGTGCTGAATCTGATTGTTCTTCCAGTGTTGGAAAAGCCCTTCTTACCTTGTATTCTGCAAAAGAATGAGAACAGGTTCACAGTTTAGAATTTATAGCTGTCTTTTGGTGTTACCACAATGAGTATTTAGGTACATCACAAATGTGCTATGCTACTACATTTCTCTCTTCTCAGTAGCTGCTGGATAACTGCATGCATTTGACCCCCATGCCCTGAATGCCTGTAACACTGTCTATTACCAAAGCAATTGTCCTGGAAATCAAAGGCTTATTACAGAAAATCCATTTCCCGATGCCATTGGGATACATGGTGAGTGTGTCTGGCAAAATTGGATATCTCTTTTTTACAGGATGTGCAGAGTTAAGTCAGTCTGTCATCCAAAACTCCTGCCCTTATTGTCCTTTACTGAAAATAGTTAAAATATATGGATTATTAAAGGCATGTCAGTTTGGAAACATATATGAAAACGACTGAGATAATACGATATTACAAGATGCTGACACCCTGCACTTGGGCTGACTGCAGTGGGAATAACAACAGGGAAGAAAAGATGATTTGGGGAATGTGGTAACAATGACTCCTGGATCTAGCACAAGGGAATTCTAGTTAGGTCAGTGTATGACTATATATGATATGACTACCACAACGTTATCCATTCACAGTGCTGATTAAATGCGACCAGGGTAGCCAAAATGTTTTCACAGACCTCTTTATGGTCTGAAATTAAATCAGAGATTGAGTCTACTTTTCAAAACCTGTATTTTAACCTATTGAAACAGAGACAAAGATTTTTATCAACACAGAGTCATGAAGTGAAGCATTAAGAGTAAGATTTTTTAAATGAGTTAAAGAGTCTTGGAAATAAAATTTTTCAGCTCTTTTGAAAATTCCAACCCAAGTTCCATATTAAGTGCACAGTCCACTTAAAACTGCAATAAAAGAAAACACTGCAAATAAATTCTGCTTTTTGAACTCTGCACATTTTAACCACAATGTAGCACAACCAAGAAGCATAATGGACTTTTTCCAACTAGACTTGAAGGAATGATTATCTTAAATTTCCTCCTGTCTTTCATATGAGACCAACACCACAAGGCTGTTGCCACATATCAAGGATCCTGCTATTGACTCAGCTGGCTGCACCACCCTATGATGCAAGACTTCTGTCAGGCCTTTAGGTTGGGCCAAGTAAAAAGAAGATTCTCTGTGATAAACATGATACTGAGCTGTGTCTCTGGCTAATCATTATTATGTGAACTACAGGAAGAGCTCAGAACAGTAATCTTTATGAAAATATGTTAATTTAAATACTCAAAGGGTGAAAACACAAGGGGAGTGGAAATGATATTGGAAAAAAAATGTACCTTTCATTCCCCAGCTTGCCTCCTGGTCCGTTTCATACTGGCCCATGGTTTCAGGCTGACAGAGAAAGAAAGAAGCAATGTAGCAGCAAAATACACGAAAACCCCACCCTGAACATTGTTGAGAGAAAAAACACATAGAACCAAAATACAGATCCTTGCGTGAGAGAAAGAGAAGTAAGTCTCACTCAGATTTGACCTAATTGCTCAAGTAAGCAAGGCCACACTGAAACTGTCACTTTTCTGAGATGCTGATGTGTTACTGCCATCATCACAAATGACTTCTGCTGCACTGCAACTTTTCTCCTTCTGCCTCTGCTTCACACTGCTGGTGCCACTGACCAGGGAGAACTTTACACGTGCTTTGTTTGAACCACTGCCTTCCTCCTTTGCTGACAAATGCTATGATGAGAAACAGCACAGGAAATCACAAAAGCACTATTATATGACTTTTTTTCCCCCCCCCAATTCTCATTTTTGCCTGCAGGGTATCAATGGTGTGCACAGCTATGCCCACAATAACCTGTATGGCTCTGTCTTATTTGCTTTTGGGGTTTTATTTATGCAGCACTAGGACGGCTGATTAAAAATAACAAACCACAAAAGCTGGTATGAGCCTACAATCCAAACAGAGGACATCCATTCTGAGAGGAATTTTGGCCTCAAGGATTTGACCGTGATCTTTTCAGCTCTTAGACAGGTTTGGGATTCTTTATATGGGACAGATGCTGCCATCTGCTGCTTTCCCATCACATTGCAAGGCACTGGCTGGGCACAAGTCAGTGTCCTGCTCGCTTCAGGTTACTGGCAACACCTCTTCTGAAAAGTCAGAAAAACCCCTCTTGACTCATAGGTGGCATTAGTTTTATATGCACTCTTTCAAATTCCTAAATCTTATTAGATAAAATTTCAGTGTCATTCCTTTCTTCATGGAAGAATTCAAGAAACCAGGTATAATTAGTCCTGTAATAATTAGAAGCAACACAGGCATAATTAGTCCTGTAATATTAACTCAAAGGGATGGAAATTTCAGCAGCTACCAAACAATCCATTTAGCTACTCCTTGATAATTTCTTTTTTGTAACTCCTCCCAAATGACTCTCAGTTTTACTCTTGTCACTGGGGAAGTTTAATCCTACTCATGAGCTTTTGCAGTTTTCACATCTCCCTTTGGAGAAAGAAGGAATTTTGAACGAGGTCCTCTCCATGCAATTTGGACACAAATCAATTCTTCAAAAGGTAGGTGCACGTACATC
Organism: Prinia subflava; assembly: GCF_021018805.1. Taxonomy (NCBI): domain Eukaryota; kingdom Metazoa; phylum Chordata; class Aves; order Passeriformes; family Cisticolidae; genus Prinia; species Prinia subflava. The sequence goes on along the minus strand of NC_086253.1, from coordinate 10,485,997 downwards.
TAGGTACTGACAGCTCATTACTCTAAACCATGTTTTTTCACCTAATAGTATAAGACATGAACTGAGAATTCATAATGCTAGATACCAGAGACTGAGAGGCCACATTGTCAAAGCTTCCCTTTTATTAAAGAATAATAAAATTTGCAAAAAAGGATTAAAAAAAAAGAATTCCTAGTCTCTTCTGATCATAATTTTGTTAGACATTTTTCTTTCTAGATTACTGCTTATCATTCAATCTTCACTGATCCCTCCCTGCCCTAAAAGTACAATGGTTGTGTGTGAATACACACACCACACACAGACACACATTCATACCAGAAAAAACAGAACAGATGGTTCAAGGAACGCAATGAATGTGAGCTGTTCCACCTCTGCTCTAAGATCATTACTTGCCTAATTATAGGCCTAACTGTTTCTATTATTAATTCAAGCTATCCTATGATTAATATGTGCAGCCTGTACATCTTAGATCTTTGTTTGTTTGGGGAGGAGAATCAAGATTCCCAATGCTCCTGATGCACACAATTAAAAGGAGAAGTGTCAGTCAGTCTTACTCTTTGAGAGAGACAAACTGTAACCCACATAGGGAATGAATCTGTCAGACAGGGCTGGCAGCCAAAACACCTTTGAAGTGTTATTACTGTGTGGATTGTCAACTAGTTACTGAGCTGTCTATTTATGAGACCTTATTTCCTGGAGAATGTATTTAAATGTGCACCTACCTGATGTAAGCCATTTTTTCCATAGCCAGGTAGAGAAGCAGACTTGGAATATGGAAATCCTGTAAAAGACATGCAAATGCAAACATTCTATCAATGAGATGCAATATAACTGAAGTATGCTCATCTTTTCTCCACATTTCATGCACATGAACATGTGTAGCAATACCTAGAAACAGCAGCATGCCAGGGGCACAACGTGGAGGGAGTTGTGGGACTTTTGTTATGGAATCCTCATGCACCTACACGATGTGATTTGAGAGATGGTGAAATCTCTGCCTTCCAACTTGGTGTTAAATCAGTGCTTGAAACTGGGATTAAAGGGGTTTTGATCATCACTTCTGAACACGCTATACAAGTTTTGGGTTATGGTTTTGTTTCTTAAAAAAGATGGGTTGATGCTCTAACACTTAAAAAATATAAATATTTTCTTTCTGTAAAACTTCTCTTGGAAAAAAGCAAAAATGAAGATAGAGCAGAGGATAAAGTAAATCAGCCACAGTATATACACTCAAGTGAAAGAAAGTTTTAAGATGGAGAAAACTGGCAAACTGGTGTTACTACAAAAAAATGATGTAACACAAGGATGAAACTGTGTGTGGTCATTATGGGACAACTGAAACGCCTTAGTTTTATTATTAAGACTCTAATAAGAAAGTCTAAGAGTTACACAGTAGAAGAACAAATACATGTGTAATAAACATTCCTGATTCCAGTACAGGAATTTATGTAAATCTGATGTAGTGTTACAGAAGTCAGATAGCTCAAAGAACTGAATGTACAATACTTCTTTCTGTCAAAGTTGTTAGCAGTCTGTGTCCAAAGAGGAATGCAGGAAGAGAATCCAGACCCCACTGGATTAATAAATACCCTAAGGAGATTATTAGGAATAAGCATACAGAAAGAAAAAACAAAAGATGGATCAGCAGAGAGCTCAAAAAGTGCTGAGATAAACTGAAAACTGCCAGAAGTCAAGCTGAGTTAAACACTGAAAATGATATTAAAACAAATAGCAAAAGTTTCTCCAGCTATCCAAATAAAAAGAGAACAAGGACAGAAGAAATGGGCTCATAGGGAGTTGCACTGTGTCAGTACTCAGCACTCAGCAAAGGTGAAAGACAATCCAGGTAGGGCTCGAGCACTGAAGGAGTATTTCATCCATGGAACAGAAAGTGGAGTAGTGAGCAAGGATGAAAAGCCAAGAGAATAAGGGTAGGCCAGTGATCCACTGCCATGATGGAAAAAAAAATTCAAAGCACTTGATGTACCTTAACAGGGTAAGCTCATATTGAATTGCACGCCAAATACCATTAGAGAAGGGAAACTACAGGTTTTATATTTTAGAGAGGAAAAATAGCAAAACAAAAAACCTGTAATTGCCTGGTATGTGAATAGTAGTGCCACCAGAGAGCAAAGGGTATAATACCTGTGTGACAGAATGCCTGTATCTGCAACAAAGCTGTCAGCTCAGCTCCTGCCTGGAAAAAGCTGCTGTGTTAGAGATCAGCGTGGAGATCAATCTCTTGGCCTTTTGGCTGCAGAGAAGATGGGTGAGTGAGTTCTGTTCTGAACAGCAGCCACCCTCCGCAGGGATACGGGTCCTGTCCAGAGCGACAATCACTGAACCTGCCTCTCAACACACCACGGGCACATGAACAGCAAGGGTTACCTGCCTTCCTAGGTATCCGCTTTCCTAAATACTCAACACTGAAAATCACGAATAATGGTAAATAATTAACTATTACACATCTACAGATACAGAAACAAGACCCATTTTCACAGGTAAGGAGACACAAGCTCCACTCCTGCCTGTTGATTGCACAAGCCTCACACTGATGTGCTGTGTTAGTTGTGTTCTTCTGGGCATTTAAATAATGTAATATGGCAAAATGCCTTCTATAGCAAAACAATCCTCTGGAATGCTCAGCGGCTGGACACAAAAATGCAGATCTTTTTGCTCAGTGTATCTGGAAACATCACTACCAATTCACAGCCTGCTAACTCCCTCCACTCTGCATGTAACCACTTGGCACCAAACCTGTACCTGACAAGTTTATTTTCTCTGATAGCCACTGACTATGCCACAGGGATGGGCTGAAAGCCAGAGTTCTCAAGCATAGGTGCAAGAGGTAAAGATGCTACTCTTCTGTGGCCAGTGGGGGGCATATGACAGGCTATAAATATTCAGAACTAAATAGGGAAACACGGAATAGAGAAGGAGTTACTTAGGATGTCTACAGGTATTAAAACAGTCAGGTAAGTGAATAAAAGGATAAAGAAAAGTGTAAATTTCAGGAAGATTAAACTTCCTCAGTGTCATTTCTGTGTGGCTGCTATTTGGGTAATGGGGTGAACTTTCATGAGGGACAGAGAAATGCTGGTAAAAAGCAATGGAAAATGAACTATAGAACCTATGTTGGCACAGATGTGATACTGACCCTGACACAGAGGTGTTGTTATCTACTGCATTTCTAGTTTTAAGAGTACCACATTCCCAAGCTAATCAAAAATATGAAAGAGATGCTACTACAGCAGAGTGATAGGTATAGCGACATTCTCAGGGGAAAAAATGAGCACCATATGTTGTTTCTGTGTAACACTTCTTGGTGTGCTAAGTACTTCTCTCTGCTTAAAATCTGCACTTCAGGACTGTCTCTCAAAACATGCGTAGAAGAGCATCAGATCAATTCCATAAAGCTTCCAGACACACCCCATGTGTGAATGACAATGAAAGGTTTAGGTGTTCATTCCTGGGCTCTGATTTACAGATGTTAAGTGTGTGAGGTGGTCAGCCTTGGTTTCCCCAGCACAGGGAACCCTGCAATACACCTTGTGCACGTTTGTGATTTCTAGTGAGGATTAAGTTATCAAATCCCTTTAATCTAAATCACTGAGACTGATGATCTAAAATAACTTTTCTCCTTTATCTTGTTACAGCCTTGTGACAGATTTTGTAGCATCTGTTTTCCCTCTTCCTTGTATAGCTAAGCCATAATTTCCTTAATACAAGTTGATGGAGCCAACTATCACATTACCAAAATGCCCACAAGACTGACATCCTAACCCTGCTGCCAGACATGCCTTGCATTGGGTGCATTCTTTTGGAAAACTGCTTCCCCAGCTTGTTTACCCTGGATGACCTGCTACTGCTGCATGGTATAAAGTGGAGGAGGCAGGGAGAGGAATGTCCCAGTTATCTCTTAAAATTCATTAAACTTATTTTTTGTCATGTATTTAACTTATAAGTAAAATTCAGGCCCAATACTGATGCTTCTGACTTGCTGAAATGTGTAATAAGAAATGAGTAGAATGTGCTTTTGGTACTGACAGCTAGAACGGGCATATGGTCCAGACCAATACTCAGTTACAAAATTATTCCCTTTCCCACCTGGAATATTTCTGTGACCTTATAACTGTGAGTGATAACAAAAAGAGGAAAAAAAAAAGAAAAAAGAAAAAAAAGAAGGAAAAAAAAAAAAAAGCCTAAGTTCATTTCTGGAGCAATTAAACCTTTATGTGTATCATGATAGAGAAGAAATGGTCCATCAATATTCGAAATATATAGTTTGCGTCAAGGACTAATTAGCACAAATGAAGAATCTGCTCGATACTGTCTACTGAAAATAGGTATCATAATAAATGGGCACTTTTATGAGGAGTGGGTTTTTGTGGTCAGGAATCTCTGCTCTCCAGCGAGACAACAGCTCATTTACACAGGCAATGCTGTTTCTCTCACTAATACCAAACCATAAACAGTTTCACCACCAGAGTCTGCAGGCACTGAAGGCTCCAAGCCGTGCAGAACAGCCTGGTGTAACCGTGGCAGGGATGAGGGCCAGGGGCAGGCAGGGAGCCCCAGCAGTGCCCGGCACTCACGGGAGCCGCCGGCGGCCGTGCCCTCCTGCGCGCGGTCGCTGCCGCCGGTGAGGGACAGTGAGCGCGTCTCCGAGTCCGGCGAGTTGGTTCTGGTGTCCACATCCCCCTTCAGAATCAGCCAGCTGGTCTTGAGCTGCAGAGGGGAAAAGCCTGCTGTGAGAGACAGGATTTAACACCTGAAGGCAGCTCTCCTGCCTGAGCTGTCTGGGATGCCTTGTGAACTGCTTGTCTGTTTGTGCTCACTGCAGCCTGTGCCATCGTTTGTCAAATTATAAAAGCTGGCTGTATGATGACTTAGACATCACAGCTACCAGAATCCTTTAATTTTTACTTGGGCTGAGGAGTTTCTCTGCTCATGAAGCTGCTCACTGCGCCCACTTTAGAAGATGCCCTATGTCATTTTCTTATAATTAATCTGCTCTTCACATTTTTCTCCTAGCTTAATATGCACCCTAAGTCTGCAGGATGAGCTGAATCACCAACGTAAATATTGAGACTGACTGAAAATCCATGAGTTTATCGCTCTTAATATCCCTGCTTCTCTTTACTGTAGAATGTACATTCTAAACCCTTTGGCTGAGAGATTAAGCTTTCCAATGTCTTTTTGGAAAGACCTAAAAGTATTAATGAGTATTTCAATTATTTAAAAGAATACCTGTACACATGTATGTGTTTCAAAAACGAGTTACTTCAAGAATGATCAATACTTCCTTTTGTTTTTTCTGATCATTACCTTCTTACTGTCCTGATCCAAGCTTCCATCCTCCCCTTCTGATCTTCTTGCTGCTGTAAGATTAAATTAATTTTAAGAATTTGAACAGAATGCATCTTATTTTGTGTCTTCTGTTTTGACTGCAGTTACATTCCAAATATTTTTAAGAGGGGGAGAAATCAATTTTAAAAAAAGAGTTTGACAGAAAATTTGATGTGTAGATGTGGTTTCACAGAACTAATAAAATAATTTTGAAATTATTACAGTAATACTCATCCTTCATGTATACAGTGAATTTAGAGATTCTATTCCTGATGGATTTTGAACCTGCATTTTCAGGAAGAAACTAATTTTGGGGAATGATTGGTGGGAAAAAGAATTGTACATCAAAACTTAGGGACAAAATTTGATGGCCATCACTCACAGGGAAGCCATTTCCCCCTTCTGTTACAATGACCATGAAAGTAAAAGTAGTCAGATATTTTGTAGTCAGCACACCTGGATTTCCTGGGTTCCCAAAGAGGACAGACAACCATGGTAAAGAAAATTATGAACAAATTTGGCACTGCCTCTTTATAAAATCTACAAGAGAGATTGTGTCAGACTCTAAAATTCAAAATTCTTGACCAGCCAATTTTTGTGGCTATTTCCCTCTTCTGCACATACTGTCCTCTTAAAGAGTGTTTCCCAAAAGAAGCTGCTGATGTTTTACCAGTGGGTTATTTCCTTGTAACTTTCCAACTTGCTGAGAAAAAAACTGAAAATGGAAAAGCTCCTCATTAGATAGTTCCCAACCTCAAATGTGTTTTTTCCTTGTCTTCTATTTCCCAGGGTATTGTTCCAGACACTGAGTTACACTCAAGAATCTTACAGAAAATTTTGTGTCAAATTTCACACAATTTCAGGTAAATTCTTAAAATTTGAGCCCTATTTGCCTTTGTACCCCTCTGGGTAGTTTGGCGAGTTTTATGGTGTAAAATTGGAATAATGGAAGGACACAGCATAACTTTAAGTCAATGAGAAATTAATGTAACAAGGGGATTGTCTGCAATGCAATGCAGACAGAAAATGTAATTATTATTAAGAGAAAGGGTATGATAACACAAAAGTTAAGGCTCAGATGAGATTCTCAGAGACAGAGATGGAGAGGAGATAAAATTGCACCATTAGAAGTGCTGCAAAACTCCCAGCAAGTTGGGAAAAACTCTGCCCTTTCCATTCCCCAGCCATCATGTCTGCAGAGGATCTGCCCTGCACCTAAACAACACAGGCAAAAAGCTTCCAAAAGCATTTCAGTGTTATTCTGGTGCAATTTCTGGTGCCATCACACAGCTCACATCCAGAACTTAACTGGTTTTGCCAAGGAGGTGGTAGTCAAAAAATGACAAATTGCCATAAGGAAAATATCTGCAGGTTAGAGGTGAAAATCTGGAGAGGGTTTGGCTGCTTCCCCTCACCTTCAATTTAGTATAGGGAAAAAAAAAAAAGGAGAAAAAAAAAAAAGGAGAAAAAAAAAAAAAAGAAAAAAAAAAAAGGTGGGCTAGAAAATATGAACAGCATTATGAAAAAACCACAGTTTTCAGTTATCTCATCCTGACAAGGGTATTTTCCCAAGATGGCAAGCTGCTTCTCTGAGGAATAAACAGGAAGGAATATTCAAATATGACACATGATGAATAAAGTCCCTACCTTGCAAGAAGGACCTAAACCTGGTTCACAGATATTTTGGGAACACACTCTAAACTGCAAATCAAAAAGTTATTCCAGGTTATGTGTATGGCTCTTGCTCTCATTGAATCAGAAATCCCTACAGAGGATCTGATGCATTTTTTGGAAATTTTATTTATTTTCAAGACATTGATGTTTTCAAAGGAAAAAAATCCCATGCTTGATTCAAGATTTGTATTCAAAAATTTCAAAAGTTCCACAAGATCTCGAGAGCATCTGACTCCAAAGAGATGCAGAGGATTTACAACCAAAATCAGTGAGGGCCATGCAAGCCAGCCCCTCCCAAGTTCCCAAGAAGGCTTCACATAACACAGTGCTGGCAGATAAATGCAGTGCCCTGAATTTCATCAGTACTGAGCATGAGCTTCACCACTACAAGGGATACTCAGTTCTGCCATGAATCTCAATGTGATTTCAAAACTTTTAGTAACTTTGAATGATGTTCAAGTCTTATTAAAACACAAACACACACACAACCATGCAGGCTCCTATGCTCTTGACTTTCCAGCCCTGAGCCTGATCTCTTGTGTGTCCCATTTTTCCACCACCTTTTTATTCATTCTGAAGTTGATTGTTTATAATAAAAACACAGAAGCTGTAGCTACAGCAAACCTGTTGGGTGCTGGTGTAACTAAAACCTTTAAAAGCCAAATGTTTTGGAAGAGCTTCTTGCACTTCTTGTTTTAAAGAACATTTTTGTGCTTGTTTGTTCAAACTTGGTCTCTTCAACAAAGGAATGTTCTCTGGCTCCTTTTCAGCATGAATTAGTTCAGTGTCCCATTCGCTTGAGGAGCTGAATCATCAGCTGCTCATGTGTTCATGCTTCAGCTGAGAGTTCCTCCAGAACAAAAGATGATTTTTAAAAAAAATTTGATTTTCATTTATATTATTTTTATTGGAAGGACAATTTATTGATTTTTGTTGTTGTTTCTGGGTTTTATGTTTTGGGGTTTGTTTTTTTTTTTTTAGTTAGAGTAAATTATGTTTTCCCCTCTGGTAGGAAAAAAGAAAAAGTATTTCCAACACAATCTTTCAGAACACCTATAATCTAGAAAAGAAAGTTTAAAACATATATTCTTGTTAACCTATTGGGATTGCTGACTCGCTAGTTTAATTCCCTGCTCACTTCAGTGATTATGAGGACAACTCCATACAGCAGTGCAAAACTGACATAACCCAGACTTCGACAGACAGCAAACTGATATAAAAATGCCCAGCCTGCAAATATAAAGCTGTTGCTTAAAATCCTCTTTGCAAACCAAAAGAATCTCTAAAATTTAATTACACAGCCAGGATACAGGATATGAGAGTCCTACCATCAGCTTCTGTAAATGAGTGAAACCATGCTGACTTACACTAGATGATTGTTACTTTGCATTTGTTCATGATTTTTCCAAACACCATTACAATAATCAACTTTTTTTGTTGTCTGTCTTCTTTTTTTTGCTCAGCCTGAGAAGCTGCATCTCATGATTTATACTGGGGAGCAGGAGAGGGCAGACAGGGCGTGGAACAGCAGTCAGGGCATAGCACAGCAGTGTATGTGGCACTTATTATCAGCTCTGAATCATCACAACATATCAGAACGCCAGCATCCCAATTTTGGAGAACTTATTGCATCCTTGGACATCACGTTATACAAAATTTAATTGTCATGTTACTTTTTCTCCTTTTCTATTTGAGGTTATAGGGACATAATGAAATGCAAAGACTACAGCAAAAGAATTTGGGAGTCAACTCATTTTTTTTTGCAAAGACACACAGATAAAACTGCAACAGAGAAAAGCAGACTGTACCATGCTGTTTGTAGATAGGAGGTTTCCTATAGATGTTATCTTTTACGCCAGTGTCTGAGGAAGAGGAAAGAGAAAGGAAAGAATGAAAGAGTAAGCAAGCAGTTCAGAGAGAGCTCACTGCTCTCGTCTCCTCTCAGCAACAATAACAATGCAAAAACTTCAGCAAAGAATACACATTCATTCAGTGGTTTGCCATTCACTGGGTATTAAAAGAGAATGGAACTTTATCCATCACATGCTGAAAACCTTCATACCTACCTATGCAACACAATCCCCCCTAGGTCCCTCAAAATGCTCACAGACAAGTGGAGTGGCTTCCATTTGGTGATACGTAGGTGGTTCCATCTGCACTCCCAGTGCAGAGCTCACAGACAGCAAAAAGACACTGGCACACTTGCCACTATTTAAAATACATACAGGAGTACAACAGACTACCACAGCTGTCACACTGGAAAAAGGATTTTCTGCATTATTTACAAATAAACTGTACATGTTCAGATATGAAAGTTTATACTGGAAATACGAACTACTCTTTTAGGAAATCCTAGCATTTGTCTTTACTTTGAATTGTATAGCTAACTTGGCCTTCCAGGAATTTTCTGGAAGCCCTCAGGGCTACAGTCTAGAGTTCCCATATCACATTGTACAGACATCAGATTTACTCAGTACTATGGACCTGAGCAGATACAATTCCTAATTGTGGTCTGTGGACAGAAACATTAACCACAGAAGCAAAATGTGAATAAACAATCTATTACAATGAAGAGGTAGATGTGTTTAGACATCAAAAAGCTAAACAGTGTGGATCTAAGTTTAATGTGCTTGTTGACTGAACTTGAAAACAGAAGAGTACATATACAAAGATAGACACAATGACCTCCTGCAGTTCTGAAGTCTCCAGCTTCTTTTAAGGTTTATGTTAATATTAAAATCAGAGAATAGACTGATAAGAAAAAACAAACAAAAACAACAAAACCCCCTTCAGTCATTCCTCCTGCACACAAATTCAATACATCTATGCAGTTATGGCACTATAAATCACAGGACCTTAGAATCATTAAGGCTGAAAAAGACCTCTAAGATCATCCAGTTCAGCCACTAACCCAGCACTGCAGTAACTTTGTACTCTTGGTAACATTTTTTATTCCGTGCCTTCTGTAAAGCAATTTTTTAAACATATAGGTACACGAGCACACAGCTCTCTTTTATTTGTGAGATGAACTTTATCAACAGATATTCACCTAGCAGACATTTTCTCTTTCTGCATTTTGAAATTCAAAAAATTAATGCCAAAAAAAAAATACACTCGACAGAGAATAAACAGGTGCCAGAAATTGAAGATCAAAAGCTAATCAGTTGATGCCTACCTGGAATATGGAAATGCCTAGGAGCCTGCTGATAGACAGAAGGTGAAGATTTGCTGTCAGAGTACATGGATAAGCTTGGAGTGCTCCGACCACTTTCACTGCCTCCAAGGGGAAGAGCAAAGAAAGCAGATAAAAGAAAAATGGAAAGCAAAGTAGAGTATTTCAAGCATAAAAGCTTGTTCAGAATGACTTGTTAATCCAACAGTTTAAAATATATGTTTTTGTAAAACCCATTATTTTTCAGCATAGTACACTGGCTCAGACTTCGAACACCTCATCAAAAATTACTATCTGATAGATATCAGATTAAGATGCCCTACTTTGAAGTGAAAACTCCTCTTTTTACAATGCTTTAAAAAGAAAATCAAAGGATAAGAACATCCAGAATCTTGCAATGTGTTTTGCCTAGCCTTAAGTGAATAATCTACTGATCAAGCGTTTTAAAAGTTTAATGCTATGGCTCATAGCCTGCCCCTGAAACTAGTAATACATAATTCAGTAGTGTTTAAATTATCTCAAAGCAGGGCTAGACCAAAATATAAACATTATGGTTAAGTCAAAAAATCCTGCATATATCAGTGACAAAAAGAGATGACGAAATTCGGCTTTCAATTGCAAACTTTTCCCACAGGTAACATGCCACAGCATTTTTATGCAAACAAGGTTGGATTATCAAGTCATGGATCTATAATGCCATAGCCACTTCATCAAATTTCAAGATATACATAGGATTTTTCCATATTCATTTTTCCACTTGTTTTGTCAAAAGCTTATTAAGTGCCGTTCATCTCCTCTTGGCTTATTTCCCTGAAGCATACTCTATGGCATTATAGTGCTGCTTGGCAAACAAAAAAGTAAAGCTCTACTTTTTTGGGACTTGTAAAATCCTTTTAGTTTACAGCACTGTTAAGCAACTGGAAGCAAACATGACACTTATTCTTACATCAAATGATTGTTAATTTGCTGTTACTCTTTTAGTGTGGATGAAGCACAAATTTGATGGCTTAGTAAAGATGAAGGTGTAGCAAATTTCTCTGGGGTAAAGAAAGTGCAGCAAGTCAGGGCATTACATCTGCAACTGAGTTCTGCCTTCATGAAGGGGATGTTTCAAAACCACAGAGCTGCTGGGTTACTGTCGAGGCCATGCTGTGGACGTGGTCTCTGCTGCCCAGCAGTGGGTGCAGGGCCATCCCACTGCCACCACAGCCAGCCCTGCTATGCACCACAGAGGTCAAGGGGACAGTGCCACCGAGCCCAGTGGGGGCAAAGACAGGACAGACGAGGTCAGGAGAGCGTGCTGTGTTATCTCATGACAATACACTAATGAATCCATCCTAAAATTTGTGTCTGCAGTGCTCACGGTAGATGAAAAATTAAAACTCAAAAGCTATAAGCTGCGATCCCTCAGTAACAGTGATTTCTTGTTGGAAAGGTGTAATCTCGGATATTGAGAGACTGACATCCCAACTACAGGTGCTGATAGCCTGTGGTCCTTCCAAAACGTTGAGAAAAAATTATGGGATTCCTAAGAATCTGGTGTATCACCATGAGCTTGCAGACAAGTAGTCCTCAGACAAGGAACCAGACACTTATTCACCTTCCTGATTCCCACTTTGCTCTTGGAAGGAAAAACATTGGGACAGGTTTTCACTCTACATTTATGAATTCCCTCTTCCTTTGCTGCTTGCTGCCAAGGTTCCTGCCTATCCCTAATTAACAGAAGAAGCCTCAATATCACTGATAGATACTTATTAAAATAATGTCACTTACACCTCTGAAATTCTTAAAAGTTTTGTAATGCCCTTCACTAAGATAAGATACTGTTATTGGAGTTTCCTAATTTAAACAGAAAATGAGAGTTCTCAAGCAATTTCCACAGTGTATTAATTCCTCATTTACTTAAAAATTGGCATATTATTAAAATGTCTATTCATATATGATCTGCATGAATAATCACTGAGCAGTGACCCAAGGTGCTGGTATCGTGCACACAGAGAAAGTCATTCTTCAGTGGTAGGGTGGAGTGTCAGCAAGGAATCAGCATTAATTAAGAGGAATAAACTTGTAGGAACACAAGATACAAGTGCAAGTACCGGGGACAGGGAATCTAAAAATTGCTCAGTGCAAGGATCATCTGTGTGGAGCAGTTTGCAAAGCCATCACCTCTAACTTGCTCAAAATGGAAGAATTAAGGATGAAATGATGGAAAAGGTTCTTCTTGGACCCCACTCGTACAAACTGATGCACATTTGAACTTTAATTCTGCCACTGATTTGGGCAAACATGTGAGTAGTGTATTTCACATTTTGCAAACAAAAATAAGGGTTTAATAATAAAGCAAACTGAAGACCCATGTAGAAAGTTAATGAGTAGGAACTACAGGCAGCTGCTTAAGCTAGGCTATAATTTAAATCTCTAAAATGAGACTTTGTCAATAAACTATCTCTTTCAAGGTTTGCCTAGCACAGACTGAAGGAGTTCAAATAAATTCTCAGAGAAAATACAACTACCAGAGCGAGCATTTTTTTGAACTTTTGGGTTTGCCATCTGCCATAAGCAGCCACAGGCTGTGATCTTCTCCACTGATAAGTGAAGAGCCAAAACCCAGAATCCTGAACTCTTCCCTGGATGTTGTTTAACTTGGAAAGAATCTGGGAAGGCTTACTTTGAACTTGAGTGTAAACCACAAAAACTTCCTCTTGTCTTCTGGTTGCTGACAGGGCAGGCTGTGCTTTTTAACCCTGTGTGTGCAGAGCCAACTGACCAGGGCTCAGATCATGCTCCATTTTCAAGGGACTGTCAGAAAAAGCATAAGATTGCTTATATCTCCTGCTTAGCCAGCTTTTATCTTATCTGTGAGGATAGGAAGTTTTATAATAAATTACAGTAAGAGCTGTCTATGTTCAGGACTGAAAAACAAACAGATGTCACTGGTTTAATGAGGGAGCTGTCCAAGCCTACTCACAAAACTGGACCCTTTTAATAACTCTGCCCATGGAGAATTAAATTAGAAAAGGTTTTTTGAAGTTTGATGACTAATTCTTTTTAAGTTTTCAAAGCCAAACAAAGGGCTTTGGAAGCTATGCTCCTGCACTAGAAAGGCAAGATAATTTCCACCATGTTTTAAGCAAACATTTTTTCAGCAGGACTCAGCACATTCAAACACTCCATCACCTCAAGAGGAGCTGCTACACCAAGCATGGGTGCTTGGAATATCACACCTATGACTTGCAAGGGCATGAATTGTGAAGCTTTCTTGAAGTGAGGTTGTCACAGGACTTATTTTGAAGACAAAAATCCTTAAAAGAGCACAACCAAATAATTTGTACTCATGATAAATAGCAGCTCATCCCATTACACTTTGTGGGAGCTAGACTGCAGAACACTGACAGAAAAAACAGGAACTTAGTAATCATGTTTGTCACTGGAAAAAATTATGAACCCTGTCACTCTCAGGAAGAACATGAGGCAACCTCACTGAAATCAAAAGGAAGATTTTGCTTGCCTTAATTTCCCTAGGGTAGTAATGTATCTGTCTACTGGAAGCATAAAGAATTATCTTTTATGACATATGTAGAGTGCTAACTTTAAAAAAGATTAGTTCTAGTATAGTAAAGCAGTGTATTATTTTGGGATCTTATTTTTTTTTAAATAAGCAGGATTTCACTTTCTTAAAATTGAAGTGGCAACTATTGCTACAATCCCACTCTTCCCACACTAACCACTTTGAAGAGAAAAAAAAAGAGCACAGCCACACCATCAAAAGGTTCCTTAAGATTAGGGAAAAAAAACATTCTGGAACTCCGAATTAAGAGACCTTGAAGAGGATGAAGCAAATCTTCTGACTCATTTTGGACAGAAACATTAACTCAGTGTAAACCAGTGAATAACCTATTCAGCCTTGGCAGGGCTCAGGATTACCCACTTAGGAAAACTATAAAAAGCTTCACCTGCCTCACAGGAACACTGTGAGGCACTGCAAAGTACTGTCTGCAAAATATTTTAGCTACTTGATAAAAAAAGTGCTGCAGAATTGCAAAATATTATAATCTTGATCACATAATAATAATTATTTGGGCATAAAGAGGTACCACTTGACGATTCCTTCATCCAAACAGCAGCACTTAATAATTGCTGCTGCTCTGAGAAACAGCAGGTAGAACTGAGCAGAAACTCATTTGCCCAGGAGTGCTGCCAAGCAACTGCCAATGGGACTTGGAGAAAGAGCTCTCCATACACTGAAATCGTGTGCTGCAAAACACCAAAGTTCCTCTTAGTACATCAGGCTGGATAAAAACATCCAAAATGAGAGGACAGATTAAAAAAACAGCTCAAGCAATGGTTCAGAGAATACCAGGGTATCACTGTGGAGGCTCAACCAGGAAAAACAGACTGGGGACACAGATCTGGGTGCAACAACAGCAGCAGGGCAGAAACTTGCCCTTAGTTTATTTTTCCATTATATATCTGTGGCAAGGTGACCATGGATTGGAGAAGGGTATCGCTACCTCTCCTGTCACATTGGTCCAGGAGGCTGTCATTCAACTTCCCCTTCTCTTGGAGAAAGTATTCATAACATTGCCAATATTTACAAAACATGGTCCTGTGTTTACAATTCACCAGCGTGAGAAACTGCACATTTCTCCTTTAATATGAACGCTCAGCAAACCAGGAAAATTCATGGTAACACCAGGGATTGTGCCAGCCTTTCAAGAAATGTGTGGGACTGCTTCAGACTGCTTCTGGCTGTGGAAAGGAGCTTTGCAGGTAGCCTCTAAAACAAGAAACAGTTTAATCTCATCAGCTCTTTCCTCCCAAATTTTCTCTCAAGAATCATATTTGGATGTCTCAAGCTTGATTCTGTTTCCCATTTATCCCAGTGAAATTCAGCTGACTTTGGGCAGCATCAGGGCCCAACAAAGATGCATTAGTGATTATTCCAAAGGCAATGGGTTCCTGTTATTCACTTAAATGTGCAAGTGTGGCTCCTGCAGAGGGTCATTCCATTTTCTTTACTGGTTACAACCTCAAGAACAGCAGTTATGTTTTAGATCAGAGAGTTTATGAGAGTCAAGGAACAGGCATTGAAAGTGTTTGCCATCCGTGAGGCCTCTCAGTTCATATTGTTACTAGAGAAGACAGACTCAGGGGAAGACAAATGTGGTAGGTAAATGCCTTCTCTCTCAGACACATAACCAAATGATTAAAAAAAGCGTTTGCCTCAAAGGTTCGTGGCATTCCTCAGCACTGCCTCATCCACAACATGGAGTCTGCTAGAAGTTAATAACTACTGCAAAAAAATTAATGGCAAGGGGAACAGATTCAGTTACTGTTTTATAAGATACGGCACAGATTAATTGATAGTCAGTGCAGCTGCACTGATGTAACCAGCTGTCATAACTTTTGGCAGTGTCACAAATAATACAAAGAATATCTAAATGCAGGTTGGAAGGTTAGATAACTTATCATCCTATGTTGTATCAGATGTGTTAGCTTATTATACTATTTAGCATCACCAAAAAGTAAAGGTATTTTAGAACTAACAGACTTTTAAATATTTCCCTTCCTCAGTTTCATTATAAAATCTAATTCCTTCCCTCTGCCCCTTTGAAAGACACTGAACACTCACTGAAAAAGCAAAAATAAAACACCCCATACCCACTCAGTTTGTAAAACTTACACAGTACATCAAGGAAGCACTTGCACAAAATTAAGACAAATTTTATCCAAGTGGAAGCCATGCTTGCACAGACATAAAAGTGAAACACAGCTGAATAAATCTACATTATCACAGCACGGTTTTGCATTCCTGGACCTTACCTTTGAAGAAAGGGATGTAATGATGTCTGAATGTAGATGTAAGGCTTGGGTGTTGGGGCAGGGAGATGCAGCTACTGGTACCAAGACTGTGAGTACCAGCTGGGGGCAACAGAGAGTAAGTGAAAATAAACTATTTAGTTCACTTACTGAAAGCCACAAATTACAATGCCATCCTTTTTTTTCAGGAACATTTTCCTCCTGATGCTTAGAAAACATACAGTTTACATTTAAGTCTTCATCTTTCTCTGGTTATTGCTAAAAACATGCCAGTGGCCACACTATGGGGTCGGCCAAGGGACAGGGCTTTCTGCAGACAGAAAGGGCATCACCCAAAATGCTGCAACGCATCAGAAAATATTCCAGAAAAGGCACCACAAAAAGCATGGCTGCACTCAGGGGAAAACCTGCATATTAAAAAGCTGCAAGAGGGAATGAGAAATGCTCATAATGGATCTAATGAAATGAGATGGGGAGAGCCTTGTCCCTGCAGAGAACTGTGCCACAAGCGGGTCCAGTTCTCGCTGCCGGCGCTGCACTCTGGCAGGATTTACAGTGCACCAGGGCACTCCAGTGCACGGCTAAGTCAAGAGTTTGAAGAAACATCCTGAAGTTATTTGAGCTCTGAAAGTTGGACATGTGATTAACTACCTTGAATAAAATATCTCAAGCCATCTCTGCTTCGCTGCAATAATGTCCTGATAACAGTTTGGAAGAATAGTGGCAATTATTAAAAATGGCGATTATGAAGTTTTATCTTCTAAATTTTACAGTTTTAGAATTTATTTGGAATTGCTTTTGTCTGTCCTCCTTGCTTTAACATTGGGCTACCAAGATTAGACATGACAGCTACCAGACCTTCAGCAGAGATTAATGTCACTCTAATAAGATTTTTTTATACTCCACCTCATTTGCATTTTGTCAAAGACTTTGTGTAGTACAAATACTCAATTCCTGTAAAAACTGTTTCTTTTACCTCTACAATCTTCATTTCCCCTGGAAAGATAAAGAATTCACAAATTTCCAAACTAGTTTAAAAATATAATGTATCCATAATGAAATTAAAAAACTACAAAAAAATAATATAAATGCTCTGTGTTCTTCACCTGAATGATGGAGTAGAGAAAAAATACAATTAAATTTGAGCAATTTAACTGATTACTTCGAAGGATAAAACCCTCTACAGAGCCCAGATATGAATGGGATTTTTTAAAGCATTCCCATGCAAAGGTCCAAAGGAGATGATCCCTCCTGTCTGTTTGACAAGAGCACCAACACAGCTCAAAGCTGCAAAAAACACTCTGCAAACTTTTCAGCTAAAACAACTTGGCCTTCATATGCTAGCCATCAGAACCAGTCACTCCTCCAGCTCTTGCACTGTGGAGAGGGGACATGAACCCTGTGGTACAAGAACGTAACACAAAGTCACTCAATCACCCTCGTGGCTTTGTGTGCATTCACTGCTACCGTGCCATGCACCTTGGAAGAGCTGGGGATTGAATGTGGATCTTCAGGCAGGATGAGACCAGGATTCAGTCCCTTAAGCCCGCCTAACTTGTATCTACATAAAATCAATTTCTCTTAATGCCTAGTTTTTTTTCTTGGATGCACGTTCCTGAAGCACTTGTTCCCTTTCTCCCCATGGAACTCACTTTTCACCATAAATGAATCACTGCAATGAACTGCCATTCCACCTTAAACCCCTGTCTGCTGGAGCCAGTTCTACTTACAACACAAGACAAACTAATGGAAAAATCTAGAGAATAAGTAAGGCTGCTTTTCGATTACCTGGTCTGCTGTAGTGCTGAGGAGAATGGGAGGTGGGGGTGTACCGACCATAGCCCAGGGAGCCAGCAGAGCTGGGACTTGATGTCCTGTACTGCTTGAAAGATCTGTCATCTTGGTCACCCTTAGAGGAAGAGAGGAAATACATGTTATTAGAGAAGTGACTTCTCCAACAGGCAGAATATGCCATCTCACGTGTTTCTGTGCTGTGTAGATGGGAGTTGGTGCTCTCCAAAGATCCCATGCAATCCTAACGAGATGAGGTGGCTTTCACCACCTCCACCCTCAGGGTGACTGAAAGAGCCCTGCCAAGCACCAGAGAGAGGTCATGTTGCCAGGAAAGTCAGCACAGACATAAATTTAAAATTATAAATTAATTTGAAAAGAATTGTAAAAGTGTTGTTTCAGGACAGTGTAATTTCCTGAACAAATAAAAGTGGGTGGAAGATGGGCTCAGGTCAGTGTGACAGTATTATGGTCACTTTGGATCCATACGAATAGATGCATAATGGTTACAGACAACACAAAAATCAGCATTTGCTGGTTTCACTACAGCATAAAACTGATTGTGTGTAAATTGCCTAGTGAGCCACACCGTAACATGGTCATTACCCTAAGAAATCTGATATTAACACACACATAGCACTAACATTAACACTGCACCGTTGTGCAGAGCCAGTCATACAACCCAATTTCCACTAAACCCTTGGCTTCAACCACTTAAAATCATGTACACACACTCCAAGCCTCTGATTTCCAACAGCTAGTTAAAGTGCAACTGCAATTTAAAATTTTACTTAACAGTAAAAGCACTACTGAGAGAAACAGACCAAGGAGTGACTTTGTATAAACTAGCTATAAAAGCAAATTCAAATATCCCCTTTTTAAAGGCACATCAGAATTGGCTTAAGTTAACTTCATATTAGAACAAATCAATGTAAACTGCAGATGCTCTTTTATGGAAAGTCACACTCAGAAAAATGCTTCCCCTGACCTTTTCCAGTAGCAAATTGTGAAGATATGCTATACTGTATCAACTGTCAGGCCCTTATCATGAATATGGGGATGTCTTTAGGCATCTGTGTGATTCCCACCAGATCATTCATCATTTAAACAAACGTTTAAACATCCTACTTAGCCCTAACATCATCTCACGAATTCCTATCAGAACAACTAATTATGTCCATACATTCATGTTCAGATGAATTTGGCTGCTCTGGGACTATCCTTGACTCCACAGAGATGGACAATATTCTCACATCATCAGTTTTTTGATGTGGACAAGATATGCTCTGTCCCTTCAACATCACCCCAGACCTACCAGCTGCATTTTCAAAAGTAGAAAATCAGTTTAGTATAGTGGCCAGCAGCATTACTGCTATAATATTAAGTTCAGAAGTAATTATATCAAAAAGCTAAGAACAACTGATGCCTTCCTAGCGTGCAGTGTCCTGTAGGCATTCTGCCACCAACTCCTCTACATCCAGCTCGAGATGTTTCCTTCCCAATGTACCCACACTGTGTAATACCCACTCTAACCTTTGGGAAGAGAATTACAAGTAGTATTGCAATGGCTCTGCAAAGTCTTGTAATGATATTAATTATCATATGAGTGTCAGCTCATGTGATGTGTCCAACTGTGTGACACAGTGGAACTCTCCTCTAACAAAAATGCCTGCAACAAAAGTGGTGACAAGTTTGCAGATGATGATGCCTGAGCACCTGATCACAGACTCCTTAAAAAGAGACAGCAAGCACAGAGAAGCTGGATAACATGGGAGTATACACAAACCATGGCAGTCCCAACCTCCACACCAGTATTAATTTTGGAACTTAATATTGGCAGTTTGGTCACTGAATTTAAAGGATATTATTATAATCTTCCAAAACACCGAGTTTTCATATTGCTTCAGACCTTACCTTTGTGTACCTTGTTTGTCTGCAAGGAACAGCCAACTTACTTCATGTAACCAAACATTACATAAAACATGCTTTTACTTTTAAATGATCAAATACATTACATCTCTACTGGTTAATCTCTCTGTTAACTAGTTCTCAAAGTGATTTACAGTCCTTAACTCTCCATGATTACCAAAATTTTTCAGTACATAAAATTGGGACAATGGAGAAATTAGACCCATGATATGTAATTGAGTTACCATCTGGGAAAATACATGAAATGCTTTCACTGCTTCCAAAGTGATGTTTCTTTAAACAATGACTAGCTTAATTAATGTACATCAAAATACACAGACTTAGAAGTTCAGGTATGTGCAAATGATTTAAAAGTAGGTGTACACAAATAGTATAAGTAGTTTAACTATTTGTGGAATAAAAAATGAGAAGAAAAAAGAAATCTATGCTGAGCATTAATTCAAATCACATGGGCAGCTTTAAATGTGAACATAAATCATATTTCCCAATATAATTTATTTAGTGGAGCTTGAAGAAGTGACCACCATACAACCTTTATTTTGGAAAGCAGAAACATGGATGACAGTGGAGACTGATGCATACAGATGACAATCCAGAAGCAGAGCACGTATTGAACACAACACTCTGAAAATCATAAATTATAAACCCCATGCACTGTAGAGGCAAGGGGCGAACCCCACATTTCACACACTGCTGGTTATCAACATGACCAGGTTTATGCATCACAAAATGGGTCAGAATAGGAGAACAAAGGCATTGGGGATTACCTCAGTAGGAGTTGGAGAGAGCAACTGAGGTGACTGCAAACAGCAACACACAACAAATTAGTGATACAAATTCATGCATGATGTTATTCGTGAGAAGAATTACTCTTAAAATATCACTATCCATGTATAACACATGATACAGTCAGGAAAAACACCTGTCAATTAAGTTAGGGAAATTTTTCTTATTATCTGTTTTTAATGAAGTACATAGTGACTAATATATAAATGATTTAATATTAGTCTTTTAGCAATTTTTCTACTAAAAAATCCTGGTGAGGCCAGTCCTGTGCCACAGAGAATGGCAATGGGAAACTCCCAGTTAAAGCAACTGCCTGAAACTATACACAAGACCTAACTAAATCTGCATTGAAGAACCTCCAAAATCAGGACTAGAACTGACCACTTTAAGGGAAAGAAAAATGTCTATGCTATTTATTTTCAATTAAACATCATGAAATTTGACAATCTGCTGCTCATTTTCCATTCCAAATCAAACACTATGTTTGGTTAATTGAGCAAATCAACTGAAAGTATTGCAGCTGCAGGTAAGAAGACAGGATTCTGAAATTTGGGAGACAGAGTTTGGTTTTTTTCCCCTGGTAATATCAAGGATAATAAATACTTGGAGCACTGGGAAATAAGCATGTTGGATTGCAAACACAGTCCATGCTTGGTCTGTGCACCTCTGCCAAGCCTGGATGTCACCAGGCACTTGAGGAGGGCCACAACCATCACCAGCACCAACAAATTTTGCCATAGAAAGGAAGTGATTATGCTCCACGGGTTCAGGGTGAGGCAGCAGCTTTCGATGTTGTGAAATCAGAAACCTGAACACCATTTAAACCTTTTACCAAATACAGTTGAATTATTTTTGAATACCTTAAAACGGAGCTACCATGGTCCAGCACTATGCAGAGAGGGCTGGAGGAAAGTCTGCAAAGCCTAAAGTGTGCACTGCACTTCACCTGACAGGGGCACTGAGACCTTGGTGGTACTGAATAAGTGTAAAAGGTGCAAGTGATAGCATGACTAGGGCTATTATAAACATCATGACTATTAATTATAGCATTTATTCCTGCCCATTCACTTACACCTGGAGACAAAGCAGATTTCCATGCTAGACTGTAAGCATCTTGCTCATATCTAGCACACTATAAAGGTTTAATTTGTAAAAATGTTGCTAAAATTATAAAAGCAATCAGAAAGTCAAATGAAATGTAGGTATGTTCAGAGAAGAAAAGCTAACTTGCATGACAGGAGTTATATACAAGTATGTTTCACAAAGCCCAGAATTAGTATTAGTTATTAGTATGTTAGTAGTATGTTAAATTAGATTTCATTAGCACAAACTGTATCATATTAGCTCTGCATATGAAAAGGTTGAAGTGCATGCATGACATGAGGATGAAGTTAAGTAAGGGACAGTTGAAAGAAATTTGTACACAGGAAAGTGATACCATTGTTGTGTTACCAAAATAACATGGTACACTGATTCAAAAAAAAAAATGAAAGACATTTGGCTTTGCTTCTCATTTTTACATTATAATTAGCAATGGCTCCTGTTTCCTACCACATGCAGAACTACTCCCATGGAAAAACATTTATTTACATGTCATCTCTTTAAAAAATGATCACAGAAAGCAACGTTTTAATTTCTACAAACTAAAAAAATGAAATGAGCAGAAATGAACATCTTGAATTGGGTTTGGTTGTTGTTCTTTTTTTTTTTTTTTGGAAGGCTTTATGAATGAATGGATGACATGACTCAATTAACTAGAGCTATAAAAATTACATTAAAAAAAAAAGTTATGCACACGTTAATAGTTTTCAGCAAGATGTTCAATGATGCACATAAAACCTGAAACTGATAGTAAAAATAATACCCATGTTTCAGTACCTCCCCGTAACTATGCCTGTCATCTGAAGAGTAACTGATATATGGAGAATAGGAGATCATATCTGGGCGGTCAATGTTATAGATGGCTTTATTTTTAGGAAGAGCAGCCAAGTCCCTGTAGTCAAGAATTTCATCTCCAAGCTTTGCCTAAGAAAAGGAGGAAAGAAAGCAGTGAGAATAAGAAAGAAAAGGAGCAGGATGCAATCAGACAAGGAAAGATACATGTAGGTAGAAAAGTCATAATCATAACAAACCACTTTTCGTGTTTGTGAACATTTAAATGTCTTGTATTTACTACACAGTGCTAAACATTAGTGCTTTTTTCTCTTATATACTGTTGCTTTCTACCTTGTCACTGGCATTTGGCTATCAGGAGTAGCATGGCTTCGTTCCAGTTCCCTGTTACATCCCACATACTCCTGGATGCACAAACAGATATTGTAGTCTTTTCTGGCAAAACACACTGAATTTTGAAGTGGTTTCGGTGTGCAGAATTCCCCTGCTGTAAGCAGTAGTGAATAATCAGACATATATTTCCAGCATATACTCTCCAGATGCTGAAAAGCATTACTCAGCTCTTTGATCTTTCCCCACTCAGTTGTGTCCCACAGCTTCACCTCCTCTCCTGACTATGTCTAAACATCCCTTAATTATGGGTCACAAACCAGCAGATGATGGATTTGCACCAGATGATGGTGGGAGATCACAGATGCCACTCTAGTAAAGTTCAAATCTCATGAGACTCACACAAACAGCAGAGGGAAAGGACTGTGCTGGTCCCTGTTCTCCTCCTACCATGCATATTCCAAAAGCCTAATTTATTATCAAGCTGCCACATTTGCACAGATTATCCTTAGGATAATTGCACCAGAACGGTATCCAGCACATCACTATGTTGTAGATATGATGAGAAGCTGGCCACGTTGAGAGTGGAGAAATGGGCAGCATAATTGTCTCATTCCCACTTCAAGTTCTGCAGAACGACAAACGCTTTGTTGGCAACAAAATGATGAGTGAATCTTGCTGTGCTCTGAAAATCTCAGTATGATCAGCTATAAAATGGTAATAATATTTTCCACATGCAAAAGTACAAAATCATCCAGGATTTATGTGTGTAGTAATTCTGTTTTTTCTTAGTATGAGCCAAGGAAACTTCAATAGATTTTCCAGGGGAGTTTTCTATCAGATTAAGAGTCCAGGACTGACAACTTTCAGCTATCCTTTTTCTAAAACAATGCATGAATTTTTGCAAAAAGATGAAAAGAAGGAAGATTACTGTTAAATAAGAAAGCAGAACCAAGCTGCCATAACCATCACATATTCCCATCCTCAAAACTAATGAAAAAAAGTGTTTTAACCAAGTATGTGTTTCTTCAGCAATCTACAGATCTCCCTTTCTTTGCAACTCCTTTAAGAAGCTGAAGAGCAATGAAATAGATCTTACTGAAAACAAATCCCTCCCTACTGAGAAGCCAGTGGAGAGCTCTGAGGCAGAGACAGGTAATGCAAAGGTAAAGATTCTGTCTGTCCCATCTGTCCAGGAAATACTTTGGGCAGCATTATACCTACAAGGAAGGCCAATGAGGCTGTTATTTCACTTAAGGTATCCAGGCTTTTGGCTATTATTCTAGGAAATCCAAAGTAGTTCAGAATTGGGAATATTTAAATGTGAATTACAGCCACTTTGGCTCTCCATCCAGATGTGCAACTTCCTGTTAAACTTCAGATCTGTCAGAGGAGTAAATCTTGTTATGTAATTCCTTTCAGTTTAGATATAACAGTGTGGGCAAATTTGGATGAAGGAACACCTTAGGGATAGAGCTGCTTTCTAAACACTCAATTCTCCAAACATTGAGTCTACACTGTATTTCTATTTTATTTGTTTCACCTACATTCAATTATGTGAATGGAGTTCAAATCTGCTCAGGAAAGCTCAAATTACAGCTGAAAGGCTTCAAGCCATTTCTTCAGTAATTTGGTATTTTGGATTTTGGCAAAACCATGCTCTAAGTATAGAGTATCTATTTCATTTGGAATATGTAATTTTACAGTCGTATAATTGTGAATTTGGTCTGTATAAAAATACAGTGTGATTTCTATTCCTTGTAGGAGAGCACATATAACATAGCTATGTAAACTAATGTAAGCCTTCCAGTTGGCTATATTAGGCTGGAGCACCTAATTCTGTCTTAATAAAATTAAACAAAGTATAAAGCAGGACTTTTATTTAAACCACATTTAATGGCATAATTTAGAAATCAACAGATTTTTACTTGGGGACTCTGAAGGGTTGCCAGCACTAGGGAAAATTTTAGTCTGGATATAATGAAGTCATCCCTACAGGTCATGAAAAGATGCCCATTACCTTCAAAAGGCGCTGGCCTGTGCCCTCTCTCAGAGCAAGACACCAAAGTCTGTTATCAGCAGATGAAGGAGAAGTTTTTTGGCTTTAGTAAACCATCTGTGAGAAGCACATTCACATTTATATCAAAAACCCTTTTCTTCACCTTTCCCTAAGTGCCCACACCACCACAGCCCAGAGCCATGCCTGCCCACGATGGCTCTGACTCGATGGCCTTGGAAGGGCAAGCACCAGGAACTCACAGTTCCCAGGACTAAACTGTTTTCTCTAAACTCTTCTGTCCATGAAACACTTCACAGAGCTCACCAGCTGGTGATTTACTATGGGTTTTAATGACCTGAATCTCTGCTACTGCTGAAAGCTGCTGCCCTGCATGCACCATCCCACCCTGCTCTGCCTTCTGCATTAGCATTACAAGTCATGTAGACAGCTTTGGGGGTTGTTTTGCCTCTTTGGCTGTCTGGAGGTTTTTCCTGGGTTATTGTTTAGCTCAGTCTGGCCTCCAGTTTGACTGCCTATCTCTGTGTACACACCAGTATTAACAGCAAAGAGGAGTGGGAAGCCATGGCCAGACAGGGACAGGGCCACGTGTGGGTGGGACCCTCCTTTCAGTGGCAGCAAGAATTTAGGTTTGGCAAAACCAGCCACAAAAGCACACAAGACAAATCTTGAGCATGTCTGTATGTCATAACTCTCCTGTAACAGAAAACACATGTAAAAACAGATAGCCAAGGGACCGTTGTGATAATAAAGAAGTCAATAACATGTTTTTAATTCTTTTTACTTTCATGTTTGTGAAAGACAAAATAGGATTAAACAAATCAATCAAAATCGAGTTCTTAACAATTAAGCAGTGAGAGATGGGACAGATAGAACAAGAAATTGCACTCTTCTGGGGATTTTTTTTTTCTGACTGACTCATATTTGCTAGGCAACTTTATTCTTTCCCCATCCCAGCTTTATGTTACAGTAACAAACATCAGAGTTGTGTGCTGACTTAATGATAGCCTTTAAAAACAAACAAACAAACAAAAACAGAAAAGGAGAATGGAAGTTTGTCCTTGACTTTTAACAGCCGGGGAAGCATATTTAAAGTTGTAACCATAAACATCAATAAAAGCAGTACCATCCTGCAGTTAGATAAATGTCTCTAACAACATATAAATCTTAGGAGAATTCTCATGCTTAAAAACACAATGAGATGGTGCATGCCTGAAAAACAAGGGTTCATCTGGCCAAAGAAAGTGCTTACATCATAAGTAATGAAATAATTGTAAGCACAATGAAACCTAGTAATGTACTACTGGAATTCACCAGCACCCAGAATTACTGACAAGCATTTAAAGAAGGGGCACTTGCTCCACTCCAAGTCCAATCTTACTCAGATAAAGCACATATTGTATTCAAAATAACTTTCATCTGAGGAAAAAGCACAAGTCTAGATCCAAAGCACTCTTTTGCTTGTCTCAGTATAGGAGATACAAGTTCTTAATATTTGTATAATAACCTCTCTGGAAGTCAGTTGCCTCTCCAGCAATTTTCTCACTTTATGGCTGTAACTGATGAGGATGACCTGCATACCCAAGGGATACTCAGCCAAGAGAAAGAAAAGCTCTGGAAATGTTGAAGCCCTGCAAGAGATATCTGTATGGAACATACCACATTTGCATTTTTTTATCTATAGCTGGTAGCCTTGAGAATTCAGCCATGAAAACTACACTACAGCAATTTTAATCTTGTATTGAAAACAAAAATCGTAAGATTTTATTATACTCATTATTTTAAATTCTCTCAATGAGCTTTCCAGAGTGCTTCATAAACCATAAACACTTCAAAGGTGCTCTGAGCAAGGGAGGGGCAGTTGGCAAGGCCAGAGTGCTGCAATCACACACGTGAGTGTTTCCATAGGCAATCAGATGCAGGCTCAGGAGCTCAATTTAAGCAAGTTGTGTTCAAATCTAAGCTTGTAACCTGCCTGTGGGCTGTACTGTTTAGTTAAACTTTTCTTTTCAGAAAGAACTGTGGTACTCTGCATGCTTTGGTATAAGCCAGCTCTAGCTGTAGTGTAAGTGCTACAAATACTCCACAAAAAATAGGAGGAAAATGCCAGAATTCTGTTACAGCAAATGCAGTATTCATTTATTCTAACCTTGAGAAAATAACTCCATATTAGAGCAATCACCAACTGCAGTGGTTTGGAAACACTAACTTTTCATATAACATGCTAAATTGTAGGAGGAAGCACAAGGTTGTCTCCATCCCACAGAACAAATTTCCCTGGGAAATACTCACATAGATCACACGGCTTGGGGAACCTGATGTACTTGAAGCAGGTACAGAAATAATACTCTCAGAGGAAGTCCTAATTTCCTATGGTAGGAGAAAAGAAATAGATAGGAAATACAGGAGAGTCAAAGATAATATTTCAAACAGTTATTTCAAAAAAAAGCATACAAGGCATTTAATTTAATTCAATCTTTACCACTCAAAAAATGACATATTATAGAGACCTCAAAACATGGAGTTAAAAATAAAAGAACACTTGCAGACAATCAATGTAACCTTTTCAAAATTCAAGAATTGTTTTACACATGAATTTCCCACACCGCTCCTCAGAAAAACATGGTCCAGAGCATTTCTGGGGTGGCAGGACAGCTTTTGGCACTATCAGACAGGTCAAGTTACAAGAGGATACAGTGACAACATTTTTACTCCAAGGTTATGGCATCAAACCATCCTAAATTGTGTCTGAAGCATGTCACACTGCCATGCCACTCACTCACAGTGAACACAACATGGACAAGGACCTGGGGAATGATCATTTAAGACAGACAGTTCCATTAAACACTTCTTCTGCTTAATTAAAGCACTTTTCAGATCTCCAAACTTGTGTAAATGACATGAAAGTGTCACTGATGTCATGTGCAAACCATATTTCTCTTTCATGAGGTCCCTACAGGACACTCACTGCAAAAAAGAAAACTAAATTTAGAAAATTTCACTATTCTAACGTTTTGGACCCTGTTAAAGTCAAATGACAGTTTTGGATTAAGCTCAGGATTCCCAGATAAATCTTCAGAGCTTCCCTTTGCGTCCTGAGCACGGGCATGGGCATCTGGCCCAAGGCAGCCAAGCCTGAGCAGGGGACAAGATGACCTCCAGAGGTTCCCTTCAAGCTCAGGGTCCTTCCAAGGGCAGACAAGGGGGGAATCCTTTTTCCTTGACACCCCTTGGAAGAGCCCAGTGAGGGCATTCCCTTGGCACCAAGAGTTTACTGGAGTTCCCAGGATGCGCCTTGCACATTTCCAGTAACTTCTTTGCACTGCCCAAGTGGAAGCCAGTAACAAATGGTGTTCTTTGGGGGTCTGTACTGGGAGCAGTAATGTTTAATATCTTCATCCATGACCCAGGCAGTAGGATTGAGCACATCCTTGCCAAACCTGCAGATAACATCCTGCTGTGTGGTGGGGACAACAGGCTGGAGGGAAGGGATGCCATCCAGAGGGATCCTGACAGGCTTGGGAAGGGCGGCCATGCAAACATCAGGAAATTCAACAAGGCCAAGTGCAAGGCCCTGCACCTGGGGCAGGGCAATCTCCAACACCACCTCCACAAACTGGATGGTGAAGGGAGAAGAAGGACTTGGAGGATACTGGTGGCTAAAGAACTGGATACGAGACATCTCACATCTCACACATGTCCTTTATTCTCTTCATAATCCATTACCCTTTCTAGCATCCCCATCATCTCCCATCTTTTTCAACAAAACCTCAAACCTTTGTTGACTCTATTGCCTCTGTTAGTTCATTTTCTGTAGCACATATTTTTCTTCTTCTTCCACCTACCTCTTTTCCCTATATGTCTTTTTATAAACCTTACTTTCCTTTGCTGCTTTGATTTCTCCTGTCTTTTCCAGCTTCCTCCCTTCTGCTTAAAATCTCACTCTCCCATCATCTTTCTTTATGCTGTCACTCTCTTTCACAACTTCTTTTTTCCCTCCACTCCATCTCCAAAGTTTTGGAGCATGCTGCCACTTTCTCCTTTTGCCTTTGTCACCTACTTTAATTACATGCTGTTCATATATCTATATATAGGAAGATAACTTAAAAACAACAAATTGCAAGGTCAAACAGTAAATTTCTCAAGCAGTAGATCCCATTCCAGACTTTACAAGTTATGTTGAAAAGTTTATTATTACTTTCTTTGAAATGGCATCTTTCCTTCTGGTTTTATTTTTTCAATAATGCTCATGAAGAAAATAGGAAAAACTCCAGGAAAAAGTAAAACTGCTAGGCTCGGGAAAATTATTTGATATTCAGACCTTGTCATAAAGAACACCAGAGCAATCCCTCCCCAAACACATGGTGACAAAAACTACAGCCAAGATCTTTTAGGGTAAAGCCCAAACTTTTTTTTTGTCAAGTTGTAGTTTAGTCAAAGTTGGACTTTCTAACACACCAGATTTAACAATCTTTTTACGGATGCTGCCTGCTGTTCTGACTTGTCCCATGTGCCTTCCTCCAAGCCTTGAACCAAAGCAGAGCTTTTCTCAACAAGGATACCAAGGGTACCACTTGGAGCACCAGAGAACATCAGAAGTGAAAAACCCACACTCGGCCTCTACATTAAATAAGAGAGTTGTAACTCATTCCCACCACTTCGGAATGATCATTAATTCTCCATGTCCTAGGGACAGATCATTTATCTGCTAATCTTGTAATTATATTATATATATAAATATATATATATAGTAATTATTCAAATTGCCTGAATTCCCCCCTTTTCCCCTTGCAGAGAGAGAGGTGCACAATCATCCAGCTTCAGGAGTATTTAAAGACAGAGATTAACATAAATTGTGGCTGGCTTGCCAACACTTTAGAAACAAATAATAAAGCAGAAACTCCAAGGAGATTTCTTTTTTTGTAAAAACAAATAAAGTGAAAATCCTTTGATCTTTTAAGTTCAGAGCCACATGAAAAGAGGTCATGAACTGATAACATCATAAACAGACAGAAGTTAAAAATTAACTTTTTTTCTTATTCATACTTTCACATTTTTCCTTATTCAGCATATATATATATATAACTCTTAGGTCAACATCCTCCTTAATCTGTAGCTTTAATCACTGATTAAAAGCAGAATATTTATATTACAAGATTACATTTCATTAGCCAACTAGATGACCATCACTGAAAACTTAAAATTACAGTAGTGAAAAAAAAAAATAGAGAATATTATGTCAACTGAATAACACTGGGTAAAAATACTGGTAAATACTGGTTTTTACCTTGTTTTTTTCTTCAGCCTTTGCAGCCTGTCTACAAACTGGATGCCAAATGGATGTTCCTGTAAAGTAAATTTAAAGTTCTGCTTATTTCAGTTCCATGATAAGAACCTTAAAAAGTTCAAAATAAGAACCTTATTAAACCCTCCTACAAGGTTTTATAAGACATGGATTACTGACTACTTCCCCTGGCAGTGCATGGTACTTTCAGAGGTCAAGATGACAGCCTCTCAATGCCAGTGAGCCCAACCACCAAATTAAAAAGACTTCAGAGAGCTGCATGTACCTCAATATGCCAGATTAACATCAAAACCTGAGTCCTGAGAGGTGTGATATGGGTCTGTGGAGCTCTCCCAGCCCAACCTCCCACCCAGGGCAGGTCCCACTACAGCAGGCAGGGCTGTGTCCAGCTGGGCTTTGCCTATCTCCAAGGATGGAAATTCCACCGCGTCTCTGGGCAACCTGTTTCATGGTGATATTTTTCCTTATATATAGTTAGAATTTCCTGCACTCTGATAATCCCTATTCTTGTAATAGCTGGGCTTGGGTCATACACAGTGGCTGTGCTGGGATGGAATGGCATTGTGCCACGTAACCCTAGCTGAAAATCCAGTCTGTCTATCATTTATTCACTGTTCCAATCGTGCACTTCCCATATGTTTGTCTCTTGTAAGTCAGCTATTGAGGAACTGCATAAATTCAGGGGAATATCCACCCTGGAGAAAGCAGGAGATACTGAATGAACCAATTCCTTACTGCATACAGGTATTGAAATGAGGACCTTTACAAGATGTAAATAAACAATGACTGTGAGACAGAAACTTGAACAGTTCTGCACTAGTCACAAAGGAAAAAAGTTATTTCAAAAACTTGAATGTGATGTTCAAAACAGTGTTCAGTAGAAGTGGAATGTGTATAATGGTATAAAATAAAATAATTATTTGCATGTTTTAATAATAAGAAGAAACCTTTATGTTTATCCCAGTCTGAGCTCAGACACGCCACAGGTTAAAGCTCCAGAGTTAAACAATGAGTGCACTGCAACTTCTGCCTGACTAAACTGGAATCTGAGAACCTCTGCATAATAAACATTTAATGTTTATGCTGGGTGGAGAGTATCAAGAAGAGTTATAGGAAATGCTTTGTTTTCACAGCAGCTTGATAGTTTTCTAACAAGTGGATTTTGGAAACAAGATAGAAACAGAAAGTCCATTTCCCAGAAGACAGATGGAGATCATTAGAATTTTTTTCACAAAACAACCCAGATGAACCCAGACTCTTGCAGTAAAAGAGTACCTATAAGTATAGACCAGATAAATTATGTTTACTAAGTCACTGAATGACTAAGAAACATCATCTTCCACTTACAAGTGGGTCTGAGCTTGCCCCATTTGTCCCATGAATTGCTTCAAATTATCCCAATGGATTTAGAAGTATTTAGATCACCATTTTTTTTTTAACTACTCCTGTCTGTAGCCAAGCAACACTGTGCAGGAAACTTTATCACACTGAAGAAAAAAGTCCTTTCACCCAAAAGCTGCCTGTTGGATGACCACTGAAGATTTCTGCTGATGAACACACAACACCTAAAGTAACTTCACAGTCGTTTATTAAGAGGATGAAGAACACATTACAAAACCCTGGGCTCCAACATTTTTTTATTATTTAACAAGTTAGGCAATCCAAATAACTGATCATAGATCTTTCATGGCATTAACACCAGTTTCTAATGAAAACTGCTCTCCATGTTAAGACAAAAAGGGTATTACAGCAAGCTGGTGTAAACGTTCCATGCATCAGAAAATACAGTAAGATGGATCCAAATTAATAGAAACTGAGTATACCTTGCTATTATTTGAATTAATAATCAGAACAAAACCTAACAAATCTCCATCCCTACAACAAATGGAACTTTAAAAGAAGACTGACTTGCAAACAAGTTTCAGAAGGTTTGAAATCTAGAAATAAATTTGTAGTTTGATGCCCTTTTTAAAAGCATTGATTTCATATGGGATTTTAGAACTGCTAAGACCTTTTTCAGCTGGAAGAGCTGCAGCATTTTCTGGCTCCTGAGGGAAAATTCATGAGCACAGACAAGTATCACTATGTTCTTTAATGAGCTACTTCTTGGTGCAAACCAAAGTGACAATAAAATTATCATTTAAAATAAAGTATTAAACCATAATTAGACATTACTGAGACCACTGTTGTATTTTACATAAAGTCTAACTTTTCCAGCTTAAGGAAAAATTTCCAAGTATGCTTCTGGAAAACCATGGACAATGGCAAAGTTGTAAACACAGATCTGGGCAGGCACGTGATTTTAGGGTAATACACCAGCCTTGCAGTCCCCACATCCTACTGAGTTTCTCTTCTCAGTTTTCCTTTGAAAAGATACTGACAAAGACATATGCAAAAGCTTTTTTATCTGGTGTTTTCCCCGTATCTAACTGTGAAAGCAGTTTTCTTTGATTGGTTCAGCAGAGCTAGAAGTTGCTACATAGGAAGGATTTCAGCTCATATTTATGTCAAATGACGTTTTCCCCATCGCAGACTTTATTGCACAAGTCCTTCTGTGACACTGAATTTCTCCTGTGCAAGTCTATGGTGTGGGCAAGAGAGGCAAGAGTAACTGTTTCGTTTTTTGTTTGTTTGATTTACCTTGAAGATACATTTCTTCTCCTTCTGCAAACATCTGATTGCACCTGACACATCGTGCGCAGGTTGGGTGATAATGCTTTTCTCCTGCCTGTTTGGACAGAAGATACAGATGATTAAGCACATTGATCAATTTAGCAGTTTTTCTTTCATTCTCTTGGATATGAATAATTTAATTAGTTAATGACAATTAGTTCAACAGTCTCCTAAAACCACAGTGCTAATTTTTCATTCCAGACAATTCATGCTTTAAAATGTAATTATGGTCTCGCCTACACAAAGTAAAAAAAAAAAAAAAGTTAATGTGCAATAGTTAAGTCTCTGAATTTACAGGATAGAAAGAAATTTATGCAATGAACACATTTTCCCTGTAAACCAAGTGCAGGGAACTTAGGACTCACCTCTGTGAGGAATTTAGGAGGTCATAACCTTGAGCATGGATTTGCAACTCAACCATATGTTCATCATGCATCAACTGAATATATAATCTTAATGCTCAGCAAAAACCATTCTGTGTAAGGAATGTTTGTAGCTGCTTGGGAAATGTCTTGCAGGTAACTTGTCCTAAAGACCTTCCATGAGGAATGTGTGCAGTCTGCCTATAGGACTGCAAGTCCAGAGCAGGCAGATTTGGGTACTGTGCACTGACACCCTCATACAGACAGGCAAGAGTTTTGCCATCTGTTCAGAGATTAATCCACATAATTTAATACCACTGTTTTCATTGACTGGAATGAGAACAGGACTGAGCCCTCAATTTGCTCTGAACTGCTTAGTAACTCACCAAGTTTCATATATTTAAATTCTCAATTACCTGCAATGCTGGCTTGAGCCAGTGACAAAAACAGCATGAAGCTGTCCTCTGCTGAGTGAACAACATGGGCCAGTCCCTCCAGACTGCACTCCCACCCCATCTTTCACATGGCACTCAAAAAACAGAGTTCAACATCCCATAGACAGCTCTTGGTCATGCTCTTCAAAATCCCTACAGAACTGAAAGCCAGATCTTGGCATCTCCTTTCTCCTCTTTGACCCCACACTCTTCCATGCTAGACAGAAGTTACCGTGGTTTAAATGGCTTAATTTCAGTGCCATTTCCACTAGGAACAAAAGCCAGCAGACCAAGTAACTCTACAGCTTAGAGCTAATGTAAAATAGGTTAACTTAAGATTAAGCTAAGCCTGACTTCAGCAGAAATTCTCCTAAAGTAAAAAATATGCCAATTTGGGCCAAGTAGAATGTCTCATAACCTGCTTACCTGAAAACCACAGAAAGCGCTACTAGGACTGTGGGTGTCTTTAAGAAACTACAATCAACTATTGCCCCACTGCCTTCAGCATGTAAATAGGCTCTCACAGCACTGCACTGAAAATCCCCTTCCACCAGCCTAGAAATTTAGCCCTGTCACTACAAAGGTGACTTTTCTAACACTTATTCACTAAATTGCAAAGCTTTCAGAGGCATTTATATCAAAGAATGTACTCTGTGTATGGGGGCTATTTTGCCATTCACAATCACAGGAATGCAGTAAATCTAGGTTAAAGAATCCCTGGGTTTACTGCACCGGTGTGAACTTGATTCACTCCTGAAAACCTGCTGCAGCATTTCAGATTGGCAATAAAGAGCAAAACATCACATCAGAATTGCCATTTTGAAATGGCAGCTTTGCTCCAGTTCACTCTTTTTATGTTATCATTTGTGCAGATTTCAGAGTGATTTTTGCAGTTTTAGACATGGAAGATGGTCACCACTATCTGTGATGACACCTTTAAAGTACCAGACCACAAAGTATCAGTATTGAGTTTAAACTTTAGGTTTAAAATTGCTTGCCTTAGTGCAGGTGTTTAAGCACGGAAGAATATTTAATTATCACCAGATAAACTTATGTTTGGCATATCAAATTGAAAAGAAATATAATTTCCCTTGGAAGTGCACAAGAGTTGCTAATGGAATGCACAGCCTCAATAACCCAACTGATTTAGCACAGATGATATAATTCCTAGGCTAACATTCTCTAAGGGAATTCAATTACTTCTTCGCTAAAATAAACTGCCAGGACAGATTCTCAGAAAACCTGGATGCATCACAGAACAAAGCCTATCTCCCTAAACTTAACAGTACAACCAAACACATAATTTTAATTCAATTATTGAATTCACTTGCATAGTCAGTAGTATCAACTCGGTATGGAATGGCACAGAAAGACATCTTTTATGACATTGATACAACTGTAACAGAAAAATAAGGGGAGAAAAGTATAGTGATCCTTTTGCTGATGAGCACACCAGGAGAACTCCAATGGATTTTGCATAATTATATCTGAATTAAAATGGCACAAACTCAAAATTTTTCATCTAAGTGCTGACAGTTAAAATTTATCACCCTTTTAAAATTTATTTTGTCCTTCTTCTAATCAAAGCACAGAAGACAAGACATAGCAGACACTCTATCACTTGGAATTATTTTAAAAAGACCACACCATATTTCTAAATGAGAGGTGCTAGCTGAACCTGAGGCTAGGCAGCTGATGCAGGAATTAACTAATACTATTTACTGATATGTATAAACATTTACCCTAATTAGATATCCTAATATTAGATACCCTAATTATATTCAAACCTAGGACCTGAGTCTGAATCGTGGAGTTCCCTGGGGTGGGTAAATGCCAAGGAGGCTTTCATCAGTGCCCCTTTCTCCTGTCCCTTCAATTTCAGAGACTTGGTCTCACAGAGGAACAATGGGTTCCAGCAGAACCCAGCTATTTTATAAGCTTAGGGCAGAAAATATTGTATGGTTCTGGTCTGGTTGTAATAAAGGTCTCATCATGTCTTTCTCTTCTTGCTTATATTGATGTGAGGTAGCTCAGTGCAGCAAATTCCTAACCATATGGTTACTTCTTTGCACAGTTTGAAAGCTTACTTTGACAGATTGTTGTCTCAGTGTTTAATAAAATACCAACACACACACAGAGCACGGAAGAAGCAACATTCATCTCTGAGACATCTCTTACAGTTGAAGTGATAGGTTCTAAAAAACCTCCTCAATATCCTACATTTGCTTCAAGACTGCACCAGGTCTTTGTGCCCTGGAATCCAGATGTGAAGACAGTATTATTGTGAAGATCAATTTGAAGGCTAATTTTCAGCTGAGATTACCTCAGACCTGGAAAGTAAAGTGTGTCCTCAGTAATACAGTACATTACCAATAATTTAATTTTTCTTCAACTGACCATAAACCAGGTTTCCACAACCACTGAGCTGCACTCTTAGTGTGGAATTAAAAAGGAATCAAAACAGTCCTCAATACTCTGAGACAAAGTATTATAAGGCACCCTTTTCCCTTTAGGTATAAGAGACCCTTTGAATGTGAAGTCTCTCTGCAGAGAAGGAGGAGCCTCCTGGGCTGATCAACCTGAGGAATGTTTCAGCAGGGGAGCCACAGACCTCCTGCAGTCCTTGCCCTGAGCACAGGGACCATCACAGTGCTGCAACCTGTCCCACAGCACATCCCCAGACAAACCCATGATCCCTCAGAGCAGCACCAGAGAGCTCTGCAACAAGGTACATCCAACCACTTTCCCTCATTTCCTGTAACTTGAGGGCTTGAGCAAAGTAAAAGGAGAATAAAGCTGATGTGACAAATGAGAATCACATCACTCAAACGACAATTTGAAGACAGTAAGGGGTGTTATTTTAAAGTCTCCAGAGCAGTATGATCACCAGGCCTGAAAAACATGCAGTGCTAGCAAAACTAGTGTAATTCACACCAAAAGGAATAAGCTTAACTAGTAAAGTTTGAGTTTTAAATTAGCTGTCATCACCCAGGAAAAATATATTACATTACTTCAGACAGCCCTGCAAAAACTCAGCTCATTTTCTGGCTGGAGCTGCCATAACTGATGAAGTGGTAGAATATGTAAAAGATGATATGCACAATAACTGTAACTCTACCTCAATGACATTGCTTGTCTGGTCTCTCATGCTGTTTCTGGAAGTGTGATTGATATAATTTTTTACTGCAGTTGATAAACGACAATTGCTTATGGATTGACACATGAGAAATTGAGTAGCCTAAAGGCCAGAGTGTGAGCTGAGTCCTGGAATGAAGACTCCAGATTTCTGATGTATGATTCATCACTGAAATCTAAGTACATCCTATCCCACTGCATTACCCAATGAAGTAGTTAGTAAAGGGAAGATAGAAAGTACAGAAAATCATTTAATATACTAGATA
This sequence comes from Prinia subflava, assembly GCF_021018805.1. NCBI lineage: Eukaryota > Metazoa > Chordata > Aves > Passeriformes > Cisticolidae > Prinia > Prinia subflava. The sequence goes on along the minus strand of NC_086253.1, from coordinate 10,449,061 downwards.
AACTTAGAACTCTCTGATTGTTTCCTGAGAATTAAAAGCTACCAGTAAACTTTCTCTTGTAAAAATGAAAAATAATAACAATAAGAAAATCTATCTTGTTATCAAAATGCATAGGAGTAATGGACACCTTTTATTGCTGGGAGTAAAAAGTTTGTGGAAGTGACAAAAGGTTAGATTGCTGCAATGATTCAATCATATCAAAGCATATTTTCCATTTTGAGTGTATGATACAATATAGTTGCTATAATAGTTCCTCATCTCCACTAAATGTTGTCTATTGAAGTAGATCCAAATCCTGTCAACCTCGTACTCTAAAATCCCCAAATCAAGTCCTAACTGTACCCTATTGCTGAATAGAAATAATGAAAACCAGCCTACAAAACACTGAGCTGGCCAAGGCATGGAGCAGCTGCCTGACCCACAAACAAAGCCCACAGAAGACTGGTATAAAGCATTCTTAGTTAAAAGCTTTTCACGTGGAACAAATTTGTTGGAGAGTTGTGTCATCACCAGACAAGCACCTGTCCAAGCAAAGGGAAACAGAATAAAGCACAAAACCACTGACAGTCAATAAGCCTTCCCTTCAGGCAGCTTCTCAACCTGAAATGAAGTATTAAAGATCTTACAGAAGACATATGACTTGAGTGCTGTTGCTTTTTAATGGAGGAAAGTGTCTATTTGTATGGGATGGGAAGGGGAAAAATACTTAGGCAATGTAGGGAATGGTGAAAGTGTAAAACTTCGTTTAGACAATAAATTATTCTCTTTTGTGTATTTTGTCTCCATTTCCTGAGTAACGTCCATTCACATAAACATTCCCATTTGCTCATTAAAGGGCACTGATATTCCTTCAGGTAAACTTCATAGTACAGGCAACAGAAATATAATTCAGTTTAAAGCCAGGAAGTGTGCAAGTGACCACAGAATGATAGAATAATTCATCTAACCCAACCTCCTGCTCAAGCAGGGTTAATACTCAATTCAGATCAGTCTGCCCACAATTTTTTTCAGTTGAATACTGAAAAACTTCAAGGATGGAGACTGCAAAACCTCTGAGAATACTGCCTCAATGGATAGTATTTATTAGTGACTTCTTTTCCTTTTTATCCAGTTTGAACCTCCCTTTAAATTTATGACAGTTGTCTCCTGCCCATGGTGATGTGCTCAGTAAGGTGCTCATCTCCACATCCTCAAGGGCCTCCTCACAGGTATGGGAACACCACAATTAGGTCCCATTAAAGCCATCCCTCTCCTAGGGCTGAACAAGTTCAGCTCCCTGAGCAGCTCCTCAAGATATGTGCTCCAACCCCTCAACTATCATGGTTGTCCTCCACCAAACTCACATTGCTTGTTCTTGCACTCTGTGGAAGACTCCCATAAAATCTGCTGGCTCTGTTCAGCTCCCATTATCTATCATTTCGTATCTGCTTCATTCTCTATCATTTTAAATTCAATATTGAGGAGTGTGTACTTTCAATTTTTTTTCAGAGTATATAAATAAAAAAGGTGGAAAATCACTGAATTCCTTCAGTGGATATTTAATTCATCCTGTTCATACTGCTTCATTCACTTCCCAAATGATTGTTTTTACTGAGATATTAAGCCATTATGTGAATGAATTATGCTTTTTCTTAGGTGCCAGGAATGTACAGGAAACTGATAATGAAGCACAGGTATAAAAAGGAACTCCACATATTTATCTTTATAAAATGTAATAAAGTTTTTGAATGACATACAGCATTTTGTTGTTAAATAGCCCAGTCAGTCACTGCATTGACTTATAAAGGTAAATTCACAATTTCTGTAAGTAAATGCAGTTCCCTGTCTTTGGCTGAGATAAGGTTTTGATTCCTGCTCCCAGAAATTCATTAGATATTATCTAATAACTCCCTGACTTAACAGCACAGAACTGGCTTAGAAAATGTTCCTATCAAGTTATTCCACCAATTAGGCAAACCCAATCAAGGGTTGTTCTTGCTTATTCCCAGGAGTTAATACAACCCTCCTGCTCTTGGCCAGCGCTTCAACCCACATTGTACAATGTGCATTTAGTCCAAAAGGCTGTGTAAAATCTAGGGTTCAGATGTTTGTCCTGTCTTTCTCCCAGGAGTACCACAAAGAAGGTGCACAGCACTGAACCATCAGATGTCATCAATGGATGCACACACTGATACCTCTGCTACTGCATCCACATTGTGGCATATTACAAGGACTATATTGGCCCCCATAAACTGAATTCTAAGGGGTATATTCAAATTAGAGTGATGCTATTCAGAAAATAACCTTTGTGCTCGGAATAGAACACTCTGCTCAGTTACCATCTTGAAGTGGAATCACATAAAATCTCCACTCACATTTCCAGCACAGTCAGAGTTTTGCATATGCAACAGAAGGACTCAAAGAATTACTCACTAATAGTTGTATACAGTAATGGTTAAGTTAGTAAACAGCTGTCATATCATCTACTGGGTTTGAAGGGACAGGCAACATTGTCAAGGCAGAGGTATTTGGCAAAACATCTATTGCTTCTGTCATACAACAGTGTTGAGGAGAAAAAATTTCAGAGCCAGAAGTTAAAGACAGAATTCTGTGGAGAAAATCTCTCACTAATTCTCTTAGTCACAGTGGACCTGACTCACCACTGACTCACTTCAACAGCGTGCCAGGGCAAATGAACCATTTTCATCAGGATTTACACCACTGTAAATGCAGTGGAATGGTTTGCATCAATCACTCTCCTCATCTTCTCCTTACTGGATTCATTTATCATCCTAATGGATGCCAAGAAACAGTCCCATGAGATGTTCACTACACACACCTGCAGCATTACCTACAACTTCAGCAATCTCACACGTATAGTTATTTCACATTGTCTTGGTTCTGGCTCATCCAGCTGTGCTTTGCAGAGCCTTGAGAATTCCCACCCCTATTTGAGTCATTTTAATTACTTCCCACACACTCCTTATTCTTCCAGGTATGAGGTGCAGATCAAATGTACCATCAGAAACATTTATCTCAGAAGGGTAACAACTTACTATAATGCAGGACTCTCAGAAGAAGTTTCTAATGGTTGTGGGGAAAAAACAAAATAAAAGTAATTCAAAAACCATAAGGGGGATAGATGAGAAAAAACAAATAATAGAAGGAAAACCAGCACTATTACAACTGTAATTTCACTGTGTGACATCTGCGAACAAGTTCTGGCTCAGGAGCAAATTCAGCCCTACCACAATCAGGTAAAATCTGGAAAAGAACAACACTGCATTTTTTTCTGAAGAATCTGGTAAACGTTCTTGTAAATCAAAATGGTCTGTCATACCTAAACCCACTGATTTTGGACTCAGTTGTTTCTGTTATGGAGTGAGTGATCTGCCTCTTTTGTCCTTTTCTTCTCAGCTTTGCAATTTGTCTTGCCACCCACTGAGACTGGAAGAGGCTTCTGTTTTCCATCTGTTCAACAAATCTCCTTTATTTCTTTTCCACTTTCCCACTCCTTAAAACCCACCTAGGGGCCAAGACAAGCTGCAGCTGGCTCTCACTTATGCCAGCTCTTGATAGGAGAGAGGGAGTGGAGAAGGAGAAAGATGAGTTGCAGACATACTCCCCTAATCTTCAACTTTGCAGCTGTGTACTTAGTGCACTCATTTCAGATAGGAAGAATGAAACTCAACCAACACTGAACAGCCCTGGAGAAACAGCCTGATTTATCAGAGGAAGCCAGCACAGCTCTTTTCAAGCTGAACGTGGTGGTCTGGGCTGTAAGCATTTAAGAACAGAAGCTGTCTCTCATTCTGTGCCTGAACAAGGACTGCTATTCTGGATCACCAGATTTACCTGGGAGTGGAAATGCTGCTGTCACATGCAGAACTGATATTAATAATCCTTCCTGAAAGTAGGAAGTTTCTACTTTCAGACCTAATGCACATATTTCCAGTACAATGTACCACTGAGAACTTCTTACTTTACGAGGGGAAAATAAATTTGAAAAAGCACAAAAAAATGCTCAAGGTTAGTAGGATGAAAAAATCTTACAGCTACAAGAAATGAGTCACAGGCTGCTCTCCTGCTATTAGCAGACACGCTGAACTGTTTTCACGTGGGCCAGAGCATCCTGGAGATACTTTATCAACAAAGGCAATTGTCCCTGAGTGCAGTCACTGCTGCACACTGCCATGGTTACGGGACAGAGCTGCAGGCAGGGGCTCGTGCTGCTGATGGGGTCAAGGGAGACCCAGGGCTCTGCAGAGCTGTGCAACAGCAGCATTCCCCTGATGTGGGTCAGAGCAGCACCAGGACTAAAAGAACAATTGGATGAGGGGGTGAAGACATCCATGAGGTGCAACATTTCACACTGCAGGAACACCCAAATGCTGGCAAATAGCACCGGGCATTAATGCATCACCACAGCAACACACGGCTTAGAGAGGCAGCGTGGCTGGCAGAGTGTGCTGCTGGGGTCTGAGGCTCAGGAGCTACCAGGGAGACTACTGGAATCACTCCTTGGATCCTTTAGTCAGTCAATTCAGGTAATTTTAGTTAACTGGTACTGCATATTTTCATGTGGAAAGGCAATGGACACCACAAGTCTGCCAGGCTCAAAAATCAAACTACGCACTAAAACTAACGCATACAAACCCACACAAGCACAAATGCACAGCAGCACTGCTGAGGACTTTCCCCACACATGTGGGAGGAATTCTCAACAGATAAGCAAGTAAGCAGCTGAGAAAAGAAATAAAATCCTGCGACAGCCATTCTTTCTTCTCTATCAACCAGTTTCCTTCAAATCCTAAACTTTTCTGTTATTCAGAAATAGTTTGCAGAACCCCTTACTTTGGTAAAAATGTAAGTCATAAGCTATCATCAAATGGTACTCAGTGCTCTTCAACAAACCTAACAAATTATTTACAGGGTAAAAGCTGTGCAAAGCATTTGGTTTAATGTACAGTTTTCTCCTGACACATTAACAATTTGTGAGCTTTTAGCAGTTCAGATAATAAATACAGATAGGCGTAGCTCTGTATTTCTGGAGAGAAGAGGTGGCTAAAATGGGAAAGGCTGAAAGTGGGAGAAATATTAATCTAGACCAATATAACTGGGCTACAGAAAAGGCTACAAGATAAGGGAAAAAAAACCCACTTGCACTTATATTTATTTCCTTGCTGATAGTATTTTTAATGATGCCTGTTTTAAAGCAGAAAGTCTAGATCAGCTGTCAACAATTACCCAGCCAAATTCAGATACAATGCACTGATGATCAACCTGCCTTTGCAAGCCAGCAGCCCCAGATAAATGCAAGTGGCATCAAACCAGAGACCCTTCCCAAGCTGCAAACTGCCTTGCATCTCAGCAAACACTATGCATTGGAAGGGCTAGTTAACATTTCCTACCTTAGATGGTCTCCTTTTGCAAAAGCTAATGCTGATTTATTTAGATGTGTCTTTCCAAGAGCTTTCTGTCTTCTCTGCCGAAGGGAGAAACCCGGCGTAGAGAGCAGTTTCTAACGAAGGTACCACTGACACTTGGCTCCTTCTGTGCTCTGACAGGCTGCCCATGCACAGGGAACCCTTCACTCGTGCAGGCAGAGCCGCCTTTATTGCATGTTTCACTATTAATGCCAATGTAACAAGCTGCTCAAGCACCTCTCACACATCAGTAGGTCCTGTTATTAATGAACAGCAGGGTAACAGACATTGCAGAATGAACCATTCCTCCACGCTGCGGGCAGAGATCTGTACTCCCTGCTGTAAAGAATTAGTATCGTCTCTATGCTGTACTGAGACTCTTGAAAAGGGAAAGACAATAGATCTACCAAGTGGGTATGTCTGCAAACAAAATCAGCTCAACCCTAGGGCAAAGCAAAAAACAAACTATCAAACATAAGATTCATGTTTTTATTAATAAGTCACTGAGGTATAAGTGACATTTAACTGACATACAAGTTACTGACATTTCTAGTCTCATTTAATTTGTTCCCTTATTTCAAAATAACATTTGGCTGTGATTAATAGATTTTAAAAACATATATTGATTTTGTTTTTCTAAACATTTACACATACATGTAAACTAGTAAAATGCTAACCCTTTCCTCCCCCACATAAACTGAGTGCCATGCTGCCGTGTTAGGATGTCAGATACTAAACACAGAGAAGGTTCCAACTGCTCTAAGTGATTTTCAAAAGTACTTGTAAGACACATTTTCACCACAGTCATTTAGCTGTGAATCATGGGACAGCTGTAGATAAAATGCAGTGCTGCAAATACCCCTGAGGGGTTTCTGGCCACTGATGGGATGCAGTTGCCTATCCAAGCAAACGTGACTCCCTCACAGCCGATATTGTGTTTGTCATTAAAACATCCCCAGTGGTTACCTTTGGATATGGAGGCTTCCTCTAACAATGCACGAAACCTCCAGCTGAAACAGCAGATGAAGAGAACGCCTCCCCTCAAAGTAACACCTCACTATGGCTGTCAAATTCAAAGAACTCACAGAATAAAATCACACTGGTGTGGGATATAACAGGAAAGTACTTTCTTTAGAAAGGGTGGAAGAAGTCACCATCACTGCACAAGACAGTGGTGAGGCATTGTCTGGAGTACAGTGTTCATCCATGCTGAGAGAAGGTGGCTCCAGTTAGGAACCCACGATGAGAAGATCCACCAGCATCACCAGAAAAGCCCAGAGCTGACTTATGAGCAGAGAATTGAGGGTTCACTCAGTTTTGCAAAATAAAGATTGAGAGGAACTATGACTAGTCTCCTAAATTCTCCTTAGAGTTCATCAGTTAAAGGGGACAACACTTGAAAAAGGCTAAAAATTAATCTTTTCCAAAGCATTTTTAACTATTTTAATATGGACCACTTTAAAATAGAGAGATGCTGGAATTGAGATGATGTTTCTAAGTATCAGATGTTAAGGAAACCCAGACATGCCTCCCAGGAGAGGACAAGGAGGAGTCACTGGCTGTCACACAGCTTTGTCATGCACCTCAACAGCTTTCCAAACCTTTCACACAACCTGCTGTGTGGGAAGGACTGGGAGACAGACAACACATCTCTGCCTCCCCCAGCAAAATGCAGCTAAAAGACTGATTAAAAATGAGGAAACAAATGGAAAGTGTTTTCTTGAATGAAAGGGGTTTAAAGCAAGCTCTGAATTATCATAAGAAATACTGTATATTTAAAAAAAAAGACAATTACTTTTTTTAGGGTATGCTCACTAGCACAAGTTGAAATTTTAACTAATAAATTACTGCTTGTAGAAAAAAAAAAAGGAGAAAAATATTTTTAGTGCTAAGTGCAGAGAAATAGATTGCAACACAACAAAAAGGAAATGGCTGGTCATAAAAATCAATGGCTTGTTATTTTTAAATGTGTATTATTGCATGATGATAACTATTGCAAAATTGGCAGCAGAGATACAGCATAAGCACTAAAATAAACCCTTTCTCTCCCTAAAGCCTTTCAGGCACAGCGCATTTTAAGTCAAACTACGAAAGTAAACTCCAGCAACCTCTTGCTCCTCACTTTAGCTGGCAGGTTTATCAATATATATGGTCAGGGATAAAACAACACAACTTCTAGGAGAGGACTGAGTCGCATTTAAGAGCATTCTAGATGCACCACAAACAAAGCAAATCTTGCACATAAATACACTGGTGGGTAGGTTTTTTAAAAAAGAACAAAACAGCAAAATCATTGCTTTTAAAAGTAATAAAATACACCATTCTCATAAATGAACTGCTCAGCCTTTTTTATAGCTTTTACAGTACAAGTTCCTTGGAACAGTGGGTGCAAGCCAAGGTGGATTGGAGGGAGGGGAAGAAAGAAACTAGAAAGGAATTATAAACAAAGCTATCCTGTGTTTAAGCCCATTTACTACATGGAATGAATCTGGCCCTCAGAAAATGGGCTGAGAGAAGAATTTAGGTAACTAAATCATCATTGTATTTGGCTGACAACCTACAAAAACAGCCATATTTTTTATAACTTATCAGCAACTCACACTAGTTGACTCTCCCTTCCTTTCTGCTGAATAAACACTTAAAATGAACAAGTGTTGGAAAGGGAGACAATATTATAAAATCTGGGCACAGAATAATTGTGGAAGCAGCTGTCCTCCTGACATTATCACAGAAATCAGAGATGGAAAAAATCCTATGAAGTCATACAGTCCCTCCCTTTGTCACTGCAGGACTGTTCCCTAACATAGATTTTCCAGTGCCTTGTCCAATCTTGTTATAAGACCTTCTAAGTGATAGTTTCCAGCAGCTCCCTTGGGAATATATTCCTCTGCTTAATAAGTATTGCTGTCAAGATTCCCCCTCTCTTTAAGAGCAATTTGCTCTTTTATTTCTGTCTTTCTCCAGATAATATTCAAGATGATAAAAAGAAATACTGATGTTTTGAAGAATGTGTCAGTGTTCCAGACAATTCCACAAATAACATGTCCTACAACAAAAGAACAGGCATGAACACCCAGCATTTTTTCTGTCCTCCTGACCAGGAGATACACAAACACATCAATTAGCCTGCTAGTGACAAATAGAGTTCGATACAAGGCCAGAGAGAGAAAGAAAAGACCAGTCCCAGTCCCAGGCCTTTTGAACAAGTCCATCTGCTGCACACAAACAACAAATGCCTCAACCACGTTAGCTACGGGCATGGTCCCTGCCTCCCTCCAAACCTGTCTGCTCAGGCCATGACTTTTCCTTTGGCTTCCTCCCAAAAGGAGGTGTGTGCATTCCCTCCTCAGGCAGCTGCTCTCCATGGTACACACCAACACTCAGGGGCTGTTTCAGTGATCCCTCACAGAGTTCCAAAGGCTGAGGAGCTCTGGGCTGATCACCATGGAGGGAGGCTCTCAGTGTGAGTCACTGCTTGGAAACAGGCAGTGGGAATGTCAAGAAAGCTCTTGAGGTATGTCATGGAAAACCAGAGGGGATGGCAGCAGATATCTTGGGAGATGTCACGAGGACCAGGACCTACTGTGACAGCAGAATGCTCGGACATGTGACATGCATCCCTGTTCAAGCCTCATGAGCTCTGTTGCACACAAAGCAGCAACTGTTTCATACAATCCTATGGAAAAAAAAGTTTACAGATCATAAAATGTGCAGATTGTTCCAACAAGTGTCCAGACATTAAATGTCATTGTAACCACTCAAATCCATTTCCTGCTCCATTCCAACTTCCACCTATGTCTCGTGTTTCACAATGATACTATCTGTGCTTTTACAGGTGGTGAAAGTCCTTTCTCCTCATCTATTTTTTTTAAAGGCTTCGGGATCTTGCATCAGTATTTTTCCGCAATTAAATTCCAAAGACCAATGAAAGTAGCTCCCAGCCTGAACCAGTACCAAAGCAAGATGAGAATCAGTGCTACAGAGCTGTTCTTAGAGAACACTGGGGAATGGAGAGGAGAGGGACACACACACACTGACCAAAACCATCACATGTAATCCGTCATGGTAGAATTCCTACAGCAGCTTTCAAAAATTAGCTTTCCCCAAGTTTGTTACTAGCCCATCTACAATAAAAACAAGGAATTGTCTTTTTATTCAGTTCACTCTCAGCAAGAGTCAGAAGAATCAGCTACAGTCACATGTGCTCCCAGGTCCCACAGATCACACTTGGTACTGTTACAATCTTTAAGACTTTTTTTTTCTTTTTATTACCCATAGAGACAGTAGGGACCCCGTTCTCAATCACATCACAGCACATGCTATTGTTTAACCACACTGAAGGTAAAATATTACCACATAAAATGAGCATTCTTGCACATATTTCAAGGCAAGAACCAGGACAGAAAAACACAATATTGTGAAGCCAAGAGTCAGTACAGAAACTGGAGCTTCTGTTCTCCTATCTCAGTATTCATCACTCCTTGTAAACTGCTCTGAGTAAGCGCACTCCAAATTTGCCACAACTTTAACTCTTCTCTCTGCATTCACCTAGTTCAGAGGAACTACCTTCACTTTCAAATCTCACCTCCTTTTATTCCTTTTCATTCAGTGTTAATGGTTGACACCTCTGAAAACATATAACAGCTTTCACTGGTCACCTTTCACATTTTTGAAGGTTTTAAGATGTTTTCTTTTATTTTGCCTCTTCCAGTTGAGACAACTGTGTGCAAAAAAGTCAGAAAGCTGTCTTTACATTCTTTCAAATTCCACTGTAGAAATCCCTTTTGGAGAGGTCTTTAAAAACATTTGTTAATGGAAGGTCTCTCATGCTTATGTTAACACTGTATCATCCCACCCTAATACAGATTCCCATCAAGTAGGGATACTTGCTCATCAGCTCCTAACGAGTTATAATTGTCCATCACTTGGACAGTTAAGTCTTTGCATGAGTCCAAGCAGATCTTTCTCTGGTGGAAGCCCTTTGGGACTTCTCCAGGCTCTCTCAGCTGATGAAAAGAGTGAACTGAGCAACTCTTCCTAACTCCAGTACTGCTTGAACTTCACAGGGAAAACCAGCAAGAAAAAGTAGATAACCAATGACACTGACAGTGTAGCCATACACTTAGATCCAAGGATAAATTTCATTCAGATCAAAGGAATATATTCATTTTGTGACAGTGGTTCAGTTATATGGAAATTTTTGCATTATGCATAAACATACACCTACACTAAACAACCTCCTGCTTCTCAGAATAACAAGTGCAAAAAAAATCTCTGCCACACAGTTAATTTCTGGGTGCAAAAACACAGTTCAGATCATTCATTTTACTTTTCAACAGCTTCATCCTATCTTTGGGGACATAAAAAAGAATCAAAAAGCAGAAATTACAAATGAATTCAGTGCAAGTTTTAAAATGTGCCTGATAACACATCCATTTATCACTTCTGCTGCCTGAACATTCTCCAGTACCATAAACATCCATTTAGGGAGTTTGTGTATTACCAAATCATTAACAGAAGAAACAAAAATCTAATTACAGAAAAAGGTCCTGGTAGTTAATAAAAGTAACATTAAGCTGTTGCATTAACACTCATTTGTGAGCACAGAAGTAAACCCAAAAGAGCTACTCTTTTTGTACACTTTGGGATGTGCAGGAAGGACAGGCTCTCCTTACCTCGAGCACTCTTCCTGTGATGTACTTCTCGCAGTTGTCACACCTGATCCCAAACTTGGCGTGATAGTCCGTCTCGCAGTACGGAACCCCATCCCTAGGAACAACGACAGGCTGTACACATGGTGCTTTATGTGAGCTTACAGTCTACTGGGAGGTCATGCATCCAAAATTTGTCAGTGTTTCAGCACTTCAGAGGGTATTTACGGGCCTTCCTGCCTCCCAGGTATCTTGTGTTTATTAATATTGCAGAAAGCTGAATAGTAACGAACAACTATTTTGGAACACTTTTCTCCTCAGTTGCTAAACTCAGGCATCAGCCTGGTAACAGCACAGTCTCTGAGACCCTCACACCACCTGTTTAATCATGTTACCCATTAACTTCTTTCACGTGCTTCCCCTCTGTGGAAAACACAGTTATTTCTACATATTACTCTTCCCCTCTTGTCATCTAATTCATCCAACTGATGTATCAGCCCATACATGTATTACCTAATCCTTCAGCTGAGACTGCAGAGAGTAATTTCTCAAAATTCTTGTCCGTAAACCAAGTTTTGATAAACATTTAAATCTACTGGCACTCTTGACTGGATTTGCTTAAAGGCTGTCATGGATCAAACATCTTGGGAATGTGCTCCACAGAAGCCAGCAATGACTGCAAGAATTCAGCCTGAGCAGCAGAGTGTTCATGCATGATGTGACCAGCTATTTCACCACCACCAGTGAGTTAAGATACAATTTAGAGAGGTGAAGGAAAAAATCTGGAGTCTCAGCTATTATTTTAAAGTGTCAAGACCAGGACATTTGGACTATTGCCCTGACAAGAACCTGTTAATTTTACATTTTTCAATTTTACAGAGTTGTACACGTAGGCCATTAAACTGATGAATGAAAACAAACTGCTCTAAGAAGAAACTGGAGACTCTTCTTGTGTTTCAAAGTTCAAGTTAAACATAGTTAAATATGTTTTGTTTGTAAACAAACTAAAGCAGCCCACGGTCAGACAGATTTACTAGCAGAGGCATAATTTTATCACACATTTCCCTGGAGAAACATAGAAATTAATTTTATAGCATGGAAGTTGGATTTCTTGGAGACTAACCTATAAGTTATCACAATAATTAATTGAATGAATTAAAGACAGGCTGTTTCTCCTCTTGAGTTATTTTGTTTGGCATTTAGCCTTTTTAAAAACAAGATTTCACAGTAACTGTGTCTTCACAATTTGGGGGTGGTTATATTAAATAACAAGCAAAAAAAGCACTGTACTAAAAAACAGCAGCCATTGAGCACAACATAGAGACAATAGGAAATTTATTTAAGAATACCCTTTTAATAAATATTGTTCTCTCAGTGCAAGCTGTGAAATTAAATGCTGGCCTGTGAAAGGCCTGCATGTCACTTTGAAACACATTCCACCTGCTGCCTCTCTGTAGCATAGCTGCTTTGTCAAGTCCCATTCCAGGTAAATGGGGAAAATGTGACTTTTCTCCATTTCATTTTTTTAAATACAATTTAGAAAATAATTTAGACAGTAATGTCCAATACCTTATATATCTCTGAACATATATATATAAAAATAAAGGGTATGCAATGATAAATTAATTATTTGGCATTAAAGAACATTGACAAGAGGTGAAAATACTCCTCTACTTACTTGCTGATATACTCTGCATTCAGTAGCTTGCCACATGTATTGCACTTAAAACAGCCCAAATGCCAATGTTTGTCCAAGGCGACCAGGGACTGACCATTTTTTATTTCTGAACCACAACCCCCACAATCTGCAAGAGAAAAACCCAAATGAGTGAATCACATCCTTCAGGTGGTCATGCAGCAGTTGGTTATGGCAGGACCAGGATCCATCCGTGTCCCAGCAACAGCTCCCGAGGGCTCCACAGCTCACTCCACTGCTCACTGGTGGAGGGCAAGTGTTGGTGCCCTTAGAAAGCTCTGACACTGCTACAAGACATGCATCATTCAAAGAAAAAAGCTGATTACATCAGCTTCCTAGTGACTTAGGTTTTATTTTAATTAATTAAACTATATTAAAAAAATATGAAGTTCTGCTCATTAAATTTTCCAAACATCGCAAATCAGCCTGACAAAAGAAATAAAAAAGAAAAAGAGTTAAACAAGTTATTCTTTGTGTTAGCCTTTGCCTTTGGATCTGCAAGCTCTACTTATTTCAAAGTTCTTTTTGCAACCATGAAAAAAATCCAAGCTGAAATTCCGGTATGAAATTTCCTGTAACCAATAAAAGCACATCAATACTTAAGAGGCAGTAGTGACATTTCAATATGTGAAAGTGATGGATGTCTATGTGTTTATTCTCTATAAAAATCCACTTATATAAAGCTCCAAGAGGAGCTAACAAAAAATACACGTAAAACATGTGGTAACAGAGGTTAGTCTATGTTGGTTAAACAGGCTGTAGGCGAACTAGCTATACTCCCCAGAAAGAGCAACTGAGAACAAAACTGCCTGGGGCTTTGGTTGCCTTTTTTTTAACAATGGAAGACTTTGACTAAGCTGCTAGAAGCCCAATCTACACTCGGTTTCCACATGAACAGTCAGTAATTGAATGCCCTCTCTAGACATGCAATGCAGACATGGGATTTGGTTCTCTATATCCCAAATGAACCCTCTAACACCCCCCAAGGTCCATCTCTCATCCACTCTTCACTCTACAGATTACCTGACTCTGTGTGATTTTCTTACTAAATGTTAAAATAGTCAGAATGTGTGGAAAAAAGGGGATCAATGCCAGTGAAAAATTGATTCTAGTACCCAATATCTCAGTAATCCTTCTAATCCTCCACAAAGTATCTTCCATCTCATGTGGAAAAATGCATAGCATTTTTTATTAATTCTTTGGGTATATCAAGGGTATATCAACAATTTTCTACAGAAAAAACAAAACTTGAAAGACACTTAATCATTCAGAAATGTCAGAAGAGAAAAAACCCACAACAATGGGTAGCTTACATGGAAGAGAAAGCTATGCAAAAGCATTAGAAAGATTTATCTAGTTATTAAGAAAGAGCTCTCAACCTAGGATCTCATTAAAACATTTAAAGAGTCCTCTTATAACTTTCTGATTTAAGACTGTACTTAGTTGGTTACATGACCCTAATGAGACAGCATAAGTGAAATTGTAAATGTTTCACTTCTGAGCACACAGTGATAAAGCACAGTTTGTATTTTCCTTCAGTGGATTTGGAATGTATTGAGGGAGCAATAATGTGTCTCTGTAATGTTACCCTCTAGAGCACCAATACGTGGAAACAAGCTTAGCACAAAAGCATGTGCACTACAGATCAGAACATTTGAGTTTTGCTAATAAAAAAGAACATTTGGGTGCGTGCCTGGTTTTAGTCCCTGCAGTATTCTGCAGTATCTATTGTTTAACTGCAATCAGAAATTTGTTTGTGATCTCCCCTGTACTGGGGATTCATCTGGAAATCTGATTTAATCTCATTGCTTGAGGGTTTATTTCACAAAATGAATACAACATCATGTGCTCAGATGTCATTCACCTTTCATCTGGTTTAAGCCTGGGTGGGCAGAAGTGCAGCATTTTGTGAGCATTTTTTTTTTAAATTCCCAACTGCTGTTTTCTCTGTAAAGTGCCAGATAATTACAAACAAATATTGTGGTTGCTATGCCAACAGTGCCTACTGATGCAGTGTCCTTGCCTTCCCATCTTGGATGCAGCATCCTTTGGTGACTCAACTAATTTCAAGCAATAACTCTGCAGAACACATCAATTTGCTGCTACATGTTGATATTCTTCCTTGAGCACTCTCTCAAAATCAACACTGTCACAAGAGGTTTTCAGAGCTACTGTTTTATAAAACAAAACAAAACAGAGAGGTAGGTACTTATATAATAAAAATTCAAGGACTCAGGCAGAAAGTGAGTATTTTACATTCCTCATTTCTTCCAAATGGAAGGCATGAAGGAGGTTAGAAGCAAAAGGGGAGGATGAAAAGAGAAGGACTTGTCAGAGGGGGCAGCGATGTTGGGAGCTCAGTGAGTCCCCAGGAGATGTTCTGCAAGCACAGCTGAGATAAACAGGCAGCTGAACAGCACACATGGTACACATCAGACAGTTCTGAGACAGGAAAAAATCCAGTGTAACAGTGGGTCAATGCAATACTCGTTCTTTGAAGAAGTTTGCCTGAAGTCACACGTTTTTGTGCACTACTGACAAGAGTTGCTCATTTAAAGCATTAAGGTCTTTTCCAAGAAAGCTGTTGTCAGGAGATGCACCATTCACTGCTCTATGTAATTTGGAGAAAAATTAAAGTTTTATTTTCCAAGGTCAGGTTTTGCCACAGACGTGCTCCCAGTGCTGTTTCCCTCTGAGGCAAGTGGTTTGCTGAGGTTTGCAGGTAGCTGTGCTCTGGGAAGGCTCAGTGCAGTGACCCAAGAGAGCAGGGAAGCAGTGACAAGAAAAACTCCCCACAGTGAGCATGTGCACAGAGCAAGGGAATGTAAATACATTAAAGGATTCTGTATCACAGATAATCAAATGAACTTGTTCTGTCAGTACTCAATCAGGCAAATAATGTCCATTATAGTCAGAGGCACTTTGCATATATGGCAAGGAGACAGCAAAGATGGCCAAGGAGGATCCATCTCTGGAATGAGTGACAAGAGAAAGCACCTGAGAGAGGACCAACCTATCCCCAAGATAGAATGGCATTAGCAAGAGGAATCAGTAGAGCATTTCACAGAGCATTCATACAGCATCTTTTGCTGATGAACTACAGAAATGAGATAGTGAAAACTTCTGTGAGGAAATGTGGGAGGGGAAGAATACAGAATAAAAAAAGGAGAGATTTCTCCCAGAAGTGAGCTGGATTCCTTACACAGGAATCTAAGCAATCCATGGAGCCCTTCCTCAGCCATGATCCATCCAGCTTGATGTAACAGTCATTAATATTTTTTCTATCTTTGCTATTTAATCAAATTGTGTAATTACATTAAGGTAGTGGTGGACTCTTAAAACATGGCAGCACTTCATGAGCAAAACAGCACAGGAGCAGAGTTCAGAGTGACACCATTTCTCTATGATCTACTGCAAAGAGGTTGGTGTGAAAAGATCACATTTTTTTCCTATAGTGTTTGTATCTTCTGACAGTGCACAATGGTCTGAGGTCAAGTTGAATCTCCCCACTGTCATTTCATACATTAAACTCCTTGCTGTAAAGGATTTAGCCATGCAATCCTGCCACTGATATTTTCTGAAGCAATACTGGAACACATACAAATGAGTAAATCTCACATTGGTTTTTATTTCAGGTGGACTTGGACTAAATCTTCAAAAATATTAGCATCTATGTTTCTCTCCAAATAATTGATTTAGTTCATTTTAATCAAATCTTTGAGAGGTTCAGTGTATTACTAGTCCCATAATAGCACCATTGTGTTTCTTTTTAATATCAGACTTTCTTAAAACCAACCTATACTTTTTCATGTGGCTATCTTGTATTTCATGACACCTCTTATGCAGCAGAGTCATAGAAGTTCCAGTTATACATCCTGGTGTAAAATCCCGTTCCTTAAACCTGTGAAGTTCTTTAAATTAAGAAGTACTGACTGAAAAGAGCAAAAATCCATACTTACTTCGCAGGTTCTGTACAGGGAAAGAGCCAGTGCTGCTGGAAGGGGGCAGGGAACATTTCTGGCAGATGCATTCCTTCCCATTAAAAGTTACCCGGTCACCCGCAGGGAAAGGCAACCTACAACAGCAGGAAAAAAAGCAAACTGGTCACAGTTTCAGGCCCTTATCAAAATTAAATATCTTTCCATAAAGGAACTGATTAAACTCTGCCTTCTTTTTCTCTGCTTGCCTAGGTCTCATTCAGTTTTCCAACCACTCAGAGGTTTAAGTATCAAAGGGAGATATCAAACAGACAACTTCAAATGCAGATGGTTACAACTTTTTAGGAAAAAAATTCATATCTAATGATATAAAAACACAATGAACACTCAAGTCTGAATTGCTGTTTATCTAAGAAATGTAATATCAGCCAGGGTTCATCACCAACAGGATCAGTTACAGAATGAAAATAAAATTGGCATTACAGGGAGTTAAACAGATGCAAATACAGCTGCTTTTATGTTGTTAAATAGCTGCACAAGAGCGATGACTTTTACACACTATAAACCAGCACTTGCCCTCACAACTTTCACCACATCAAAGTTCGTCTCTTAATCTATGTGCTCAGAAAACAAATGTTAGTGAACTCTCAAAGGGAAAAACCTACCCCAGTTATAAAGCCCACAGTGTCTACATTGCTTGTTTTCCCTACTCAACTACAGCTCTCCTTACACTTAATTAAATCATTCCTTTTTATCAATGTCCTTAAAACAAAATGCTCTCTGTTGTGCACTTCCTTGTCTGGGCACAGAAACCACTGAGGCTTTTTCTCTAAGGGAACCAGATGGACAAATCACTTCATATGCAGCAAAGGATGGCGAGGATTTAGAAACACTGCACTCCACCCAAAGCTCATGTCCAACTAAATCCCTATCCAAGCTATCAAAACATGGCTTAAGTGGGGCACAAACATAATACACACTTTCTGCCTCATGGTGAAGTCCATCTGATCAGACTATTTCATTATCATTTCATTAAAACTCTGCATGGCATTCCCACACAAATGCTATCAATGTCATACCAGCTGCAGGATTGTCTTCACTACAAAAATTATACAGATACTTTGTGGTAAATTTAAACATTATTTTGCTCCCTAAACTATGTAAGAGAAGCTTATTCTCCATTTGAATTACATCTAAAAAATGTTTTTTATTATTTAGAAAAAGAAAAAAAGGCAATTCTGTCCTTTGTTTCTATATAATGTTACTAAAATATATTCGAAACCAGCTAAGTTAGTGTTCAACCCTGTCATCCACTTTGGACCATTGGTGATAATTTAAAAAAATCATGAGGATACATGGAGTGTAACTACTATCTTTTTGATATCTGCTAATGAAATCTACTTTTCACTTTTTTTTTTTCTGTTTCTCAAGTTTTTATACTCCAAAAAGTTCCTACCTTGTCACTTACCTGAAGTTAGAATAAGGAAAAATACTTTATGGAAACAGCCTTTAATATTGCCAAACTCTCTGACCCAAATAAATGATCTGTATTTGACTCTGGTAAAACAAGGTCCAACACCATGTTAGCATAGATCCAGGAGGCCTGAATTTCCATCTGTTTCAAAGAGGGTTTTGTACCATGAATTTTAGTCAGTAACATAACCAGAAGAGGCACTCCAGTGAGCAATTCTGTCATGTCTTGCAGCAGTGCATCAGCAGGAAGCTTCTGTGTTGTATATTCAAAAAAGCTCCCAACACTTATTTTTTTAGGTCATAACTCTTGTCTGCAACTGATTTTGGTACTTTTAAAAGTCAGAGATATTTCTAATACATGGAAAAATACAAGAGTTTTATGAACTCACAGAAGAGTTGAGGTTGAAAGGGCCTCTGAAGGTCATCTGGAGCAACCTGAAGTTTATTCATATGAACACACATACATCTGAACAAAAATTTGTAAATGGGATACACTTCTATATAGATAATACAAATTCATGACTGACTACCACAAACTGTCTCAAAAATAGAGTGATAAAATTCAAATGCATTTCTACTGCAAATGTGAAAGGAAGCATTTAATCATGTTTTAATTTTAACAAAATATTACAAAATCAAGCCTAGAACTTAGCACTACTAATTGACCTGGAAAGACACAAGCCAAGGGATTTCAACTACTTCAGAACTGAGACGAGAAGTTGTAATCGATCTCCTGCATGTTTTCAGAAGACATCTCATCTTGATTTACAGATACACAGAGTTACTATAACCACTGGTGATCTGCTCCAAATTAAACCCCACAAAACCAGCATCCTGCCCCACTGACACCATCAAACAAGCAGCCTCACTGCCATGCACCTACCCTGGCATCTCTCTCTGCTGTGCACAGCTGCATGCCCTGGGCAGCACAGCACCTTGAGGCAACTCTGCTTTGCCACAGTCCCTCTGGGAACCAAGGCTGGGCTCAGCTCACACCCAGCTGGGCTCTAAGAGATGTCTCAGTAAGACAGCAGGCTCTGCACCATTGATAATCCTGGGGATGGTGACGGGCTGGAGCTGTGAGCAATCCACTGCTCTGAAGAATGGCTGTGACTACTGAACAATCTTGTAATGTAGTATATAAGGAGCAGTAGGGAGAGGTGAGGTAAATATATCTTCCTGACTCAGCGATATACCTAATAAAGATCCAGCTGGAAGTTCAGCTGAGCACAGAAGTCCAGCTCACACAGATGCACCAAGCAGCAGCTAAAGTAGAAGCAGGGATTGCCCACTTTGAATTGGCTCATCTCATCACTGTCTAAGCAATCAGACAATCTAAAATAAAGTAAGTTAAAACTTGAAGAGAAGAACAGGATTATTGACCTCCTATGGCAGAAAGACAGAACCTGGCAGATGACGCCTCCAAACATCCTCACAGGCACCACGACAAGTCACACACCCTCCTTAGATGGGGGGGCACGTAGGTGGTTTCCTAGCCCATAAAAACGCTGTACTTGCTTTATTTTCTAAGAGTTCAGTAGCTAATGACCATACCTTTCCATTCCAATGGGAGAGGGCAACTCTCTTTATTGTTCTCCAAACATGCAAGACACCTTGCTCTAAAAAACTCCAGTGAAATATTAATTGGAGCTGTCCACCCCAAGGTACAGACAGACATTTCCTCCACTCACAGGTCTTCCAAACCCATAAATAATTCTCAAAGTTCGTTTCGCTGTCTTGTTCACTGGGAATTCATACCCAACACATTTGTCAGTTTTCCTGTTCCAGCTGACCTCTCCCTTTCACAAGCAGCTCTGCTCAAGCATTTCAGTGCCAGCAGGAGTGAAGGCACAACAGAAGGTGGTAACAGTCAATTAACAAGGTTTCAGTTTGAGCTCTCGAAGTTGTGAGCAGGATTATATATAGAATTTTAGGCTAAGAGCAGCATATCTGCCTTCAAATTCAATGATATCTCACCACCAGTCACCCACTGAACACTGCTAGGTATTGCAAAAACCAGGGCAGGGTTTTAATTAGCTCCTTATCCTTTAATAAATATTCAGTGAGATTTTCACAGTTGGATAATCTATTTTTAAAATGAGAATTAAGAGTATTTTTAAAGCAGTTCTCTCAAATTACTTGTAAAATTTTCTACATCCATGATTCATTTCCCAATAACTTTTGTTTTATCCACCTGCCTACAATATTTGCAAACTAAGAAAAAAATCTGGAGGTGACCAACAAAACTATACTGTAAAACATCAAATCACCATCAGCCTAATCCAGGGTAACTGTGTGCTGATATCAAAAGGTCAGATCAGGTTTTGTCTTTCTCTGCACCATGCCTCAATCTATGCAGCTGTGGGCAGGTCATTCAAACTTTCTGGGAGGGACAAAAGAAAATATTCTTTTTTTTTCACAGCGGATGGATAGTCATCTATTTTTTAAATTGCTGATCTGACTCTGTGGCTGAACAGTCAACAAAATTTGATATATGAAAATTAACAGAAGCCTGTGCTCAGGTTGTGGAGAGAGCAAAGCTATTAATTTCAGGACTGGCTGCAGTTACACCAGGTCAGGTGTAATGTCAGACTGCAACCTAAGGACCAGCAGGATCAAATTCTGCTCTAATACCTGCTACAATCACATCCCTCAAGGTTCTCCATAGAGATGAATACCCATGGATTATAATGGTGATACAAAGGGAACATGGGGTGCTACCTACCATCTACACAAATTTCAGTGGGGGAAAATGCTAAACCCTGTAAGCAGTGAGGAACACCCCCATGCACCAGTGCACCACAGGGGTTAATCAGCTGGAAAGCATAAGGAGATGTGGGGGTCCCAGTGGACATCACGTTGGACAGCAGCCTGTCCTCACAGCAAGGACCAGCCACATCCTGGGAGGCACTAGGAGAGGGATCCAGGGATGTGATCTTCCCTGCTGTTCATCAACTGAGAGACTGCAGTAGGCTGCAGAGCAGAGGCTGCACCATCTTGGGCTCCTCAGGACAAGATTTACTGGAGGGAGATGAGGGAAGGTGGGCAGGTCCAGGGCTGCAGCACAGGACACACGGGCAGGCAGGGGCTGCAGTACCTGCTCAGGGGACATCCTGCTGCTGTCTAAAACTACCTGATGACAGTACACAAAACTGGAACCATGCTCTTCTCAGGGGTAAAGAGTGAAAGGACAAGAAGCAGTAGATATAAGCTGGAACATGCAAAATGTCAACTCAATATAAGGAAAAAAAAATTACCATGAGCTTGTTGAATGCTGGAACACACTGTTCAGAGAGTCTGATGGATCTCCATCCTTAGTAATATGTTAAAGGAATGCCATCAGCTGTCTACTCAAACTGGATTTGCTTTGAGTCAGGGGCTGGAGCACAGGAGCACCACAGATCCCTTCCATCCTACATTATTCTAGGGCTATAGGGATGCTCCATATAGATCCAAAGAATCCTAGAAACACTAAGGTTGTAAAAGACGTCCACAATCATCAAGTCCAGTCTTTGACCAAACATCACCGTGCTCATGTCATCACACAGTGCCATGTCTGCTGATCTGGCGAACACTGCAAGGGATGGTGACCCCATCACTTCCCTGGGCACCCTGCTCCAATGCTTAACCCCCTTTTCAGCAAATAAACTTTTCCTAATATCCAATCTGAACCTCCTTTGGCACAACATCAAGACATTTCCCCCTGTCCTGTCTCTGGTTGCCTGGAGAAGAATCTGACCCCCACCACACTCCAACCTCCTTTCAGGCAGCTGCAGAGAGCAATAAGTACCCCCAATCCTCCTCTTCTCCAGGTTAACAACTCCAGTGCCCTCAGCTGCTCCTCACAGGACTTGTGCTCCAGACCCTTCCTCTAAAGAGCAGCAGACCTAAACCTGAAGAACAGCACACCACCACCCCTTTGTTCACGATGGACCACATATTGATAAATATATTTGAGTTAGAATCAAAATGCCAAGAACACTCAGGATGATTTCAAAATCCTGGGCTGAACACCCTAGGTTTCTACAATACCTAGCTGTTTTCAGTGGGTGACTGGTGATGAGATGAAGACCACTTCATGAGATGACTTAGGAAGAAGCGGTGCTGCTTAAGAAAGAACCAAACCCTCTACAAATTCAGCAGCACTAAAAAAAGTGAGCAAATAAAAAGGTTTAGCATATTCAAAAAGTCTGTCATGATTGCTGTGTTTAAGAAGAAACTGAATTTGAACTTCTAATTTTCAGTATTATCCTAATTTCTGAAGACATACATACACAAAAGATGTCAGCTCTTTCTAGAGATAGCAGTGTTATATATGTAGAACTACCCAATCTTCTGCTGAAAAAAAAGAAAAGGATTCAGCTTTCTGAAATTTTTTTTTTTTGTTATTGTTTCTTTTTATATTTAACTACCTGGCCAAAGTGAATTACCTTCCTGAAGACAGTAAAAATATAAATGGTTTGAAAGAGGTTTTACAGCTGGCTTTGGCAGGCAACCCCTTGAAGAATATGTATCTGCCTCTTTCCCCTCCACATGCTATTCACCTCTACATGGCACATATGCAGCTTCTGTCAAGATGCTGTTTTTGAAGAAAACTTGTTGAGCTCAGAAAAACTTAAATATAAAAATTCTGCAAACACAAACCTGTTTCCTTACTAATGTGGGTTGTATGTGCTAATCTATGCTCCACCTAAGGGTCAAGTTGTCCTCTCTTTATCATTTACATGTCACGACTTTTTGCCAACTTTTAAGTACAAGAATACTGAAACTAAAAGGGTAACTATTACATACACTCCTCCAACTGGGTACATAAACACCAACACCCCCCCACTTTATTAATTACAATACCCATGAAATCAAATCCCAGTTTTTTGATATTCAGTGAACACACAGTCTACAAGTAACAGA
Organism: Prinia subflava; assembly: GCF_021018805.1. NCBI lineage: Eukaryota > Metazoa > Chordata > Aves > Passeriformes > Cisticolidae > Prinia > Prinia subflava. The sequence continues at coordinate 10,425,990 of NC_086253.1, read as the reverse complement.
AATCATACTCTAGGTACCACATTAGACAGACCATACCTCTTACATCTGCTTACTAAATCTATATAACCTATTAACACACTATGATGCCTCCTGAAAATTCCATTTTCAGAGTATTATCACAGGTATAACAACCCATTTCTTTCTGAAAGACTCAATGTCCTGCCCATTCCCATCCTACATAAAAGCCACACTGTCCTGACTATGACAGCCATGTAAGAAGTATGTGCACGGTTTTAATAAAACTAAGCTTCTATTGCTACAGCCAGCCTCAATTTTCTCCCTCTTTCTATTTCACTTTTACAAACACATGAAGCTTTTGAAGGAAATGTCTTTGGCAGCCCTCTGGAGCACAAAGCTCCTTCCAATTAATGAAGCTGTTAAGAAGATTGCTCAGCCACTTCCTGGGAATTCAGAGTAAGCATTTAATCTGCAACAGTTTTCAATCTATGTTGTTATTCTTCCGCTCATTCCTAGTTTTGAGAATTATCATCACGAAACACAACTGCAGAAAAAAGATTTCACTAGACTACAAGCAGCACTGGAAGAAGAAGGGATTAAGCCTTCAATGTTTACTCCAGCAGAGTAAATACAAAATTGAAACCTGATTTTTTTTAAGAGTCACTTGGTTAACACAATATAGAGAGAAAGAATCAAAGAGGATGGAAAAGTACAATTTAACAGTTTTTCTCTGAAGACCAATTTTTTTTTTTTTTAAGACTTCAGCTTGTGGCAGACCTGGCATCTGACTCCCAAGAGACACCCAGGGATGAGCTGGATTTCTGACACTCCAACTTTTTCACAGAGGAGGGCAGCAGGCTACAAATGCAGAGGGTACAAGGAACACAGCTCCCTGTGGCACTGGGCCATGTGGCATCCAACAGTAGTAATATCAGGAGACAACTGGGCTTGGATTGCTGACTTTTTCCCACTGCTCCTGCTAGCTGGGTTTTCTCACTGATGCTACCATACACTTCCCACATGTTTCTATTCAAACCTTATCTTCTCTGAAAATCAGAGGAAAAAAAAAAAAGGAGTTGCTACTGACACTGGTTTACTATGCAATGTAAAAACAGCTTAGAAGTGTTACTTCAGCAGCTACAGAAATAGGGGCTGCAGAAGAGCTCGTTTAAAAGAATTTAACGATCCTGCAGCATTCTGGAGAAATATGTCATAAGTGCAAATTCCTTCTGCTGCCAGTGTTTTCATGCTGAAGATGGTAAGAGCCTGGCTTGGTTTCCATGAGAGCAGGCTCAGGCCCACTGGCAGGCAGTCACTACCTCTCAAATTCACTCCATTCTGGAGGTTAGATTTCTAACACAGCACCCACATTAAGGTCTGGCTGTAAAAGGTAATGCCAAATGCAGTTGGCATCATCCACCAGCTACTACTGACAGTGAGCTTTAGCATAGTATTTAAGGTAATGTAAGAAATGAGGGCACGAGTGGTTCTCCTGACTCTTCCCACCAAGGAAAACGTCAAGGTAGAAAGCTTTACACCATTTCCCCCCGTTTTATTACTACTGTTTTTTAAACAAACAAATTAGTTCCTTCTTTTGGCTTAAACAACACGTCTTTAAAGTCTACCAACCTTATTTTCACTGAGGCTATCAATCAATAAAATAAATGCTGATGATATTTAGATAGGACACTCTTCCCCATAAAAAACACAGGTTATGTCTGGCTTGCAATGACAGGGGTAATTGAAGCTGATTTAAAGCATATAAACACATGACAGGATTCTTCTGCTGCTCTGCACCACAAATCAGTGTTACAACTCCCCTGGGAGACACTAATTGAATCCTGCTAGTCAGCAGGGCATTAGCTGCCTCTGATCAAGACAATATGAATTTGTCCTTCCAAGAAAAGCAACCGAAGCAGATCTGTGTCTCTCTACTGAACAACTAGAAACAGCGAAATAGCATTTAATACAACTATTTAGTTATACAGAAGTTTAGGGAACATCTCTCATTTTATTTTTTATACGATATATTATTGTATCAGGAATTTAATTTTTAAAAGCTTTACCACACCTTCATCACACATGGTATTTGCAGCATGAATAGTTCCACAGTGCTGCAATTTAACTCACCTGAAATTAAATTGTTAGGTACTTAATATAAATATTTTAGTCACAAGGAAAATCATTCCAAATTTCCAAGGAGACAAATACACTGTATCACCAAGCTCCAAACTATCAGCTGAAAGACTGACTAAATACAGCAGGAGCTGGTATATCCAATGGCCTGAAACCCAAGGTAGGTAGTTTCCAAGTACAGCAAACCACAGTTAAATAAATTTCCTCTAAGCCTAGTGGTGTGACTGAGGATACAAGCACGTTTGGCCAGAAAAACAGAATCAACCAATTTTTTGATTTCTCTGAAATGAAAAAGTACTTCACTTTAGAGCAGTTACTAGTGCTGAGAATAAAGGTACCAAAAATTAACTGTGCTAATCTGTAGAGTTGTAATACTGCCAGGCTGCAGGCCAAGATTGCATGAAGCCAGCAGTTAACTTGCAGGATCCATTTGAAATAATTTTTCCTACTATTAAAAGAAAAAATAAAATAAGAAAAAGATTTTAAGATTTTTTTTTCTTATTTTTACTCTTCGTATTTGTTTAAACTATCCAAAAGGAAAAATGTCCTATTGAACACAGCAAAGCTTAGACAGGATTTAATATAATAATGGCTTGTCAATCGTAGACTTCCCCTTATCATGACTATTAATATTATTCGTGCAATTGTTTTATTTAATTGAGATTCTGTCACCAGCTGCAGCTGTTCTGGAATTTGCAGTCCTGCTCCTGCATCAGCACAGGAGGGTCTCTGAGCTCACAGCTCCATGGGCAGGGCAGGCTGGGCTGGCAGACAGCCACAATGACATGGACACGCTGCCTTGGGATGGCACTGTCACCTGCACGAGGCAGCAGCACACAGAGCACCTCAGCTGTGCTGCACCCACGCCTCGCTGGGCTTTGGAACCCTTTGAAAGTGGGGTTACTCCTAAAAGCTCAAGTTTTGTCACAGAAACCATGGCAGCATTTCCATTTGCTCCAAACTGCTAAAATGGTGTGTTTTGTGGAGGTTTAGTGCACTTCAAGCTTCTTCATGAAGTCTTCAACAGATATGTCTGTGCTATTTCTACACAAGAGGATTAAGATGCAGGTCACAGTGACATCAGTCCCTTGTACTGCTGAGTTTGGGATGCGTGTGGGAAATGATCCCACTGAACCACACCGGGCTTTAGCTGTGGCCTGCTGAGGACTCAGCCACTGGCACTGGAATCCTTTGTAACTTCAGGCCAAAACAGCAGACAGCAGAGAAATAAAGCAACACTTCGGGCAAAACATCTTACAACTACGACAGTGGCAGTTTCTAAAGTACTTTGAAAACCTCACATATAAGGTAACATCAAAAACACCTTTGGAAAAAAGGGAGGCACACAAAATTACAGGCTTTTTTTTTTCTTTTTACTTCTGCAATTTTTTGAGGAGTGAGTAACAGAAAACCCTATCTCTAGGCTATAGGTTTGAATGCCTGGCATTCAGGGCATTCTGGCATCAGAAATACAACTTCATGCAGAAAACCTACCTGCAGACAGCACACACAAAACAGTCTGGGTGATAGGTTTTCCCCAGTGCTGAGACCACTTCTCCCTCAATGAATTCATCACAACTGAAGCATCGTGTGCCATAGAGTCTCTGGTAGTCCAAAGTACAGATGTAGTCTCCCTGTCTCACAAAAAATCCTCCTTGAGCCAGGTCACATCCACATGCTGCAGAAAGAGAAAAGGCAGATTCAGAAGGCAAGAAACAAATGCTCTAAGATTAGGCTGATTTTTCACCTTTCATCTCAATGGTTCCTAGAGGAGTATTTAAGCACTTCAATTTATGGGCTTATGATCACAGAGCAGATGTGCATCTGCAAGACACTACTCTTACAGTAAATTACATCAGTCACCTATTTTGGACACTAATAGCCTGGACTTACTTAATGTAAAAATGTCAACCTCAGTGCAACCTTTGTGAGTACAAAGTTAAAGTCTGTAGGAGTTGAGTTCAGGGTTACCATATACAACACTTAATGTATTAAACAGGTCAAAAGAAATGCATAAAGGATATAAAACTCCAAAGCACCAGTGTTACAAAGAAACATCTCTGACAGATTACAAGTGCCTGATATTCCTCCTGGACACAAAAGGGGTTTAAGTACTGCTGTCTCTAAACACGGGGGCTGATGCTCATGGCAACTGCTGCAAGCTTTCACCAGTTAAATCAGTTTAAATCAGCTCTCATGTTTACCTGATGAACATCACCCACCATGTATGAACTGGAGGCATCTCCAGATTCATCTGCTCCTGGCAAATGTAAGGTTTTAGTCCTAAATGTCAATTTCTATTTTTTAAACTAAACCTGTAAGAAAGGGTTAAAGTTGATTAACCAAAGGCTTGTGAGGCTGTTCAGGGGTTTTCTTCACTGCACCAGGGACAGAGCTAGGCTGGAAATTTGAGAACATATAAGATGGTAAAAGAGAGAGACAATGGTCTGGGGAAGGCATACAGAAATAGCAGACATGTAGAACATGACCATCATCCACATTGAGCAGAGTCTTTGAAAACAGACTTGACTTGATTTAAAAGAAGAGAACTGGACTTCAAAGTGGTGATTCTGCTGCTGTGTTGAGTGCTCCTTTACTGCAAGTCACAGCACCACACTTGTTACTACGAATTTCTGCTCCTGCTCATGTAGGAATGAGTTCCCATCAGCAAATGGTGTTTACAGTCAAATGATGCTGAACCACAGCAGTGTTACTACTCACATACAGCCCACAGAAAAGGAGTGGGAATGTTGCTTATTGAATTTGGGTTGCATGTAAAAAACATGTAACAGAGTGCCTTGGTCCCAAAATAGCAGAAGTATCCACACTTCTAAAATTCAACATTGAGATTTACACTTAGGTACCTGAGAGTCCACAGGCACTTTGGTTTCTACACGTAAAGCCTGGCAACTCACACCCAACCCTGTTTGTAGAATTAGTTATCTTGCACCTAAACTACAGGAAAAGAGTCCAACAGCAGTGCCCAAGGCACAACGCAACACATACAGCACAGAAACCCCAAGAAAGAAGAGGATCCAGATCGTTCATTCAAAATTGCATCCATTCACCCTCCCTTTTTTATAGTCTTTGTTAACTGTGGCAGAGGAGGCCTGGGCTCAAGGCCCTCTTTGAACCCTCTGTGGGCTCCTCTCCATGTGGGATTTCCTTGCTCATCATTCTCCCTGGAGATGGCCCTGACTGCTAAGAGTCAGAAAACAACAATCATGCTAGAACTGTATTAGTGCATGGTAAGGAACTGAAGAACTATGGGTTCTAATCTTTCCTATAATTCAAAATAATTCCAATTATATTGCATGTGTCATGAACAACATGATTAGATAACTTATATTTGAATACATTGTTCATGTTCTCTGTGGCTTAACACATTTGCTTTAACATTACCCTTTCTCACCCATGCTCTCATTTTTACCAAGGACAGGCTTTTTGAACAGGCTTTCCAAAGATCTGGCACAGCTTACTGGATATCATGAGTTTCTTTCAGCCTATATATTTCAGCTACCTACTGGTGTCAGAGAAGCAAATCTCAACTATGGATTTAAGATGATGCTGAGCAGCATGCTGAGCTGATACTGATGCTCTAAATTGCATCATACAGGGTTTGAACTTGCAAAGTGGATCACAAGAGAAAAAAGTTAAAAGGACATAACTGCATTTCTGAAAAGAGGAGGGAGGGGTTATGTCCCTACATACATTTCTTAGGTTTTGCACAGGCAAATCTGTATTTATCATATAAATGGAAGCCCAGCAGGCTCTGTCTCCCTGAGAGCACTGTCTGCAGCTGAGAGCTCTGGTGCAAAATTGGGGCACATGGGGTCAGCAACAGTCACTGCCACTGGCATTTGGTGGCACTCTGTGTCACCCTGAGGGTATTGGCCTCTCTCTGTTCTCTCACTAATGTTACAACTACTCCAACATTGTGTACAACTCTAAAGCAGTTGCACAAATGTACTTAACCCTGGCTTCTCAGGAAACCCTGCAGTGAAGCTGCTCACCCAAAGAGAGGCAGAAAAACAAGTTACTTCAAAATAAAAGTGAGTTTGGCATCCTCTCACCAGGCCCTTTTCTGCATCATCATCACTTCAGCCTCCCCATTTGCAGGAGTGGCTGAATGAACCTCACTGCACCACCAGCTCTGCTCCACAGGCCATACAAACCTTGAGTCACAACCCCCTGCCTGCTCCTGCACTCTCTGAACCATCTGATCCAACTACACTGACACCCAGCTGACCAGAGAAGAACAGAGGGATTCCAGTTAAATACTGGCCTGGACATTAAAATAGTCATGGTCTGAAGGTGAGAAGAGCAGCTCTGAAGAGACCCACCGGCCTCCTCTCAGGTTAGATGCTGTGTCCCTTGCCTTCAATTTATGTGGACAGAGACACTGCCCATCCGAGATGATCCTGCAGAGACAAGAAACCAGGAAAGGAAAGCTGCAGGAAGTCTAGAGAGAATGTCTGAAGGAGCTACCAGATCTTACTCTCCTAGGACAGGAAATCAGCATTATGTCATACCCACTCCTACCTAGCATTTGTCTTCCAAAAGCAGTATCTGGAGGAAGGGTTATTTATAACCTAGAAACAGTTTTCAAAAGAGTCTGGAGTTCATCTTGGTGATAAAAGAAAAGCACTGCAAACACAGCAATTATATTAATGAGGAGACTAACAAAGAGTAACTCTTGTCTTCGTATTACCCTGCATACCAGGCAATGCCTTTTCCTGAGCAGTTATAAGCTTTAGGAGGAATTTTAAAGTAGTGAATAAATTAGTGTTTGTCTCTTATTTTTATGATATTTAGTAGCAAGCCAGTACCTGGATGTGTAACAGGATTTGAGAGGGACAATATCCACACCATTTCTAGGGAGGGTCTCTCAGGGTGGCTTCTCTTACAGCTGGATAATTCCACTCTTAAAGATGGTTTGCAGTTACCTGACACCAAAATACTTCATATATAGATGTAAGGGGTTCCTTTACTTTTCTCCTTATTACAGTGTTTGTAACAGCACCTGAAGCACTGGAATTTATGCAGTGTGTAATGACAGTGGTTTTAAACTAAAATAGGTGCAATTTAGGACACATGGAAGAATTTTTTTTAAGTGAGGCTGGTGAGGCACTGGAACAGGTCATCCAGAGAGATGGTAGATGGTCCATCTCTAGAAACATTTAAAGTCAGGTTGGACAGTGCCCTGAGCAAACTGATTTAGTTTAAGATATTGCTGCTCATTCCAGGGGAGTTTGGACTAGATGACCTTTAAATGCACCTTCCATTATACTATGATTTTATAAAAATAAATAGCAGTAGATCTATTAATCAATGCTCTTTAAGCATGTTGCTATTCCACCACTGTATGCCATCAGTATTCCATTTGCAGTGTACAAATATAAAATGCATCTATTTTCTCTGCTGGCAAATGAGCCTACTCAAAGTAGATTAATTTTTTGGCTGGGTGCTGGGCCTAAAAACCAGCTGTGTCCTGAGCTGTTTGTGGGATGCTGTGCTGCTGCACATTGCAGCAGGCTGCAGCAGCAGCATGCACTGCAGGCCTTGCCATCCCAACAGTGCTGTTCTGCTGTCTACGTGCCAGATCATCAAGTGGTTTGCTTACATGTAACTGCACGTATCTATATTTTTCCCTCCTATTTTCCGCCTGATGTAACTTAAATAAAATTTTTCTTCCTCAGCACTGTGGTTTTATGTCCATTCCTGGTACTTTCCTCCATCCATGAGATGGACGCTGCTGGCTGACTACAGTCCCAAGAGTGACACGTAGTACACTGCTGACATTATTCTCTCTTGGCAGCTAAATTGTATGTCTTCATACACCATGGATGAAGTCTGGGATCCCATTCTCCAAAAGCCCATCATTACATGTGGAACAGTTCTCCTGGCCACTTATGCCTGTGAGAAGGAATCACAACCACCTGGCATAATTCCACTGCTACAGCTTTGACTTAAGTTCAAACTGGACTGCAATTAATCTGTAGCAGTCTAAGCTCATTTCCAGCAGATGACTGATGACTGTGACACTCCTTCTTGCATGGTCTGGTGTGGTAACTCCAGATAAGCTTTGCACAAAGCTTTTAGGAAAGTCTTTCCCAGCTCCAATATTTGTATGGCTTTGCTGGCCATACCAATATTGGCATGGGAATATCATCTTAGTTAATTCACAACTGAACCTTCAGTCTATTGGGAAGAAGCAGTAAGACAGAAGGAACCTTGCAATGGGGTATATAAACCATACAATTCAATCACTCTTCTATGGATGAGTTATCATATCAACTGTCTTTCCAAACACATCTGTGAAATCAAGAGCACTTAAGCCTGCCAGTCATTGGCAGTGCATTAGCAATAATAACTACAATACATCTATAATCTCAAGGACTTGAATGACACCTTACTCTGTTACCATCCAGGGCAAACAAAAGCAGCGTGCAGCCCCAGAAGTGTCTTGGACAGACCTGATGGCCTCTTCTCCAGCTTCCAACCAGGAAATACAGGAGGGCAGACAGGTCTGATGGAAGAAAATCAGCAACTTTTGGGAGCAGAAAAGATACAGAGAACTGTGGGGATATATCATATCCTGCAACACTCCACCATGCATGTGCAGCCCTGATAAAGCTATAAAGGATACAGGGTACAGTGCACTTACACCAGCTCCCAGGCTACACTGGCCATGATGCCCATAAATTAATTTGTGGAGTAAACACTTTGATGCAGGAAAACCCTTTGAGAGTCAGAATGCTCTTATGAGACTGACAAAACTAATTAGAGGGTACCAATTAAAATGAAGGAGGGTTTGGGAAGTTTCCTGTGCACTATGTAGCTTAACTTCTATAACAAATGGAAACTACACTCAAGTAACTTTTCATTAGAAAGTGTATTTCCATTTTCCTTTTGGAGAGCATAGTTTCTCAATAGCTCAGACACAGTGTTACTGCCCTATAAAAGCTCTCCCATAGTTGTAGAGGTGAGTAAGGTCCCCTCAGCATTAGGTATGTGGCTGTTTCATTTGATTATACTAAAAAAATCCCCAGGAAACCTGGAAAAAATGTCTCATTTATACTGATCTTTTGTTTTAAGGACTCAATCTGGTTACTTAAAATTTACAAGTACTCTAAAGAAATTTAAGAAACAGTAATGTGCTTTAACCCATTTTCAACCTAATAGCATCTTAAGTGTTTACGATAAAATACTGCTGTCATTTGCCAGACTAATTAAAACAGGTTTTTAAAAACAATAAAATAAAACAAAACCCACAACCTCCCAAAAAACCCAACATGCAAAGCAACAACACTAAATATTTGCATATTTTTGTAACAGTGCTTTGGGTGCCAGTTCCAGGTTTGCAAATTAAGTCCCTGCTCTATTCACAGATATGGCAGATGGTCTCGTGTTAATGAGTTGCAGGAAGTGGGAGGTGGAATAACACCACCGTGGCAGTGATGAATTTTATGCAACAACTCTCTCTGGGTCTCAATGCAGGCATCACATCACCTCAGTGCACTGAAAAGCCCAGTAGCTACTCCAGAGTGCTGCTGTGTCCCTGCTGTGTCCTCAAGGGAAGGAGCATCACACAGTCTGGAAGTCCCCTGCATAAAGGCATCCTTGCACTGACTTTTTTTTACACAGGGAAAACCTTATCCAAAAAGAGAACTTTAGTAATTAAAAAGACTTACAGGCTTTTAAAAATAATAATAATTATTCTGTGACGTTATCCAATGTGGGCTAAAACTATGCATGTTCAAGATTTCCTTATATGAATAGTATCTTTACTACCTGCAAACTTACATAAATTTGAAAATCCTATCCTCTAATGAGCATTTAGCTTTCTGCTGTAACTTCTCATTCCACGGACTAGAAGGATGCAAATAAGGAGTAAATAAATTGGAAAACTAAAGCAACAGAGGTTTGGCTTCCTTTGGTGGGTAGTTAGCTACTTTTTATTGAATGTTACTAAGACATTCCTTTACCAGTACTCATAACCATGATTCATCCCTTTCATTTCACCATGCTTTACTAATATTATTTATTTATTAAATTTGTGAAAGCTGTTCTTAAAAGACTCATCAGACTCTGGCTGAAATGTGTATGCCATGTTGCTAGAGTGCTGATGTGATGGGTATATGGCCAGGGCGTGAGGGGCTGCAGAAAGTTCTTAATGAATGCAAAGAAAGTTGCAACAGGAGCATGATAATAAAAAAAGGAAAATTATCCATTACTCTGTGATAGTGCAAGTTAACTAACTGAACAAAATTTGTTCGTGCTTTAATTATTGAGCTCTTTTTAGAAAATTAGTGCTTAAAATTTTTAAAGTTCAGGTTTTAAAGCTACAACATAGAACCATTTGCTGCTATATTACATTACTTTGCACCAGCAAAAGTGATCATTATTATCATCACCATAATTTTAGTGAAATAAAAATTACAAGCAAACATGGCATTGGTAAGGCAGCCCTAAGCCCACCACACTCTGCAACCTTGGTGAGCATTACACTGGAAGCAGCTTTTCGTGCTGTACTGAGTTAATACGATCTGGGATTGCAAACTCCTGAAGGGCTCAGGAAGTGCTGGACACGTTTCTGAGAGTGTCTGATGTGTAAGAGTCCCCAGCTAATCCCCAGTGCCCATGACTCCAGAAATACCAGAGATCCCTACTGCCGGGCAAAGATCTGGGACTCGGAAATCGTACAAATGAGCTTCCCGTAAATGAGTCCCATCTGGAAACGTGAGACCCCGTGGCTATGTTCAAATGTGAGGCCCTCAGATTACCCAGTGTAGCTTTGAACATATTTATATCCTAGCAGATGCATTTGATCTAACCAACAAATAACTCCTATTGCCAAGCTACTCCACGTTTTTAATATTTTCGCCGAATATTCTGTCTTAGCCCTTCCCATTAATAGGAATTCCTGATAAATGATATAACTCTGGGTTCTGTAGCATGTTCCACTGAGAAAATGGTACAGAAGTGATATATCCAGATCTGGGCTTTTTCACCATTCCCAGGACACTGCAGGGTCACAGAAACACTAATCCCCAGAACTACACACCCTATTATAAACTGAGGATGTGATAAATTCTAGCAGATTAATTTAGAAACCATGAAAATTAATGGAGGGAAAAATATATTGCAACTGCTAGCTGTGCCACAGGGAAGAGTGCACATGCAGCACCCGTAGCAAAACAGCAATCACGAGAATTTTGATTGGGGTAAAACAAGATACATACACGTACAATGAAGCAGGCACAGCACACAGATCATGGTTTTTACCTCTGTGGCTCAGACTGCAAGTCTATTTCCTTTCATCAAGACAAACCAGGAAAGGACACAGATGTGAGTTATAGTTTTTCTCACATATGTACAAAGAACACTCTTTAGCAAGATGGTATGGATTCTCCCTTTTAAAGTGGTCATGGCCACTTTGGAAATGTCAGGAAACCATCAAAACACAGAAAATTAAATACTTGCCAAATACTAATAAAACAGGGTAATTTCTATCCTTATCAAAGATCTAAGGGGCTACTCAAGATAATATAATTACAGCACCTACATCTCTCCTGTCTACAATTCTAAGGTAACCTGTCTCTCCTGGGTCTATTAAATCGCACTGCTGCCAACAAGCTCCAAGTTAATATTTGTCTAATACCATCCACTCCATTAAATGCAGTCCTAACCTGACAGACACCCTCAGAATAGCTTATAGTCAACACCTTTTCTTTGGTTTTTAATTTGGCAGTCTAATTCATTAATATTTTATTGCTTTAGTAATTTTCCTTGGTGCTTTTATTACAGTGGTAACAAATAAAAAAAGAATTAGCAAACAAGGGAACCAAAGCCCTTGAAGTCTAATGAAACTTTGCCATACAATATTAAAGATATCTGCTTCATTATAACAGTACTTTTATAAAACCTGATTAAAATGGGATATATTTTAAACTAAAAATTAAGTAAAATTTGAAGTGAGGTTAGATGTCATGTTCCCTAGAGCATTTTATTGGCAGATTAGATGTGCAGCTAAACAGGAAATAACTCATAAAAATAGATATGAGTATAAACCTTATTTATAATATCTTTTTACCTCCCTAGGTCCTATTAAACTTTGATACTGAGCAAAACTAGCAGATGTTCCCAGTACTGCTGTTGAAGTTTTTAATCTGGATGTGTCTCTTAGTCTTGAATAATAAAAAAGTTGTTCACCTTTTAAAAACTTCAAATTGTTTAGAATCATTTTCTGAGGAATGTAAGAAGAACTGCATGGGAATGAAGGTAGAACTGCACGGGAATTAGTGACTTTATACTAACCTCCCTTGGTTATGCAATTTAATTTTAATACAAAAGGCATCTATATAATTGCTGATACCATCCAGGAACTCAAAGAGCCCATAAGAAAGGCTGCCCAGAGAAGTTGTGGCTGTCCCACCCCTGGCAGTGTCCAAAGCTGGATGGGGCTTTGAGCAACTGGTCTAGTTGAAGGTTTTCTTCTTCATGGCAGGGTTGTTGAAATGTTGATCATTAAGGTCCTTTCCCACCCAAACCATTCCATGAATAATCAGACAGCAGTAAGGCAATACACAAAACTACCTTTCTACTCTAAAAAAATAAAAAGGGAACAATTCATTCAATCATTCAATCAATGTATTTGACCTTCTGAAACCTCATAATTTATCCAAAACTATCAAAGAAATAGTTTCAAATTTCACACATATTCAAAAAGGTGTGACTTCTTCCAGTGAATTATCATCAGTCACTGATGAGGTCATTCAAACAGACCTCACCTCTAGACATCACACCATGGCCGTTCCTCATCCTCATCCATGGGCTCTTTTTCAGTTTGCATTTTCCATCACTGTACAGCCATAAATTCTGTGAGAGGGACTAAAATTTCCTGCAGCTTTATAAATATGAAATGTTTTCTGATGCAGGCTGCAAGATGATTTAATACAGAAGCAGTCAACCAAGCAGGCAGGCATCTCATCAGTGGCAGGGCAATGCAGCCAGCCCGCAGATGGGATTGTCTGTCCTGCACAGTCCTGCAGCTGCACTGGGTGCTGGACACAGCCTCTCTCCACACGCCATCCTTGGTGAGTGAGGTGAGACAGGACTAACTGCATTGCTGAGTAGCATCAAAACAAATGCACCACAGGGAGGAATCAACAATGAGATAAATACATTCCCAGAATCATCACCCTGCCCATGCAGAGCGGGGGTCATGGCACAAAACTCTCCTCCAAGGCTGAAAGCAGATTGACTGATCAGAACTGAATACCATTTTTTTTGTCAAATCCTAACACACGAACTGTATTTTTTCATCCATTAAAATAAAAATCTAAGTGACATTTGCCTAACCTGATTTTTCTCCTTTTCTGTAGCTAGTGAAATGTATATTCAGTGCTCTGTTCTGTTCCAAAGCTCTTCTCATGTAACAATGTGGCAAATCCATATTAAAAACCAACTTGTGCTTCTTAAACAACAAATAAATCCCAGAAACAAAACAAAAACAGATACCAGAAGAATTCCATAAAATTAATGGAAACCCTCGAAAGGTGATAAAAGAAATTAAGGCATGTCAGAGTCTAGAACATCCCTCTGGCCCCCCTGGAGGGTTTGGAGACCGGACAGGAGGGTCTGGGATCTGTACAGGGGGGTCAGCCAGCCTCACACAGAGCCCAGGAGGACACTGACTCTGATCCCTGGCCATGGGAGTGAATGCCCACATTGTATGAAGAATCACAAGCTGGGAGAATTCAAAATAAGTAGTATTTAGTTTATCATAGAACATAAATGTAGAATCCAGGATTTTTAGTATATGGGGTTGAAGAGGCGAGATGGAGGAATTGGGGAGTGGCCCCTGTGCTCCTTGTTCTTGCTCTCGTCCCCCATCTTTTGCTGAGTTGAATTTTAAAGATTGGTTTAGAGTAGAAATGACATGTTAGTATAGGTAGTAGGTATTGGTAAAATTTTGTAAATAAAAAATACATCACGGACAGTGGTTGGGTCGGGGTACTGTACATAAGGTGCGGGGCTCTCTGATCCACGCAGTCTGCCGCGTGTCCTGCTCTGCTGGGGACGCCTTGCAGAGCTGAGAAAGAACTAAGATAATGAACCCTGCCAGGGAGCCCTGGCAGAGCTGAGAAAGAACTGAGATAATGAAGAATAAACAACCTTGGAAATGTGCACCGGCAGACTCAACGTGTCGTCTCTACCTCTGGTGTGTAACACTTAGGGCAAAGAGAAGACTGAAAACCTTATTACCCCTGGGAACAGCAACCCAGGGGAAACTCCCAGGGAACAGCAACCCTGGGGGAAAACCTTATTACCTTGGGGAACACCAACCCCAAGGAGACTCCCAGGGAACAGCAACCACGGACCCTCAGAAGGAGCCAAAACTTTATTACCACAAGACAAAGACAGCCTCAGCAGTCGCCTGCCTTGGAACTTCAGCCGGACCGCCGTGGACCCAGGGGCCCGGAGCTGCGCCTGCCACAGCTGCCGGACAGCAGGGACAGCCCCGGCTCCAGTGCCACAGCGAGGAGAGGCCGCACCTGGGGAGAGCGGGCACAACCCAGAGCAGGGGGGACGCACCCCAGAAACGGACACGCGTCCTATAAACGCGGCAAAGGGGCCGGGTGAAGGGCTGCGTGTCGGATAGGACGCGTGTTACATGTTGCGTGTTGGATGCGATGTGTGTTGCGTGTTGCGTGTTGTGTGTTGCGTGTGAGAGGTGTTGCATGTTGCTTGTAAATATGAAGCATGTTGCATGTTGCATGTTTAATGTGACGTGTGTTGCGTGTTGAGTGTTGCATATTGCGTGCTGACGTGTTGACGTGCGACACGTGTTGTGTGTTGTGTGTAAATGTGAAGCATGTTGTGTGTTGCATGTTGCATTTTAATGTGATGCGTGTTGCGTGATGCGTGTTAGATTTGACACGTGTTACGTGTTGTGTGTTGCGTGTTAGATATTACACGTGTTCCATGTTGCGTGTTGCATGATGAGTCTTTGATGTGATTTGTGTTGCATGTTGCATGTTGCATGTTAAATATTACGCATGTTGCATGTTGCGTGTTGAGTGTTGTGTGTTAGATGTCACGCGTGCTAGATGTGTTGCGTGTTGCATGTTGCGTGTTAGATTTGATGAGTGTTGTGTGTTGTGTTGCATGTAAATGTGAAGTGTTTTGCGTGTTGTGTGTTACGTGTTGAATGTGACTGTTGCGTGTTGCATGTCACATCAAAAGTTCAACACGTAACACTCTACATGAGTCGCATCCGACACGCAACACTCAACAAGAAACACGCATCATATCAACAATGCAACACGCAACATGTGTCACATTCAACACACAACATGCAACACTAATCACATCTAACACGCAACCAGCAACACACAACACGCGTCACATCCAACATGCAACACGCAACACAAATCACATCAAAGACGCTACACGCAACGCGTGTCACAGCTAACACGCAACACGCATCATGCGTCACATCCAACACACAACACGCAACACACATCACATTAAGAACGTAACACACAACACGCGACACAACACGTGTCACATTCAACACACAACACACGACACACAACATGCAACACACGTCACATCGAAAGTTCAACACGCAACACGGTACAAGCGTAATTTAACACACAACACATGTCACATTCAACACGTAACACACAACACGCAATACAAATCACATCTTACACGCAACACACAACATGCAACACGGGTCACATTTAACATGCAACACACAACACATGTCACATTAAAGATGCAACACGCAACACCTGTCACATCTAACACACAACACGCAACATGTGTCACATCCAACACGCAATACTCAACACGCGTCACATCAAAAGTTCAACACGCAACATCTAACACATGTCACATCCAACACGCAGCACGCAGCAAGTAACATGCGTCACATCCAACACGCAACACGCATCACATCCAACACACAACACGCAACATGTGTCACATTGAAAATGCAACACACAACACGCCACATGCAACAGGCATCACATCCAACATGCAACACATGACACGCAAAACATGTCACATTCAACACGTAACATGCAACATGCAACACTAATCACATCTAACACGCTACACGCAACACACATCACATCCAACATGCAACACATGTCACCTCAAAGACGCGACATGCAACACACAACACGTGTCACATCTAACACACAACACGCAATACGCGTCACATCCATGGTGTGCATTATTAATAGCGTGCATTATTAATGGTGTGTATTATTAATGGTGTGCATTATTAATTGTGTGCATTATTAATCGTGTGTATTATTAGTCGTGTGTATTATTACTAGTGTGCATTATTACTAGGGTGTATTATTAATAGGGTGTATTACTAATAGGGTGTATTATTAATGGTGTCTATTATTAATAGTGTCTATTAATAGTGCGTATTGCTAATAGTGTGTATTGTTAATAGTGTGTATTGTTAATCGTGTGTATTATTAACAGCGTGTATTATTAATATGGTGTATTATTAATATGGTGTATTATTAATATGGTGTATTATTAATAGTGTGTATTCTTAATAGTGTGTATTATTAGCAGTGTGCATTCTTACTAGTGTGCATTATTACTAGTGTGCATTATTAACAGTGTGTATCATTAATAGCGTGTACTCAACCCCGTGGCACTGTCACAGTGTCCATACAGGTCCCAGCCAGCGCTGGCTTTCTCTGCAGTGTTCCCTCTGCAGAGGAGCACAGACAGTGACTGTGACACATCCGGAACCGGTTCATGCTGCTGGACTGAGCTCAAGGATCAATAAATGCCATTGGAAGCACTTATTGTTAATGGAGTTCATAATCAATTAGGCAGGGTGGGTGTTCAGCAAACATCAGTTAACTTTTACGTATTTGTACATTTTACACAAGTTAGATCTTTGCAGCCTCCAGGTAAGTTTTCAAATGAGCAAGTATCTCCAGAAGGGCTGTTGTATCAGAAAATTCCCTTTTCCTGTGATCATCCCTCTGCTATTCACGTGACAATATCGGAGCACCAGGCACCAGCCTGGAGCAAACCAAGTCATTCCCCCCAAAAATGGAAAAGCACAGAGGGTGACACTGGAATTGTCACAATCCAAAGTGATTGTGACAAAAAAAGATCACAGTCCAGCACAAAAGCACCTGAACAGATGGGCCATGGCCCACCCTAAGGAACGCATCAGAGCTGGAGAGAGAACCCCCGAGTTTCTTTAAATGTCAGTTCTCTCCTAGACCTGCCCTGTTATCCCAAACTGCTCCTCTTCCTGACACCCCAGATCTACAGAAGGCTCCAATATGGATATAAACAGCTTTACATCCTTTGAAAACACGCTCCAGTTTGGGACTTAGGATGTTTATGATCTTACAGTAAGGAGACAGATTGCACAGTAAATGCTTTCAGGCATGGATGGTATTGTAAAATACACTTGTGAAGTTTCCAGGATCATTAAGTCACACACAGTTACTAATGCCCCACTCATAGAAGCAGCAGCCACACTTACCTTTGCAAACAAAGCATTTAATGTGGAAATATTTGTTCTGAACTCTCAAAACTTCTCCTTTGCATGGTTTTCCACAGGTATTGCAGAGAATTGCAGTACTTGATGGCTTCTCCAGCTGGCTATGCACAGCCTGTGGTTGTGAAACTGCAGGGGGAAACAAAAAGTAGAGCATTTCAAAGGCCATAGATGCATCTTCTGTAAGATCTACGAGCAATGACAATTAACATCCAGGACAAATCAGGTCGAGCAGATTAAAATTTTAACTTCTGGGATTGGCCAGCACAGGAGAAAAGATCTGCCAAAAGCAGCTGAGCCAAGACAACCCTGTTATTTCACAACTTTGAAAGCTTTTGACTGAACACATTTCAAACATAAATCAGAATTCCTTATAGAGGAAAGAATCCACATGATCAAGTCTTAAGAGCCTGAATTTCAAAAAATGCTTTGTCGTATTTTCTCTTCAAGAAACCAAAACTACAGATAAAAGCTATAGTTTTTATTCAAAATATCTTTAATGGGATTTGGTAACTCTTACACTGTGAACTACTGATCTTTAAAGTTCATAGTAAATGCCTTTTTTACTGATTTTAAGGCAGAAATAAAGTTCTGTACATGTTTTAAATACTTCTGAAACACTGACATCCCTGTAAAAAGCACACATATCTGATCATTAAACAAAGTTTTCTGTATTTTTGTAAGGAAACCATGATTTCAAGAGGTTAGGTTAATCTAGGTTAGTGAAAATTAAGTGAATTAAAAATTTGCTGCCATCTTGTGATGTAAATTAGAAACTGCATTTTTTCTGCTCTTGATGACACGAGGTAAGTTGGCATCTCACATGTTATGTGGAGCAGGTGAGATATGACCTTATTCTTGCAATCCTGCTGCAGCACCTGCATCAATTTTTTATCACAGTGTACTTGGGAGTCAAGAGAGGAAACAGCAAGGCAGTTAATTATAAAGGAGCTGCAGTGGAACTCAGCAGATCTGGCTTTTTCCCTGTGTGAAGAACTGCTAACAGGAAAGCATATAAAGCATTTGAAGTAAATGACATATTTAATGGCACTTTCTTCTGTAATGTGGCCTGCTTACTCAAAGGCTGGATTGCTTATTTCAAAGTGATTTTGTTTAAATTTTAGCTACAGAATAAATTCATCAACCAACCAACCAGCCAAGATGGAGCAACCTCTCATATGCCAATAGGCTTAAGCAAGAAAAGGCCGTTCCACATCCACTGACTTGAAGGAGCCAGTATTTCACAAAGATGCTAAGCTTCCCCTCCCACACACTCTTCCAGGGGACTTGCAGCAGGTTTTACCCAAACCAGCACTTTCTACTGCAACTAAAGTGGTTTGGGTTATTTTTTTTTTTTACCCAGAAGATACAAGGGCTTGAGCTTCTCATGACATTATTCACCACCCACTAGCATTTTGCCTTGTCTGCTAAAATTACATGTTCTGTGATGGTCAAAAAAGCCCTGCTCAAGGCATTGTGAACTTTGGAGCAATTACTGAAGGCCTGGTTATAATTAAGGACATCTCCAATAAAAACAATATAAGCACAACTGGAAGTTTACAGACAGGCAGATGCCCAGACTTACACAGAGCAAGCAGTACAGATCGTTCAGGCTACTATGAGGTTTTGATTTATTCCTCAAATAAAAACAGAGGGAACTCTGAACTTTGCAATTCTTTACTTTTGACACAAGACTGTAACCTGCCCAAAACAAACAACCCACCCTGAAAAAGAATCAACCCTGTAAGAAACCAAAGTATTTTCCCGAGTTAGTTACTAGAGTAGCTGCTATAAGTTTGCAACTATCAATAAAGGTTTGCTTTCTCCAGATTTGCTAACAAGCATCAAATTCGTAGCATACAACTCATGAATGACTTGACTTAAGAGGAGCTGACCATAACCAGAACATTTGGGTCTAAACAGTTGCATTTGAAATACAAAATTCTGACCGGAAAAATTAAACTATTAACTTTTCTTCACATTCAACTATTCCCATGTTTCAGCCTTTCAGAACAGCATCTCTCCAGGGGCCTCTGTGCCTGGTGAGTGTGCAAAGCTGCTGGCTCATGCTGTGGTGTGTCCCACAGGCTGGAGGAACCCGGCTGAGGAATTCCAGCTGCAGTGCAGAGCGGGGCCAGGAGGAACCCAGGAGCACTGGAGCCCGAGAGCCCGAGGGGAGCCCACCCCACCAAACAACCCCTTCCCTAAAGTGACAATGACCTCACATTTCCAGAGAAAACACTGCTCTTCTATTTCTTTCTTGTCCCCAGGAGTCCAAAGCTGCACTTTATGCAAAGCAGCAGAACATGGGAAATTGTTGCAAAGTTCAGTTGTTTTGGTTTCTGGTAATGGTTGCAAACTGAAAATGTGACAGAAAACAGAAAAATTTGTTTTCCACCATGGATTTGGTGCTCAGTGTCCAGAGCTACAGGGCACGACTTTACACATTTCCTTCTCTTTGGGTCTCTAAACCAAGGTTCAGAACTTAAAAAGTTCAGCAACTGAGCTATAAAAGAAATTAAAAAAAGAAAATATTTAGGTTTTTCTTTTTTAAAATTCTTCTTTGAAATTTCTTTTGGAATTTTTCTATTAATACTGAAGTAACACAAAGCATATTTAAAATATACACTGCAGACAAAGAAGTAATTATTTTTATTTGTCATTTCAGAACTAAGCTACTTAGTATTTCACACAAAACCCCAGTGAATACAATCCCTCTGAGATCATTACAAAGAGGTCCTTCTGAAGAAAGTTTAAAACACTTACTCTCCCATCTAGCCCAACAAAATCATATAATTAATCACATATTAGTTTACATTTTAAAACATTGCCACTTAATATGGTTTAGGTTGAAATTTCAACTGCTGACAATTCTGAGAAACTAATTCTGTTAGGGAACTTCACATTTTAACTTTTGTTTCCAACCATATAAGGAGATAAGTTTACAAGGCAATTTTCAGCATTCTACCTTTATGTATCGAAATCAGTCCTCAAAGCAGCAGAAGAAACAATCAACATATTTAATAAGTGAAATAATGAATTACTGATGGAATGTAATGATCAGAGACAACTCATCAGATCATAACTAACTAAAGAGTTCATTAAAAATTAAATGCTCCCATTATATCCTAATTTGTAGAAATTTCCTTCTTAACTTGAAGTTACTTTTTCTAAACCAAAACACAACTGAAAACCGGATTCTCTACATTTGCCCCTCTCCCAGACTACACCCTGCTCCAGCAGAGGTATCCCCATCAATCCTTAAGCCCCGAAAGGATCCGGCTGCACTCACTTTTTGACAAGGACAAAAACTGGCAAGGAATGAACGAGCAGTCTCACAGGACTCCTTTGTGCAAGACCTGTCTGCTGGGGACATTACTGCCAATATTCTTGCCAACTGTCCCGTGCACACACATCTCTGATGTCAACACTCAGTCTGTCTCCACAGGCTACACAGGAGATAATTCTGCTTACTTCTGGACCAAGTAGGGCACGTTAACCAGCAAGAGTTTGCTGAAGAATGGTTAAATAAGATAAACTCCTCAGACTCACTTCTATACTGCTTACTCTAGATGTGCACTTGCTGCCTGTACCACAGGAAGGAGGGACAGCGGCATTGCTTATTATTAAAGCTGCATTACACATCTTATGGCTGCTTCAAGTGATGTTTTCAGTGTGCTTATAACAGATTCACAGAATATCCTGAGATAGAAGGGACTGACAGGGATCATCAAGTCCAACTCTTGGCTCTACACAGGACCATCCCTAAGAATCACAATATTTGCCTGAGAGCTTTGCCAAACTTTAACCATGTACTTGAACACTGCTCACATTTGATGATCTCAAACTCATTTCTTCAGGGAAAATTTCAGACAAAACGTTTAAGCTTTTTATAAAGGTGAAAAAAGATTAGTATACAATATATTGGTTTTCAACATTAAAATGAAAACAGAGCACCTTGCTTGTAGTATTGGATCAAAGTATTATAATACAAATACAAAGAAGTATTTGGATCAAAGACTGCAGCCTTACCTCAATGAACAGTGTGACAGGTGCACTGGATCCATGAAAATCCACAGCTTGTGATGAAAAACCCATCCCTCTGACTAAGCCCAGCTCCTTCAGCATTGCTAGACTAAAGGTTTAACAGCCATGGGGACCAGGAAAAGGTGCCACAGACAAGGAACAGATTTGGGTGAGACAGGAATGCTTTGGAAACAGAGCAAGACAAGCTGATGGCAGTGACAGAAGGGAGAGCATTCACAAGTCCCTGGTCATGCTCTGCTCAGGAGCCTGGGATAGAAAATGTCACCTCCTCTCTGCCACGAGCAAACTGCTGAGGGAAATCAAACTCTTGGCAAAATATCCAGTCTAGGACTGGTCTATGCAGAAGATGACAAACCCCTTTGCTATCAGGCACTCCAACAGATAAATGAGAAATCTTTATGGTACATTACAGACCTGTAATGTACAGATGAAGAAACATGTCCAGAAACTGCAGGATTTGACACAGCCCTAATGGTTTTTCCACTCTGTTGTGTTTTGTTTCAACTCTGCACAGGAACCTACAGAAGCCATTTCTGAGCTTGGAAATCAAGTACTGAAAATTAAGAAGTGTCATGCTTAAGAATGCACATTTAATCTGGAATCAAATCTCAACTATAAAGTTTAATGATAAAGACTTCCACCTTCTTTGTTTCCTATACACACATTATTAAGGCCACATTATTTAACTCTGTTCTAAACCACCAGTTTAATAGATTTACTGCTCTTGGTGATTAAAGAAGCCCAAAATGATAAGGGGCCAAATGACACAATTTGATATTATAATCTCAGAATCCTTGAATGATTTGAGTTAAAGGGACTTAAAGGTTACCTAGTTCCAACCCTCCTGCATTGGCAGGGACACCTTCCTCTACACTACACTGCTCAAAGCCCTATCCAACCTGTCCCTCTGTGCTACAGACATTTTAAAGAGTACTGTGATCTAAAGAAAGGAGTAATTTGAGTGGAGAGACAATAGTCATGTGGGAAAAAAAATATTCCTAATATTTGTAATCCCCCCAATTATCTCTCAATTCAGGGAAAGCAGTAATTCCTCACCAAGGTTCCTGGAAGGATAGTGCAGAAGCAGAGCCTAAAGACAAAAATGAAAGAAAAAACAAAGGGCCTGGTGGGTGAGGGGCACCTTCCCTGTCCTTTTTGTGGGTTGTTCTGGGGCTATTTTTATTGTGTTCTGGAAGCTGGGTTTAAAAAGTGCAGGCCTTTCATTTCAGGCTCATACAAATACTAATCATTGGCCTGCACCCTCCATCAGCAGAAAAGATACAACAATTTTTTTAGCAACTATCAGCACTACAGGCTCCTTTATAAATCCATAACATTTTGCTTCATGAGATGAAAACATATTTTTGAGAGGAAAAAATACTAGACATCAATATTTAAAACTATAATTATCAGCTGTTTAGTTCATAATAACGATCAGCTTCTTCAACAAAGGCAAAGGCCACGTTCCAACTCTGAACCAAAACCACATAGCAGTGGTAGGGATATCATTCTGCATGAGGGAATTACCAGCAAATTGTCTTTGTGTTGACACTGAAACCTTTCATCTCTATAGCTAGAGGTGGTTACTGAAAATCAAAATAAACAAATATGAGACCCAAATGCCATTTACTTACTAAGTATTTGAGAAATAGGACAGAATTATTGATTGCTGACATGCTGTATCAAGGGGTTTGGGGAGGGTGAGGTTCACAGAAGCCCAGAGGGGAATTAAATTTGCAATCTTCCTGGAGCAGGATTAAAGGAGACGCACACAAGTACTGCTGGAATTAGAGACTGGAGTTTAATCATTGTTTTAACAAACCCTGCTTGTGTCAACTGAATCAAAACACTCAGAGCTGAATTTAAAAACATCCGGATGAAAATAAGGAAAGAAGCATTGAAGTGCCTCTAAATATCCCAGTGAAGCATTATTCCCACTGTAGAGCTGGCCCGTGCTCGCTCCCTGTCTTGTGTCTGTGTTTAAAATCCAGTGACGAGGAGTTGTGCTGATGTGAGGATAACACAGAAACACATGCAGTGATCAGAGAACCTCATGGGTGTCAGCTGGACATTTAATTTAACAAAGGGGGTTGTTTTATTTTTTTTTTCCTAAGAACTGATGATTCATTATGGAGCCTTGTGGGGGCCTGAGACCCCATTGGTCCTTTCCACAGAAAAGAGGAGAGAAAGAGTCATTGTGTAATAGGAACTCCACAAGCTCTTCCCACCCATCCTGCCAACCCCACTCGGCAGTGGGGAGGAGCAATTCCTTGGCCCCAGCCCTGCCTAAGGAGTGGATGTGTTGGATGTTCTGGAACAGAATATGAAATAACTGGTGCTCACCTGGTTTACCCTATTTCTCAATTAGCACCTTGTGTTAAATGAGTTTACAAATGTGTTTCCCTGCTTTATGGTGCCTTCTCACTATAACGCCCTGTTCTTCTGTAAGTCTCACAAGAAACCAGAAGATTAGGAGGACAAAGGGAAAGAAGTTTTGCTGTCAATGTCCACACTACATGGTTCTCTGAGCCCTCCAGCTGGCCACACAGAGGGCTGAAGTGTCCCCAGGCCACCACACAAACTCCCTGTCTTTCCCAATAGCGCTTTTCTGCACCAAGAGGGTCCGGGAAACCCCCAGAAGTGCTCACTGCTCTTTCCAAGACCTCTGTGGTGGCTCCTACAGCAAAGCATTGTTACTTCTCTCTTTAGTTCCTGTATTATAAGAGAAAATATTCACCAGATTCAATAAATCTATGTCACCAGGTCTTGATTTAACTCTTTCACATTGTCCAAAAATACAAAGTAAAATGCTTCAAGAACTGTGCTCCCTTTTGAAATGCACACCTGCTTCCACGACACATAAGCAACCATTCCAACAGTGCCTTTCCAAGGCATGCCTTTTCCAACACTTCCTACTCATCATCATCATCAAAACAGAAACCCACAGATGACACAGGCACACAGCACAACTGAGGTGACCTCTGCTTTCACCACAATTACTGAGTTTGTGGGACCAGAGGCAAAAGAGCGGTGTTACCCAGCAGGATGTGAATGAACCATGCACAGGAGGTGCAGCACAGCTCGAGTGCTCACACAAGAGTTTCAGATCTCACCATATGCTCTGTGCTAAACTCACATCACCCAAACAAACCCAGCACAAGCTAACCTCCTGCCCTCATTATTGTAATAAAATATTTACCGAATTCAAACACAGCTCATCAAAATCTCTGCCGAGTTTGACTAACAGCTACTGCAGCATTGTAAAGGCTATTTTTGTACAGGTTTAGCTAGATTGCCATGAGATTGGATATAGAAACAACAGTCCAAGATATCTGCATAAAGAAATAGGGGCTTTTTTTCCCATTATAGACTAATATAAACTCTGAAGTCAATTTCAATTTAAAAAAATTAGGAAAGTTTTCAAATTGAGCTGTCAGCTAAATACTAGAATCATAACCATTTCCAAATCATCATTAATATAATTAAAAAACCCACAAAGCATAATTTACAATAAATGTTTAACCATCTTTCCCCACCTGGCTGTGTTTCCACATAAACACAAAGTCATTACTCTCATGACAGCATCAGTGATTTAGTTACCACAGCCTCAGATGAAAAAAAACAAGTCATTTCAGGTCTAGGCTGACCAGAATGTGGAGTCATCACACCGTACCTGTATCCTCGGGCATTCCTGCATTAATTCCCTTCCAGAGGGGCGATTCCCCAGGAGCACTGCCACAGCCACTGCTGCCACCCCACCACTGCCACCGCTGCCACCCCGCCACGGCCGGGCTCAGATGGCTCCTGCAGCACCCACGCACAGGCGGGAGCACAGCCAACCCCGCCGTCACCACCGTGCAAAAATAGCGTGTAAGAATTCCGTCCTACGGCAGCCGAAATATTGTCACGTCCATGGGGGGTGGCACCGCTGGCAGGGTCCCGGGGGACCGGACGCGGGACGTGCCAGCAAGGGGTGACTGCATCAGGTGACACCAGAGCCGCTTTGGGGCGGTGCTGGGCACCTGGAAAGGCTGGAAGAACTGGAACCTGCAAACTCCTTGTCAAAAATTAGAAATGCAGGCTGAGGTAGCAGGGAAACCCCTTCAGACATCCCCCAAAGACAGCAGTCCTTTTCCCCCCGGTGCAGGAGGGCACAGCACTGATGGCAGAAGGAGATGATGTAAGCAGGGAGATGCTCCCACTGTGCAATACCTGGCAGCCAAAATCTCTCCTCCGATTGCTCATATGGAGTTGGACTGTGTATCCCTGGAATAACAGTGATGTGTTGAGCTATTTAAAGCACCACATGGGAACAGAACAAGCACTTCTATAAGGACTCTGACTTCAGGGATCTATATGGTGAGTACACCACTGCCCTGGGCCATGCCAGCCATGGTCTATTACCTTTAAATAGCCCTCAGCTGACATGGCCTGAGACCCAGAGCACAGATCTGAAGATCCCAAGTTCTCCACAGAATCAAAACTATGAACTACTCAACTTTAAAAAATCTTCTATATGCATTATCTAGCAGCAACTGCCTTTAGACATGAAACTCTTATGTCAGTTTTTTATTTTGTTCAATATTGTTGCGCTGCCTACGTGAAGCCAAATCCATCCTCACACTCTTTTGGATCACCACCAGCCACCCTGGCTGAGCTCTCCAGATATTTGCAGGATTTGGCCTACTTAGTTTTTCCCAGCGGCTGCTTCATCTTGGCAGAGACACAAAAGGCACTTTGCTAAATGGCAAACACTCCGAAGGCACGTAAATTAATAGGCAGGCAAAGCGAAAGGGCTTTCACTCTAACACAGCCTTTCCCTCTGCTTGCCAGGCTTCCAAGGCTAAATGCTTGGTAACTTGCATTTTAGCGCTGTATGATGGCAGTGCAGTCGCACAGTGCACTGATTTGTATTTACAGTTTGAGGTGTGATCCCTGAGCCTCCCCTGCAGTCTCACCCCTTGGCTCCAGCAAAGGAGAAATCACACCCGAGGAGCTCCGAGGCTTTCGTGGTGTTCCTGAGAAACTCCATCGCCACTCATGGGCTTCAGGGGCACAAAGCACGAGGCCAGTGCACCTCGTTAGCATGATGGGCTGGCTCGGGGAGCGTGACAAGGGACAGCGTGACAAGGGACAGCAGTGGCAGCAGCACGGCGAGAAATCAGAGACCTCCTGCTGCAGATGGTCCAGAAAACCGTGTAGCTTTAACCTGATTTCTCAAATCAACACAGACCAAACACCTGTAACTCCACTGTTTTAACAGTAATAACAGCGCACTGCCCTTGCTACAGAAAAGGACAGGACACTTGGCTCCTCTTAAAATCTCAAGTCAAGTCGTGGTCGCAGTGCTCTCGCCCATCCTCTGTTTCAGGTTTGCTTTTGCCAAGGTTACATTACACAGGCCAATGCCATCACCAACATCTTTGCAAACAGCAACCACACAGCAATGAAATTAGGCCACTCTGAAATGGATTAGTTGGCTGCAAAATCTTGATAACCTGTGGTACCACGAGTAATAAAGGACATTTCAAAAAGATTTCAGACCCATTCCTAATTAACTCACGCTTTTTGCCTGTGCTCACTGCTCTCTTCCCCAGAATAAGCTAAAGTGAATGTCAGCAGTAACTGGCCTGGTTATAAATTAGTTTTAGGTAGTTCCTGCAATGAACAAGGAGTTAGACTTGATGACTTCCAGTTTGAGATATTCCAACAGGCATCACTGTGACTCTAGGAAGGTGACAGTACACAGTCTAACCTCATTCCTTCCTGTTCTTCACAGCACTTCACTAGGACCATTTGGAGCTTTTTCCACAGTCTGTCTCTGAAAATGTTTTGGAATGAATATTTTATTAAATGTAGAAGAACACAGAGTTTGTTCTTCACTATAAAATATGGAAGTATTTTCTAACAAAGATTTTTTTAAAAAAATCAGAGTTATAACACCACCTGAAATTCAGGGACTTTGCAATATACAACAGTTATGTACCTGTTAGCTTGTAGCAACTCTTCTGTTGCTTGGGATTGGCATATTGGTTTAAATTTTGGCTTGTGTGGAGTCAGGAGTTGGACTCAACAATCGCCATGGGTCCCTTCCAACACAGGAGCCTTTATGATTTTATAAAACTATGTTCCGGGACTTTAAGTTGCTCAAGTCTCTACCCAAACGTATATATGTCTGTTTAATAGCAAATGGGGACTATAGAGTCCAGTCTCAATACAGATTAAGATATTAACTTTTCATAAATAATCTCTCATTAATGAATTTTACTTTGAAAACACTGGAAAATGCAAGATATCATCATATTTCACAGATTTTTTTTTAAACATTTAAAGATGTATTTTCTTCTAAGCTGCTGAAACTCGTTCCAGTGCTTGCTGCTTCATGTTATTTTTGCTTTTGGTAGTTTTGATCCACGTTAGTGATAATTTGGATTTTCTACTGGAGATAACACGATCACAAGCAAAGAGAGGCACTGTTCTCTTCTCTGTCATGACCAGTGAGAGGACCCAAGGGAATGGCCTGAGATTGTGTCAGGGGAGGTTCAGGCTGGATATCAGGGAAAGGTTCTTCACCCAGAGAGTGGCTGGGCACTGGAACAGCTCCCAGGGAAGGGATCACAGCACCAAACCTGGCAGAGCTCAAGGAGCATTTGGACAGTGCTCTTGGGCACATGGTGTGATTCCTGGGGATGGAGCAGTGCAGGGCTAAGACTGGGAACTTGGAGGATCCTTGTGTGTCCTTTCCAACCCAGGATATTCTATTATATGAAAAATACAATAAATTAAATATATCTTTCTATCTATATTGATACAGATTGCTGTAATATTTTATCACTGGGACAAAAATAAAATTAAGTAATAGATGTTTCCTTCTAATTATCACAATTTATTAATTGAACTGCTGTATTCCTAGCAGCTGTGCCCAAAGTTGGAACTACTGCTGAATGGCCCATGTCCCCAAGCATTCATGATAGGAAAAAAAAGGACAAACCCAAGGCAGAAGTGAAAATGAGCAGGAAAAGGGCAAATGAGTTCAGTAAATGGTGTCTCTACAACTAAACTCATGTCTTCCAATTTTCTGCCCAGCCTCTCTTGCATGCATCCCACCTCTACTAGGAATGGACTTGCAAAACCATCCAGGTCTGGCCTCAGTGACCTGCTGCATGCCACCAAAACCTGTCCTGCTCAGAAACAGCCTGAGTTTAGACTCCTGGCTCTCAAACACCTCCACCCTCGAGTCCACTCACGAGATAACAGTTCTCATTAACTGCACAGCACTGAGCCACAAGCACAGTCATGTTTAATTGAAACAATGCAAGCAGGTCAGAGACAGTGGGCTCTCGTACAAGGCACATAAGTAAAGAAACTGCTTCAGCAGGGAGCTTGGGCTAGATGAACTCCAGAGGCCCCTTCCAGCCTCAACCATTCTGTGATCCTGTGAATCCTGCATATTTATGAAGCAGGAAAGATCAGGCTGAGGATCCACTCTGAGCTCTGACAGAGTGCAGGCAGCTGTGTTTGCTCCAGAGGTAACTGGGTCATGAGTCCTGCTCTGCTCCTTGCTATCTCTTGGGAATAAAGAGCTTCCTTCAGCCCTGAAATCCATGATGACAGCCCTTGACTGCTGGCCAGCAAGTTGGATGAATAAAAGAAGAGCTTCTCCCACTCCCAGCTCCTTTTTCCAAGGAGGACTTCTCTATGGCAGACCTAGATCCAGACCAAAGCTGGCATCAGCCCCCTGTGCTCCCCCAACTAGAATGAAAGTATCATCTAACATTCTTCAGAAAACTGTGCACCCAAAACACTGAGCAGAAATCAAACATAAACACTACAAAGCCTTTAGCAGAGATTTTATAATGGGAAACAGTGGTGTATCAAACCTAAAAATAAGCAAGAAAATGCTTAGGGAACAGAAAAAACCAAGCATTGCCCCATCAGGAGGTGAGAGCACATCCAGAATGCAGTCTGCAAGGTGACCCAGGTGAGAGGATAAAGGGATAGGGTCTGGTTGGCAGCAGAGAGACCACGAGAGCCACAGCGATGGTCCTGCAGGTCACAGCCCCAGGAATGAACCTGCCACACAGGGACTGTGCTGACCTCCTGAAAACTCACAGGGACTGCCAGTGAAATGGAGCAGTCATCAGATAAGGAAAGACCTGCTTAAACAGAGGTCATAGGCTACAGTTTAGCTTGGAGAAAACCTGTCATTTAGTAAGGATAAGGCAAGTAATTAACAAAAGGTATTAGTTTCTAAAAGATCAGGCACTATGAGGGACTTTTTAGAGAAAGGGCTTCAGAAAGCAAGAGGGAAACTGTATCCCAGTGGTGAGCTGGGATAATGGGGTGTACTGTATTAAGGGAAGACATCCTGGCTGCGGCAGTAAAGGTACTGTAACAAGAACCACCCAGGAAAAAAAACAGAATACAAGCCCAGCTCTTTATGGGAGGGAAATCAAAGAAGCAGAACGAGGCAATAAATGTCAGTTGCTGTGGCCAAAAATTGCACGTGGTAGGCAAAAGACTTAGAAAAACTCATAACTTTGAATACAGGAGGATTTAAACTACAATGTGAATTTGGAATTTAGGGGATTGTGAGTGGTTCAAGAAAGGTGACAGGCACTGCAAAGATGCCATGATCATTTTTGGATATTTCTTTTGGGACTAAATAAATTCATGGAGAACACTTTTAACGGAGGATTCTTCTGTGTGGGCTGATGCTACATGCACACAAAGAGAGAAAGAGATTACTAGATTTCAATTTATCATTGTTTTATATATAAAATTACCATTTAAATTTCCTGGATTTTTAATCAATGGAAATTTAAAGTGCTTAAATAAAGAGTAAACAGAAATATTACCTAAAGAATTAAACAGACTTAAAGAGACTTTATTGCATTGCTCTCTTCTGAAAAGTTACACAGACACTGCCATAATTCTGCAATCACCAGCTACCTATCATACAAAATTATCAAATGATGATGTGGGTTGGGTGCTATTCAGAAAAAAAATTTCAACTTCTCAAGTGTTTTAATTAGAAACAATAAATTTAACTTTGAAGATTTCTTTAAAAAAAATTTAAAAATGCATACCTCCACCCCCATAGTTCCCCCCAAAATGAGACGTTTTGAGAGTTAAGCAGCCTGGGTCTATGTCTAAGAGAGCTCATGTGTCTGAAATGCCACACACATAAGTCCAAAGCTGCAAGGCTGGAAACCCTCAACACATCCAAAGGCAGGGCAAGCTGAGTTTTCACTTCCCATTTCCCAGCTGACCAGGGCTGAATGTTGGAAAGCACCTTTGGCTTGCACATGTGCTGGGAACAGCTATGTGTGCTTGTTTGTGTCCTTTGTGAGCGTGGGTACCCAGGGCTTCACTCAGTGTCACCCAGCAGAGCTGAGAAGTTTCCTTTTGAAGACTTACCTTCCTTGTTTTCCAAGAAACAACAACTCTGTGAGCACAGAGACCTTTCTGAGTCCTTGTCACTTTTGTTTGACACGCTCATCCCACAAGCCTGGGATGCCTTTCCACAAGCCCTGCAGCTCAGTCCAGCTATGGTGATGGCATGACCAGCACAGTTTAGAGATGGCCATATAGAGACCCCCCTGTGCAAAAAAAGCTGACTATCATCCTCAGATTGGGGCCACTTGAAAAGTGACAAGGTGAGTTTTAGACCAGTAGATCCAGTAAGGAACCATGGGTGCAAATTCCTCTTCCTCAGAGGGAGCTGCAAGTCCCACCCTGGTGTTTGCACAGAAAGCTCTGCTTGGGTTTGCAAAGGAGAGAGACACTGAAGAGCATATTTAGGATTTGCACTGCAAATCCCAAGTGAAATGCCCTGAAGAGGAAATCTGCCCCAAGAGGGGAGTGGGGATTTCAGACACATCCTCCTCTGCAGCGCTCTGTGTCCCGCACACACGCACAGCTCCCAGCGCTTTAATCCTTGCCTTCAGCCCACAGTGACCAGGCCAGAGAACATTTTTCTGTCTGCTTTCCAAATCCCATTCTCTGGGAAGGGATGTAGCTGCAAAACAGCAGGTCAGATCCAAATCCTACTTAAATACATTCATTTTGGCTGATGATCACTGAGGAATTTGTCAACAACGGGGAGTTTTGAAAGTAAAAAAGAAGTCATTATTGGAAATGTGATGCTGCTACACTTAACCCTGCTCCCCATAAAGTCCACCAGTAAAACCATTATAGACCTGGGTCGAAGACTTTCATCAGCATTCATTTCTGCATTCTGTCAAGTTTTGATCTTAGCAGTTGGCTCATCACAACCAGAAAGTTCAGCCTTTTCCTTGCTTGCCTCAGGTTACAATTTCCCATCAGTAACATCTGAAATGCAATTACGCCTCTGAGTTCACTTTAATTCCCAGAAACAAAGCAGATTTTTTTTCTTGGAGTGTGTCTAAATTCATGGATATTCTTTACTGCTCAGTTCTACTGTAAGCAGCTCCAAAATCTTAAGAATCAACTTTAAAAAAATCACTGGACTCTATACCTATTACTGTTCTGCACCTCCCTGGTTGCCTGATGATCACTTCTAGCACCTCCAGCAGTTACCCAAACCACATCCCTGCCAGTCCTCTCCTCTTTAGGGATTCTTTTTCGGACAGCCATGACCCAATACCAGAAAATATCACTATTTCCTATTTCCTGCCCCCAGGCCTGTAGCACCTGCTGGGTGCAGCCCTGCTCTGCATCACTCTTCACACTGGCATCTGCTCCATCTGTATCCTCAAATGGGGAATGGGGACAAGCACATTCCCTGGCTTGGAAATGAGCAAATGTTTGCAACTGGGGAAAAACAGTGGAGAAGGAATTTCCATGGCTCATTTGTCTTTCCATTCCCTGGTATAAACAGAGTAATAATAACAACAACAATGCCTGTTTGTTACAGCAACACAAAAAAGCAAAAGCAAGATAAAATAATATAGAAATCAACAGTTCATTTTGCTAGCCAAGTCACAATATATCATCTCCAATCATTAATTAATATAATTTAGTAACTTCCTTGTAGCACTATATGAAACATGTTTCTAAAAGGATTACAAATAATAATTTAAGGACCTTTGCAAAAGTTCTTTCCTTTTTATGTTGTAGTCTACAGCATAAAAAATGTCTAAAATAATTACTTTGAAATATAAAACTCCTGCTTTTATATGCTCTGCTTAATTTGGCATTAGAAAGGGAACTGCTCTTGTTTTATTGTAATCATAGGGTTAATTCAAATACACACACATACTGATGTTACTGAAGTTCTGGTGCTAAAGTCACACAACCTCACACAGTGCAAATTAGTTATCTTTGGTGATTTTGTCACAGAGTAAGAATTTCTTCTTAGATTCAGTTACACCCGTACAAATCCAATTCTGCTTCATACCCATCAGACAAACCAGCACGTTGCCTCCCTTTTCACATTCAGGCCACACAATTTCTGCAATCAATTATCTCTCGACACAGCATTCATAGCAGAAATGCGTTACATTCACACAAACACCACCCCAGAGCCTTCAGCTACAGTGTTACTTCTTGCACAGTTCTGCAATTAACAGTTCTATTACCAACAGGAACATTTTTGAGGTATCTATACAACATCCTTTTAGACCAAGTTTTGAGTTGCTTAATTTGCAAACCATCACCTCATTCAGAATGCGAATGAGTTTTAGCTCAAAATAAACATTTTGTTCTGAAGATTCATATTCACATTTTAAAGACAGAAAGGAAAGCAGCAACAACATCTGATAAAATCATATTTATAAAACCAAAGACGTTATTCAGCATTTTTCCCAGGTAATGCACAGAAATGTAATTCAGTGAAGGACAGATGAAAATCCAATGTTAAATTCCACACTAACCTCTCTCCCCTGATTTCAACAGGGCTGAAACATGAAGTATCTTTATTGTGTCAAGTGAACAGTAGTGTGGTCAGGAGATGCTGAAGCACACTATTCCCCATCCAGCCTCTGAACCTGGTTAATTCGTAACATTCTACACAAAATACTCAATTAATATCAAACTGTAGCCAAGGTCTGGTGAGCACAAAGAACTTTTATTTCCCTCTGTCTCAGGAGCAGCATTTATCTCTGTCCCCAACAGAGAAAAGCCTAGCAAGCCACTGCAATGTGGGGCTTGGCAGCCCCCTGGGCAGATGTAGGTCACTCCTCCTCACAAGGGCAAGGAAACCAGGAGTTTCATCTGGCTGCAAGCTGCTCCAATTGCCAATAATCCTACCAATTCCAGTCTTTAATAACAACCTACTAAGACGGCAGTGACGCAGGACACTGTCCCCCGACCTACATGCCGCCAAAGCCAGACTGGGGCTGTTGGGCCAGCAGGGACACAGCTGCTCAAGGACCCAGCTTGTGCCACAGCACGTTCTAGCACATCCCCTCCTCTCTGGGTGCCTGGCTCTGAGGCTGTTTGCACCCTCAGTCCCCCCACCTTAAGCACCTCAGGCTCCCTTCCACTACCCCACACCGGACGGTCGCTTACGTACGGGTTTGGCCTTCGCGCCGACTGCTGCTCTTCGGGCAGCTGGACAAATTAGGCACAGCCAAATCTGGGGCACCGTGGGGTGCAGGGATGTGTCCACACACAGCCAGCAAGAATCCAACAAGCACATGCAGCCCCACCAAACACACACAGTTTAAGAGCAGAGGACAAGCTATGGCCATGAGGTGCTGGGGTCATCCACAGCAGGACAATTCCCGATAGTCAATCTACTTGCAACCAGGTCCATCTACTTCCAATTCAGCTCTGTTGTCCTACACATGCTCCTCCCTGACTGCCCTTAACATCGCCTTTTCCCAAATTCTACCCTTCTCCTGGGCACACAGTCTCTTCAAACATTCCTTCCATCACATTGCTGGAGGAAGTGGGTCTCCCTCACTGCTTCCCAGGGCTGCAACACCTGCGAGCTCTGCTCACCCCTCCCCACTGCTGACCACGTCCCATAGGAGCATCAGAGCACAGTCTGGCACTGCTCTGCTCCCGGAGAAACAGAAAAATGACAGTTTTAATTAAAGAGAAGCCCAACTTTAGTTTAATGCAACACACAGAAACAACAAGTGATCCATGCTACCACAACCTATTTCCAGCATTTATTTCCAAAACAGAAGATAAACAAAGATAAATCTCCTCCCAGTCCAAATACTCCTAAAGTAAATGATGACTCACATGGTAAATACCTTTCTATCACATCCCACTTCTCTATCATTTGGAGTGGCAGCCCTGCTCTCACTGAATTAGAGAAAGACAATTCTGCTTTGTAATGAATGAAATCAACATTCTCTCCTGTATGACTTGTTTTTCTGCACTGCTAAGCACTATCATTATCTGAAGTTTAAAACGTCTTAATTTTAATAGTGTTTCTGTAAAAACAGGCCTGAATTTCAAGGAGTTCTTTTGCTTTTCAAGGTGCTCTCTTAAAATACAGATGTGATCGTAGCACTGAGCAAGGTACCTTAAAATACAGATGTGATCGTAGCACCGAGCAAGAAAAACAGTCTAATAAAGTTACACTGATCAAGCTGGAAGCAGTGAGTATTAATTTCATATTCAAAGCACGATATGCAACTCCACGATAAGACTGATGGGTTCCTCAGGGTATGAGAAAATTATATGATGCAATTGAATTTTCTCAGCAATACAGTTTCTCACATAAGAGCTAGGAAAAGGACACAGTAAGGGCTAACGTGTTAAATAAGCAGAGAACTAGGAACAGTTCCTTAACGAAATCTAATCTATTACCTGTGTAATAATTTTAGCTACAACTGTCACCAGGGCTGTGGAAAATGTGACATCTTGTGGAAATGCTTCTGTCTACTGACCACCAACTAGCTCACCCAACCAATG
This sequence comes from Prinia subflava, assembly GCF_021018805.1. NCBI lineage: Eukaryota > Metazoa > Chordata > Aves > Passeriformes > Cisticolidae > Prinia > Prinia subflava. The sequence goes on along the minus strand of NC_086253.1, from coordinate 10,390,430 downwards.
AGACCTTAGGTACCAAAAGCAGAAAACTCTGGATCAGCCACCATGACTTGCAGAAATCCTTAATTTGACCCAGCTTCCAGACTCAGTCATTCTAACATTTTTCATACTGCCAGTCACAAATCAGTCCCAACTCTGTAAGTGACTCTATTAGTAACGTTTGCTGTATCACTAAGAATCAGAAATTCTGCTTTCTCAATTTAAGTTCCCTCTTTCAGCTGAGCAGAAAAAGAGTTGAAAACTCTGGTCTGAATTTCAGTCTGGCACAGAACAACGACTTCCACTTATGCTCCAAGCCGTACAAGCTTGATGACCCCCCTGATGTCACAGGTTCCTTGCTGACACCCTGCTACAGCCCAGGGCAGACAGGTTTTGATGCCTTGCATTGCACACTGAGTTGATAACAACAATGATTTTGGGAACCTTCATATTTCCACAGCACTATGAGCAAGACTAAGATGGCATCTTTTCCAATGGCAGCTGTAATCTTCAAAGGAACAAGTTTTCAGTTCTTCCCTGTGTGTAAACATGAGCTTTATATAAACAGAGAGATCAGGTAACACTTCAGCCTTCCATTGTTTGCTGGAGTTTCTGAAATGCCACTGCCAATTGCAATGCAAATTTCATCAGAAGAGTTAGTAACTCCCAAACAAAATCACTCAGAGAGAACTCTGTATATGATACAATGTGCAAATATGTTTTAGTCAAAGCAAAGATATAATCTTTAATGGTTTAAGCATTTCTCTTGGGCGAGCACTAACAATGCGTGGTATTGCATAATAAAAAGGAAACATCTTTAATCTCTAGCTTTAAAATTAGGCACTGGAAGAAGAAATTATCTTTCTGCTTATTTTCAAAGTGTTACAAACTCTTACTTCCAGATGCTGATTATGCAAGTTCAGGATATAACCAAATATTAAATATATGTGCAAGATATATCTTTAATGTAGACTCATACCAAAACATTACAGACTAAGTGAAGAACAAAGGAAGAAGATAAACAAAGAAAAAAGAACAAAGGTGCCTCTTTTAGGGGAAGATTTGTAAAACAATAGAAAACCTCTGCATACAAATACCTGGGAACTGCTGGCCAACACAGATGGGGTACTGAAGAAAAAAAAAAAAGGACCAGGGGAAAGCAAACCCCACCAACTACTATTTTCAATAACAGGAGAACAACAACAGGTTCTCTAGAGTTGAGAAACAGCAGGAGATCTCTGCCTGATCTTGGGCCCCGCTAGTCACACAAAATAGGCCTTTCTTCATATTATTTTCTTGAGGAAATGTAATTTTGCAAGGAATACCTGCTGTCAATTCTTCCTCTTAACCAAATAATAGAAGTGGCCCAAAGACTAGCTAATCATATGAAAAAAAAAAAGTAATACTGTGTCATTCTACAATTGTCATCTAAAAATATGGGATTTTTTTGATAAATATTCTTTTGTCAAGATTATGTCATGGAGGTTTTCTGTGAACACAGCAATAATATTATCTTGATTTAGAAATACACCGCTAACACAAGGCCATTCAGGATGGCTCTTGAAAGAACTGCACAAGCCCTGCACCTCTAGTTCAAGAATATTTTCTGCTGCACTTCACAATTTGCTTCTTTTAAACCTCTATTTAACTTTCTTTCCAATTGCAGGTCAAATCTGCCACCTAATCCCTGCCTTCAGCACCATTACTGACAGTCTGCTAGGGTGGTTATCTCCATACAGGTGCAATCAACACTTATTTACAAATTGATTAGGTTAATTTCAGCTGTGAGTTCCACTGAGCATCAGGTAAGGGTGAAGGAGAATTGCTGGAAGTCATCTCTTTGTCCTTCAGACAGGCAGCCTGAGCGTCCAAGCCTACAGCACAACAGCAGCAGTGCCCAAAGCTGCTCCAGCAGACTGACAGATTTCCCACTTCCATATTTGGTCTGTTCATAATTACCACAAACTGGCAAAAGACAGAAAAACTCATCATTATCACTCTGAAACCTAGTGAGATGGAGTTTTCCATCCATTTTGTATGTTCTCTTTTCAGCCAGTGAGATTACATTTGTACAAGGGTAGAATTGTAACAATCACTTTAAAGTTTATTATTCTACTCACACAGTAAGATTTAATTAATTGTATTTAAAGCACTAATCCCAAACCTTTCAAACACACTTAGACCTGCTCAAAAGCCTTAATACTCATAAGCTAAACCTCAACTTTGGCACATATCAATCCATTTAGTGGTTGTATGATTAGGTATGGACATAATTAGAGAATGTAATTAAATAAAGTTTGTTTTTTTAAACTTGAAATTGCTGTCTCTTTAAATAAAAGGTCCTTTTTCTCAGTATGTTTTGCTAGCATTTTACAGACAGTTTTATACCACTGAGGTTATACCTCTCTTGTCTAGGAATTTCTTATATTTTTTACATTCACTCAAAAGAAAATAATGGTCCCAAGATTCAACTTTAAATCAAGACACTATCTCAAAATTGGTCTAGCTGTACTAACAACATATTAAATTATAATGAGAAGCTGTACACTCTGCTGTGCAGCAAATCCACAGACCATTAGAAATGTATTCTCAGGTCAGCTGTACAAGAGATTAGATCTTTTAATTATCTGTCACAGAATGGGAGTTAGGAGCCTTGAATCCATTCAGCTGTTCTATCTGTGACCTGTAGAAATAAATCTGACCTCTTACAAAGCACATGTAAGCACCACACACACTCTGAGGCATAGCAATGGGTTTAAAATCACCATGTAACTCTGGCATAACACTGTGCTTCAGACGAACCGAGCTTCCACTGGAAATGTATGTGACCCTCTGTTTTTTGGAAGTGCTGCACAAGAGTCCCAGAAGCATTGTCTTGCTGTCCTGCTTTAGCTTTAAATGTAATTTTAATCATGCCAAAGTCAAGTTTAGCACTCCCACACACTATATTTAGAACCAGAATAATTCAGGTTGGAAGGCACCTCTGGAGGTCATTTAGTCCAGCCTCTTCCTCAGCACAGATCCCACCAGATCAGATTGCCCAGGGCCTCATCTGTCCAAATCTCAAACCTGCCACTTCCCCTGCTCCACTGCTTTACAATCTTCTTGGGAATTCTGTTTCCTCTCGTACCTAATGAGAACTTGCCACGTTGCACTCTGCCATGGGGTTGACTCCTGTCCTTTTGCCACGCACTCTGCGCAGAGCCTGGTCCCCCTCTCTCCAGCCCAGCAGTGGGACACAAAGGCAGTGATGCTCTCCCTCAGCCCCCAAAGGAGCCTGGCTCCTGCAGACCCTCCTTGTCCACAGCCCTGCTCCACTTCTTCCCAGTGCCAGCACCTTGGCACGACAGCAAGGCAGAACTCTCTAAAATCCCTCTCTAACATGAGCACCACCATAGGTGAGTGAGGACACAAATTTATGGCAGGGTGATTAAAATTAGCCTTCTAAACTCGTATTTTGTATCATTTGAAAGCTGATCCAGTGTTCAGTACTCACAGCATCTTGCCTATCCAGGTTTTTTTACAAAGCCATCTGCCATCATAGTATCATGTATCAAAAGTAACAAACCAAAACTCTTTTATCTGGATCTGCCACAAAGGAACTTGCAACTCCCTGAGGGGGGTGTCAACATTTCTCATCTGAACATGTAGCTTTAGACCACTGGATTCTAAAATAATAGAAACTAACATTATACTCATGCTTAAATGGCTAAATGAATGCTTTTCTTTTAGATATAAATGTCATAATTTATTGTCCCACAGTGTTTTCAGTCACAACAAATATGCAGATTTGCAGCAGCCTAACCTGAAGAATGACCCTACAAACCAAATATTAGATACACAGCAACACTGGTGATCCCACCACCAAAAATTCACAGCAGAATCAGAGCAGCCAAACGGTTTTTAAATCTATGCACAGACCTAACACACAAAGAAACCAAAGCAGCTTACAAAGTTACACATTTGATACTGCAATTTGCCTTAGAAGTAGAGATTTTGTCGAGACCATAAATACCAATGCACCTAACAATACATCCTCAGGATCACAGGCATTGCTGCACAGGTATCCAGTTCCCAGCCTCTACACCCTGCCCAGGCTCCCTGCAAAGTAAAGAACAGGCAATGTGATTAACACTGCTAATCTGGCTGCACTGTGAATTTTGGCTGACTCTTCCATATGGGAGCTCTGGGAGTTTTGACTGCAATATAAGAAGTATTGTTAAGCCTCGAAGTTCTATCACAGCCTTGAAATACTTGTTGTTTTAAATTAAGTACCATCCCTCAGAGATATGTGACTGTGCAGCAATCTGTTCTTCAGTTTTTTATTAGATTAATTTGGTTCTAGTTGTCATAGTTGCAGAAAAAGGTTAAAAGTTTTTAACATTCTAGAAAGTCTTCTCATCCCTTTCCAGTACGAACAACATAAACAAAATGCAAATGGTAAAGAAGAGGCTCCAATTTCTGTTCTAACTTATGATTATGGATGCCACTGCTTGTGATTTTTCCCTTAATGTTCTTGTGCATGTATATGACCTAATTTATGGATCTCAGAGATATGCATTAGGTTTTGGTTTACTGTCTAGTAAATTGATGATACCATAGTATTTTTTAAAAAATAAAAACATAAGCATTTAAGTCCTAGAGATACACTGTAATACCTTGCTTTAGAGAAAGAACACAAATCAATTGGTCTGAAGTGACCTTCCCAGGGGGTTGGGAAGAGCTGGCAGGGCAGTTCCCACTCACCAGCCAAGGAAAGGAAAATATACTCAGGAAAAAAGAAGAGAAAGAATACTCCCACAGCAAGTGATAGTCCTCTTGGAAACAGCAAAAATGGCCTCTGTGTCCCACTCACTGATTTTTTGGCTGTGGTGGGGGAAACAGGACAGTGGGGACAATGCCCACAGCTGAGCACCTTGTACCAAACCAAAAGCACCTCACCAGCACGGCTGGGACCAAGGGATGCAGAACTGGCCCCAAGCTCTCCATCACTTGGAGCAAATCCTGAGCTGCTGGATCCATCTGTGTCTCTTTTGCTAGAATACCTCATTTTCCAGCCCGTAGGCAACTGACAGAGCAGATGTCACTGAAATGACTTAATGTATTAAGCTGCTATTTGTTTAATTCTGATGTGGAAAATGTGTCACATTCTAAATAGTTTAGTATGTTAATGTACCGCTGCAGCAACCTACAGCAATCTTTAATCATTTTATTTTATCATACTTATTTGCTTATTTTACTTTAAATCATAATTATAACCTGCTTTCTTGCTTCCTTTCAAGTGTACTTTTAACTTCACCTCCAGTTTCCTCAAGCTGAATAAACAAAACTATTATCACAAACAAACATTTAATGTCCTAGGATATTTTATCTACAATTTATTTGCCTTAAATTACAAAGGACAGATGCAGATAAAGCTTTCAGTATAATATATTCTGTTAAAAATCTGCAGCACAATAATTCATAAATGAAGGGGCTCTGGGAATAACAGCTTAATTTCTCTGTCTGCATAAGAAAGCTGACCAAAGCTGTATTTCCAATGGGTCTCTGAGTAATAGTATTAAAATCTGAAATCTAAATATTAGTATTTGAACCAAAAATTTTCTTCAAAATTTAATTCTAAGGTAAGAGCAGATTTTAATAACTACAGAATGAAGTTTTATTTCTTATATAAAAACATAGTTCCTTATGCTTCAATGGGATTATACGTGACAGTACAGCTAGTCTTGAACCTGAAGATTACTCATCTCAAAAACTTTTAAGGAATCAATTTTAGAATCACTTTTAAAACACTATGATGAGCAGCACAAATGAGGAATTCCAAGCTGTAAAGATGAGGGCTGCACATTTCAAACTGAAGGAGCAATATGAAGTCTACTGAACTTTTCTGTGCATTCACAAGAGACGTTGCAGAGCTTTATTAGCCTGACAAACTCTGAGCATGTCTGAGTAAAAATAATCCTCTTGCATGGAGCTGCAGCCCTTTGATAAGTCAGCATGCCTTGCATTAGCACTTCTGCTTTCTTGGGAGTCTGGGCACAAGTAAGACACGTTTAGTTTGCCAGTGCCTTACCTTGTTGATCTGGGTTAGGCACGGCACTGTGACAGGCCTGTCCTACAGGCACTGCAGCGCTGGCTGCTGCTTCAACAGCTCTGCAAATAACCCTCATGAACTTCTTAAATGTAATGTAAAATCAAAACTGTGGAGCGCACTTTTAAAAATACAGCTTCTGAAAGATGCCTCTGTGCTTGCAAACCCAGCCAAAGGATAATGTTGTATGACATGGAGGAATTCTTGTGAAGAAACACCCAACACCTTTCTGTACAGCAGGCTCATCTGACTTGATGGTGGGCAAACAGCCACTCCTCACTGAGACTGCAGTGGCCCCTTTGCACAACGGGTGCAGGCACAACCCACTGTGACACACTCTGGAACAAAGGCCAAATGTCATCAGAAGGCTTCTAACAACAAAAAAGCTGGAAGGAGTGTGTTCAGCAACAGCTCTTCATAACCACCCTGTGCTGGTCCCCAGCAGGCACCCCCAGCGTGGCCTGTCTGCTCAACCTCTCCTTGGAATAATTCTCATTATGCTTCTCCCCAACAATTAAATTATACCAGCAGTGACACTATTCTGCAATGACGAAATGATCAAAACCTGCTGACAGAGAAAAGAGCACAGGAACCTGCTGCTTCCAAACAGAGAGCAATAGGACAGGACCAACGTGGTGCCTTTGGTCAGATTTTTTTAAGATGGACTTGGTTGTCTCAATGCCTTTTGAGGAGGAGTGCCATGTGTGGCTTGGAGCACGTTCCCTTTACCTAGACAAACGTGCTCAGTAAAGAAGCTTGACTCAGTACCAGCCCTCAAAAGTGAAATAATCTTCACCCCAACCACTCAGCTTTCATATCACTGAGGGATGCTGACGTGCTATCAGTGTGACCTGGAATGGATCACAAATATTTTCTAAATTACCTATTGAATCTGTGTGATTGTAACTGATGAAAGCTGCAGAAATTGAAAAACTGGAAAGTTGCCTCAAACCCCAGCTTTCCTACCCAACTGGGAAAGGGAGACGGGTGAGCAGAGAGAAACCCGGAGCTTTTCTCCTTTGCTGCACTTATCCATAACAATGCCCTTTGGGGAAATATTAACTTAAGCCTGTCTCCAGAGGAAAAAGCTGCACGTTATCTCTTTGCCACATTATGCCACCTTTACAGAGCTTTGAAGAGCTGGCAAGTGACAGTGACAGCTGCTGGCAGGGCTCTGCTGGGACAGGCGTCACTGTGGGCTGCACGGATTCCTTGGTGGGGCTGCACGCTCACAGCCTGGTGCCAGCACATGCTGCCTCTTCCTAGCAGGTTAAAAAACCCAACAACAAAAAACATATTCCAGGGTTAGCTTCTGGGGAGAGTTTTTTTTTTTTAAGTATTTTACATGTGCAGTTTTATCTGATGGGTGACATCACTTGCGATCTTGGTTTCTTTTTGAAATGAAATCTCCTCATGGATATGATCCAGAGAGAAACAAAAATCAAGGGCAGGAATATTTATGCTGCCAGGGGCACGGAGTTAGCAGCAGGAAAGTGGCTTTGCTGCAGTTGGTTTTCTCAAGCCCAAATCTTCCCTCCCTCCTTGAGCTGCTGGACAAGCTAAGGACCAGATATTATTTTCAAAACTTAGGGGAAGATGACAAACAAATTAACCTTTCATTTGCCTTTCTTTCATCTACAGACAAATGTCAGCCACTCATGCCAATGCCAAAAATAACCCAAAATGTATTAAGTCTTACTCATGTAAAGTCAGAATGACCTAACAGAAGGAACATTTAATTCAGACTTTTGTATTTCAGACTCTTCTTCTCTTGACTAATCCTACCCAACACAAGTCACAAATCTCTTCTGTTTTGCATGCACAAGCAAATCCCCTTCTCTTGTGAGAGATTTGCAGTCAATTGACAAAAAATACTATTAGAAAGCTAAATATATTTACAGAAATATGAGCACCACATACCATAATGAAGTCTTACCAAAAAGAAACCCTGACATCAGAGAACATAAATGTGACATATCATACCAAACAAGGAAGGGGCTCCTGCAAAATATGGCAAAATCTTCCTAAGGATAAGATGCTATTTTTTAGTTTGGGATTAAAAGTAGTACAACTGTTTACCTATGACACAGAGCCAGAGACAACATCTCCTCCCAATAGTCTACAAACTATATAAACTGCAGTCAGAAAAAATTCAGGGAATATTATTATAACAGTAACTATTGTAATAATGACATTATTTGTATTTTAAAGTTTTACAATAATTTATTGCACTGCTGCTTTCTTTAAACCACACCATTTCAGGATGCTTACAAAGAAGTGTATGAAATAAACTGACAAAAAGAGATTTTAGCACTGACAGTGAGATTCAAGGCCATGTTGGAAGCAGCCTAGAGACACGAAGGAGAGGAACACGTAGGGTGGTTTGTTGATGGGTCAGTACAATGGCTTTGAGGATGTGCAGCTCCTGCTGCCCACCCAAAGTGCTCCCTCCCCACTGCTCCAGTGCTACACAGAGCTGCCAAGGTGAAATGCCAGGCAGCCTGTGGCCAATCTGGTTCTTAAGTGTTAATTCTTCCTGGTACCATAGTATCAATGCAATGGAAATAATTTCCATATAATATTTTTTTCCCACAGCACAGCTACAGTGATTTCACCAGAAAATTCACAGGGGCTATCCAAACTACAGTCTTTTGCCTTCCAGCACACGAGACATGATCTGCCTTCCAATCCACAGCACAGAGCCACAAGGCAAGCTAAGGGCTGGAATCTTCCTTTAAAATGTCAAAGTTTGTTGTTTACCCACTGCTTAGGTCTCTCTAAGCAACAATGGATGTGCAACTCCTTAAAATAGATTCACAGGTTGATTTAGGGAATATATATATTTTTTAATTATAAGAACGTAAACTGGTACAGCATTTTCTAAGCACACAGAGTAACTAGCACAGAAATGGACTATCAGGAGAAGTGACAGGTTCAATATCTTTTGTTGTCTTGAAAGTACACACCTCTGCTTTTGCAAGCAACTCAGTATTGGGATATATGAGTAAAAACAACCCCTAATACAGGAAGCAGGGGAGAATTAGATGGTTTAGCAACTGAATTTGACCCATAACTTAGGCAGTGTCTCAAAATTAGTTTATGCAAGTAACTAGAATTAAAGATGGAATTCAGAACTGAAATATTTGTGCTTTTTGATGCTCACAGTGCAAATAGCTATACTGAAAGCATCCATCACTCTAATAAATACATAAGTACTGACCATACAAAACACATGTATGATAGCAAAATTACTGGGATGGAAGCTGGGACTGCCTCCAATATACAGGATTTCCATACATTTCCAAAAATACTATTAGCCTTTGCATTTAGAAAGGCTCTGTGAAGCTTCGTCTTTTTAATTCTTAGCAGGACAGGTAAATCAAGCGTCCAACCAACATTGTGGCAGCTTCTGACAGCTTTAGCTTAACAGCCAGGCTTCTCCTGCCAACGTAAATTTGCAGCTCGTGCTGTTTGCTGCTTTCTGAAATAGGCACGACTACGGCACGCTCCTAGATCTGTGTAGACCTTATGTGCTTCAGAGACAAGACTCAGAAAGCTCAGCCGAGCATTTCCTCAGAGCTGGCAGCACTCCCCTAATGTCAATCTCATAAACTTCACAGGACACAGTTGTTCCCATCAAAAGTCAGCTCTGACCTTGGGAAAAAATTCAGGCGTATCACAAGTTAAAATTATAGATCCATGGAAAGAAATGCAAAACGTGCCTATTGCTTCAGCAGTTTTTCTGAAAATGTATCATATGACTCAGATCAGAAAGATGATTTAACCCCAAAGTTTAGCAGTAAGGGAAGTTACGGGTTCTCAGCACAACCTAGGCTTTAGTCTTGGGTCAAATCCTATCAATAATACAGACCACCAAATCTACAGCAGTGCTAGTGGGTAGATCTATTAAGATATAAATAGAACTTAACTGTTAAGTTGGCTCTGAATGAAATTGAATGCAGAAAGCCAACTTAACAAAGTTCTATTTATATCTTAATACCAAAAAGAAGCTAAAATTCATTATCTATGATGATAATCCCATCTTGAAAAATACACTAGACTAAGATGGACACAGCCACTGTCATTGTTAGTTCCCAGTACAGCTGGAAACAAGCTGCTGGGCTACACAGGCATTCAATCTGAGCTGGTACAGTCTAATGAGCTGAAATAATGACAATAAATGTCAACAATCTACTGTGTTTTATCATTACTAAAGGTAATCATTACTCACATCATTACTAAAGGCTCATACAGACAGAAGCCGTAAAGAAGATGCTAGAAAAGCTTTGATTGTGCTCTCACTGACAACACATTAAGGCAATCTGTGAGATGCTTTTTACCTTAGTTTGGTACCATGAAAACCTGTGGCTATTAGAACAAAGATGCTGAAATGATTGTACCTAATTCTGTACAAAGGCACATAAATATACGCCCTGGTTTCAAAGAGATAAAACACTGCAGTTCACAGTGATCTCACCCATGGATTATGATACTTAGATCTTCTCAAAGTGTCAGCAGTGAAGATTTTCAGACCTAACTCCATGTCCCAGCTGAGGAGGGGTTCTGCAGCTGCACATACACAACCCCCAGGGCAGGTCTGCATCTTTAGGCAATTGTTCAACAGATTTGTGATACGTAAACCCTGTTTCTCCATGGGGTCTGATTCAGAAAAGCTTACCAATGTTCATACATGCAGCTGACACTAGTTTTTCTCCAATTTTCCAAGGCAAGAATGAGCAATCAAAACATGCCCGGGAAGACTGGTTGGTAAATGGCCACACAAAACATTCAAGATTAATTTGCCTGTGGATCTCAGCAGCAGCACAACAGATGCTCTGCAGTCACAGTTAAGAACAGTTTCAGATATCCACCAAAAACTTTGGACCAGATGCCCAGAGATCCAGCTGACTGCAGGTCAATCTTCAGTTTGGCAAGTGCTACAGCAACCCAGCCTATTAAATTTTGAAAATCTCAAGAGGCTGGAGAATTCACAGCCCCTCTGCTACCCTCCTGGGTTCAAGCATGTTCACTGGGATTTCACTTTTCCTTAAAAGCAGCATGAACTTCTCCTGCTACCCCTTCTTGACTGTGTAAACACAATTCAATTCCCCTCTGTCTTGTCTTCTCTTCTCCAGGTGGATCAAGAGCAGACCTCCCACCCCCCTCCCTGCCTGCCACACTCTCAAGAGAGGCGCACAGCAGCTTCCCCCATGATGCTCACTGCACCAACCCTGGCAGGTCCACTCTGTTGGAGTGGATGGGAACACAACTGGGTGGGAACATCACAGCTGAATTACACTATTAGTCACAGAAAGGTCAGTACAAAACAACTCCCCACCCTTATCACCAATATTCACCCATCACCTGCACCAGGGATGTCTCTGTCACTGCCTGGAGCCAGCGGCAGAGCACAGGGTGAGTTTAGTCTGAGCAGGGCAGGAGCTGCTGAGCGAGCAGAGGCTCAGAGCACAGGCAGGAACCCTGCAGTTGGCAAGTGTGCCTTGCAGCCAGGTTAACAGGCAGCAGAAGAGGCAGCATATGTGCCAGTCACAGGGGTGAGGTAGCGGAGCCAGCGCCAGACACGCAGTACAGACATACGGGCCCAGCTGCTCCCTTAGTGTCCCCGCTAAGGCAAACCCTTCTCCATTCCCATCTCCTCCCATCAAGGGTAACAGTGGCAACACGGCCATTGCTATGGTTTCTGTTCCTTTCCTTTCACTGTGTATGCGACCTTTAAGATCAGAGCCTCTGTATCTGTGCTGCATCTAAAACTGTAACTGAGGGATTGCCTTCATGCTGCAAAGCCAAAAGAAATGCCACAAAAAACCCTGCAAGGCTCCATAAAGCCAAACTTTCCAGCTGAACTCAATCAAACATCCTCAGTGGGCTCTTACAAGGTAAAGAACAGAAAAGCCTGTTTGACTTGCAGGTCCCAGCTGAGTTTGCAATACCAAGAACACCATCAGGAAAAGAGAGGGGAAGAACTTGTAAACAGAGCAAAGCAAATGATGGTAACTGAGACATAACCAAAAAGGAAACTGTTCAAGTACTTTTCATGACTTCTAGAGCATTCACATTAAACTGAAAAATTTACAGCAATCTAGGATTTACAAATGTACCTCAGTAAACTCTCTTGACAGAGGTAACAATAAGTTACTCTCCAAATGAACCCCTGTACACAAGGCTCAGTCCCACCCAGAGTTGCTCAAGAGAAGATCCCAGTATATATTTAGACATCAGCTAGTAAACTGCCTTATGAATCACTTCTGAAATTCCCTTTATCCTAAGTCACATATCCTAAGTCTATGTCATATAATCTCCAAGTCATATACTTAGGAGGAGAAGGAAGTATATGACCTATTTTTTAAAGTGACAAGAGCTCTTGCCTGACACTTAAGCAGAACAGGTTCTGTGGCTTGTTCTTCATATGATATGCATCAAACTTTAACTCTTACTTCACCATGAATTTCATCAGTGCAGGTGAGGGATTTCTTTCTCACTGAAGCACAAATGAACTTGGCAAAAGAGAAGAGGAAGAACCACATTTCATCCTCTTCTGGAGTATCACAGTGCCTCATGCTAGAAATGAACTGACAGAAGAGGTACTTGAACACTTCCCAAGGAACTGGATGCTGTATTTGTGAGCAGCTACTACACAGTAACTACCAAGATTACACACTTGTTCTTCTTATCCACCATGAGGAGCAACTGCAATCTGTTACTGTTTTACAATTACAGCATTACTTAAACCTAAAAATAACAGTTTCTAAGTGGAAAAAAACCAACCTGTAATTAAGAGCATTGAAGTACTTTCAAAACACCACTAGTAATCTCCTGCAATTCAGGAATGTGTATCTTTCATGGCCAACTGCATTTAGACTTTGTTTTCTTTCATCTACAGATCAAGAAACTTGTCCTCTAAGATCAGAAGATTCTTCAAAATATAGTTAATGATCAATTTGACTAATGCCAGTAGAAGGATTTGATTTTACAGAGACAGGGAAAAAATGGCTCCTAAAGCTACAGAAATATTCACTGAACAAAATTTTCATTCATCTCACATTTCTTGTCTGAAATGGAAAAATAAATAACCGTGTTTCATGCAAAACAATACTCCATCTAGACTTCAGAGCACGAACATCAACTAATAAGCTGTGAAAAAAAAATTCCAGTGTTTCAGATGGTAACAGTTATGGACCTTGACATGCTGCTAATGGATCTTGACACAGGGAATAATCTAAATTCAGAAATGTCTGCCTTAAGGTCATATTTAAGGATGCAGAAAGCAAGTCAGCAAATTGTCCAATAATCTCCAAGGCCCACGCGGCACCCTCCATCTGATGCTGGGCTTGTGAAGAGACCCAGCTCTGCTGCCTGGGCCCCCTCATCCTGGCATTTCCAGAGCTCTAACAGCCCCATGCAGCACAAACCCTTCTAAAACAAATAGATTTAATTTGTTCTTGTGAGTGCTGGGTGCTTGGTTGGAGAACCCAAGGCCCAAAGGTGAGTTAATGGCACCAGCAAACCCCTCCAGGACTGGAGAATGCAGCAGTGAGCTTACAATTAACAGTAAGGAGAGAGGAGTTTCTGCTGCTAAAGCCTTGATTTGTGTAGTTAGAGGGGAATTGTTTGTCAAATTGAGCAAAACTAAAATCAGGATTTCTTCACTTCTCCTTGAATGTTGGCCATCTCATTGCACACGGGAAGAGAGATAAAAGCTACCTGAGTAGCCATGCTTGTATTTCTCAATTCTCTCTACATTTCTTAACCCTCTATGTTTTTATGTCAAAGATAATTATTGGTGATGAAGTACATAAACAATAATGTCCTGAGGAGCAAAACTGAAAGCATACTGCTTGTCCCTGTCACAGCAGGGGCAGTCAGGTGTGAACAGACACCAGCCCCACCAGCCCAGAAGGGTGCTCAGCACTGGACATTTCCTGCACTGAAAACAGGCAAGTGGGCAAGGAGGCCTCACTCAGAAAGCCAAATATCTGAATTTTGTCAAGCAGAACTAGTCACCTTTCCAGAGATGGGCTGCAGCACTCGGGCAGCATGTGAAGGCCACTGGGAGACAGGATGTCCTGCAGTCAGGAGTTACCAGCTGATGTGACATCACCTGAGAATCTATTCTGACCTACTTCACCCTCCCTTAACTGTGCTGTGTGTTTCCACCATCCAAGAACCTGCTGCCATTTAAAAAATACGTGCACTGAGCTGAAACCATTTTCTTAAGAGCTGTAAAGAATCCCTCAAAACCTTAACAAATCCCAAGATACAGCTTCCTGCTTTTTTCCAGTCTAAGAAATTAAATAGTCTTTGCAATTCAACCTTGGAGGAAGAAAATACCATCAGGAAATATATGTAGTTGCTTATTTTTTCAGAGAAACTTGGCTAAAATGGCAATGAAATGAAGTAGTTCTGCTTAATTATGAAACATGTAAGATTGCATCTTATAAGGTGAACACATTATTAGTTCATTAGCTGGTAAACTCCAAAGCAAGCTGATGTCCTGGTGCTCCTGTCTAGTAATTCAATGCTCTTTTACCAGTGCTCAGAACAAAGAGCTGAAAGAAAAATGTTGTATGTAAGTGTAAAGTATAGCATAGTCTGAAACAATCATAACTATTGTCTCTAGGGAGGATTCTTATCAGCACAGTTGGATGTGAACTTTGAAAAGGAATTAATCATCTCCAAGCTGAGCTGGACCCTGTGTGACCAACCTGAGTAACCTCTTTTGTAACCAGAGCCACTACATTCCTGCTCCATTTGGGCTGTGACACTCCATTAGCTGTTCTCTGATCCATGCAATCAAATTGTCCCTTTAATATAATAGTTTAAAGACTAAATAGCCGTGTGAATTTGTGTCATGACATTTAATTTAATCTAATCTAAGATAACTCACCTAGTATGTAATTAGCTCTGTGATTCCCTTTTTGCACTTAAATAGTAGACATCATGTTACCCTATTTCTGGGAATTGAGGAGAACCTCATTTTCACAGTCTCAAATACTTAACCTATTCTGTTCTTGCTATGATTTCAAGATGGCAAAGAACTGAATTATTGCACTGAAAACCATATTATAAACTCTTAAAAGTACCTTTAGTATCTTAAAAGCACAACCATTTCATGTAAATCTCCCAGGTACAAAAAGCAGTGAATAGGCTCTTTCTTAGAAATAGTTTCAGCCAAGACCAATGGTGAGCATATAAAAGACAGCTGAGGAAAATAATGTAAGGAAAAATCCAATTACAGCATACGTAATAATGCCTCTAAAATGTGTCTTACTATATCAGATGATCATATGCTTTCTAGATTTAAAATTATAGCATGAGTCTGCAGTCCATTCATCAGGACAATGGCTCAGTGCATGTACTATTGAATTGTTATAAATTGCATTACCTATATTAATATATTACAAACGACATCACGCTTACCAAATATAAGCATTTCTCTATCTAATGCCAAATCTTATGGCTAAAGTAGCAAAGTAGTGTCACAGCACTGCCTGGAACCCTCTTGACACAGACAGTGAATGACGTGCTGCCTTGGTGCAAGAGGGGACAAGGACTGAGCAAAAGTTTCTGGAGTAATAAGACAGATCCACAACGGTTTGTTCCATCTCAAGAGTAAAAGAAACATTGGGGATTTTCCTAGATTACCAAACTATTGCCAACTATTTGTTGGATTTTGTGTGGGGCTGATTTAACACCCCACTGCACCCTTGTTTTCTTTGCAGAACCAGAAATATCTTCCTGTTACAGTAAACAGCAAACTTTGAATTAAAGCCTTTCCATAGTAATTTTAGTGGAAATCTTGTGGGAACAGCAATTTTAGACAAACCGTGGCATTGAATTTGTTGTACAAAACTTGCCCCATCAATGTTAATGGAAAGTTTCCATTGATTTTACTGCGTAGATATGGGCTTCTCACATTTAATTTATCATGAGAATTGATTGCAGGTTGTTTACATAGACCACAAAGACACACAAAATCAAAATCTGGAAAGATCAAAGTGAACCCTATATTTAAAGCCTAAACTCCTAAAACTGCCAGTTATTCTTTCAAATGAGACCTAAGAACTCTCAGGGTTTTTTTCCACTCTCTTTTTTCCCAGGATGTTATTTTTATCTTGGCACTGTTCATTTTTGCTATTTAATTTACACCATGTTTGAAGCAATTACTGAGCTAGAATTGTGTCAAGTCTTCTCTGCACTAACTTTTCTACTAGGTCTATCACTTTAGAATCTATTTAATTGACATTTAAAAATTATAGAGAGAAAAATATGGGCTCTAATATTTCCTCTACCAGGCTCAGTTCTACCACAATAG
The DNA here is from genome assembly GCF_021018805.1 of Prinia subflava. NCBI lineage: Eukaryota > Metazoa > Chordata > Aves > Passeriformes > Cisticolidae > Prinia > Prinia subflava. Next base: position 10,374,030 of record NC_086253.1, on the reverse strand, counting down.
AATTGAAACATTTCTCAGTATTTCACGTTCTTCTATTCAGAATTACAGCCAGGCGACCAAAGAAAGAATTCCGTACTGGCATTTCACCAGTGCCAAAGGAGAAGTTACCATCCCTGTTAACTATCTCGATGTTCTTTAAAGACAAGAAACAGACTTGGGATTTCTGTGGTAGTTCAAACACCCTGCAACACACGCTTTGCTCTCACCTGCACACCTGCCTTGGCCTGGGCGCTCCCACAGAGAGGAGCAGCATGCTGGCAGCACGTTCCACCCACAGACCGTGTGGGAACGTGGGCAATCACACACATGGAGGCACTTACGCCATCAACAAACACGGGGAAATGCCAGAGCAAGTCTGCAGCTGGAACCCGCAGCAGGTGCCTGACCCCCGGTCACTCACTGTCCTAACGGGAGCCCGTTCTCTCTGTTTGCACTTGGCTCGGTGCGAGGATGTGGTATGATTAAGCATGTTGACATACAGAGTCACCACATAATTGTAGCTATTCAGCCTCTCCCTGTTGTTGTGGCAGAGCGTATATTTAGCACTACAGTTACCCTCAGAAATGAAATACACAATCAACTCCCACAGTCCCCTCTCTCCTCCGTGCACAACCCTGCATTTGCCTTAAGGACTGTAATATTTGGCGATCAGCTGTGCTCTGAAGTAAGCACCCCCCACCGACACACAACGCAGATGAATGCTGAATCGCTAAAAAAATACAGTTCCAAGTCAGCTCTCAAATCCTGCATGTATCACAGGATAAATTACTTTCGTATTGCCCTGGGTAAGTGGATTCCTCCGGGCGGCAATACTAGCCTGGGCTCCGTGGCACATCCCCAATATCCACCTTCTCTATCACCACAGTATCTCGGCCAGCAGAAAAGGCCGGGTTTTTAACCCAAGTATCCCCGTCTGGAAAGCCGTGTGCTCCCACCCGGGATGCGGGGCTCCAGCCGCTGCCGCCCTCACCGCGCCTCGGCTGCGGGGCCGCGGCGAGCCCCGAGCCCCGGGTACCAGCGCGGGGATGGGCGCGGGGCAGCCCGGCCGCGGCGGGTCCAGCCGGTCCTGCGGGGCTCCGGCGGGGCTCCGGCCGGGCTGCGGGGGCCGCCCGGGGCGGGGCGGCTCCGCCGGAGCCCCCGCGCAGGTCCCGCCACCCGCACCGCGGCGGATCCGCAGCCCCTCCCGCCCGGCAGCGCCCGAGGCTCCGGCAGCGCCCGAGGCTGCGGCAGCTCCCCCCGCTATGTGCGCACACAGCGATTCTCGTATTTTCGGGTGCTTTTAGGTGAGCGATTTTTATCCGGCTGCCGCTGCCCGCACCCCGCGCGGCGACGAGACGAACCCGAGCCGGGCAGCGGCGGAGGTCGCCCCGATACCCCGGGGGTCCCGGCCGCCCCCCGCCCGCCTACCTGTGCCGGTGCTCATGGCGCGCAGGAGGGACCGCTGCCGCCTCTGCCGCCTCTGCCGCCGTCACCGCGCCCGCGGGCGGCCCCGTCCCCGCCCGCCGCCGCGCAGCGGGGCCGCGCTCCGCCCCCGCCGCCAGGTGCCGGCACCCGCAGTCCCGGCTCGGCACGGCACGGCTCGGCTCGGCTCGGCACGGCACGGCGGCACCTTGGGAAGTGTAGGCAGCCCCGCGCCGCCGCCCGCGGACTACATCCCCCTCCGTGCCTTGCTGCGGCCGGGGGCGGCTCCGGCCCCGCCGCTTCTGTGGGCACAGCTGCTGCAGCGCTCCCCGCCCCGCAGAAACTTCTGCCCAGGTCTCGGCTGGGGCCGCAGCCCGCTCTCGCACCTGCCGGCCGCCACCGCTCCGCCCGGCCTCCCTCTCGGCCCTGCGGCTGAGATCTTCCTCTGCATTTTCCCGTCCCGCTTGTGCTGGGCTCGTGTGATGCCCGAGCAAAGCACAGAGGGGCACAGGTGCTCCGGGTGTCCCCGCAGCGCCCGGGCGGTGACGATGAGGATGCTCGCGGTGTTCCGCAGCGCAGCCCCGACTCCCAGGCAGCGCTGCACCGCACGGAAGGTGTTGGCAGCAAGTCTGGGCGTGCAGAGGGGAAAGCAGTGCTTTCTGGACCAGGTGAACTTTCACTGATCCTTTGGATGTGAAAGTACACGCGCACACAATTACTATTAAAAGTCATTTGTTCATTAAATAGCTATTTATTCAGTATTTCATCAATCTGAAAATCTATTTTATTTCTGTGAGAATTAATGGGATTTTTTTTAAGAACAAACATCTGTTTTAACAAATACAAAAGCAGCCAGCGTGGTTGCATAAGCACACTGTACTGCACAGCTGCTCTGATGCTGATTTCAGACTGGGCTCAGGGCGGCTTGGGGTTGCATTAACAGCGTGAGGAAATAGGGGTGTGAAGACTCACTTTGCATTAATATCAGTCTGATGATTACTCTCTGTTCCACTGACAGTTGCCTAAAAGTTATAACTTAATTAACAGTTGTAAGCATAAAACCTACACAGCTTTCCCAGCCTACACCTGAAACTGAAGAGAGATGAGCTCTGTAGCAATGCTTACATGTCATGCTGTGGTAGAGAATCGTGGTCCTCGGCCCTGTGTGAGAATAGCAGTACCTTATGGCTCTTATGTCATTTGTCTGATGTGCATGGGGAGCCCTGGACATACTCACTGCCATCAGGAGGAATGTGCACCTGCAATCCGAGCAGCCACAGGATCAGACAATTCAAACCAGTAACACCCCATTCCTGACAGCCACCATCAGTGGGTGTCTGCTGAGGGGATTTCCTGAGCCAGATGTGCGTTCTTAGTTTAGAAGAACCTTCTGTGAATTTAATTCTGTTGTCTTGTCCAGTCGTAGCTTAAACCTGTGCACACTTCAAACAACTACAGCATCCTGTGCAGGGAATTTCACAGCCAAACTGGTGTGAAGAACTATCTGCTGTTGTTTTGAACCTGCTGTTTGCTGTTGTTTTTACCTGCTCTTTCTTGTAGTAGAAGAGAAAGCAAACATATAATTACCTGTTCACTTTCTCTGTGTCACTTCTGAATTTACACTGCTCTATCAGATTCCACCCTTCACGCCTACTCTAGTTAGTCATTCCTTAAGATGGGTGACACGTAACTTCAGTACCATGCTGCTATCTGTCACTTTCTGTCATTTGTTCCGGACTTTTATTGTTTGATTATCAACTTTGGGTTTAATCGTGAAGTGTTTTTGCACATAATAATCATCATGAGTTCAAGGCGATCTCTGAATGATGTTAGTGACACTAACCCTGTGGCTATGCATACGTGTTGCTTTTAAAGCTAAATTAGACAGAGCTCTTGTCTTGAACATGGTGGGTGTACAATCTGTGTTGGAGGTAATGAAGAGGAAACTGCTTTGGGCTTGAAGGCTGTTAAAAGACAGTTTGACCCTTCTGCTGGGTGGCAGTGCAAAAGGAGAATGCATGCTGAAGCCTAAAATTCATTGCTGTGAGAACCCCAGGGCCATAAGAGGTTTTTGGAAATTTTTCCTGCAAGTCATAGACAACTTAAAGGTCAAGGTTACTACACAAATGCTCGAAGTGCCCACACAGCGCCAGATCTTAGGGAACACTATGAGAAACAGGCCATGGACTTCAAATTTCCCCTTGTTTAGGGTAGCGCCACCTGCCACAAGCTTGATGAAAACCTCCTGTGAACCACTGGAAAAATCACAGTCTGCTTCTGGTAAGATCCCATTATTCCAACCAATGAATAAGGGAGTAATCAGCACTTAAAAGGTCTATTGTCTAAAACTGTCTGCCTTCTGCAAGCTTATCCAGGAAAAGATAATGACTTCAATGACTTTTGGAGATAGTTCAGTATCATGGATGACACAGATGACACAAGCATTACTTGGGAAGAGGTCACAGTTCAGTGCATGAGTGGTCTATGGCAAAAATTGTTGCCAGAGTTTATTTTGAATTCTGTTGGATTTGATCCTTGCCCTCCAGAAAGACATTGTCTCATTCTCTGAGAAGCTGGCCTTGAAAGGGTTTACAGCAAAAATGTGGTCAAATTGTTGACTTCACAGTCAAAGTGAAACCATCCAGAAAGAGTTACCAAGAATGCTTGTACTAAACAATTTAAACTGAGCACTCAGTCTCACAGAGAAAATAGCTCAAACCTTTCAGGACAATGATCCGTCCTGAGAATGGGCAGACACTCTTTGGGGCACTGTAATATTCAGCCCCTTGTTACCAATCTCAGGCTAGTGGGCAGTCATCTCTTGATTTTTATTTTTGAAAGCAATCAGCTTGTTCAGCTACTGCAAAAAAGGATGAAAAGTCAGCCTTTGACCTGTCAGCTCTTTGCATCACTTTTGTCATTGCTGGGAATTCAATTGGCACCTGGCAAACCTGATGATCCTGTTTGTTCCTTCAAATCCTCAGTGTCATCTGGAATTCTTCTAAGACCATTTTTTTTGTTGTTTTTGTTTTTGTTTTTGTTTTTAGGGGCTTCAAAAATGCTACGCAAGACAAATTTACTTTTGGCATAGAAGTGTTTTCTAAAATCTAAAATTTCTCCACTAACATTTGGACAATGTTATGGAAGAACTTTGCATTTTACTGTCCATGTGTGTTTAAACTGTATGTCTTTCTTAAATACATCTTTGTGTCTTGCTCTACTGTATTACCTGTATCAGGAAAAAACCACTTCACTATCTACTGGATCTGTAACCAACCCAGTAATCAGAAATGCATCCTCCTTACGTAAGGGAATATATCTTTATGTATCTTCCCTCAAGTAAGGGAATATGTTTTCATGTGAAGAAAAATAGAGTGAGCACTGTAAATGTAAAGGAAAAGTAAAAATTCTATATAAAGTGCCTTCAGTTAAAAAAGGTCCAGCTGAAGCAAGAAAAAAAGGATTGTTTCTAATATTTCTGAAGTTTAAAACTTCAGGGTGGTCATGGTCTTCCAAGAGAATAAAATTATTTCTTTTATTTATTTGTCTGCAAAGTTTTTTAGGTCATTGCCATATTGTCATATTTTAAAAGCATCTCAGTGATGGAGGGTCCAGCAAGAGAGAGAGGAACAAGCATTTCTGCTCTGGGAATGAAGCAGAACCTTTATCTCTTCCAAAAGAACCGAAATAACCCAAACCAACCCAAACAAATAAACAAACAAACCAAACACACCAATAACCACAAACAAACAAACAAAGCAAAACAAAAATCTGTGAAAAAAGCCATTATCCATCCAGTTGCCAGCAGCAATTTACATGCTAATCCAGACTGTAGAAACCTCCAGATCCAAGCAGCTCTTTAACCTGGTGAAGCTTTCCCTTGGCTTCATGTTCAAAGCTGATACAGTATCACAAGATTTTTATGTCAAATACCAACCTGGAGTGAAACTTGAAAGAACAACTACCTTGTACTAGCTACGCTATGTAGTTGTTAAAACACTTCTGAAGTTGTCCTAAATGGATATCTCATGGAAAAAAAAATCAGAAGAAATTGCATAAATTAGACCTACTTCTGTAAATCTTACTGTGCAGCTCTGTATTTCATGCCATTAAGTTCTATTGTATAGTCCTGAAAACAGACTTTAAGCTCCTAAGAATTTACAGTAATTTTTACTTTTTCACCTGAAATCTACTTTATAGACTGATTTTCAATCTAAGCTGCTGTCTTTTGACAGCTATTATATCTTCTGGAAGACAAAAGAAATCTTGCAATTTACAGTAATACATTTTGAAGTACTTATGTTTAAAATGAGAAATTATCCTTCAACTGTGTTCTATAAATGTACATAAATATGTCATTTTCCTATTAATTCAAAAATAGAAATTCTTTTGTATCACAGAAGATTAAGAACCCGATATGACATGCTGTCATGACCCCTCTTTTGCTTTTTACTTATTCTCTTTTGTGTGATGAAAGCTCCCTAAACATCTCTGTGTTAAAAGCATTTCTGCTTTTCATTTTCTGGTGTCATATACCTCTTAGGAATTCAGGGCTGGGCTACTTTGCCTGGGTTATAGTCCTGTGACTAGACTTGAACTTCTCTAATTTTATGACTAATTCCATATTAAGTTATGAACTTTTTGACATTAAAATTACTCTATCACAGAATTTCTGCTACTGGGGCTGTTGCCAAAATAAGCCACCCTTGTGTTTGCAACCAGAGGCAGCAGTTACCTCTGCACCACCTTGCTCTGTTTGTTGTATTTGAATGGCATTGATAGTAAATAAAATATAGGGCAAGTCTGAAGTTCCAGAGGAGTAACAAACTGGGATCTTAAAATGAGATTCTGGGTATGGGAATAAATTGCCAGCTATTCACTGAGCCAGAAGCACACGTGTTTATAAATAATGAATTAGTGTGAGGCAGCCATAATGAAATAATAACATGGCACTATATTAAGATGTCTGAGTTGCACTATCAAGATGTCAGTAATAACTTTTCTACAAAGCTTCTCTCACACTGTGGGAAGAATATAAACACTGCATCAGCAGCTATAACTCACACATCCGTTACCTGTTACAAACCTAAACGCATTTTGATCAAATATGGTCAAATAAAACTCCCAGGCAAACTTTGAAAACAGAAAGGGTGAAATAACATCAAAGGGAGCAATGGCTGAGGATGAAAGAAATCTTTGTTTCAGCAAGACAATCAAGGACTGTTCTCTCATGTCAGCAGTCAGCATTTGGAAAGTTGGTCAGAACAAATAAATTTTAGTATCTCAGGCTGCTGCACATGGCAGGAAGTCCAGCAGGTAATGATGAGCATCCGTATAGAATTCCTACACAAGGTTCCTACACACTGTAACAAACTGCTGGGTTACAGCAATGAAATGGGCAGAAATACAAATGCAGAGAAGGGTTTGGGGAAGAGCCAAAACAAACCATGAATAATAGAAAAGTCACTACACTTGCAAAAAACATTGGCAAAAATTTAATTTTAATTTAGGAATGGCAAACGAAGCTCTCAAGGATTTCAGTGCAACATCACACAGCCTGTGTAACCACTGATACCAATATTTACGACAGTAAACATGTAAATAATGTGCTTTGTGTTGTAAACATGAAGAAGGGTAATGTGGTCCCTTTTGTTGCAGAGAGGTTAACATTTATTAAGCATATTGTGATCCCTTGCCAGTGTGACTCCTTGGAAAACCACTCTTTATGTGAAGGTACAGCTTCTCCCTTGGAGTAGATGGTATTACAACCCATTGGCCCCGAGTCAATTTAACTGTTTTGCAGCCCAGGCTGATGTGTGCTGATTTATTCCTTATCCTACACTGCATATCTAACACTGTTCTTATGTAAAAACCCCCATACAATACAGCCTCGTGCCAGCAGAATATAAACTCTTCTGAGGTGATAAAATTCTCATGTAGTGCTGTCTGCATGCGAGGCATTGCCTGGGAAGATGTGTGACAGTTTGCAGGGACTTTCAGCCCGCTCTGGCAGTGAGCACTCCTGAGACATCAGGCCCTGCAAGAATGCAGCTGTGGCTGATACTTCTCTGTCCTTCAGCTCCAGCAGAGCTGTCCTGTACTATCAGTGCTGCTTTCCAGGCTTCACTAGGGGAAGGTCTCAGTCCCTGTGAAGTGGCCTGGACCAAGCCTACCTAAAAGAGAACCTAAAGTTTTCATGGGCATCGTGGATAGGGTATGCACAGATGTCAACTAGAAAAAAAAAAGAAGGAATGGAGACATAATTTTCATAATTTTTTTTTTCAAACATGGGAAAAGTGGAAAAAATATCACTGAATATAATTAATGGACCTGAAACATGCTGTGCATTTAATGGAGTGAGTCCAAAATATGCTAATGCTTATTAAAATTTTTGTGTTTAGCTGCATGGCCTTAAGCTTAGTAGGAATCTTTTTATAGTGTCCCCCCCACATTCACACCTTAACACTATTATTTTCTGTGGTGGCCAGTGCAAGTATGGTTGTTTTAATCAAAAAGTCCATAAATGAAATTGTAAGATGGTTCCAAGGCCATATTTCAGAGAGGAAGCATCTAGAGTTTTCATGATTTTCAGATCCACATTGAGAAAAGTTTCTCTGTCTCAGATTTTCCCTGATAAATAAGAAATCTTTCCTCGTATTTCTCAAGACTCATATTTCTCATATCTCCTCATATTTCTCAATCAAGACTTTTGAAGACTTTATTCTTCTTATAAGAAGTACTACCTCAAGCATAAAAGGCTGGACATTTAAGCAGAAAATACTGTGCTTATGTTTATGAACACCTTTTAATATACTTAGTTCTGGTACCTGTACCCAAATGACCTAAAGAAATAAATGTGAAAGTTGTTACTAGATATTACAACTTAGATCTGCAGATAAAGCTGCAAAAAAATGGACACATAAGCCCTTCTTCAGGTCTCAACTAGAGGGCAGCAGTAATTGGAAAAATTCCAATTATTTTGCTAGTTTTATGTGGAGACAGACTTTTATAGTTATTTGTTGAAGTCAAAAGTATCACTATAGGATTTTCTCTACTGTAGACATTTTGGTGGCTGGAAATACTTATCTCAAACTATAGGAAGACAGAATTTTGGACTACCTTGATCAAAGGGAAAACTACTGACACTAAACCAAGTCGCACTTAGTGAATGGAACAGAGCTTAGAGGATAATAAATTGGAATTCTGTGATTGTTTCTATCCTAATGGCTACCTATTGGTTTTGGTTTTCCAGATATTCCTTCAGGCATATTCTTCCACAGAGCATTAGGAAAGCCAAAGGCAAGCCTTCTGAATCCATATTGAAATATCTTCACTTTTTGAATGCCTAAGGAAGTCAAAATTTACTTTCTCAATGCCAAAACTAGCTCAGGAAATATCTGTATTCCACATATATTCAAGCTTCTATAAATAAATTTCCATGGCCCTGCACTTTTTAGCACTAAGCAGAATCACCAAACAGATGGGTAAAATTTCAGTTCTGCAAATTAAGTGTTTCAGTGTATGGCTAAGGATTGTAAGTGCTTCTTTCTTGAAAGTCTTTTTATCCATCCCAGAAGTGCTCTGGCATGCTAGTAAAGAAAAGAGTTGAATATGTAAATAGAAATATAAAAATACATTTCAAATAGTACACATTTATGCAAATCCTCAGAAGGGAGAAGAAATTGAAGCAGAACTAAATATTCATTGCTGCTGCTCCTCCCCCTTCTTTTTTAAGATCAAGGAGCTGTGGCTTTCTACTCCACTCCTCAGAATAAACAGTTTTAGATATACTGACATAGTTTTCTCTGCTTTAAAGGACAGCAGAAAAGCTGTGACAACCTCAGTGAGAAATCTTATTCTGGGAAAAAGCCTGGAGTGGTGCCCTTTTCTGAATGCCTAATATGGGACTAGATGGTCTCTCCCAGCCTTGATGTGACCCTGTGAAAAGAGTCCTCTGAAGGAAAAGAGTTATCAAATCCATTTGAACAGCATAACAAATAATCTCTACTCAATATATGATTAGAATATATAATTATTTTGTGGCTACAAAAAGAAAGGTTTCCTTAAGAATAAATTCTTAATTCCACCTGCCAGCTTCAAACAGCTGAAAATAGTTAATCTTTAATTAAGAATCAGTTCACCCAATTATAAAAGGAAGTACCCATTTTTCCTTTAATTCCCCTGTAATGCTGTGAAAGGTGGGGATTTAGCCTGTCAAGGGGAAAAAATAATATTTTTTTTGAAAAGGAGGTTCTGTGGGAGTTTAAGTGTAAAGGGCCTGGAATACAGTTTTTTTCCCCCCTTTTAATAGTTGGAGGTTTGTAGATGAACAGAATTATTGTTTCCATGTCAACATATATTTCCTAATTTCTTGATACTTGGATGTTTTAGAGGCTCTATTTGCCAAGGGGTTTGTTAATTCCAGTGCATAAGAGGAATTTAATTCCACTTGCAAGATGAAAGAAAAATAAGGAAACTCATTTCCTGTGCTGAAGCTTGTGAATACAAGCTCTCTCAGTGTGTTTGGTTTGGAGTGATTGAGAAGTAATGTGTTTTCTGTGCTGCATGGAACCCAAAGTTTGTGCTTGATTTGGGGAGGCTGATATTTGTATGGGGCAGAGAAAAAATCCTGCTTAGCCATAAAATACAGAAATTAAATGAATTATCTAAGTATTAGTGATTCTAAGTGGTAAGTGATAACTGCAATTTTTATTCTGAGCTAATGAGACTTTAGAAGTTTCTTCTTCTCTGTTGTGGGAAGGCCTATGATCCATGGCTGAGATGGAATTGTGAATCCAGTCATGACTGGATCCCTTTTTGCCTGCTGACATTTGAATATGGGTTTCCTTGGTTAGTTGGCTTTTTGGTCGACAGATAAAAGTGTTTTCAAGGGAGCAGCAGTGGCACTTGGGAGGTGCTAAACTTGGGTGAAAGCTCTGTCAGGTGTGTGCCATGGTCCTTCTTGTGCTCAGGAATAACAAGCTCAGTAACATCTATTATTAGCATTTGGTGATTGTAAGCAAGCCTAGCCATTATGAAATGGGCTGTGTAAATAGCTCAGGAGCTGTGTAAGTGGTGTAACAGCTGGATGTTTCGACTCAGCATTTTCCTGCAGACTACACGGCGACAGCATTTCCGTACAGATGGGTGGCAGTATATTTTTCTTTTCGTGCTTTCTGTTTTTCCTCTCTGAACCTGGCTATGGAGCTGGGAGGGTGTTTTTTCAAGACCTGGGGGGAAGTAAAGCTATCTGGGTGTCAAGCAGGCAGATGCAAAAATGACAGGAGACCAGAAGAAAGCACTTTAGCTAGTTCTGTATGTAGTTGTTGTGGAGAGATAACATGCTAATCAAAAGGAAACATATGGCTAAACCTATTTCTGTGGAAGTTGTGTGCAATCATAGCATGAACATAACATGACTAATATCCATGCATGCTGATAATCTGGCTACCATTAATATAATTGGGTAGGTTTGCTAAAATGTTACCACTGTCAGTCAGTACTTCAAGCTGAATGTTTTCCGATTGATATTTCTTTTCCAACTTTGTGATACAGATTGTATTTCTTTTTAAGTGGGTGTACCTCAATTACTAGATGAAAGAGGAACCAACAGAGACTAATTTGGCCAAGACAGCAGTCAGTATCTTGTGTGATTGCAAATTTGCCATGCTAGATGTAAATAATAGAGAACACCATTTTCAGCACAACACAAAACAAACAGGAACTTTTTATGATCAGTAACAACAAGAGGCAATAAGCTTGTTAACATATATTGGACTTGGGATGAAAGAAATCAGACAGGAATTTAGCAAAATGTGTAGAAAGATATCTTCTCACCTAAAACTGCTATTTCTGTCACATATCAGTGAATAATCAAATGAATTACGCATCAATATTTTTACGAGTTGGAGTAGGTCCCTTTGGCAGAGGACTGTTCCTTCATAGGTATTTCCCCAACTGTGATGGAATAGTAGTCCTACCGGAAGGTATAAGCTGGCCTTAATATTAAAATGTATTGTTTTCCCTAAAACAAGCTGCTGAAGTGGAAAATGGTCAGACAAACATGCAGTTGCAGAAGGGCAGACAAACAGGATGATGAAAAGCAATGCCTGGGAGAGACAATTAGAGGAAGTGTTTTTATCAACACCCAAGGTCCTCCCCTGCCTCCTGTCAGCTTCTTTTAATAATTCTGAATGGATCAGGGACAACCCAACATAAACAGAACTATCAAGTCTTCATGTAATTTTACCAGTTAAAGAAATTGAAGTCTATTTTTAGCAAAAGAAAACCTGAAACAGGTAGCACAATTCATAGTAATTAGAATGTAGTATCAGGGATGTGATAATTGATGTGGAAACCAATCTGTGCTACCTGTTTTTTCCTGTTTGCTGCAATATATTGGTCTCTGGAGTTATTTCATGAGAGCAGCTGTCCAATAAGGTCATTTAAACTAGACTTTTGTAATGCAGATTAGTACTGTTCCAATAAGACAACAGGAAGTCCAGGGCCAACCTTTGATGTCATTACCTTAAAGCTGAAAACTTTGTTTTTCTTGTTTTCACCTAAATTACGTGTCCATGTACACCACCAAGAACTGAAGTACTGCCTGGGGTGTGATGAAATAACATGGAGCATGACTTCTGAGTAAAATCATAGAGGGAGCAGAAGACTTCTGATCTAGTTGAAGATTACAGGGAGTTGGATAAGACAACTTTTAAAGGTCCCTTCAAACCCAAACTATTTTATGATAATATGGAAAAAGGAGCTAAGGGGCCTGGAGTTCAGTTGGAGACATTTTGTTATGTGTTTCTTGAAGTGAGTTACATCTCTCCTAGTTCTAGTACTCTAAAATAAAAATTAGTTGTATTTTTAAGATTTTAGGGACATACTAATCAGTGGTAGATTCTACAATGGTTGAGACTCAGAAATAGAGACTAAAACATTATTATCTATTGGGAAAAATATAGGCTTAGATGAGTATTTGAGTTTTTTTCCCAAAACTACTTTGAATCACATAAAAAAAAAGATGAATACCAGTGAAGAACTGATGTAATAAAATGTAATCAAATATTATCTTTAAATATGCATATAAAATAAATGTGATGAAAAGACTTAGACTTTTATGAAACTCATGGAAAATCAGTCAGTAAAGTGGTGACAGAAGTGTGGTATTTCATGCAGTTGGCATAGTTACTACATAAATTAATTACTCCTGAAGTGGTGTGCTTTGTGTACTGCATTATAGTGCAAGATCAAATTAATTCCCTCTGGGATGATTGGTTGGTTGTGGTTTACACAATCACTTGAGAACCTTCCAACTTCCTAATTTCTGGGATGATGGAGAGTTCTCAAGCACACTGCAGGAACAGACCGCCCGATCAGTGTGAAGTAGCATTTATAATTCACATTTACATGGTGTGATGGCATGAAGTAAGGTAAATGAGAGCACGATTTATAATTAATACCTGATTTCTAATGTTTAAAAACACCTCTTAAAGGCATGTTCCTTGAGATGAACTGGCAGGAGTCATAACTAAGGTCTCAAAGGCATTTGAAGGGTCTGATTTTGGTGCTCCTGCTGGCAAGAGCTGTAGGAGGGCAGCAGTGCAGTGGGGACAGCCCATCGCCTCAAATGCCACTGCTTTTGTGGGTCTTTTAGGATATGACACATGGATCAGTCTTCTTACACAGAAGATAAACTCTGTGTGCATTCCACAACAGTCTTGCTCAACTCCCCAAACTGATATTTAATGCTTCATAGTGCATGATAGGTCTGCTAAATAATACACTTCTGCAATTTCAACTTGAGCATATTGGTGTAATTTTTTATGTCAATGAATTTTTCATCAGTGTTTTTTCCAGCTGCAATGATAGCAAGAAGTCTAAGTTTTAAATCAAAAGCAAAGGGGTGACAAAGCTCTAGACTATATCTGAGGGACAGTTTATTACTTTTTCTGAGCAATTCTGTTTTAAAACAATGGCCCGGATGTGTCCCTTGGAGTCTTTTAGCCACCAATGCAAAATGCCATAATGCATTATTGCTTTGAAAAGCTGGAGTGTGTAAATGAACCTTCCAGCACACTGGATACATTTCTGCTTTGCATAAGGAACTTTAGTAGCACAACTCCATTCTCAGGAATGTTTCTTTCTTAAAAAAAAAAAAAAAAAAAAGTTTTGGAATTAACAGTATTGGTTAATAGACAACTTTTTGTACTGGCCACATGCAAGCCAGGCTGTGCAATCAACAGGAAAGATAAGAAGGTCAAACAGGAAGAGCTGTGCTGGAGTCAGTTTTGAGCAGAGCTGAGGAAGGCAGGGATCTGCCTGCTCTTTACAGCGTGATACAGTGGATCAGAGCTGGAAAAGGTAGGGGAAGTCCTGTGCTCTGTGTCTACATCTCCCTCTTTTGCTGTGTTTTTAGGTCCTTGTGATCTGGTATTTGACTGGGGGTTTATTGTCAATGTGTTGGAATTGCAGCCAGTTAAAAGGGGAATTTTTGGTGGTGTTCAGTTCTTTGGTGTGTCCATATGGAAATCACTGGAAAATATGTGTAAATGTGATCTGTCACAGTTATGAAGACCTGCTGAGATTTTCTGTGCTGCTCTGTTTCCCTCTTCTAGGCAGTGTGGTGTCAGCTGAGCTGTGATTCCGTAGCAACAGCTCCTACTTTATTCCTCTGCATTATCTGCCACAGGCCAAATTCTGTCACATCTAGCACTCAGAATGAGGTACGGAGAATCACAGATGCCCATTATAGTTTTCTAGAAGTGATCTGGTTTTTGTTTTAAAGCATCCCTAGAGTTTATGCTGATTTTTAAGCGGTTATGAGATTGTGGATTTTAGTCCACAATTTCCATATCTAAACTTGGAAATTTTGGATGTATGGTGCTTTTAGAGCTATGTTGAGGATGGAAAATATATTTCAGTGGTACTGAGATACAAAGAAAATTAATCATAGAGACAGCTAAAGCTTTTAAAGGCATCTATTGCATCTCTGAAGCTTGCTAGGGCTTTTTTGTTTGTAGACCAGCTGGGAACAATGATACCGCTTGCAACATTGTTTACTGAGAATTGCTAACTAAACTAAAGTTACTTCCGTGATAGAGAGGTCAATCTTCCATTTTTGGAAAGCACTTACATTCCTAAGATTGTTTACCCTGATTATAGATTTGCTTACCTTTCTGTGGAATACATAAAAATTGGTGCCTATACAAAACCTAATATGGATTTTTTTTTTCTTACATTCATGCCTGTGACTGAATTTCGTAGAGATCCAGTCTGTGATTTACTCTCTAAGGAAAAAGTTTGTAATGATCTTTGCTTTAAGATGTTTGTAGCCTAAAAGAGAAAATGTGAACTGTTAATTGAAACTGGAAGGAAGGAATAAAATAACTACTCTAGTGTCAGTTTGGGAAAATGACCTAGATTAATTAAGGGCAGTATAGTTGCAAGACAGGTCTTTAGTAAGTCATTAGTACATTGTCCTGAGGCTCCTAGAGAGGAGATGATGAATGAAAAAAAATATTGTATTGCATACATGTTTCAAGTAACTATTATTGCCATTTTAGTATACGAGGTCTAGTCTCAGAAATACACCTTTAGAAGGAGAGAGAGAATCTGGTTCAGTGAATGTTATTGGTTTTCTCTTACCAATAAGAGAATTCTCTTACCCTTTAAATGCGAATGAATTGTTGTTCTTGTCATTCACAATACCACTTAAAATAAGAAAAAAAGACAAAGGAGAAAACCAACCCTCAGCCTACATGGAAAATCTCAAGTTATGTGGGTTTTTTCTGCTTAGCTGGGCTTTGAAAACACTCAGTAAAAAGAAAGCAGCAAAGCACAGAAAAGAACGATAAAGAAATTATTCTATTTACCTTCCAGAAGGAAAAATCATGTCTCATTTCCACCTGATGTTGAACAGCTGTTGGGTACTGTCCTTTCCTGCCTGCTGTGCCCGGTGGAGGGGCAGCACCCAGGGGCAGTGGCCACACTCCAGTGCCAGGGAGCTCAGGCACCAGTGCACCCAGGAGTGCTCGAGTTTGAGCTGTCCAGCGCCTGCCACTGCTGTCTCTGCTCCTCGGGAGCTGAGGGTCCCCTGAGCCGTGGGGAATGCCCCATCTTGGCCACAGGGCTGTGGTTTGAGTAGGGCTTGGCTCTGGTTCAGGAAAACAGGAAGATCATTAAGTTTTACGGCCAACATCCTGCACCAAATTGGAATTTTTTGGTCAGGCCTCAAAGAACATGAGAAAAATAGTTTTACCTAAATAATAAATAAAATGCTTAGTCAGTACACGTAATCTACACATAAATGTAGGTTGTAAGAACCAGTTAGAGATGACAAACTTTGTATGTTGAGTGCTAGATGTTTATCTGGAAGATCTTCATCTTGTATTTGTTGCTATCAACAAATGGTTAGTTGCTAACTTACCATTATACTTTACTTGCATTATAGGTTTATGAAAAAATCCCTAATAATGAGAGTGACTCAAGCACTGGAGTTTAATATTCTCTAAAGCTGCTTTATATTGGATGAATGTTTTTTCTCTGGTTCTGTGTCATTAAATCTGTTTTAATTTGTGGTGGAACAGTTTAATAATTGAGAAAGCATCAGCATAATAAATAGGATAATTGTACTGTAGCTTTGCTTATGTGTCTTGAGGTACTTACATGATATTTGAATGCAAATAATAAAAGTACAGACATGTAATGTAAATTTCTATGAAATCTTTGTCACTTGGGAGCAAATTTGTGTCAGTTAGGATACATTTAGATGCCAGACAGACATTCAAAAGGGCCTAGGTTGACAAAGTCACAGGAGTTGACATTTGGTGGTTAAGGCAAACATTAAAATGGGAGAGGAATCTGTAGAAGAGAACACAGCAGCTAAAAATGTTTGAGGTTTTCTTCTGTGCATCTTGGAAGACCCCAGAGAAAACATACAAAAGAACATATCTGTTTTGCTTTTCTTTCACTTATTCTGATATTTTCCCTTGGCTTATGGCTCTATGGCTGAATCTTCTTAAACAGATTACATCCATTTTGATTTTTTCAGATGTCACTTGCTCTTACAGCACCAAGCTTTCTAAGTTCATTCACAGATCTGCATATATGTTGCCTTTACCAACAGAAGGGGATGTAGAAGACATGAAAAATTTTGTCAGTATCTCTTCTCCAATTCAACTGAATTCTAATAATTCCAATCAGAGTATGTTTGTTTTCCTAAATTTTGTGCAGGATGATATTTTTTTCTTGTGGATAGGAGCTTAAGGAAAAAAATGAATAATCTGAACACTGAATTTCATTTCTGGGATTAAGGGTAATCCTGATCTAAAAATAACAACTGGCTTTGGATTCATAGAACAATGTAATTTAAACAACATCCTTTGGAACTAAATTATCATTAATACCAAAATATTTACATCTTCATGAACAGGTGATATTATTATTTTCAAAATACATGCAGAAAAGTATTTAATTTCTGAGTATAAAAATTGGAGTGCATTACATATAATCCTGAAAAAAAAGTAAGGAGAAGAATGGTGTTAGCTACTGTCATTACTTCAAGGAAAAGAGCAGCTATATAAATGGAAAAACAGATCACTGGCAAAGTGAGTTTGGCCTTTGGCAGGCCTGTATTTTTAATCATTCATAACTAGGTCATCAAGTCTGAAAGGCAGGTTTTCAGTGTCAACCAAATATGTTAATGAAAATGTTCTTTTGTGAGAGAAGGGATAAAAATCCCTTGTGTTTGAGCTGCCACCTGTGTTTTGTAGCTGTATATATGAATTTCTATGCATAGCTTTAGATAGAGTACTGTGATGCAGCACCAAAAGCATCTTTTGAAAGTCAGCCTCAGCACTCTGATAGGCCCTTTTGAATAAATGGCAAAATGGGACGGTGAAAACATTAAAGCAAAATCCAGCCTAGATTTCTTCACACTTCATTAACTTGTGGTAGATATGGTTATGATTGAATTCTCTGAGCTGGTCATCCAACCTGTAACTATACCTCATTAATTTTCTATAATTGCATAACTTGCCTTGTTCTATATATAGTTCACTGTTTTTTCAAGAAGTGCTCATTTGGGGTAAAGGTTTCAGTGTCTGTGGAAGAGTAGGAAAGTTGTGCAGCCAGACCCTGCCTTGTCCCGTGTACCTGCCTACCCTGGCAGGCTGCTGGCAGCTGTTGTGCTGTTCATGTTGGGACTTGGTTTGCTCAGGTTTAGGGATTTGTGATGGGAAGCTTGGAGGGCAAGAAGTGTGGGAAGGCAGGGTTGTGAAGAAAAAAAGCCAGAGCCATGTGCTTTGGGACACCCCAGTTCATGGTAAATGGAGAAATGAGACATTTCTTGACCAGACTGAAGGCAGATCATAAGTGACGCTAAGTGACCAGGCACCAGTCTGAACCTTTAGGAGAGCAGAAGTGCATCTTTCATCTACAGCTTCAGATTCAACCCATTTCTGCTGGAAAACAAATGAGATGAGATTTCCCAAAGATCACAACCTTGGACGCTCATCATGAATGTAGCTTGTTAACGAGTATGGCTGGAGTAAACACAGAGGAATTGAGATTAAATCCAAATGACAGGACTAAACTAAAATCTATCCTGCAGCTTTCTGAAATCTTTTAGAGACACGTGCAAGCCCACTGAGGAAAAAGTTGTAACATCAGTGGGCACGTGCTGCCTACATGAGTCACGTCCTTTGCTTGTGCATTGGGTGGTGGTCTGGCTGCATCTTCCTGACCCTGAATTGGCTTGTGCCCAAGAATTGGGATTGCAGGATGCCTCACCTCATTGGAGGGAGCAGTGAAGTTTGCAGCTACTTGTGCTCTACTTCCATTTCTATTCCTTCTGCCTGATCGTGCCAAATGGAGCCTTGCTGCCAGGCTCAGCCTCTAGCTTCAGTAGGGCTTCATTTTGCTGCTTTGCTGCAAAGTAATGCTTGGATCCTTGGATGGCTGTCTTCCTGCACAGTAGGTTCCTGTGGAGGATTCATTCTTTAGCTGAATTTATATAAACCTTCTTTGTTGTTTGAATTCAGCATGCAGTACTTGTTCTATTCTTGTCACCTTTAGAAAATGATGTTTTCTCCCTCCAATTCTTCTGTTAATGTGAATGATGTTATCCCTGGGAGGCTCTGCTTTATAGCTGGCCAAGAATGAATAATTAGCAGTGGGCACAAGTACTTTTCCCTTCAGGCCTTGGATTGTTGCTGTTAGCCAAGCCTATTGCTTTGTTCCTAAAGCAGTGATGCCACCTCATTGCAGGAGCTTTTTCTGAGATAAATTTGGGTGTTACACAACAGTTCCTCTGAAAGAAGCCTATAGGAACTTCTTTAATCCATATAACAATTAAAAATAACTCCTGCAGGAGAGAAACAGCTCTGGAATATGTTCATCTTTTCTGACTATTTAAAAAAAATTGATTTTTTTTCCTTTTCAGGTTGTTGATAATGTCAATTGTGTCACTGTGAGCAACTTTGAATTATGGAGAGTTTGGCAGTGGCAGGTGGCACATCTATGCTCAGCAATAACACCAATGGCCCTGCTCTGGAGGGAGAGCAAGACAGGAACTTGGAGAGGGAAGAATCAGAGCAGGGACTGTGCAGGTGTGAGTGCAAACATGCAGGGAGCAATGCTGCCATCAGCACGCTCAGGGACGGAGCTGGGATGGACACGGTGCAAGAACAAATGGGTAAGACTCAAACCTGGTCCCTCTGCTCCTGACTTCTCCTTGTGCTTGAATTACTGTGTTTTTAAAATGGTGCACGAGCTAGAACTATCGTGTGTTTTTCACAGAATCACAGAACCCAGATGGGCTTTGTTTGAAATACAGCAAGCAGCTATGTTTCCTCCATAGAAATGCTGCATATATTGGACTATTGAACAATCTACACTGAAGTTCACTTGGGGAAGGAAAATGGATTATCTTTTAGTCAGATAAGAGGAAGTGAAAAATATCAGAACCCAAGAGACAGGGTACTGAAATATAAGGTTTTTTTCTAGCACTTTTTGTCCTATCTGTAAGATTCAGAGGCCAAGTTTCTATTTTAATAATTTTTTAAAGTTTCTTATTCATCAGAGGTGTAATACTGCCTTTGTGCAAAAGCAAACCTACATTGTAGGGTAAAATCATGCAAGTCAGAAGGACCTTTTGGCTAGAGGAGTGACATAGATAGGTGGCAATGGCCAGGCTCTTAGTTTATATTGGCTTCAGAGCTTTCCTAATTTGAAAAAACTTCAAACAATCATGGAAAAAAACCTATTTCATTTAAAAGTATATGTCCTGTGATTTGCCCAGTGTTTTTTCTGTTCACAACTGCAACGCTTCTGACATCAAAGACCAGGTACAAGCATCCCAGGGCAGTATAAAGTTGCTCTTTAGCTTTCCAAGGAGTATGCAAGACATTCCACCAAGTAGGAGTTCATATTACATTTTTGAACCTAATTATAGTACTTTAAACAGTTTAAACACATTCAAACTGTATTTATAGTAACTCTTACCCTTTTACTTAAATTTAAAAGCAACCTATTATTTTAAATTAAGCTGATGAGTAATTCAAATGCTGATAGCCTTTGCCTTTTCCTAAAAGTCACAGAAATAGATGTTAATATCTTGATAACTACCTTTCAAGGACAGTTATAGTGTTTAATATCAAAATAATAGTGATAATAGTTCACCTCTCAAAAACATATGCCAATTTATTGTCCTTGTCAACTATTACATGATTATCAAAATGATAACATTGTCAAAGTTTTGAAGCCTTCTGTGTTTGTAATTGTGACTAAAACTAGAAAAAACAGAACTACAGATAACTCTGGTCCCAGAAGTTCTGGGGGACTTAAATTTAGACAGTTTCCTAAACACAGTCAGCCTACACTACGGTGAGCTTACTATCAAATTTCTATTTCAAAAAAAATCATATAGTCCATATTAAAAAATAAGTAAAACCCCAATGCCTCTGTCAAACACCCAATCAAAACCCTACAAAAATAAAGTGTTTGGGGATTTCAATTTCTAATTTGAGTATGTGGTAGGAATAGGCCTTAAAGACAACGTTTTTAGTTCTTTCTTCCTTTCTTTGTGAGGTGGGAAAACTCTGTTTTATGTATCCTTATTTATTTGCATGGCTTTGTTCATGTAACATTCACAGATGCACTTGAGGGAAGATGCAAAAGACTTGGAAATTACCATGCTCTGCTATATTACAGGGTTGTTTTTAAAAGCAGAGCTTCATACGATAATGTCTTGGGATACATGAAAATAGCCTCAGAAATTTTCTATGAAAAATGAAATATCTATCTCTTTTACTTTTATCATTAGAAATATGGAGCTTTGACTTCACTGATATTTTCCCAGGGAGCCTTGAGAAAATAGAAGTGGTTGCAGTGGGTGTTTTATCAGTATGAAAATATATCATTCTCAGAAGGACAGGAAGAAATATGGGCTAAAGGAAAAAAGCAGATTTCTATCAATACAAAACATACCTTCTTTGTCATATTTTTCTGAAACTTCAGATCACTTGATTTTACAGTATCCCCTCACAAGTATTCCATACACATGCAACAGATAAGGAGAAGAGTTCTTTTTCTCCATGTAGTAATTGGTAAAAGTCACAGCAATTTTTAGTGTAGGTGAAAAGGAAGAGAAAATTAGGTCAGACCCTTGTTCCCTCCCAAATGAGAACTCTGTTTCCTGAGGACCTGTCTTTCCACTAATTCTCCATCTTGAAATTTCACATCAGAATGATGCAATAAAGATTTAACTTCCCCCTCCAGTCCAGGAGGAAAGAAATATTCTGCAGATACTTTTTGTGGAGTTTGGGAATTACATAGCAGGAAGGGGGAGAAATTGTTATTCTCCCTTAGAAATTTTCTCATGCATCAAATGCTTTTGAAAGCACAGGGTATTTTGTTGGGGGTTTTTTCAGTGTGATTATATGACTTGATACTACTTTCTTTCATTTATCCTAATAGAGTGTTCTTCAAGTGAAAAATGCATGAATGCTGGTTCAAGGATCCTTCCGAGTCAGGCAGAGAATTTTCCAACTGGTAAGGCATTTTCCCCCATCCTTTCTTTATATTATAATGCTTTCCTCATTGCTTACTTTTTATTTTTGAGACAACTCAACTAGGTCAACATTTGCAATCATCATTCCTGTAAGGTTTATAATGTATTTCATGGCACATGTGAAGTGACCAACTTGTACATAAGATTTGTGTAGAATTTCTCACAAAAAGAGGGAGAAACTGCTGTAAAAACCAGAAATATTTTATGTTATATATTGTACTGGTTACAAAAAAAAAAAAAAGAAGCAAATAAAAAGTTCATCACTTATTTTACATGTGCCTTTCAACCCTTCAAATGTCTTATCTTTTAAGGTTTGTGGCCTTTCCAAGTATCTATTTTTATTGTTTCTAATGCTGTGTTTTGAGTGAAGTGTCAACTGAGTGCAGTTCTTCAGTAAGTGGGTTCAGCAGGCTTCACCTCTGGGGGGCTCCTGGCAGGCACTGTGAACTGAGGGTCTTGGCACATTTCCCTTCTTGTGCCACCAGAACCAGCACTGAGCTGCTCCCTGCTCTCTGGCCTGACCTGACAAATCACATCAGTGCAGAGGCTTCCCCAGGCATATGGTTATTTCTAGTCAAATCATTTGTGCTTTATGTACCTGCTTGTCTTGCTATGTACAGAATTTGGGTTCTTTGTAACTGGAGCTATGGGTCAGGGCTCACAGAAGCAGACAGGAGATTATGGTTTTCTCTTATATATTTCATCTCTCTAAGGCATTATTATTGGGTTTTTTGATAGAAATAGCTGTATTTCTGTTGTTTTAATTCAATGTAATGATGTAATTTTTAAATTAATGTTAACTTTCTATAAAAGTTAGATTGCATGTCTACCATTATGCATTTACCTCAGAACCAATTTGATTATGTAAAATGAATGTATACATTTATAAGTTAGTCTTCTCCTGTGCAAGTATGTTTTATGTTTTCAGGTAAAATGAAAAGGTCGATAATTCTGCTCTAGAAGTGATCTGAACAGCATTCAGAGGCTCATTTGTGTTCTTTCTACTAACAATTGACTGTACCACCACAGCTTAAAGGGAGAGGCCTTGTAATTCAGTAACACAGGTTCATATTTCTGAGCCACCCTTCCTGACCTTAAAGTAATGAGTAATTTAGGTGCAAGGCATGGTAAAACTCCTGGAGACATGCATAGGAAGGCGTCTGAAAACAGATCAAGATACAGCATATTAGACTAGAATGTGAAAGCCATCTATTTTACCAGATCAAAATGTGAAGCTCAAAGGAGGTGGAATATTTTAGTATGCACAACAGTCCCATATTGCTGCAAGTGTGACCTATTTGCATACTTTACAATTGGAATTTTTCCTGACTGGGTATTATTGGCTTATATGTGCCCATCTGGGTGTCTGAAAACTTATGATTTACTGTTATTGAGCTAAATTAATGAATTAATGCAGAATGAAAGCAGCTTTATCAAAGATCCGCTTTATGTGAGAGAAGCTGGCTGGAGCTGTACCCTTAGCTGTAGTAAAAGCTTCTCATAAACACATGCCAAGAGTTGGCAATAGCTATCTAGCTGCTTTCACATGTGCTTAGAAAATCATCTAAGTGAGCTTTTATTTGGACCACTGGACTTGGTTGGTACTGTTCAACCAGCTTAGTTGAGAAACAGCTTTTCCAATATTTGATTTACAAAAGCCTTCTGCAGTAGTGGGGGTGACATGTCAGGTAGCTATGATTTTAAGATCAGTATGAAGGGTTGTAACATGCTGAACTATCTGTTCGTGTTCAGGGTTTTTGTTTTTGTGGTTTTTTTGGTTTTTTTGGTTTTTTTGGTTTTTTTTTTTTTTTTTTTTTTTTTTTTTTTGTGATGCCAGTATCTGTTTGCTTTGATTTTTGATATGCCTGGAATATTTGGAAATCTGGGCATGTTTGCAATTCGCTGCAAATTAGTAGTCAAAATTGACAAATTACCAATCTATTTACTTTTTTCTTCCTTTTTTCCCCTTCTCCATCCATAAGTATCAGTTGTCTCTCAAAACTGCTTTGTGCTAGGTTCCTATGTCCACAGGATAATAAAAATGTAAAAGAAACATGCAGTAGATCAGTCTCTTGTGTGCCTGTCTCTGAAGCTGAAAAAAAAATCTTAATGTGTATTCTATGATTTTGAGACATTTTCTGTTTCTGCAAAGCTGATTCACAAAGTTTTGAGTAGTACTGAAAGTGGCTCTCCTCCTCCAGATATCTCCTTGAAGTTAACAATGGTAAAAAGAAAGAGTGGATGTCCTGATCCTGGGCTCCAACGACAGCTCAGAGGGCAGCTCCGTCTTCTGGAAAATGACAGCAAGGAGGTGATGACTGTCTTCAGTGTAAGTCAATTGCTTGGAAATTGTTTTATTTATTCAGATAATACCCCTTGTGCTACTGAAATAGTCTGCAAGATATTTGTGTCCTATTTCCCACATGCTGGGTGCTTCAATTTAAGGGATCAGTTTCCTGTGGCCTGAAAACATTTAGGGGCTTTAGAAATACAGAATTATTGAAAAAGACTGGTACATCAAATTAACATAAAATAAATAAACCCACCTTAGTAAGTAATTGAATGAGTTTATTTTAAAATTTTTCTGCTTTCATTTATATCAAAGGAAATAATGGGGGTTTGATTTATTTTAATTTGCCCTTGTATTGACTCATCACTTCAGTTTCTAGACACTTGGGGTTATTTGGCATGCTAATTTCCTGGGAAGCTCACTGCTAACCCAAAGAGGAAGTCTGAAAGAGAATAGCCTAAGCACTGGACTTCCTAGGGATAAATGGCCATAACTATAAATAGCACACAATTGCTGGCCAAATTTTATTATTGTCTTTAATTTTTTTGTGTATGGAAAACCTGTCCTCTACAACCAATGATATTTACTTTGAATAAAGGTTAGTCTCCTCCTCCCTCTTGAAAAAAAATTGGAATGATACCATTTAACCTCTGGTGTGTCTATTTTTTTGTCTGTGCCATGGGTTCCAGCCTCCTTCCCTAGCAAACCAAACTGCTGAAATCTTAATTAGTTATGGTTTTGAATAATGCAGACACGTTTCTACCCCATTTCCCTTTGATGTGTTGTGACCACCCCACCACCAGGCTGCTGACTTTGTGACTGTGCAAACAGTCTGTGCTTCTGCTTCTCTGCTCGGGATTGTGTTTAGAGGGAGATGGGGGAAGGAAGATGGGATTGGGAGGCAAAGGAAGAGAGCAAACAAATAGAGTAGATTTGTGACCTTACTAGAACTGGAAAAGGCTTTGAAGGAAACAAGATTGATAATGCTAAGCTTCATTAGAATGTTATTTTGATATTCAGCAGTGCATGAAGCCCCTGAGGCTGACATAATTTAGCAAGTGTTGGCAATTTATTAATAGATTTCAGTCTCTCATTAATATGTAATCTAGTGAAGAAAGGTGCATGCAGAAGATCAAAGCAGTGATGAGACATGTCTGCTGAAGAGGCCTAGGTTGGACTTTTATATTTTAATGTGTTCAGATTGTGTGAATTGAAAATACAGATGTTAAACAGAATTAATTCAGAGATGTTTTAACATTGTGCTGTAACAGTCATAAAATCAGTGGATCAGCTCCACCTTACCCAGATTATTTAAAAAGTTTGAGGGACAATTTCCTCCCTGCTGCCTTGAGTTAGAATCAATTTCTTGATCAATTCCTTCAATTATTTCAAGCTGCATTTCAATTTTTATGTGATGGGACCAAGGGTACAGTAGCACCTTAGCTGTTAGCTTTACATTTGATTTATTCTTCGAGATAGTGATTCAGATACTTGTGCTTTGTATTTCCCTGAAAGGCAATAACCAGTATCACCGGGGAGCCCTGTTTTGAAGCTACAAACTGGAGTGCAACCACACTATATTACCCCTCTCTGTCTAGAATCCATCAAAATGTGTTTTATTTCACTTATTTGAGGTTTATGTAGTTGTTCCTTTAAGCATTTCTGGAATAACTTACTACTTACAATGATCATTGCTTATCTATGTTAAAAGTTGTAATTTAATGCTATTCTAGCAACGTGAACTAGTACAAATGAGGATAAAAGATCTTACTGCATGTTTAAAAGAAGAAAAATAATATTTCAGTAGATTTGTTTCAATCTAAAAAGAGTGAACTTGGAAATAATTATTCAATATCTCCTCTGGATAAAGACTGACAGTGCCAGAAGCAGGTTCAAAGTTGCATCAAAGGAGCTGAATTTTTGTTTGTGTACTGAGGGTAATTAATCTAAGTCAGGAGGTTGTAGACCCTAAAAATTTACAGTGATGAAGTGAGAAATTTCAAGTTAAAAAAACCCCAAACTAGCTCCTTTCCACTATTTAATATTAATGCCCACACATCTGGCAAAGGCCGTTACCAAGCTGTAAAACACTCTATGGGGAGGATATTCTTGGAAAGCACTACTGTGTGCTTGCCTGTATATATACATTTGACTATAGATAGACATTTCTGAACTAGACAAACTTTCAGTCTCAGTGTGGTCTTCATTTCCTCTGTAAATTTTAACCTCACTGCAATTGCTAAGCAAGAGTCAGATTAAAATTTGCCTCCCTGTATGTTGTAGGTGTATGTTAAAGAATAGACGTCTCATAAAAATAAAATCCTGGATTATTTTTTAATCCTTAATGCCTTACCAGTTTGCCTTAGCATTAGGCTAAAATAGGGATTTTAGCCTAAGTGTTACCTAGTGAGAAATTGTGCTTAAATCTGGTGTCATTGTAATTAAAGTATTTTTTCATTTTTAGGAGCTTTCTGCCAGACTCCTGTCAATTCATAGTGATCAAGATTTAATAGTGGTGACATTTAAAACTTTTGAAGAAATATGGAAGTTTCTAACTTACCACTCACTGGGTAAAGTTGTTTCACTATACAGTAGTTCAGTACACTAATTTGTATTCAATTGCGCGCAATTTCTGGGAACTTGACCGTAATTTTTTAATGTATATATTGTGCATTAAGTAATAATGGAATTGTTTCCAACATCTGAAGGTTCGTATTTTTGTGTAATACTGCAAAATGGCAAAGAAAACAAATTGAATTTTCTTTTTCCTAGGTTTTATAAATCATTGCATGGAGAATTTATTCCTAGACCAGTCTTTCTGGCTATATTCCCAAGAAGAGGAAGATACAGGCATTGATGTCTGTATAAATGAAAAATCATTAAATTTGATGTACAGAAGTCTGCTAGTACAGGAAGGTAAGCATGACTGTACATGCTAAGGCTAGGTTCAGGGAAGCATCTTTATTTAAAATCTCCAAATCAGGCATTAAGACCTATTCAAATACTTAATGAAGTTGAAGTTTAAATTTACTCACTCCAAATGCACATTGTAAAGAGAAAAGCGAGGAACAAAGACAGATTATATTCAGTGAGATCATGAAGGGATTGAGGAAATTCATGGGCAGCTGGTGCATAAATGGATACCAAAAGGATTAGGGAGCGATGTACATTCCAACTTGGTTAATATTATTGCACGTTCTGGAGATGGACAGGAGAGGGATTATAAACAGTGCCAGGCTCGTGTGCTGCTCCTAAACAGCATCACCTGCTGGTACTGCCAGAGACAGGGTGACAGGATAGGTGGATGATTTGTTTCTGCAGGAAACAAATAGGATAGAAATATGCAGAGTTGCAGCAGAGGGGCAGAGGGCTCTGTGCTTCATTATGACATCATCTCTGCTTCTTTTTTTTTTTTTTTTGACTGAAAGACACACAAGACAGAAATGGCGTAATTTCTGACAATCAGCAAGAAAATCCTTGACAAAGTTCAGATTTTCAGTTTCTAAGTTAATATTATTGATGCTTCTGAAGACAGTTTTAGGGCTTATATGACACTGAAAATATTACATAAAATGACATGTGCTCAACTGCTTTTGTTTTAGGATCTTTTTTTGTTTTATATCCTGATAAAACAATACAAAAGATGATGGTTACAGACAATGAAACAACTTATTTGGAGGCTGGGGCTTTCACTGAAGATGTAACAGGAGGATCTTTGGATAGTGGCATGCCCGTGTGGTCTAATGCTTCTCTGGAGCCATTGGAGCCTTTCCATCAGTAGGTACCTGACTCTACCTGCCCATTTCACACACATCTGATTCACATATTCTGCTCAGAGATGTCGCTGCCTGGGGGGGGAAAAACCAGTGTGACTCTGTTTGATTGGTTTTCCTGAAGTAGCATTACTTTTACTACTAATATCAATCAAAATGTCTGTCTGAAGTGTATGGGCAGTGCTGAAATTGAAAGCTAATTGTGGGAGGGACACATCAGTTTTCATGTGTATTTTAAATTGGACTGTTACTGTCACAAAATTTAGGGAAGTGTACTATACACTAACTTCACTTTCTTTTTTTTTTTGCTTTCAGGTGGTTTCTTAAAGGGTATTCTAATCCTGTTGACTTTTCATATAAAAATGAATCTAAATCCATCAAAAAAGTTGGTAAGAAACTTCAATCAAACATCAGTGTTAGAACAACCCAAATTTACTCTATGTTTTTGCTAGAACAGACTCTAAAAAGTTCAATAACTTTTTGTCCATTGTATTAGAGTGGGGAAACAGCTTTCACAATTAGTTTGCAGTAAAATTATTGAGACTGTAAATTTGTCTAAGATTAAACTGTGAAGAGTCAAACTGTAAAGTCTTGTGTTTCCCCTTTTTCCTCCTAAATACTACACAAGGTAATAAAGAGTAATTGAGTTGAGGATGCCTCAAAAATGCACCAATGTAATTGTGGATCTTTCACATGTGCTGCATTATCTCATACTGCCAGAGAAATAAAACTTATGCAGATAGTTTGAGTTTAGAGAGCAAATACGGTTTATTTTCTTCCATGATGTCAGTTTTAATACTGCACTGACTAGTATATACCCATATTTATCTGATAGGAATTGTTTTAATTCGTTCAAGTTCTTTACTCTGTCCCAAGTTCAGAGCCCTTTATAAGAGAGAAAGTAAGAACTTAAAATATTTCTTTTTGCTGCTCCATGATGAAATCTGATAGAATTGTGAGAACATCTTAGGCTTTGCTCTCTAACAGCTAGGAAATGGGGATTTTATGCTATTTACAGATTTAATCATCAAACCAAACCAATGAGGTTTGGATGCTTTAAATCTTGTCATAGCAGATCTTCAACTCACAGGTTCCAGGAATGTCTTTTGCTAAATACATTCTGCTGAGTTGCTATTCTATTGAGTGTATTTCTATTGTTAAATGATTTAATCTGCAAATATTATTTATCTCCTTTTTACAAAGCAATGGGATCCTGTCTAGCTGTGATGAATTATGAAAATATTGTGTCAGAAGAGCTGAGTTTCCAGGAAGGGGACAAAATTGAGATTCTTGGCTACTTCATTGAATGCATGGAATGGTTTCTTGGAAGACACCTATTTACAGGCCAAATAGGTTTTGTAAAGACAAGTCATGTTAAACTGGACTTACCTAGAAATAAGTGAGTGATCCATATTTATATTTCATAAGCAAACAGGACCTAGTCTCCTAGTCTCAGCTTTAAAATGCTGAACACTAAATTGAGGGTGTGTGTGTGGGGTTTGGTGGGGGTTTTGTTTGGAGGGGTGGGGGTTTTGTGTTTTGGGCTTTTTTTGAGTTTTTTATTTGGTTGGTTTTGGTGGGTTTTTTTTGTTGTTGTTTTAATGTGAATGTCATAGCATGTATCAGTCAAAACTGCAAAGAAATTGAAATATGAAGTCTGCTTAAATGTTGAAAAATATTATTAGTCTGTAGCTGAGTTTCCTCCTGGGAAAAGTGATTGCTGGACTTATTAAATTGGTTCAGTTTCTATTCTTTGGCTCACAAGATGCAAGCAGCTTTACCCTTGCAGAAGGTTCCCTTGCTGGTCTCTCAAGATCTATCTTAAAGCATCCAAGTTCTGTTTTTTTTTCTAGTACCCTCAGTTATATGCCTTAACTTGCTTCTAATGGGACCTTTGCAAATAGTTGCTAATAAGGCAGACTGAAATCTCTAAATAGGTGTATTTCATCATGCATTGGCACCATGTAAATAGGCTGCTCTTCTTAATATGCCTGAACTGTTGGCATGCTGAAACAAGAAGTTCTTAAATGCTGCTTGCAGGTCCATTTCATATGTAACTTAAAGCTTATATTAGAAAATGGATACCATAAAGTCCTTCAAGACTCATGCATCTAATAAATACTCTCATAGCATGCTGTACAATGACACTGACATAAAGATTACTCTGATATGACAGAAACTGTGAGCTGTGAGCTTCGTTGCTATCAATTTATGTGTCTTTTATAACTTGACTGAAACTAATTTTGAATACAGCACAACCTATAATGTAAAGATTGTATTAGTTTCTCTAACAAGTTCATATTTGACTGATGCAGTGAGCTCCCAAAGAAAAATCTGCTTTCAGGCACCTTTAAATTTACTCCTTTTCTTGCTAGACCACAAGATGTGGATTTTCTTGAAGCAGAAGAGCTATCCTTTTTTTCAAAAGAAAAAAATTTGGAAGAAGTAGTACATTTGCTGAAACAAACCTCCATCACAGATGTTTGCTCTGTGTACAGAATAGGTAAGTATGAGATTTTACTTCTTTGTACTGCACATAGATACATGTGTAGTTCCTATACTCCTGTTATAAAATTATTTACAATGACATCCCAGCATTTACACCTATTTTGAACCATCTTGGTATTCACTGGGATTGTTGATATGGCATGTAAAAATCCTTTATATTGTCTTTTCTGTTTTTCTGCTCTTTCAAGATTTTCCCAGCAGAGGATTTGTAAGTCTTTTTTTTTTTTTCTGAGTGAATTTAAACAACAGGCTTTTAAACACTTTCTTACTGAGCTGCACAGATCTCCAAGCTTTTACATGACTGAATTATAAGTTATAATGTCACATGGCTGCATTATAAAAAGCAGCATGTTCACCCAAACACTGCTGGCTTTTCATCTTGGGAAAGGTAGCACAGCATAGTTACTGACAGCTAATGCAAACACACACCTCTTCATGCTTGATTTAATTTTCAAAGGTATAGAAAAGTAGCAAAATCTAGCCATAGAAACATCATCTCTGATACAGCTGTTATTTCCCTGTGCTGTGCATAAGCAGTTGGGGTAACTGGGGTTTCACCTTTGTCCTCTTACTGTAAGGCAGGGTGATGTAACACTTGCTGAACTGAAGAGAGGCAGTGATTTCTTATTCTGCCACAGGCTGTTGGTGATGCACATGCTTGTCCAATATCTAACACACTTTTATCTCCATTGGTGCCATCTTGAGAGACAGGCCAGTAGGCTCCAGGCTGAAAGGAGCTGCTGTGTAAGTTGGAGTTGGTTTAATTCTGCAAATCAGAGCCTGTGTGAGTGTGAACAATAACCAGGGCATGTCACACCTTCCATGTCCACTTCTCACCTGTGCTCTAATGAAAAGCCTGGGAACAAAATCTCAAACCATTAAGGTACTAAAGCATGTCATGGGCTTAATGGCCATACTGCTATTTTTGCTGTTGTGCATTTTTCACTACCTCTCCTCCCTACTCTTTGTAAGTACCACCTTCTTTTGCAATTTCCCCAGCTCATAGTACCATCTTTACCACTTTTCTCCTAAACAGCTCAATTGATTCTCATAACTCAACTTATCCACAGCAAGC
Organism: Prinia subflava; assembly: GCF_021018805.1. Taxonomy (NCBI): domain Eukaryota; kingdom Metazoa; phylum Chordata; class Aves; order Passeriformes; family Cisticolidae; genus Prinia; species Prinia subflava. Next base: position 10,342,909 of record NC_086253.1, on the reverse strand, counting down.
ATTTTCAATATGCACTCGGTACTTTGTTGTGTGATCTGCTTAATGGATTTTCAATTCCTCCATCTACTGAGAAGTATTTACTTATGAGCACTTCCCTGATTAGATATTTAGAGCATTAAGTTACAACTACTGTAAACATCTGTGGCTTTCATCCACCAAAGTCAGGAAAGCATTTATAAAAAGGAGATCCAGAAGTAAACAGTCAGTGAGAGGTCATTCTCAAAGGCTAGGAAAGTAGCTTTCCACCAGCTTAAATAGAGCTTAAATAGGTCTGTGAGCCTCTGTTTTTGTACGTATCCATCATATCCTCAGAACCACTTGTATTGCAGCGTGGGCATAAAAGACAGAGAAAATATTCCTGAAATGCAGCATGACAACTGAAATGCCTTGAGAAATATTTGCTATGCAAAATAATAATTTTTAAATGCTCTGCAGATGTGCTATGTTTAAATGTAAAGCTAGATCTATGGCTACGTCTGCAGAATTAAGATAAATCTTTTAAAATAAGAGTGAATGTTTTCACCCACCTGCTTTTGGAATGGCTACAAAAGTCTGACACTTATCTACACAAACAACCCTAAAAAACTTCCCTTCACACCTCTCCCCCCGACTATCCCGAGAGTGACACTAAAAATATTGAGGGTTCCTTGCTCTCTCGTTTTATGAGTGGGTTGTGGACACTGGTCATACCTTTGCTGTCCACTTGTCTTTTAATACTGCAGAAATGCCTCCTCCTACAGGACAGGCTGGCTTTAATTCTGACTGTGAGACGCTCCCCACCTTACTGAGCAGAGGTAGCTGCTTGATGATAGCCATGTAGAAGCAGTGAATTGTGTCAGCAGGAGGGTAAATCCCTGTTAGCTTTGGGTCAGACTTAGAATATTTATTTTCTTCTGAATTTCCAGGGTGTATCAAATTCTTCTGACATAAAGAATTATCAGCTAAATATAGCCTTATTTTAAGAGACTTAAATCTGAGAAGTAACCAAGATACTATAGCTAATTTTTTCTTTCTTACAGATGAATTAGAAGAACCTGAATTTCAGAAGATTCATGAATGTGGTAATACTTCCTACACATATAATTTTTACATAAAATTAATGAGGCTTTTGATATTTTTGGTGTTTTTGCCAGCTATTTTCCTTCTAATGTCTCTTCACATGCTAATTTCCTTCTCTCATTGTTTGCTTTCTGAGATTTTGCTTTAACCCCTTCTTACCAGGTTTTCTGTAAGACATTGTGGGTTTTCACTGATATCAAATGTCTTTCTTGGGGCTTGCTATGCAGCTGCAAATTGTATGACTTACTTTCACTGGTGACACACATGCACCACTTCCCTGCCCCTCCACATTGTTTATCAAGGCAAAATACTGCTTATGGGGCACCTGACAACTGCTGAGTTTGAATTCCTGCAGATTTTTCTGTCTACTAGAAAACTTTGTCCCAGAAATAGATTTTCCAAAGGAGACATTTTGTTGAGGATGCAAAATTATTTCCCTTTGGCATTTTGTTGCTAAGCTGTCACTGTCATTACTCATATTGTACTACATTTTCCTAAACAACAATTTTTATATTTATGATTCTGCTGTGGTTTCAGAAATGAGATTCTAAGGGAGATGAGCTCTAAATCTGTGACCTCAACAAGCTCCTGTTGATCTGCAGCTGTAAAGTTAAGAACTGGCTATGACTGTACACTCCATGCCTAATCCCTGCCCTATTAACTGGGCTGGAATACAGTGGGAGGACTAAGAATTGATGGCATATCTGTCTCTATTATATTTGCAAGGCAACCAGCATTGTCACTAGGAGAATTTGCATCAATGGCCACATCAGTTGCCACAAATTGGTAATTTTGAAAGATAATCTGTGCCAGCAAAGAATCAGGGTGACATTTGATTGATAGAAGAAGCCCTATTACACAATACACATGCCTGGCTGCCCAGGACAGGAGAACAGAACCTTTGCAGGCACTCCCAAGCACCCATCTGAGACTTCACCAGCTCAGAGAGCACAGTCCTCCCTGCCCTGGCTGACCTGCCTTAACATGCTATCAGGACATAGGCATACCCTCACTCTACCTGAACACTTGAAATCCCATTTCCCTCACAGCATCCATGCCCTGACCCTGGGCCCTTTATCCAGGCTCCTCACCTTGGATCTTCCTGGATTTCCTTCTGCTTACCAGCTAGTCCAAATTGTATTTCTTTGGCAGGTCTCTTGTTCATGTACTCATGGAGAGAACAGAGCATATACACTGATTTTGAGTATACACAGACAAAAGGCAGTTTGAATTAATGCTGGAATTCATTTGGATTGATGTTGGATCAGGCTCAGGGCCTGGCTAGACCAATGAACTGATCACTAACCTGCTTACATGTGGCAAGTTCTGTTTATTCCCCCTCCTCCAGCCTCCCACATTTCTTCATCCTCCTTGCTATCTTTTTACACCTTTGGCTTGTCTCTTAGACATACTGTGAAAAAATCATGGTATGTTTACATAATGTCTTTGTAATAGCATCTTCACTGACAAATGTTTTAGCTGTTCTATCAAAGGTCTTTGTGTGCATGCATACAGGAAGTTGTGTTCTCTAATTTATTTTTGAATTTCAGAAATTCCACACCCACCTTCTAGCCCAGGATCCACTACCAAGAATGGCAAGATAGAAGAATTGCTGAAGAATTGCTTCAAAAATTTGGAGGCCACTCAAGCTGAAGAGCCAACTGCTGAAGGGAAGGAATCTGGTGGCTCTTCAAAGACTGAAACATTTCCTCTACCTGAAGGGCCTTCTTTCCACATATGTCAAGAAGATGTTCAAGCATCTGACATCTTTGAGCCATTGTTACTCTTCTTAAATAGGAAAGAATATGAGAGCAGCTTCAAAAGCCTGTATGATTTCTCTTACTCGTTTACCAATAGCATGTTTCATGGATTTTCAGAAGAAGAAGAACTGGTTGGTTTTTTAAGATTAGCAAGGGAAGCAGCAAAGAAAGCAGGTCTGTCCTGGGCATTGGCAAGGCTGTGCTTTCTCTTAGGCAGGCTCAGTGTCAAAAAGCTGAAGTTTTCCCAAGCTCGGGTGTATTTTGAGGAAGCATTGAGAGCTGTAGCTGGAGGGTTTAGTGATTTGTACTTCGTGATTGCTCTTTATACAAATCTAACAGTCATCTACTTGACCCAGAAGAACAGAGAAAAGTGTACTCATATTTTTGACAAGGCTGCATCTCTTCTCATGGGAATTCCCAACTACATTTGCAGTGCTGACCTGGAGTCAGACATACTGAAGTATGCTCTGAAGAGGACAATTTTGAGCCAGAACAAACATGCGGAGGCAAGGGCATGCTTTCTGCTGGCAAAGCATTACAGTGCACGCAAACAACATCAAGAGGCACTGCCATTCTTGGAAAGATTTCAGCTTTTGCTCAATGAGCTGGGTTTACAAAACAGTTTATCCAACAACTGTTACTTCAAACTGGCAGAGTCCTACCATGAAAAATGTTTGCCACACATTGTATTAAGTTGCATAAAGGTTACCTCTCCCCAGAGCTCCAGTACCTTAATGGATTCCCTGAAAAGGATTGATTTAGTCATCAAAAATTCTCCCAAACTATATGGCCTGAGAAAACTCAGACAAATATTCCCATCCCAAATTGCACCTTACCTCATACAAGCACTTTCTTCTGTGTTTACTGCTGAGGAGGAAGGACTGTGCAGCACTATCTATCTGAGCTTAGCAAAGCTGTACAGCCACCACAAACAGTATGGAAAAGCCATTGCTTACATGATGAAAACACTGGACTCTGCTTCTGCAAAGCCAGAGGAAATGATAAACTATTTAGTTTCACTTGCTTGGCTTTACATTCTTCACAAGCAGTATGATGTGGCTTTAGCCATTTTAAATGCTGTTGTAGGCTCTGCACGGAGCAGTCCTCAGCAGCTTGGCATTGCCTATAACATGCGTGCCATTGCTTTGAAAAGGACAAACAGCACAAAAGAAGCTGCTGAGAGCTACTACAAAGCACTCAGCCTTTCAGAAGAGACTGGGATGACCCATAACCAAGCCATAGCCCTGGCTAATTTTGGGGCACTCTGCCTGCATGCGGCAGCCAGAAAGCTGGCAGAACATTATTTTATCAGGGCAGTGAAGCTATTCTCCAAGCTTCCAGTTATGGACTGTGGTCAAGACTTTATCCAAGTCCTCCTTCGGCTGGGTTGTTATTATGTTGGTGGAACTAAAAGAGAGAAAGGAAGGTTTTACTATGAATGGGCTTTTTTAGTTGCAATGGAGACAAATCATCTGGAGAGTAAGTATATCTTTTATAAGTTACAAAATGTACTCCGTTTGGGAATGTTATTTATATAGGTATGTTAGATCTGCATTTAGGAGATGCATGTCTTACTTTGATATTCTTCCCACTGTGCTTGAGACAGCTTATGCAGGTAAGGTGACTCTGTTACTATTTTATTTTGGAAATGAAGTTTGAAGTAACCTCTAGCCTTTGTTAATTTGGGGATGAATGAAATGGCAATGGGATATTCTTGTTATGATTTCAATATTTTTCATTGTCTGTGTTGTAATTTGTGAAACAGTGAAAATGAATAATTTTAAAATTAATTAACTTTCATTTTAAAACAGATTCATGTTTGTATTTCCAATCTATTCTCCTAGGTCAGCTACAAGCAATTAAACTGCTGTGTCAGTTCTACAGTACAGTTGCTCCCAATGAGACTCAGTGTGTCATCTACAATGAGTATCAACTGTCTTTGGCCAGAAAGATGTCCAACAAAGTTCTGGAGGGACAAATTTTGGAAACCATTAGTCAGCTCTATTTGTCTTTAGGAACAGAAAGGTAAGATATGCTGAATGACTTTTTTTCATTCTGATTTTAGCTTTTCCATCCTGCAAAGGATCTCAATTTGTGTAAAAGCTGAGTATGACTGATTTTTTTTTTTCTCTCTCTGCTTTGGTAATATACTTTATCAGAATTGAAAAGTCCAGTGCTAATGGAGAATTTTCTTGTTTCTTTTTAAGTAACTATAATCTCTCAAGGGAGACAAGATGTTCTGCAGGGATTAGCACCACTTGAAAAACCAATTTATTTTTAAAATCTAAGTAAATGCATTTAAAACCTATTATATGTTATGCAGCTCTTGATGACTGCTCTATCATGTGATTTATTTTCAATGATTTTTGCAAGACCTTTTCTTTAATGTCACCAAAGGACATATTCCAAACAGGTCAGGCATTAAATTGTCTCTATGTAAGTTTCTCTTCGAGGAAAGGCTTTTATCGAAACTTACATGAGTACAAAGCTGATGTGCAAACCTGCATAGTTTTACTCTTCTGCGATTTCTATATTGCTCTTATTTTCGAAATACCATTTTTTTTTCTCTGATCTAATTGAAATAACAAACTGTGCAAGTTGTATTATAGCAGCCAGTGCTGAGGAAACGTAGTTTTCTCTAAGAATGTTTGAAGTGGTTTTTTAAAGCTGCTTTGTATAATTTTTTTTTCTTGCTGTACTTCAAGGAGTTACCTTTGATTCAGATATTTTCAAGCTTGCCTCAGTAAGGATGCAAAAAGTATTCTCAGTCACGGCAATAGATCAGATGCCTGTTTTAGCTTTAAGTGGCTGTACTCTGAGCATCTAATGTGCTTAGAAGGTCACCCAATTTCTTTTGTTTGTTAGGGTTTTTAATGATAATAGTTGGTGACCATCCTTTGGAGACACTGAAGACAAAGGAATTGGTTAGGATTTCAAGCTGCTTGGAATTTGCAGAAAGTCTTCACTAGCTGGAGAAGCTGCTGCTTTGTGTGCCTGTAGTACATGGAGTCTGTGTATCCCAGGAGCCTGGCTCCCAGATGTTGACTATATAACCTTAGCATGCCACCAGATAATAGCACAAACCCCACATGGTCTTAGAGCACAGTATCCCAGTATTCTTTATGTTATCTGTCCTGAGTAACGAGGAAACTCAGCTCTTCAGACACCATAACTGTGCAGGTCACGTTATATTTTAATATGTTTGTGTCTTGGGTCAAGGTGATGGGAGCCTAGCACAAGATGGAGAAAGATTTAAGACATCTGGGGTTTCTATGTCTGGTATAAAGCACCATATATCAATAAATCTGGTCATTTAAGTGCTTCTAGAACTGATCATGACTTCCCATTCTCCTCTGCCCTACCACTCTCCTCCCTGTCTCCTGTTTTTTCAACAATTTTGTATCAGTTTGAATTACACTTAAGTCAGATGTATAGATGATTAAAAAAAAAAAGGTGATTTCTTTGACATTTTTAGGAAAAATCCATAAATGATGGAAGAGTTAAAGATGAAGATTGACTTTCCTACTTCTCACAGGCTTGAGGTAGAGGAAAGACACATATAAACCATCTTGAAATAATATAAAATATAGCAGGAAAAATATATGAGCAACATATTAATATATATCTATATATATAATATATTTATATAATAGGTAAAAATCTAACAGGAAATATAGATGGAACAAAAGAAGAGGAAAAGAGTTCTTTAGTTACTAGTGGAATATAGCTGAGAAATTATAATTGTGCCCTAAATAGGGGAAGCAGAATGTCTTTTATAGTAACATTTTTGCTGTGAAGAAAACCATTTGCAATTCCGAAGAACCCTTCTGTGAGTAGCACTTTTCCCTGTTTCAGAGCTTACAGGTCAGCTCTGGAATATACCAAAAGAAGCCTTGGAATATTTATAGATCTCCAGAAAAAAGAGAAGGAGGCATATGCTTGGCTCCAGGCAGGAAAGATATACTATGTTCTGAGGCAGAATGAGCTTGTGGATCTTTATATTCAGGTATGTTGTCAACCCTTACAGGCATGCACATGGTATATCAGTGCTGTGCAGGTGGCATGGCAAGAGCAAGTAATTAGATATAAAAATTCCATACTTTTATCCAGTGGATGGTCTGATCATTCAGTGACACCATTCATGTCATTGAATGGCTCAGTACATGAAGGGAAAGTCTCAGTATTTTCCTTTGAGGATCCATTTTAATCTGTTGCTTGATTCTGGAAGGATTTGGGGCAGTGACCTTTCTTAGTTCCTGTTAATTCTGTGTGTTTTTTCAACACCATTTACCAGCTCTGCAGCACCACAGCAATTCTATGACACCAGCATGCTACATGCTGGTGGGTAACCGAGAATAATCACCTTAGCATGCTGGCTTGTGGGCCAGATTCCCAGGAAAACAGACTAGCTTCTGCAGGAAGCATTTCCAAAGCATCTGAATCTTTCCTTCTGTGGCCATGCCTAGTATGACACAGAGCCAGCTGGAGCTGCTGTTGTATTTCCACCTGAGACAGCAGAGGCACGTGTCTTGCACACATCTGTGCTCAAGTAGAAGGAGGGACTTCTATTAACTGAATGCAATTTGAAAACTACAGAAGACAAAGACAGCTTTCAAGATTCACAGTAACGATTCTTAAGCTTTCCTTATGTAAAAGGCACATTTTCATTACCATCAATAACTGAGGAGCCTGGTATCCTTGCTTTGCATGCTGTCTTTCATTAGATCCTTTTTGCTAACAAGACGTGTATGTATCCATGAGAATAGAATTGTAGACCTGAATTTTTTTTTACAGAAATGAGTTTACAGGCTTTTAAGTCTGCAGCTAGCAATATCTAACTTGCAGTTGGAATTTCTTTCTGTGATATGTTTGATATAGTTCAAATTTACTATGTGGCAGCTATCAAATACACTGTTGTTTTTAGAATACCATGTGCTGACAAAGATAGCAAAATACTACAGCCAGAAAAAGGAAACCAGGGTTTTGTTTCTTCTTCAGCACCTGCCACTGGCTTGTTCAAAGACAGGGTACCAAAAAGAGCATGTTCACAGCAAATATAGCTGTTCTCATCATTCTAACAAGAGAGATAATAAAAAGATCTTTCTTTAATTGCTAATACTTACGATTTTTTAACCATGGAGTAAATAAGATTTAATTTCTTTCTTTTCAGGTTGCTCAGGATGCTGCTCTTTGCACAGGAGATCCAAACTTAGGAATGGAATTGTTTGAAGCTGCTGGAGACATATTTTTCAATGGTACTTGGGAAAAGGAGAAAGCAGTGACTTTCTACAGGGTTTGTGCAGTTTTTCTGCTGCATTGATAGTTATGTACCTCCCACCATAGCAGGTATTCTACAAAATGCTGAACCTCTCAGCAACTGTTTATAACCCATTGCAGATGCATACTTGTCATGGTGTTAGTTGATATCACCTGCTTCAAATCCACTTCTGGTTGCAAGAACTATTCTAAGCAAAGAGCAAAATGAAATCAGAAATTACCTCATTTGTTATAAATGGGAGTCTGTCAGTGCATATCTTGGGGTCCAGCCATACTGAAGCTGATGTTGTGTATTTCAGGACAGGGCTCTCCCACTTGCTGTTCAAACTGGCAACCAAACCACTGAACTCAGATTATGCAATAAACTGGTGGAACTGCTGATGAATCTGAAGGCTTATGAGGAGAGTCTGGAATATGCGAGAGTAGCTCTTGCCCTCAGTGTAAATTTAGGTAAGAATAATTTCCATTATATATGAGTGATACCTCTAAAAATGCAACAGAACTCTAAATTTAAAGGTTTTTTCCCTTGCATTCAATAATTTCTTGCCAGGATTTCATAACACTACTATAATTCCTATTGTTTGCTCCATTCAAGAATAAGCAATTTATTGCTTCCTCTTCTAACTTAGGATCAAATGGAAAACCTTTGGTAGAGCACAGACTCAGTCCTGGAATTTTAGGTCAAAACTGAGTGTGCTTCTAAGAGCTAAGATACAAACTCATGAATAATATAGTCCTAAGAGGCTTTCGAGTGTCATATACTTTCAAATTTGCCCATTACTCTGATTGTGAACCAACATAAGATGAAAAAATCAAAAATGATAAGTCTTGATTCAAGATTACTATTCTTCAAGTTTGGGAGCTGTTCAACTGATTAAGAACCTTCTTAATGCTCTGTACAAGCAGACAGGTCATTTTGATCAGTCTGAAAATAATCTTTTTTCATAAATTTTCATGTAAAACATATATTGGGATGGGTAAGGGAGTCTTTATTCCCATTAGCTTTCTTTCATTTCTTTCATCATAATCTGTATTCTTTGTAAGTATGCACAATGTGTGTATATTTTAATGTATGCGAGAGAGATGAATGTAGTTATTTCTTAAAATCCCAGACACTGTCAAATCCTATGGGTGGAAATTCAGAAATTCCAAAGGATTTTTCTTGAAGGGCAAGTTTTGACCATGTATCTCTTAACCAAACATGCTTTTATTCAACAAAAGTTCAGCAAATTCAGTACAGATTTCTTTTTAAAGTAGCACATATTTGAGTGCTTTGTCTCTTTGTTTTTATCCTAACTCATATGTTTTCTTATTAGGAAATCAGCTAAATGAAAGAATAGCTTACCACCGCCTGGCAGCCATCCATCACCATTTGGGTCTCTGTGAACTAGCTGAACACTTCTATTTAAAGGCCTTGTCCCTCTGTTCCTCTCCTCTGGAGTTTGAGGAGGAAACACTCTATTATGTCAAGGTGTACTCCATCTTAGGAGATATTATATTCTATGACCTTAAGGTAAGAAATTTTAATAAAATCTGTAGTAATTTTTAAAACTGAATAATATTTCATAGAATCAGATTTTGCCATTTTCTGGGTTTGTGTGTTTGGAATGTAAACAGTAAAGTGGGAAACCTCAAAAGCTCAGACTCTATATTATTCTTGTTAGATTCTCACAAACCTGAGCTCTGCAGTCATCTTGCACTGGTTGTTCTATCTTTGAGCCTCTTCTTTCAGGACCCCTTTGATGCAGCTGGCTATTACCACTTGGCACTTGCTGCTGCCATGGACCTGGGCAACAAAAAAGCTCAACTGAAGATTTACACCAGACTTGCTGTGATCTACCATAACTTCCTCGTGGATCGAGAAATGTCTCTCTTCTTCTACCAAAAGGCAAGAACCTTTGCAACAGAGCTGAATGTAAGGAGAATAAATTTGGCTCCTGATCAGTGTTACAAGAGTTCATAAGCATTTTGGAAAACTCTGCCTAACTACTGCAGAAGTACCTAAGGAAATACTGGACTGGCTTTGTAGGAGGATGCAGACTGCATTCAATGACTCATTATATGTGTGCTGTAAGGTGGAGCTCCACATCCACAAATAAATTACCAGTTTATATGACAGTAAACTATATTTCATTGTCTTTACAACACAAAGATTTGTACTTGTTTAATGCATAGATGAAATGAAAAATATTTAATAAAGTGTTACAGAACAAAAACCACTCAATATGAAATGTGGCTTCCTTGACTGACCTAGCTTTATTACTTTACTTGACAACAATAAAATCCATCTGCACAAGCATGTAACATAGGCTTAAAAACCGCATTGAGACAGCAGCCAAGACACCACTCCTCATTTTCTGTTAAATAAATCTATTGAAAAACTTACGGGCAATACGAATTTTTTACCCCCTTAAAAAAATAAGTACAAACATACAGTAAGGAAAAAACCTTGTTTATATAAATTAGAGCTCTAATATTATGTCAGTAGTAATTTCTGGAGTTAATATGGTACAGTGAAGGAATTACAATGAAATCCTGAAATTGGAGAACAAAGGCTAACAAACGCTGTGGCAAGGAGATAGGAGGAAAAACAGTTTGACTGAAAAACTGAGAAAATTTGGAAAAGGAGTGATTCCAACCAAATGGGCTGAGATAAATGAGGGGCAGTGAAAGGGACCAAAACATGCCCAAATGACTCCAATTCAAATCCTGAAGTCAGGGAAGAAATGTAAATAAAGAGAGAGGAGAAGAATTGGAAGAAATGTAATCTTCAAATCAAACAGGGGCAAAACTTTGAAATCAAGCAAAAACAATAAAAGTGAATGGGATGACAAGAAGTGCAGGGAAAGGGACCAAAGCTTGCCCAATGAATCTTCATTGAAATCACAAGATTTCATTCCCTTTCCTGAAGGGAATTTTTTCCTGTTTTCATAAAAACCCTTCAACCACTGCATGTTCTGTCTGTGTGTAACGGAGGTCTGTGTGGTCTGTTGCATACAGTATTCACTTTGATGTAATAGATATAAGGGCTGTGTATCCCGGTTTTGGACCTCTGGCTCTTTTTGAGAAGTGTAACCCTCTCCTCGCTGGTTTTTCCTGCACCCTGAACCTCTAATTTCCTCTGAACCCTCCAAGTTTCGCGGGCCCAGCCCCATGGTTTCGCTGCCGGGCGTCTCTGGCCGCGGGGTGGCAGTGTCTATCCTCGCATCAGTGTTTTTCAGCTCCCCAGGCTGACAAAGCACTTCGGGAACCTTGAAAAGCATCCCACTTTCTCCATTACCCTCCCCGTCCAGGTAAGATTTCTTAGAATAAAAAAAAAAAATAATAATAATAAAAAAAACAACCAAAAAAACCACCCTAACAACCTCATGACCCATTTAAATAAAACCTCTAGAAACGGAAGAGCTAAAACTCTTTGAGAGCCTTTACCAGGACAAGCAAACCAGAGCTTTCACAAGTCAGCATCGATTGCAAAGAAAATACACACTAAGAAAGCAAAAGAGCCTTTGCAGAGAGTAAAAAGAATTGAAGATAATCATTCTAAGCTACTTTGAAATACCTTTAACTGACTTATCCACAAAGAATCTAGAGAAAGTTGGCTGCTCTGGGGTACTATGCAGATTTATTTCATTACAGGAAAACTGCTGTGCAAGTGTGGAGTACTGTGGTGCAGAAGAAACCTACTGAATGAGGTTGGATGCCGGCACATGCTGAAAACTCCTGGTATTATTTTTAAGTGGTCAACTTCTGACGTCTACTTGTTTTGCCAAGGGAAATGCTCCTTGAATTCTTTGTACAAGCCTGGTGCTATGGTACTCTAGGCAGTTACATTCAAAATACTTAACCTAAGGAACCAAGAACTCTTTCTGAGGCTGTGCCAAAGATATTAGCAGTTAGTGGCTGTTTTCCCAGTTAATACAAATTGCCTGGCTGTTGTTATTTGTAGGTGAATGCTCAGGAAACATCCCTGTAAATATTTTGCTCCTAATGCTTTTCTGCCTTCATTTGGCCATTTCAGATAATAAAGGTAAAGAAAATGTTTAACTTCATGAATATTTATCTTGCTTTGACATTTCAATCTCTGGGTGGCAAGTTACGTTGCACTGACATACTAAATGGAATGTATCTTTCCATGAAAAGGCAAATTTAACACAATTACTCTGACTTAAAATATTATGAAACTTGTAAGCCATTTAGATTCTGAATTACCCTAGAGAGTTATGTGCTGGGAAATTCTCAAAAATTGTCAGCAGGTGTTTTTCCTGATGTAGCAGATGTACAAAATCTGTTCAAAGTAGCCTTTCTTTGCCAAGTCAACAGAAGGGAATTTCACCATTGCACTGAAACGATCTAATTTTTTGGAAGTTGGAATGAGCATAATAAATGGAGCATTTCTGCTTTTCTAAAAATAACACTGGTTCTTTCTGGATCCTTCCTGAAGTATATTTGATGCTGTGGGCTGATATTAGATACTTGTGTTCTACCAGTCAGGTTATACACTGAGGGAGAGAGAAACTTCTCAGAATCCAATCCATTCCCAAGCTGGGGAAAGACTTTACCAAGAATCATGGACCATTATCCTCCTGTTTATATTTTGCTTAAGATGAAGACACATTTTTGTGTGCTTGCCTTTGCTAATATATGCCATGGGTGCATGTTTGAGATGAAACACAGCTGTTTCTTTTTCTCCCTCAAGATTTAACCCAGTGCCAGTATAACAGTGTGCTTTTTGTAATATCAAAAAGCAAGAAAGCAAGAGCATGTGTGTATTAGGAGGAGCAAGTGAACATCTAAGAAATGACTGAAACTGAATGTGAACCCTAATTTTGGCTCCTTTTCTGGAGTTCTTGTACATTTTGATCTTTCATCATGAATGGGTGGGTGTGAGTGTTTCTAGGAGAATTGGAGACTTAGGTCTATTGATACACCGACCCCCAAGCTATTTTCTACATTTTTCTATAATTTCTCTTTAGCAATTCTTATCCATATAATAACATACAAAACCTTTCAAACCCCGATACACTGTTCTTCAATGGCAATGCAGCAAAGCATCTATTTTTTACTTGAAATTCAAGTGTAAATGAATGACTTTTAGTCTACATTCCTTTAAAAAGTATTTTCAGTCTTGAACAACCTATTGTTCATTGAGGCAATTTCACTCCCAGTTCACAGAATCACAGAATTGGTGGGGTAGGAAAGGAGCTCTGGATATCATCCAGTCCAACCCCCTGCCAAGACAGGGTCACCTGGAGCGGGTTACACAGGAACATGTCTAGGTTTGGAATGTCTCCAGAGAGTGAGACTCCATGACCTCCCTGGGCAGCTGTTCCAGTGCTCTGCCATCCTCAGCATAAAGAAGTTCCTCCTCATACAACTTCTAGTGTTGTATTTTATGTCCCTTGTTCCTTGTCCTGTCAGTGGGCACCACTGAAAAGGGTCTATCACCGTCCCCTTGGCACCTGCCTTTGAGATATTTGCGCGCATTGATCAGATCCCTTCTCTGTCTTTCCTTCTTAATTTAGACTCAAATTTCTGAGCATAAATGTCAAACGTGGTCAGGATTTCTCTCGTGTTTTCAGAGTTGATACTCACATAATCACAGAGTGGGTGAGGTGGGACATGGGGCAGGCATCTGGCCCAAGCTCCTTTCACAAGCAGTGCCCACTGAGAGTAAATTGCACAGAACTGTGTCCAGACAGTTCTTGAATATCTCCTGTGAGGGAGACTCCGCACCACCTCTGACAAACCTATTCCAGTGCTCTGCCACCTGCACAGTAAAGGAGTTTTTCTGTATTTAGGTGGAGCTTCCTGTAAAATTAGTACTAACCATACAGAAACACACAAATTGTAGAGATATGGGATAAGGAAATAAATACATCCACACTATCCATGAAGTTATTCCCTAGAAACTATTTCTTCTTGACTTTTTAGTTCTTGGCATAAATCTGCAGCTATTTCCTTGGTAGATTAAAGTGATATGCACTACAAATTCCTTTAAATCTTGAATCCGTCTCATATTGGTCAAGACTTATGTTGTATAAAGACATGGTTAAAATCCTGCATTCTGGTTCTGGTGAATTGAACTCAAGAGAAAACCCTTGTAAATTGCTTACTAAGTAATCTGAAAACAGTTTTTCTTTTATGCTCTGCTGTAGGTCTGTCAATTATACACTGTATAAAAGTTCTTTTTTCTGTTCTTCCTGCATACCAGAGATAACAGCAGTCTTACATGCAAGCATACAGCTGAATAAATAAGTTGTACAACATGAAATAATGATAATTAAATGATTATTATTCTTTCCTTATTATCCATGATATCCCATTTATTCTAACTTATTGATAACTACAGGTTTCCTAAAAGCTTGAAATATTTGAAACTATAGGAAATATAAAAAAAATTGAGGCATGTGTCAAAAAGTATCTTAGACTAAAAATCTGTTCTTTACTAGTGAATTTTAATAGATGTCTTTGTTTCTGACATATTTTTTCTTCTTTCACAGTGGAATTTTTGTGTAGAATCACTTTGCTGTTACATATTTCCTTTTTCTGCCTACCAGTTGATCAATGTGTATAAATTTACATCTGTGACTTTCTGGGTCATTAGAAACATGACACACTTTCTTACTAAATCATAGAAAAGTTGTCCTTATTGCATCTCTTGCCAATTATGTTTGCTCTATTGCTTTCCTTTTTTAGACATCGTTTTTACTTTTATGTCTGCCAGACTTTTCAACACTCTTGCTGGTTCCTGGGTGTCTGCCACATACCAGTTAATGTTGGAAAAAAATCAACCCTATTTCTAAGAATGAGTCTAGAGAAAAGTGTACTAATTGGTCAATGTTTATTTTAGACAGAGCACTCTGGTTACCTGTTCACTATTAAGTTTTAGTCACCAGGAACACTGATTTGCCAGGAAAGCAGAGGGTTTTTTAACAGTGTGCTTTCTCCTATCAAAAATTATTCTTGTCATAAGCTTTTAAAAAGTTAATTTGTGTAGGAAAGATATTTTGAAGCATGCTACCAAAATTCTGTGCCTACTGATCAAGCTTCATGTACTTGCATCTTGCTGGGGTGAGCAGGCTCTGCCATGTGCACACTCTGTGTCCTGAAAGGGGTGAAGCGAAGAGACCTACAAGACTTCCAAGAGAAAGTAAAAGAAAAGCTGTGAGAACTATGAATGAGCCTTATCCTCTGCTCAAAATGGAAAAAAATGCCACAGGAACTACTTTTGAACATACTGCTACATAATGGCCAGTCTCCCATACTCACAGCAATTATATGGGTTCCGAATTCCTTGCTGCTCTTTGTTAGACACATCCTTCTAATTGGCAAGAGGTAAAATTGAAAAGGAGTGTGCTGAGCATGTTTCTCTATGGTTTTATTCTTTGCTAATGCACAAATACCTGCAGTTTTGCAAGCTGCTTTTTTAGTACTCATCAACTTTACTTTAAATGCATACCTGGATTACCCAGTTATACTTGTTGATCTTTTCTGGACTGTGTTCTATTTTAAAATTATTTTTTATAAACTAATCCTGTATTAAATACGATGGATATAGTTTATAGCAAGTAAATCAAATATAAACTTTGAGCATTTAAAAATATTTATAGTGCTGCCTTTGGACCTCTGTGTTCACAAGTTAAGGTTTTATTTTACTCAGTTCCTGAAACATGGAATTCTGATTTAGCCAATAAGCCACATTCTCAGGTCAAATAAATCAGCCAAGCTCCATTAAAATAAAGGCCTAGATCTCAGTCAAAGTAAGAACTTGAGACTGGCTAAAGGTCTACATCTAGCACAACATTCCCTTGCCATGGGAGATAAAAGCTGAATGCTGAGGTCCTGCAGAAGGGCTCAAGTTGAATGGAATCATGGAAACAGTGAATGTGGGCTGAGAGACTGAATCTTCCTCCCATCTGGGAGCAGCTCTGGTGTGTGTTTTCCCGTGTGAGAGTCTGGAGAAGTGGATTACGTGGGCAGGGATGAATGGGAGAGATTTACTCATCATTGTATTTGCACTAAACTGTGAGGAGCACTTCTCCACAGGATGTAAAAGTTTTGGCGTATTCCTACACATTCCTCTTGTTTGTCCTTTCAGTGACCTTCCCCTCTCTTTTACAGCTCTACAAAATATTAAAGGTTCTACTGGAAAGTGGGCTGCAGAGTGGGACACATTTTACAGGATTTGGTTTATAGGACCCATTAGAGAGGTCTGATTTTGGAAGATCACAAGTGCCTGGTCTAAAACTAGACTCTCACTTTCCCTGTAGTTGAAGACCTTACAGTTTGCTTTGGTTTTTTTTTTTTTTTCCTCTTCTGAAAAAAATCCATTATCCTTCATTGGCTTGTTCCTATTTCTGTAATTAGAGCCTTCTCCCATACTACAACTCCGAGGCCAACTTACTGTCTGCTTTGTTTACACTTCCATGAAGCTAGTATTTGGATTTTACTGGACTATGAGTTTGACAATTTCTGCTGGGATTTCTCCTTAACTCGTCATCTTGTGCAGAAACTATCCACAGTTAGTCTATCAGTTAGACTGCATGAAAAACAGTCAATGACAGGATAATTTTGGGAAATTTTGGGAAATTTTGAATGACTTTTATTTCTCAAAAGTTGTATCAAGCCATATTTCCTGTCATTCTTTTGTAGTTTCAAAAATTGTAACTTAAAGCTGAAGAAACACCTTAATAAAAAGGTTTTGATTAGGCAAGCACATGTATTTTCAATATCCTTCAACTAATTTAAAATACTCTGGAAACATCCAACTAAATATGCATCTAGGCTTTAATTAAAGTATCAATGTGTATGGGATATTCTTCAAATAGTTATAATATATTCTCAAGTAGATATTCTCAAAGTAGTTTGGAGAATTCCAACATAGCAGAACCAGTATCATGACACTTGTAGATCCTCTTTTTATCTAACACAGTGTTACTTCACTGTTTTTAATTACTTTATTTCTACTCTACAGAAAAAAACAACCATAATCTCTAGAATAAATTATGTAACCAGTTCTTTCAGACGACAACAACAACAACAAATTAAATCTGTGCATTGGACAAGCACAGAACAACAATGAATTTTTAATGTCTTCATTGCATCTTCAGAAGTGGTATTTTTTTGCCATGGTATTGATTAGTTATGCCATAGCAACTGAAGATAAAGCCATCAAACTCCCTCCTGAGATACCAGTAACACAGTTTAAGCAGAGACTCAAACTGGTAACTGAAGATGTGCATGCCAATAAGACTCAAGCATTCATTAGCTACATTCCCATAGGAAGACCTCGGTAAAAATTACATGTATCAAGAAAGTAATAAATGTACATGAAAAAGTACCAAAAGAATTACAAAAAGATGGAAGACTGCAGAATTAAAATTTTGTATACTATGCCTATTTTCCATTTCTCGTGTACCTTTATTACTTTACTTCAGATCAGATATTCTTCAAGTTTTTTATTTTTTTTTGCAAACATACAATTCATGTTAAGATTTTAGCCCTATTTTTATTTTGCTTAAGTTGACTGAAGAGTTTATTTTCATACAGTACAAGAAGGATTGGGACACTAAGGAAGATACATGAAACAAAGATAATTACTTCTTAAACCTCATGAAAGAAAGTACCAAAGTTACAACCTTTGAGTTCCCCAGATCCATAGGTTCAGTGAGCCAAGTATAAATGTCTCAGGTATGTTCACAATCTTGGCAAATGTCTGAATTCAGGCATAAGAAAGAAGAATCTGTTATTTTTTACTATTGTGTTTAGTTTCTGTGTCCTGAATAGTGGAATATGAATGTTTGAAATAATCTATATCTTAAGGCAATACTTCTGAGTAAACGGTGGAAAATAAATGGGTTCATTTCATACAGCTTTAGAGAACATCAGAAACCAATCTGAAGCTATTTTCTTCCTTTCAAATTCTCAGTCAACTAAGTTGTAGCTCTTTGCTGGGTGGAGTAAAGTATAATTTCTCATTTGGTCCATATTCTTCTGCACGCTAAAACCATGTTCCTTCTTTAAATTCATCTTTCATGAATGAAAACAAACTAATAAAGCACCTGAAATAAAAGCACCATGCAAATAAATTTTCATTATTGTAGAGGCTTAAATCATGACTTACAAGTAGTAAGTTTCATGTATTCATAATTGAACTTGAAAAGATCTTGTAACAAATTTATTTCACACATCCTTTTCCAAAGAACATATAAATTTGGTTCAATCCCAAGAGCCTACTCTTGGATGGAATTCTTTATTATTATACAGAGTTTCGATTTTACAACAATTTTGCAATTCTTGGATTGCCATTGTCCTTATATTTTGAGAAACCTGTAGCTACCAAGGATCTCAGAAGTGGGATTTAATAAAACAAAGGGATAATATGTGCCACTGGCATAAAATTCCCAGTAGGAAGTACCAAGATGATGGTAAAGTGTCTTGGAGCTCACACATCAGAGTTTCCCAGGATAAGTGCTTTAATGGGACAGTGGATGAAGGCAAAGTCATAAATGACAAATTTTGTAAAACAATTTCACTTCATACATCCTCTTGTGCAGAAATACATGATGTAAATATGTGATTTGTAAAGAATTTGAAAATAAACAGCTGAGACTTCACTGTCAATATCAAAATGGAAAGGATTTCAAACATCAGCCTTCTTTTGAAGAAATCTGGATATATGTAATTTGCCTTTAATGGCAAATTGGAAGAGGCTAAATGCACTACTGAGGGCAGGATCGGGATTCAAATCTCTCTGAGAAGGGAAACTTGTGTTAAAGGCCTGTGTTATGGAGAATAGATGTGGAATGGGGAATAGCTGACTGTGTGACAGAGGCGGATGGGGGATTGTGATGAGTGACAAGTCAGACATTAATAAGCATTTTGGCTGCAGTACAAAAAATACTACAAGCTTCAAATCAGTAGAAATGTCATGGACAACAGAGATAAGTTTATTCTCTGTCCAGTGAGATCTTGGGGCTGTATCCAGTTTAGGCACAATGCAACACAAGAAACATGTTGACAAATTAGAGTACGAAGAGGAACAATAAAACCGATAAGTTTAGAAAATACGAAGCTTGTGGAAGGAGTAATGTTTGTTTAGTCTAGAAGAGACTGAGGGCAGATAGAACAGGCTTGACAATGTAAAAGCCTTTTACAAAGAGGATGGCTCCTTTCATCTGCAGGGGAAAGGAAAACAATTTATCCTGTATATTTTCATAATAAAAGGACTACTTCATTAAAATACCAAGATCTATCACACACAGAGGGTCTCGTTCGTTGCACTTTTTAGAAACCAAATTAGATAAATATTTTTTTTTAATTTTTGGTGTCCTGTTGTAGGTATTTCTGCCTCAGGGCACCAGGGTTGCACTAGATCCCTAGGGATCCTTCTGATCCTTTGCATTTGCATGCTTTCAGGATTTAATTTGACAAAATAGAACAGCTTTAGCTGGAGGGATCAAAAGCCTTCCATCTGTAAATGTCCCAGACTACAGTGGATAGAAGCCAAAGGAGATGGTGATTCAGACTCTTTCATGTCTAGTTGTCCAACCACTAACTAAAAAGGCATTATTGCACTTGGTTGTGCTTTGTAGGAATAAACTGTGCTTACATCACTAGAGCAAGAGATAGGGGAAACCTGTTTTCTTTCAGACATTTTAGGCTATAGCCATATTTTTGGCACTGTCAATGCTAATGTGCTTGTGATCAGTGACAAAGCTGAAAGTATCATGGGATTTAATCAGGTTGAAGAGTTCAGGAGAGATTTTGAATGGTGGTTATACCAAAACACTGGATAGATGCTTAGTAAAGAATGACGTATCCTACAGTGACTGAACGGGCTTTGGTAAGACCAAGCTAAACAATAAAAAATATTTTTTGGAAGATTTAACTTTTTCATTGTATTATTCTTGTCCTCAGACAAGCTTAGTGCTTGTGAATGAAACTAGATATGACAGCAAAAAGAGACAGACATAATTTCTTTATCTGTACAGGCACACAGCAGGCACAGCATGAAATACATGATGCTAAAAGGCTTTCTCAGTTTATGGCAGGATAGTTCAGTCTCCAGGCTGATGCAGAAACAATCACTTACCAAGACTGATGATACTGCTACGGGTGTCTGTCCACTGGGAAATGAGATTGAGAGGGGAGTGTAGGCTAATGAACAGCTGTCACTGATATCTTGGACTATAAACCCATAATTTAGAACAGAAATGTTACATCAATTTCATGTTATTGGTCTGTTCAGAAATTTGTTTCCACTACTAAAACATTTTTATAGGCAGAATTGTTTCATATGTACATTTTTATTTCAGCTGAATGTACGACTCCCTAATGGTAACTGAAAAATTAAGCTACTTTCAACATTTTACAATATTTATCAGGAAGAATCAGATGTAATAGTGGGTGAAGCATGACACAATCTTTTCCAGTAATTTTTCTTGTTATTTGTTTCTTCTGGCTTACACTGCTTTTCTGTCCACTGCCCTCAGTGAAAATTCTTTGAAGTACTATTGTGTGAGCTAGGCAGATGAATGGTCAGATAGTCAGCACCTGACACCAAAGCTCCAGAAGTCCAAACTCACTCTTATCAGCTGCTTAAAGCAATCTGAAACCCATAGACACTTATAATTTTGGCCATTGCATTCTCTCCATGTTCTTCCTGTGGTATAACTTTAGTTTCTATACCATGAATAGCTCAAATCTCAAATCTAAGTCCCATCAGAATCTGCTAACAAGATAATCCTCTGCTTATTTCAATTGACAGCTTAATCCAGAAAGCAGTTTCAAACTTCCTTAATAAATAAATCTTTTAAAAAGAGTAACAGCAACAGGTTGCCCTCCCTAATCATCGGGCACTGTTAGTTTTGAGGAAGAGGTAATAGAAAATAGAAGAAGTTGTAACAGAATGTTCCAAACAGGTCAATAAGACTGTGAAATCACACGGGGCCTCTCTGGCTTTGTGGTTTCCCACAAACTGATGGATACTGTTACTGAATATCTCAGTATTCATCCAAAGGTCACAGATAATCATATGTGGGTTTTGCAGTTCCAAAAGCAGGTCCTTATTGGAATAAAAGTTTTCTTTTGGAAGAAATCCCAGCTGTAAAACAGTGGGGCAATTTCCATATACCTACTTTTGCTGGGTCTCAGTTGTGTGTGAAGTACAATGATCCCAGTGTTGGAAACTTCCATTACACATCCAATTGACTTTGTTGATTGTCCTATATTGGCCTTTTAGCTTTGGGCACTGTGATTTGAAGTTGATGAAAACTCAGGCAAGCACCCTGAAGACTAAAAGACAATTGCTTTTTCAGTGACTACAATATTTCTTCAGTAACACTGCAAAAGTTACAAAGGTGCACACAACCATTCCATGGTATCAAACCAGTAATATGTGCACTAAATAATTTGTTTCACTTCATAACTCCAAAATTCTAGATTAATGAGAGCATTGTCATGGTTAATTGGCAGAGTTCATGCTACTGTGCTAATTTTGTCACTTGAGAAATTTGTTGTAATTGAGTTTGGTGTCCTATTTCAGGTATAAACCAAGAAATATACCCTAGAAAGTACACCATTTTTAGCCACTCAGTTTATCACTTTCATTGCCAAGGATAATATTTTTAAAATTGAAAAACATACAGGCTTTCTTCTCATACTTGCTGAAAAAAATTTCCACTGCTACACAAACACAAACACACCAGTGAGCACAAATTCTCAGTGAGGTAATGGTAAAGCTCAGAAGCAAGTCTGCAAGAACTGAGACTTGCTTATGTGAACAAAAAATGTTAAATTTATAGGCTGGGTGCTGACTGCTGTCTTCCACAGGTGCTAGACATAATTCAGCCATAGAATTTTTTTTTAATGATGGCATACATTTTTTATTTCTCTTTGCTGTTATTTATAGAACATGCCTGTCACAAGACCTAGATCCTAATTACTATCTTCTGATTACACTTGCTGAATTACTTTTGTTTTGATGGTAGCTATATTTGTGCTTGAGACTAGTGGGTTGAAAAGACAATGCTGTACTTTCCAACCCTCATGTTTGCCCTTATATGCCATAAGGTATATGACAGATGCCTTATGGTTCTTAATAACAGAACCAGAACGTGGTCCTGGTTCTGCTGTTAAGGATAACCAGCCCATTACTATAAGCAATATGGATTGGAAATTATTTTTATTTTTTAATTAAAAAATACCTTCCTTTTGGTGAAACAGTAACATATATAAAATAGCGGCAAAAGGATATACTTAGTATAATTTTTAATTTTAGAAATGTGCAGAATTTTTCCTCTTTCTATAGGACCAGTGACTTAGGGAGGAAGGAAGAATGAGATCAATAATTTATGTTTTTATTAAATTTTAAAGTAAAAATTAAATAATTCCTAATGCACCTCAAGGCAAAATGGCTATTACCATGCATACAAAAGGAGATAACTTCAAGAATATTTTGTCTGTGGGGTTCATAAAAAGAGATTTCTGAGGTAAATTTATCTTTCACTAGTGGAATATTTCTGTGGATTTCTGAGCCATTTTGAGTCATGAAATGGTACCAGGGCTGATTGTATTTGTCCATGAAAAATCTTAAACTATGTCATAAGGCACAGCAAAACAAATCCCGTTTTTCTATAGGACAGAACTATGAAGCTGGTTGTGAGAATAACAGCTTGTGTAAATGAGTTTCTACCCTCTCACATAAACAGTTTCTGGGATCTCCACCAGTATTACCCAGACTGCAACAGAGCAAACTCCACAAAGAACATATCCTCAAAGCCTGTAAAGAGAACCAAAAATTGCTCCCAAGAGGTCTGAAAAGAAATTCCTTCACACATATGTCTATATACGCTCATGTGTGCAGACAAGATTATCTCTGTAGAATGAAGACCATAATCCTCTTCCCTAAAATGTCATCATCTAATAAAAAAGGTGACAGAACTACTAAGAATTAGAAACAATAGCTAATGATAGATGTAGGCCGACGAAAAGGTCACAGCATATTGAAACTTTTAAATGAGTAAAACCCACATAATTTAAAAAACAAACAAATAAAAATCCAAACTCAAACAAACCCAAAAATGTAAATACCTTTTGATGAGTTTGTGTCACTAGGCATTTCATGTACACACAGAGAACAGTGACCAGCAGGCATCTTACATTAGTTCATTTATCCCAAATTCATGCAAAGACTTGAAGAATGTGCTTTTACATGGAGACCAATATCTCTTTTTCCTGTTGTAACTGTTTTTCAAGTTGGGCTTCCTTTAGACAGCAAAGAGATTCTTCCACTCTTCCCTCACCCAAAACCAAACCAAAATAAAAACCCCCAAAATTAAAATCATAAGTACCATAGCATGGAACATAGCACTATTTCACAGAAATTTTCTGACCATAGAAATTCAGAGTTTTGTTCTGTCTTTCATTCAACAGTCTGGACATCTCTGACCCAAGTTATGAACAAATATTTTTCTCAGGGGTTCTTTGTGATGGAAGCCAAAGACTTTCCCTGTGACCTTACAAAGTGATGCCCTAAAAATGCTTCCTTTGAACAAAGCTGTTACTCTATGGTTTTTTGGGAAATGAAATATCCTGCATTGTAAGAGTCTGAGGTGTATTGCCATGTAACCATGTCTGATCAGTCTTCTATCTGCAGGAAAACAAAATATACATTGACTTAGATATGCGTTGAATTAAAGGAAATACTCTCCCAAGCTCAGCTGAGCGCTGCTTTATCAGACTCTGAGAAATGAAGGACACGTTGCCAGTGAGTTAAGCATAATGTAGTTCAATTTTTTTTTTTAAGATAATATCTGCCTTCCCATGAAATCTATAGTGATGGCGCTGGAGTAAGGAATAATGAGACTATTATAAAAAGAAAATAGAAAGCATACTGAAAACCAAGTGCTTGAACTTATTTCAAACTATGTATACAATCAAAAAATGGTAACAATTTATCTGTCTATACCATGTCAGATAATTTCTAGCTCAAAACCAAAATGAAAGAGTAGAATTCCTACTACAGCAAATTTTTCCACTATGTCCACTGTAGCATGGTAATTTCTTGCATAGAATATTCTCGTATCTATGAGGATTTCAGACTCATCATTGAAGAGGCCTGACCCAATGCCAAATTGAAGTAAAAACTACAATAAACTTGAGTGAGTTCTTGAAAAAGGAAGCCTGCTGTAAACAGAGTTGCTTCCTTATGGTATGGCTTCCTTTGAATAGAGCATATTTCCACAATTAGAAGTTTTCATTAACTGCTACAGGCCTTAATGAAGCAGACAAGCTGAAGGCTGTATATTATATATTCTTTGCTATGTGGCAAAAGCATGGTTGCTAAATCTCACATAATCTGCTGCTAACTACCTCCTGAAGAACTTTTAGTAACAATCTTGAAAGAAACAGTGAGAGAAGAAACAACAAATATTTAGAATTAAATGTGTATCAATGGATATCACATTGAGGATATTAAAGAGAAAGTTGGCAAAAATGATGCAAGTCTTGCTTGTGTTTTCTACAGGAGAGAGATCAGAACAGTTCAAGGTCCTTAATTTCATACACATACACTGAAATAATTTTAGGTTCTTCCTCTCTGAAATTATACTTTCTTTCATCCCACAACCCCATAGGTATCATCAGTTTGGTGTTGGTGCAGTGGAATGGAATTGATGACACAGAAGGATCCTTGCCCAACCCGAGTGAGTCTATGTAATCAATTTTTAGCTAACACATATTTTTCTGCCTCTCTGCTAATCCTTGCTATGCAGGATATGTTCCTTTCTTAAGGGAAGGGATATCCCTTACATTTCAAAAAATACAACCCTTTGAATGCAAATAAAATGACTAATGCTTCTTAAGCTCACAGTGGTTCCATGCAGTAACTTAAATGAGAGGCTGTTAGTTCATCTGTGTCTGAAAACCAAAACCAGACGGATTAGCTTGTTAGAGTTCTCATAACACATAGCTATGAGTTATGATCATGGTGGGGAATATATTTCTTTTTCAGTTGCCTTCTTTTGAGCTCCTCTTTCAGCTGTTTCATTATATTGGGATTTTAGAAAATAGTTGCATCTAATCTCTTTCTAAAAAGTCTTACTGAGAAAGAGGGAAGGAGCAGATGTTATTTTCAAATGTGAAAATCTAGCTAAAAAGAGGAAACACAAGTTTGCTAGCAACAATTCATAAACCCCACACGTTCTTCTACTCTCTCTGCTGTCTAAGGGAAGCCAAATTTGAAAAACAGTTACAACAGGAAAAAGAGATATTGGTCTCCATGTAAAAGCATATTCTTCAAGCTTTTGCATGAATTTAGGATAAATTAACTAATTTAAGATGCCTGCTGGTCACTTTTCTCTGTGTGTACATGAAATGCCTAGTGACACAAACTCATCAAAAGAATTTGGCATAAAGATACCAACAGTGTGGATGGTCATGGGCTTTATTAGAGAACAGGCAGCTCAATATCCAGTTTGATCAGGACAGGACAACTGTATGCAAGCCAAGAAGCAAAGCTTTATATGTGTAAGGAAGTTTTAACAAGAAAATGATATGTATTGAATTTCAACTCGTAAAGGCACTGGTTTTTGTTGTAAAGAGCTTCTGCTCTGACAGTTCTGGCAGCAGAAGTGTGCTTTGAGTCCCTCTCCTGTTGATGTCGGAGTCAGTGGGAACACCTCCACTGCTGTGAGAGAGTGGATATAATGGATTGTCCAGTACACTTCAGGAATGCTCTAGAACCCCCTCCAGTTTCTTTGATAAGCAGTGTGGATGCTCAGTGCCTGACAGAAATTCCTGCAAATGTTCATCAGGACCCATCACAGCAATATCTTTGCACTGTACAGCATTTCTCCACTGTAACTGTGTGGTGACTGCGTTGCCTCAACCCCCAGCTGTCGGGCAATTGCCAGACCTGCTCTGCCTTTACTGGGACTACAGAGACTACAAAGCAAATTCCCACTACAGAGCTCTGGAGCTCGCTAGCTGAATCAAACTACATCGGCAGTATTATAAAATCTGGGTCTTGCAAACATATCTTGTATCAACTTCACCAGTTTTATCAGGGATGTAGATATCTTTCTACAGTATTGAGATAAAAAACAGCCATTAGATGAGCATAAGTTTTGATTCTGACCAGCTTCACTTTTATTTGAAATGAAATAATGGAGTCTGGATAGTGTCACTTTGGAGGGCTATTCAGTCTCCCAAGCTGTTACCTTTACTTTACATAGCTTATCTGATTCCCATCTAAACCAAGGGAAAGGCTTCTGTGAAAGATGAACTAAATCCTTTTCAAGCTCTCAAAGGAAACAAGACACAATGCATGTGATTCCTCTCTCCTAATTTCAAGGTCTGAATTCTGCTGTCTAAATATCAATGCAGATTGTGATTTTTAGCATTTAATATATTCAAGACATTTGCAAGGCTGCCAGGAAAAATGGGGTATATGAGAGAGCTATGCTCTTCTGCCAGTGCCTTTTTTCAGGCCAGATAGAATGCAGCTCAGATGGCAATAGATCCATACATGTGCAATTGGATTGACCCATAAGTAGCTGCAAAGGACATATCTACATGTAACTCAAGTATCCAGGCTAATCTTAATATTAATGGAATTAATATATCAGTAAAATACATGGAATTATTTCTCTAATCTAAAAGTGGACACATGCATTTGATGAAATTAATTGCACCTTGAATTCAGTGGATGATATTCATGAAATGTACTAAATTTTCTGCTTGTCTTGAAACATTCTGCCATATTATAACTCAAAGTCCACAACAATAAAAAAGTTAAAGAGTCTCTGTCTTGTGTTTGATAACCAGCAAGGAGTCGAAGTTTTCATTTTTCTGCCAGTGCCTCCAGGTTGGGCCATAAGGACTTTCCTCAGAGAACTGCAATGGCTCTCCAGATCATATAACTTTCTATATCTCCTGCAAATTGTGTAAAACCGTTCCATTGTGAAGGCTTAGGTATCTAAGAGGGAGCTTTCAGACTGAAGAGATAGACTTTCTAATATGACATCTCAGTTCCCTATACATTTTACGTTTTCACTAGCTAACTCAGTTTGATTTCTCTAGCTGGATCTTGAAAGCTGTATTTGTATTCTGGAAGTTGTATTGTGGAAATTTTAGCCTGCCTGCATAGTAAAGAACCTACTAATCAGCCATTGATTTAAAGGTTTCTGAAACTGTAAGGCTCTTTCAATACAGAGACTGCACAAACTTAGGTTTTCTTCTCTCCAGATTTTGTAGAGCAATGCAGGCTCAGAGTGGCTAAAATCTGGATGGCAGCTGTGATCTCAGAAGATTGCTGGATGCTGCTGTGAAAGGGTGGTAGTGATTCAGAAGACAGCAGTCTTCCTTCCAAGTGCCCAATGGGCTTCACAGAGAGCCTGTGCTGCTGAGAAAGATAAACCTGACTCTTGGTGGCCTGTGGTCAACCAAAGATCTTATTGAACATTTCACAAGGGAAAAGACACTGACCTCAGTGTCCTGGACAGGTTATATGACACTAGTAAAACCAAGTCCAGAAAATTTTGGGTCTAGTTTTGCATTCCTCACTCAGTTAGGTGCCAGGATTTCTCCTGGTGTGCTCTGGATTCAAATGAGCTCACAAACCAAAAGCTGCGTTGGACTTGGTCCAAGTTCAGCTCCCTTCTAGATCTGCTCTCAGTTGTGCATTGGGAAATTCACCCACAGCAGATGGGCTTTTGTTCTGGTTTGGTTTTGGTGGTGTCAGGTGAGTGGGAGTTACTTGAACTCTAAAAACTGAACTGGAAATCAAAAAGCAACCAAAATCCCAAGTGATCCTGTCCATGAGCAGATGTTTTTAGACCACGGCCATCCAAAAGCCTGTATAAGAAAACATTAACTACAGTAGAAAAACAGATTGTTGGCACTTTGTGCACATCAAGAAATGAGAGCTACAAAAATGGGGAAAAAACATTTTGGTGTTGCTAAATCATGCTTATTTACTAAATATTGATACCAGATGACCTCCTATTTGTTGATAAAAACATTTCAACATGATAAATGCTTTCATCTAAGAGGTTTTTTTGAAACATATTGTAAGATGAGGAACACTTAACAGGAGAAAAACAATAGGAAGAACATGTTGGTTTATGTAAGAACAAGCAAAATGTCGAGCATGATATGTAGGGACAACCATCATCACAATTCACTGGTTTAGTTATACCCTGTGGATACAACAGACAGACTTGACTGCAGTCCCAGATACAAATTGGAAGGAGAATGGATTGAGAGCAGCTCTGGGGGAAAAGATTTGGGGGTGTTGGTGGATGAAAAGGGACCTCTACAACTTGATAAATTATAGAATTGATGTCAGTGAAGTTCATCACATCCAAATCAGACATCTGGTATAAGAGTCACCCCTTAAATGTGAGGAGTGAATGAGGCAGGGGATGAATGGAAGAAACAAGGAGAGAGATTCTTCAAGAAGCCCGGTGAGAGACAAAGGTAACATTAAACAAAGTAGTTCTGATGAGGCAATCTCTCAAGAACCTGGGGAAGTGGCTATTGACAGGTTAGATGGAGAGCCAGAAGCTCCTCCGACCCTCTGGGTGAGAACAGCATACAATTATTTTCCTTGCTTTCAGGATGAGTTCTCCAATCCTTATACTGCTAAATAAGATATGACTAAACCTTAATCTCTTTCAGATCTTCTGAAGAGAAGATTTAGGCCAATATACAACAGAGATTATACTCAGATGCCTCAGTGCAGCAGCTGTTTCAGGCCTGTTTTTTTCACTGCAGTGACTCCCACCTGGCAATGTCACACTTGGCCTGTTTGGGGGGTTTTCGGCCACCTGGTTGTGAGGAACTCCATCCCCTCTCAGTTGCTCATGTCTTTGTAGCACTATGTGACACCAAACACCTCATCTACTGCCTCGGAAAACTGAAGGTCATCCTAATCCTACTAAGAGTGCAGTGCCTTCTTCCTTCTTTAAGGATGGAAGGAAGGGCTGGGGAGAGTGGGACTGGAACTCTGAGGGTCTTTGACCTGACTGAATGGCAGTCCAGTAGAGGAAAGTGCATTCCATTTGGCACCTGAGTGGCTGCTGTTCCTGAACACCAAGAAACTGGAAGAACCATAGAAGAACAGTCCTTGCAGCTCAACCTGCCCAAAATGTCCAATGTTAAAAGATTTGTCTGTGGAAAGGCTTTATGAGTCTGTGCACCAATAGAGAGGGAATTTTTGAATCTCTGTTCTCCCATGCAACAATGAACATCACACTAGTTGTTCATTCTCAGATTTAATCTCAACTGCAAATACTGATATATTCATCTTGTTCTCTTCCATATGTAGCCACTGCTCTTTCCTAACAACTCTGAAATGCAGCTGCTCCATGACAAGTAAAGGATGAGGAAACAGGCATGCATGACTCCTTGACTAGTAAAATTTTCCAAAGACCAGGCCAGGAGCACACAGAAGTCCTGGGGATAGCAGTAAATATACATCCCCTTGGGTTTTTTGGAGTGGAGAGAAGACAAGCATCTCCTCTTTTTCCTCCCTTATATGAAAAAAAAAAAAAAAACCTTAAAACGCTCATGTTTCCAAACACATTTTATGCTCCAATTTCACTGTAGCAATATGATTCAGTAATTTCATTATGCAAATTCCTCTAATTTAAAGTGCCTATTATTTATTCTTCTTTTACCTATTCATCACCAAAAAAAGCCATAATGGTTTTAATTTATTTGGATAAAACACACTGATAAAAGAATTGGGCGAGAATACTGATTAAACCCATTATTTTTTCAGCATGAAACATTGAGGGAGATTTCCTATACAGGGCAGCTCTTGGCCGCAAATGGAAGAGGAGTGTGGAGCAGACGTGAAAGAGTTACAGCTCCCATCTGTCTTTCAGTGGGGCCTTGATAACGATACACAGAATTTCAACAGGCCTCTATGTGGAGGGGTGGCAAGCAGAGAGCCTTGTCGTGAGCACTGGTGAGTTTTCACAGATAGTCATCCATGGAGACAAACCAGAGAAAAGTGATTAATGAGCTAGAACAACACGATCTTGAGGAGTACTACAGTTTGTGCTACAATGTTTCTTCGCACTGCACACATCTGTCCCAAACAGGCTCGTGAAATCATTTGCTGTTTGCTTTATCTGCAGAAACATTCTTTGTGTGCTGACATCACACAAAACGTGCCAGGGTAAGCAAACGCAGCCCTGTGGCAAACATCTCGGACCAACAGTCACACCTGTCTTCTTAACTTGCTCTGGCCAATTATTTCACGGGGTTGAGCTAATAAAAATTCCCCTAGCTTGGGTGGGAAGGGGTAGCAAACATTCTGCCATCAGCCCTTTCACTCAAAGCTGTTCTGTCACGTGGCTGGGCTGAGAGCTTAAAACAGTAATGGCAGGTTGTGGGAAAACTGCTGCTTCCAAATCAGCAGCAATATTTACCATGGAAAGTGTCACTTCCTTTACTTTTTTCCAAGGACCTGTTCTAAGTCACCATAAATGAGAGGACACTGGCCCTTTGGACTGACCTTATCTTCTCCACACTTGTTCCCTGTTCTCCTCTTTATGGTTGCCCTCATCCTATCAACCTCCCTATCCTGGCTTTTGAGCTCTCTAGCTCCTCTCTTCTGCCATCATTCCATCTTCACAGGGAAAACTGAGGCTGCTTTATCATTTTGCTCATTGTGCTTCTCTTGCTTTTTCTTTAATTCCTCAGAAGTAGTTCTACTTACCTTCAAGTTTTAGGCCTCTGACTTAGCCCAAAATTTCCAACTCTTATAATTTTATGGCAAATCTTGAAATTTGTGGTATTTTTCTTCAAACATTAACTACTGCAGTGATTTGAGACTTTCCATTCCATAATAAAACAATTTTCCAGTTCTCATTTCACAGAGGGAAGCTCAAAAACAACTCTGAGGCTTATAAAATGAAGACTATAAACACACATCCCCCAAATACAGATTTAAATTCATAACTAGGAAAAAGCTCAGGAGTTACAAAACTTGAGGTTGGAAAGACTCCCAGACCCACCTTTCTTCAGCAATCTTCCTTTGGACTGATCGTTTAATTAGAAAAATTAGATGAGAAAAGCATCATATATTCTAGGCAAGCACCATTTTTATGGTAAATCCCTTAACCCTTTCCAAATTAAATTGAAAAATTATCCTTTCATGAATTAAATAAAGGTTTCTTCATAAATTTAAACTTTTGATTTCTACAACTAATTCTATATTTGTTTCTCTAATTAATTCTATAATTCTGTTCCAGTCTTCCAATCCCCACCCCTCTTGGCACCCACTCTGCAGACCCTCTCACAGAAAGACTGGCTGATATCCAGTGACATCCACACCATCCTTCCACAAAGCCAAACCACTATAAAAAGATTCATAAAATCTGCAGGCCCCTGAACCTTGTTACTCTGCCAACAAGGAAAAAAACCAGTCACATAAAATGGGATGGTATCAAGAAAAAAAAAAATTAGGGAAGAGATGGAAAACAGAAGAAGGTTGATTTTGGGATGTTTTAGAAATTATGCAGAGTTGTTTTAGAAATTGTGTAGAGTTATATACTGAACACAGAGTGATGCTAATAATAATAGTATAAAGGGAGAAAGTTGGGTTAATACACAGAATCTGCATTTCTAAAAGAGTAACTAATTTACAAGAAGTCTTTTCTTACTTGCTGAATAGAATATAATACAGTTGGTATAGCTCTATTTATGGTATATCCTCCTCTTGGCAAGATTCTCTAATCTTGCCAATCCTTCCAGGAGATAATACATGCCATCTGGAGGAAATGTTTCTCTTTTCCCCACCCTCTCATCTGTTATATATTTCTCTTTGATCCCCCCACCCTCAGCACTTTATCCTCTGATCATCCCTAGACCTCAGACTCTAGCTGTACAACCATCTTCACTTTCAGTCTCACTGTATTTCTCTTTGGGTTTTGTCTTGTGGTTTTATCACACTACTGCAACTCCTGGTCTGCAACAGTCTTAGCAGAATCCTCCTTCATCTCTAATTCCAATCTGTCTCTTTCTTTCTTTTATCTTGAAAATGTCAGTGGGCTTCCTGGACTCATTTAAGGACTTCTGCTATCTAATCATATACCCTTTAATCAGGCCAGTAGTCTGCATTATGGTGACACAAGCAGAAATAAAGTAGGAAGGGAGTTCAAGATCCTACCTATCCAAGACAGGATCTGTTCTTTCTAGAGTAATTTCTGAACAATAACTATATAAGCTTTCTTATAAACAAGGTCTTTAAACACAGAGGTTCCACATACTGTCCACAACTCAGTTCCAGTCCTTTGCTATCTTTATATTTAAAAACACACTTTGCACTGAAGACCATCTTTGTAGTACTAGTCCTAAAATTCCCTAGCAGCATTTTGAGTCTTTTTCCTCTTGAGCTACCCCAGTGAACACAAATAACAGATGGTTATTCTCTTTCAGCAACCTTTTACATATTTGAATACTTTTACCATGTCCCTTTTCTGTCTTCTCTCGTCCTGGGCTAAACAATTTCAGGTCTTTAAACCTTACCTTTAAGTCATATTTCTAAACCTTTAATGATTTTACACTCCTGTGGATTTTCTCCAACTGATTCATGTACTACTTTTTAAGCAGCAAATCCAAATCTAGGCACTGAATTCTACCTGAGACCTTACCAGCAGTGAGGAATCAGGAGAGGTGAGGTGGTGGGGTGTCTCACAAGCCTGCAAACTCACATGGGGAACTGTATGGAGCCAGTCAGTCTCTGTTTCACTGCTGTATTGCTCATTACAAAATGTAGCACTCTGAAGTTGCTCTTATTGAATCCCATCTTATTTACCAGAAACATTTCTGCATTTAAATAAATAATTGTAAATTTCATTTTTTCTCTTCTTTTGTCTTGCACTCAGCTGAAGGAACCATAACAGTGCTGGGCTCAAGACATGTTCCTACAGAAACATACAACATAACTTGGGATGGACTTTGAAGGACTGATGCCTATTTGGACAGCAGAATTCCAAGAAGTGGAATTGTGAAGTTTTACCCAGGTGTTAATTTCACTGTTTGCTTACAAAACTATTATAAAAGATATTAGTAACACAAGTATGAAATTATGTGACACCCACAGCTTTTACACAGTGACATTATATGACACCCACAGATCTACAATACCTACTATTCTATTGTAGATGAAATTAGGCTTGTGAGGCAAGGTATGTTCTTAATCTTAATATCTTTCTTAACATTTATTACTTTACGGTCTTCTGAAGGCTCATAAGCTAATTTTATTTTCACTGTACTGTGAACTACTCTTCCAGGTTGATTCTGGCATTTCATTAAGACCATCCTAAGGTGAAACACATTGGCCCAGCCAAATAGAAAAACTCTTAACGTGACTCCTTTACCTCATTCCTCAGAAATTAAGTCCCCTTTAGTGCACTGTATCCTTTTTGATGAGCAGGATGTTGCAGGACATGAGTATTCACAGGGATACATCAGCTGGGATTAAGTTATTTGAAGTTCCAGGCAGTTGTTCAACAGCAAAGCAGTGCATGGAGCAGCAAGAAGCGAATTCCCATTTATGTTTGTGTTTTCCTTCAATTCACAGTAGCCATTTATGACAAGAATGAGGAGTTTCTATGACTCACAACCATTTCCATGTGACTGCTGGTTCCACAAATTCAAATCACACACACAAATCTATGAGCTAGGGAAGATTCAGTGTGGGCCTGGCAACGTCTTGTCTGAAGAACTCACAAAAGTTTGACTTGAAGGAGATTCCTCTTTCCCTCAGATGGCCCTTCACATAAGGAACCAATAGTACTGGTGTCACCACTCTCACTTTGGAGGCCAGCAGGAGATAAGGATCAACAGATCAGTATTTTTAGAGAACTACAACCTTTGGTATTCTGCTGAGCAGTGACTCTGCCTTGGGTCTGCCGGGCCCCTCCCTCCCCTCAGCAGCCACCTGAGCCTGCACAGTGCAGCAAGGAGAGGGGGCTGCAAAGCAGGACACCTGCACTCCTAGGTGGGTTTGATATTTCCTGTCTTTTTGCTTCTGCGAAAACCCAAAACTTTCTAAAACTAATTAAGAAAGCTGAATTTTCCAGTGTAGATAGGATATTGACTGGCAACACCACAACACCAAAGCCAAGTCCCTGTTCTTGACCAGAAAGATCAGAGAATTGAAATTTTCTCCTATAGCTCAGGAAAAAAGCCTGAAATTTTGGAACGTGGATTTCATGAAGGAGAAAAACAAAGGGGTCTTTTCTATCCTTCTTTCCTCCTCCATTCTTCCCTCCTCGAACACATATTTTGACCTACACTTGTCTCTTTATAAACACCCCCACACATCAAACAGCTCTTCAAAACACAAGCTGCCTCGTTTTGTTCCTCTGGACACCTTTCATTTTTATGAATCAGTATTCTCCAATTAAAAAATCCCATTTATTTTGTTCCCAAACACCTGCTCAAAAATACACTTATCCTTTGACTGCAGAATAACTTAACAATAAAGTCTGAGATACAATTCCCCCTTCCACAGCTACAAAAAAGTCTGTTAAGACTGTGGCAAAATTTATAGCTTATGATTTCTAGGCCAGGTCTGTTATTAACAGTCTCAATTTCCTCTCCTTAAACATACTAACACAAACTGTTCTTTGGCTGGAGAGGGAGTGAAGAACAGAGCAGGCTGTGGCATTTCCTTCAGATCATCCTGTCTCTGTGCCAAAAGCCTACCTTTTTTCTCCTGCACCAAGTGCAATGAGTTCAGAATAACTGAATACATGTCAGAGGAGAAAAAGCTCTGGATTTTTTATCTTGCTTTCAGTATACTTTCAGTGTTTCTTGAATAGATTTTTGGATTCATTAACATTTCCAAAGATTGGCATCAGTTTCAGGTAGAACACAAAAAGAAAAATGACCTCTGCTTTTCAACTACTATTAGGGGATGGAGGAAAGAAAAATAAATTTTCCTTAAAAGCATATTTCTAGGGCACAGCTTGCCTGGCTTATGAAGACAGCTGAGAAAGTTCTCACTTTGTTTGAACTGATGTGTTTGTGAAAGCATTATTTCTCCTCCCACCTCTTCTTTTCTTCTTCAGTGTCCCGTCTTGAAAACAAATTGACAGATGTTCTCTTGGATCAGCTTGTGAGACTTGCAAAGTCAGGAGTGCAAACAGACTTTTGCTGTTTAGTTCAGGAAATGAGATGCAGACAATCTGATAAATAAACAGCGTTTATTACTCCAGTTTAAAGTAGGCTTTGGATTTCTTTTCAAAATACTCCTACGAGGAACTGAGGATGAATATTAAACATGTGCTCCTAATTTAAAGATCTCAACGGCAAGGTCAGAGGGTCTTTAACTTACACAATTTGTAGAGTTAGGTTATAACAGCAGTGAGTGTTTCTGATCTTTAACCACACTAAAGAAACATCAAGAAATTTGAGTTACATAGAAATTCACTCCAAAGAAACTTAAAAGTCTTGTGAATACACCAAAATGAATTAGAATGATAGGATTTAGGACTGTGTGTGAACTGGAATGCTTTGTGACTTTAACTAAGAGACATATGGAGATTTAAAGAGATGGCCCACAATTACCCAGTATGGATTGGGACAAGACAGAGTGGAAAATATTTTTCTACTCAAGCAGTTAAGTATGCATTTTAATGGTTATGGGCTCATAAATTTAGATTTAGATATCATTTAAATGGCACTTCCCTTATCAGCAGCATCTACATCCCCAGAACAGCACTAAAGCATCATTTAACTTTTAATTCTGTGTGATGTCCTGTGCCACCCTATTGCTCTGTCGTGGCTATGTGGCCAGCACAGCACAGGAGAGCCCAATGACACATGCTGCCAGGCACAAGTGGGAACAGCCAGGGACCTGCCCTACGTGTGTGCCAGGAGATGTAAACAAGCAAGCACAAAAGGACAACTAACTTCATAAAAAGGCAACAAGAACTGCTTTCCTGTTGTGAGAAAGAAAAGAGGAGAGTTCAGAATGCAGTAGGTGAATTTTGGAGCTAACTTGATATTCTATTAAGGACATAGTGACTGCATGCTCTGCTGTCTTTTGGGACTTGCAAAAACACAATTTGGGCCTCAAGAGAGAACACAGAGACCCACTGAGTCACCAGTAACATTTGCTGCATTGCTTTGGATTTGTCTTGAGGCACCTCCCTTCCCTTCCAGCTCTGCAGTAAAGCATCATTTCCACCAGACAGAGGTGATTCAGAACCCATGAAATGGACACTTCTCCAACTCATGGAGAACTGTTACTGAATGAGTTATCATTTAAACAGCTTTTTAGTGCCACATTTGAATTCGGAATAAATTCAAATTCTAGTGAAAGGTGTTCAACAAGCATCTATGAGCCAAGAAACTTTACTCACTGTTCCCAAGAGGAACACACCCAACACTTGTTGTGAGTTTCATTTTTACTCCTAAGTTTAGTCTCTGCATCACTCTCTTTTTTGGAATAATGAGTTCTTTGGGGGGAAAGTATGCCATGCTATACCTATGCTTATCCGAGAGAAATAATTTCATCTGTTATATTTTGACTACAAGACATCAGTTAGCAGAAAAAGCCTTTCAGATTTATTCTTTTTTAATCCTAAATGAACAAGATGCTGACTGATAAGCTAATTCTGAAAGGTTCTGTGAAACTCCTTACACTCATCCTATATGCCAAACTCTCTCCAGTTAAGGTGGCTGTATTTACCTGCTGATATTCACTCTGTTTTTTATATTGTTTTATGTCTCCAAGTGTGACTACAGAGATAACAATATGAATCCAACAGAACTATGAAATAGGCTGTAGTCCAACACCAGTAGCAGCAGTACCTCACAGACTATTTTGTATTTACTACTTTGAAACATTTTTCCCAATCTCTTCCTTGTAACTGTCATCGTAAATAACACAAATATTCACCTTACCTACACACGGTGCTCTTGTTTCCTTCTGATCCATGTTTCAGGCCAAACACTTTTCACTTTTATTGGTCTGTTTCCTTAAAGGGCAAGCTTACATCAAAACATTGACATTTTTAGTATTTTAGATATTGCACTATAAAGTCATTTAGGTAGACGTTACCTTTTCAAAATGTGTACTACAGCAAAATCTTACAGTTTCTTATCACAAGGCATGCCAGATCTTTAGCTATGATGTATACCTTTTTTGTTTGTCACAAGTGAGACTGCTGCTGCTTGGAAAATCCAGGTTTGGACCAACTCTGCCCCTATAACAGAGGGAACAACAAAACACTAAGTCACTAACTGTAGCAGGGGATTCTGGCTGCTGCCTACTGCATACAAGAGGTCCTTAATTAGAACACAGTATGGTGATTTCAACCCTAAAAATGATACAGCTCAGTAAATTGTGCCTGCTTAAAGACAGTTCACAGGATCCCATTAGAAGACCTGGGATAGTACCTTGCAGGACTACATGAGCTTTATCCCTTGTGTGAAAAAGAGGGAACTGCAGGCAGAAATCAAGGTTGGGTGTGTCACATGCAGCAAGTAAGACTTCCAAAGTTTGGTATATTCTCTGGGTGAGCTATGCCAGAGGTCCTTTTACTGAAGTCAGCTTAACTTTTTTGAAAGCCAGCTCAAACCATACTTGGAAGAATTAATTTGAAAATTAGGTCTAGTAAAAGCTGTGATTACCTTAGAGCAAAAGTGAGTATTTTGTTGATAAAGATGGCATTCATGGGGAGGATTTACTCTGCATGTTATGAAGACTGTGGAGGTGACTAGTTGACAGAGCTCGACAGATGCTCTCTTCCACCTGACAGTCTTACTGAATACATTGTGATTAATAATAGATTTTAAAACCCCAAACCTCAAATATTAGGACTTTGGCAACACTTCCAACTACTATTACAGAGAAGCTGCCAAATCTTTTGCTGAGGCCAATGACGGTGGAGAGCCCGGTATATCCCCTTTGGCAGTAGGACAGTGTCTCTACAATGTGCCATGCTGCCATGCAGAACAAGTGGCTACAAGGACTATGTTCAGCTACTTGTGTCTCTGCTCCGACCTGCAAGGAGTTTTCCGTGTCCAAGAGCGTATTTAACATTGCAACACAGACCGAACTAAGAGAGGCCAGACTTCGATTGCCCTTCGGTGGCAGTGGCGACAAATGCCCTTGTTAACACTGACATAAAGACAAGCATGAGGGGAGGCAGAGCGGCTGCCGGCTTTCTGCCCCTGCACTCACAGAGGTGCAAGCGCTCACATGTAACGGATTCGCATTTGTTTATGCCACGTCGGGCACCCACAGCCGCTGCCGTCCAGCGCACGGCCGGGGCTCTCCCGGCTCGGGGCGGTGATTTACCAGCTCTGCCCCGCAGCTGAGGGGACCGGACCCTCCCGCTCTGTCCGTCCGTCCCGCCCGGGGTGGAGCCTGCCCGCCCGGGGCTGCTGGAGGCGGCGGGCCCGTCCCACATATAACCCAGCCGCTCCGCCGCCGCCTCCCCGCCGCGTCCCGCTCCGCCTGCCCTCGGCGCTCCGTGCCATGGCTCGGCGCCTCGTCCCGGCCAGCTGAGCCCTGGGAGCCGCCGCGTCCTGCCGGGACCGAGCCGGCCGTGACTCCGCGGCCTGCTCCGGCCTGCTGCCCTCCGCCCGCCGCGCCGCCCCGCTCGGCCCGCAGAAGCGCTGCCCTGGGCAGAAAGGCGTGCTGCCCGAGTGTCCATAAAGCCCGACTTCCCTTCCCTCGCCGCGATCGCACCTTCCCGCCTCCCGCCGCGGGGCCGGGCGGGCTCGCACGCCGAGCTCCGCCGCCGCCGTCCCCGCCGAGGATGCGGGTGTCGCTGCTGAGCCCGCTGCTGCTGCTGTCCCTCAGCGCCGGCCCGCACGCCGCGGAGCTGCCGCTCGCCCGCGCCAAGTGCCCGGCCCGCTGCGATGTCTCCAAGTGCCCCAGCCCCAGCTGCCCCAGCGGGTACGTGCCCGACCGCTGCGGCTGCTGCCTCATCTGCGCCGCGGGCGAGGGGGACTCCTGCGGGCGCAAGGAGGACCCGCCCTGCGGGGACAGCCTCGACTGCCGCTACCCCATGGGCAAGCGCTTCGCCAAGGGCGTCTGCCAGTGCAAGCTCAGCGCCCAGGTGTGCGGCAGCGACGGCCGCACCTACGACAACATCTGCCAGCTGAAGGCGGTGAGCCGCAAGGCGCTGCAGCACGGGCTGCCCGCCGTCGCCCAGGTCCAGAAGGGAGCCTGCGAATCGGGTAGGAGCATGGTGGGACCTGCCGCGGGGCGGGGGTGGGACACTTGGCTTCCAGGGTAAGGAAAGTAATGATTTGCAGTGGCCTGGGAAGACTGGGTGGCTCCAGGGACTCTAAAAACCTCCAAGGACGCCCAGCTGCTAATGATACCAGTGGTGTGCAGAATGGATGCTCAGGTGCTTTCTGAACAGCAAAACTTCTCCCCGATGCTCATCGTGGGCTTGGGCCGGGGTTTGGGAAGGTTTCTCCAGGTAGTGTGGGTGTGGATGCCTGGGTGAAGTGCGGGTTGCTGCCGCAGCGCTCCTGGGACAGGAGGCGGACGCGCTTGCCAGGTGAGAGCGAGATGGGTGGAGGTCGCTCGGCTGCCGGGGCCGGGCAGCGGCCACGTCCTCAGCCGTGGCCTCTTCTGGGGGCTGGGCAGCGGTCCAAGGCTGCTGCCGAGCTGCCGGAGCCCCCTTGGCTGCTCTGGGCGGCATCACCCGCGGGGGTCGCGCAGCAGCGACGGAGCGGAGCCCGGAGCGCCGGGGAGTGCCTGCGGTGTTCGGCACACTGACCCACAGGGGAAGCGGGAAACGCCTCCGAAAGGCTGTCAGGGCAGAAAAAGCACTGAGCGTTACATCAACTAGCTAAGACATAGCCTTCTGCCTGGTTTGCTTTCTTCACCAAAGGGTTTTGTAGTCTTGTAGAGCTCTAGGTAGGGAGAAAAAAGACTGAGAACCTCCTTCATAGTGTAAAATATTGATACTTAGGCTATCGAATGGTCTTCTGGTTGTAGTAAAGTGTTGAAGTGTTTGCTCAGATCCTGTGATATGCTATCACAACTTCAGGCTTGGTGATTTCACTTTGGAAAGTTCAGTAATCTCTTAAACTAGTAATTTCCTTTTAATATTGAAATGTGTCTCTTTGTGGAAGTGTTAATATAGGTAGTATCTTTCTACATACTGATTTATTAATTTAAGAGTTTGCTTCTGCTACCTTTCCCATAGAGTTCTTGGAAAGAGAAGTTCTTTCTCTTGGAAAGAACTGGAGTTTTAACAAGAAATGGAGTTTTAAATCGTGCATTAGTGTTTCCATTCTGTCAGGTGAACCACTAACCATCCTGTTTATTCATAGCAACCTAGCCCAAATGATTGGGACACTTCAGAAGGAAAAGGGCTACTGGTGTAGCCTTTCTGTGAACAGGGGAATCTTTCAAATGTATCCTGAGCTTTGGAAAGGGAAAACCAGTTTAGAGAGAGAGGATATTCAAATTATATTCCTGGAGCTCCTTTCAGAGTATTTTGTCAGAGCCAAGAATTGTTTCACATACCAACCTGAAGCTGCTATGTTCAGTCTCTCCAGTATTTTGTAGTTATAAATTGTTTTTTGCCTGTACCTTTTCACATCAGCATCTGTTAACTTTAGTACTCCTATAACTTGGTTGAAACTGATCCATGTGAAATAATCAAAATGTTTAACCAAAATGAGTGAACTAGCCTGCATGTGAGAGCTTGCTGAGTGCTTGGCATTTGGTATATGTGACATTTTATTCAAAGAATCCTCCTGAATCTAATGTTAATAGGCTTAGGAATTTGGAGCTGTGAGGCAGAGGAACTTCTTTTTTTTTTTTTTTTTTGCAAGCAACTATTTTAGTGTTCACTTTATTTTGGCTTTATTTTCTTTTATGTCTCAGAAAACCTCAGCTTAGATGAAGCATCTGGTTCTCTGTTAAGATTTAATTTTTTTATTCAGTTCTACAGCTGCACAAACTGAAGCTCAAAGAAACCAAGTGTCTTGCCCAAGGTCAGACTGAGTTGGTGGTTGAGTCAGGAATAGAACTCAATTATGGTATTTTTTTGTTTGTTTTGGTTTTTTTAAACAATAACATGCAATGGCTATAATGAGAGGCTTGGAAGAAAGTTGACAGTTTAAAATTGCTGTCAAATTTCTCTTTCTTCTAATCTTGCCTGGCCTCAGATGACTTAGAGTTTGAAGGGATAAGCTACTTCTGAAGTAAATGTAGTTTTACTTAACCATCCACATATTAAAAGAATCTCAGATAACAGAAGCCTCACATAGTATCACTCGGGCCCTATTTAGAACACGCACAGACCCAAAGTCTCCTGAAATGTCTGCTCCTCTCCTTTTTCAGTTGCTTATGTTGATGCTGAGTTGGATTCTGGCTGTGGTAAACTCAGACAGGTTGAGAAACTTAACTGTGGTTTTCCTGGTGACAGCAGTCTGGTGAATAGGGATGCATGAAACATGGGTAGTAAAGGATGCAGGAGGGAAGGGAGGAATGAGCTGGCCAGGGTTACTGAGTGATAATCAAAAAACAAAATTTAAAATGTTGTTTTTCCTTGTTGAAGTCCTGGATTAGGTTGAAGAGCACCACACCAAATTGCAAGTTGTACACATAGTGTACTAAACGGGCTGTGTGCTGCATGGAGGTCCAGGAGCTCCATAGCTGATGCTCTGCAGTATGCCAGTGCCCAGGGGCTTCTCAGAGATAGGAGCAGTTTGCAGGAATCCTGAGCAAAGTTAAACTCCCTGCTACAAATACTGGTTGTATTTTTAAACTATTTTCAACCTGTATATGTGGGAATATATTGTGAAGCAGATAGGTTTTTTTCTGTCTTCTGTCACCTACTGTGATAATGACAAGCTATTACAAGCTAGCATGTAAGTAATGAAACAAACACTTATGCAGGACAAGCTCTGTAATCAAAGATCTCTTCTTACAGAGCCCTGTTTCTCAGGGCAGCAAATGTAAGTTTTAACAGATATCAGTCTGCTAAGATGTCAAACATCTCACTCGAAGGATTCACTTGGTCTCCTGCCATCTACAGTCAATCTACTTGTTTCTTGAACAAAGGACTGGTTTTGATCTCTCACTACAACTTAGTACAGTTAAATTCCCTGCAAGGTTATCTTGCAGATAGTTTCTGTGAGGAGAGTTTAAATGTCAAAAGATTTTCTTACCTAAAACATCGGAGCAAGAACCCCTTTTTTTTTTTTTTCTTTTTTAAAATGCAGGTGCTCTTTTGTGAATGGAACAAATAAAACAAAAAGCTTAATTAGAAAACCTTCAGGGCTGGACTTGACACTCACTATTTACTGTCCTCTGCACTGTTAACCTAAAGTCATTCTCAGAAACGGGTCATGAAAGAAAGACTCACCCAAGTCAGTCAGATCTTTGCAAGATAATGAGCCTAAAAGTTCACTTTCCTAAGAGAATGTTTGAAACAGTTAATGCATGGGCAGGGTCTTTGCACACAGTTCTACGTGGGGTGTTGGAGTGTGCCTGTGCATAACCTTGAAGATACAGAGGAACAACTGAGTGTGTGATTACTTGCATTTCTGAGAAGTTGGCCCAGTAAGGAATAGAAGTTTCCTGCTGGTGGTTTTGTCATCAAAGCCTTAAATCTGCCTGCAGCTGTATTTAGGGAAATATACTGCAAGGTATTAGCTGGAAACACAAACTTTGGTCACATTCCTGTCCTGCTCGCTTTCCTTATGCCTGAGTTGGTTTGAGTTACTGCAGGTGAGGGTGGATAGTGTGCAGTATTGGATATACAATTCAGAGTGGAGCACTTCAGTCTGAAGGGTAGGTAACAGGAAAGGGATGTTCTTGTTGCATCTCCTCATGAGGGTCACTTGGAAGGGGAATTCCAAGCGTGTAAAGTCAGTGTGGTGTCTGTGCTAGAAGGCTTGTGCCAGCCTGTCTCTGTCTGGCCCTCGTGATTGCTGCATTGCACAAGAAAGCCACTTTGGTGTTGGTTCACCAGATTGTTTTCATCTGTGCACGGTAGACATCCATTGAATAAACAAGTTGCCTGAACCATAATGTGGCATTAAACTCACCAAGGCTTTATGGTCAGTGCACAGCTATGCAACTTGATCTTAATGCTGAATTCATCAGAAGAACTGCCCATGAACCTATGTTTCCAGCAGATGTTTCTGTTTTTTAAGCAGAGACATTATAATCTTTTATTTGTCTTTCATTTCTTTCCATGAAAGCACAGTAGGGACAGTGTTTATCCCTGGTGATCAGATCTGCCAGGTTGCAGTACTCCCTTAGACATAATAATTTTGCTGAATGCACAGATCTTTTCTGAAGCGGGTTTAAAAGGGGGATGGGGAAACAGTCTTAAAAGAATGAGTTTCCCAGGCTCACAAATTTTTAATGAATATAAAATTGTTGATTTTAATACAATGTGTTGTCTTTCAGAAAGTAGTAAATGTGATTGAATTTAATTCTACAGGGACTAAGTTGGCAGATAGTCAGAAATGTTCAGTCTTTTGCAGATGTAAATTGGTCTGGTTTTATTGTCTTCAGTGGGATTATAATGATTATTTCTGCTGATATTTTTCCAGTTCTCTTCATACTAGGTTAACTCTACAGATTTATTGGCATTGTTCCAGGTTTACAGCAGTGTTAATGAGATTGAAATGGGTCTGTTGTCTCTGCAAGAAAGTAAATAAACCACTATTGAATGAACCCATAGCCTGTAGATAACATCACTATCCAGGAAAAACCTTAAACTGATAATAAGGCTACTCCTACCTGAAAAGCACTTAACTTTAGCCATTTAAATTCAGTGTAGTTGGAGACCATAAAATTGGAAACATAAGATCACCTTTTAGAAAATAAGCTGCAAATCTTTAGCTCCAGTTTATGCACTTACATTGAAA
This sequence comes from Prinia subflava, assembly GCF_021018805.1. Lineage (NCBI taxonomy): Eukaryota > Metazoa > Chordata > Aves > Passeriformes > Cisticolidae > Prinia > Prinia subflava. The sequence continues at coordinate 10,298,921 of NC_086253.1, read as the reverse complement.
TCTGGATTTTGAGTGTTCTGCAAGAGGAGCTGGAGGCCTGAAGATCTAATCACTTCGTTGAAATGATAGGCTCAAAGTTCAAGGCTGCTGAAAGTCTGGTTGATTTGTGGCTATGGAGCAGATTGAGGAAATCTAGGGGTTTTGACTAAGAAATGCTTAGACAGCTAAGGACTCATGCAGCATAAATATGTTTTTGTTTCAAATGCAACCTGGTTGCAGCACCTTTGAAATCTTGGTTATGCAACAGATGGTTAATCGGATTAAATTATGTCTTTTTGCCAAGATGAATTAGATTTTGTTAGTGTGAGATGATTTTGAACATTCAGTAATAACATGGAAAATAGTGCACGTTATTGAGAGACCTTTGAAAAACTGTGTGGCAAATCCTGAGGGTCAATGGGTCAGAATGCACAAAGGTGCTGTGAGCTCAGAGCTGTTACGTGCTCAGGGCAGCAGAGATCTGAGGGCAGTGTGGGGCTCCACAAGGCAGCAAACAATGGAGGGGGGGGATACATATTTATTTAACTTTCTCTTTTAGTAAGGATAGGAGCAGCAGCTAGTGTCTACCAAATAATGCAAATTAAAGGATAGATTCTATCTCTGCAGTTATAACACTTGTATTCAGGGTGACATTGTACAATATACTCAGTGTTGGATTTTGCTTCCTTCTTCAGTTTCCCAGGCTTCAGTTCCTCCCTTTTAAAGTATATTGAGAACTTCAAAAATTGATGAAAACCATCAATTTAATAATTATGCACTAAAATGCTGTTAATAATAACCAACACTTCAGTTCACTTAAGTAGTGCTGTATGTGTGGGAGTAAATGTGAGTGTGAAGTTACATCTTCCACATCCATAGTTTGATTTCCTGGCACATCATATAAAGTGTTTAAAGGTTCTCATCACTGCCAACTTGCAGAATATCATTCAGTAAAAGGATAAGGTTCTATGAAGGCATCTCAAAGGTTCTATGAAGGCATCTCAGCTTTGTAAGTCAGTTTTCACCAGTGTTTGGTCTACACCAGACAAGAAGAAAAATAACTCATCTCTGATCAGCCCAGATCTTCAGGCACACCTTTCATACAAAGACTGAGTGTCTGTTATTCTTGATCCTCCTTTGTTTCAGATTTCCCTTTAATATTGGTGCAGATTTGAATTTTCTTTTAGGTTTGAGCATTCTTGTCTTCTAACCCCAGCAGGGAGGTTCCAGGCTTCTGCTTAGACAGAGAAAGTTTTTCATTGTGGTATGAAAAGAAGACAAGCGTTGTTTCGGTTTTAGTCTCCTCTCTGTATTGCTGCATTTTATTTTCTTCAACTTTTTTCATGTTTTATCAACTACCTCTTTCAGATAATTTCTCTCTGCCTCTCCCAAATCCTACCTGGAAAGCCACTGCCACCCATGGTGTTTGCCTGGTGGCTGGACATGGGTGGTTCAGACCTGAGGTTTTTGGCAGGCATCCTCCTGTGCTTTTGGCCATGTTCTGCGCTGTATCCATTTGGGCAGAACAGTTGAGAGCTTAGAAGATGCAAATGGGTTTAGTTGCCCTGACTCACCCAGAGCTCTGCTGATTTACACCACTGAAAGGCTGCATTCATCGCAGCTCTGTGCCAGTTTATCAGCTGCCTTTCACTGAGGCATGGTCGTGTCCATTAGGATAGATGTGATGGCAATGTTATATCCTGTCAGTGAACACTTGCTGTGTAGGCAAGGGTTCAAAGTCACGTCAGTAAACTTCAAAGGATACACTGCATAATCAGGCAAGCTGCTTGGGAACTGAAGGTAAGACAACTCTTCGGTGGCCTAGTAAGCAAAATAAATAACAGTATATTGTGCTTACATTTGACTGTCCTCTGTGATTCCTGTTTGTGGTATCTCTTTTAAACCAAGCACTAAAATAAGCACGTGCAATTGGCTGGAGGGATTTTTCAGAGTGAGTGAGAATGTACATAGAAATAATAGACTGAATCTAGTCTTGCCAAGCTGTTCCTTTTGTTTATTCAGTATCACATAAATCTAGCTTGCTAAATTTAAGGAGCATTTCTTTTTCATTCAGAAGTAAATCCCTTGTCCAGTAACAGGATAAAGAACTTGCAGACTTCTGGAAGAAATTCCTAATCTTCTTGGTCTGGTTTCTTCAACTCATTTGCTCCCTTTGGTAGGTCTCATGGTTAATTGTAAAGCTTCAGGCTGTGAACACAAAAGATTGCTATTTGAGTGTGGCGATTTGTCCCCTATCACAGGCTTTACATATGTGGTGATACGGCTCCATGTATCAGAGAATGCATATGCAGAGAATATGACATTTAGCACAAGCAGTGCTATTCCTTTGGGATGTTGTGATGCTGGAATCCAGGATGCTGTGGCTTTGGAAGCCAGGATGCCGTGGGCTTTCCCTCCTCCTCTCTAAGATCTTAATTTCATGCTATTACATTCACTCTTAATGAATGCTGTGTATAGTGCTGTTTAATGCAGCACCCTACTGGCTTTTGTCAGATATTTTAGTTATTTATTGCTAGGCCCAGCTGCATGTGACAGCTTAAACATGAATTTGCAAAAAGTTTTAGGTGCAAAGGTTGTAATTTAAAGTAGGTTTCTAATGTGTCTACTTAAACAATTAGAATTTAAGTTCTAATCTTGGCTCTGAAATCCTGCAGCTGTGTTACTCAGCACTTGTTAGACCATATCTGGAATGCTGCATCCAGTTATGGATCCCTCAGTCCAAGAAAGGCATTGACAAACTAGAGTGAGTTCAGAAGGTGATGAGGATGGTTGGGGGGACTGGACACATCTCCTATGAGAAGAAACTGAGGATGCTGGGCCTGTTCAGCCTTGGGAAAGGCAGAGCTTCAGGAGGAGGTGAGAGCAGCCTCCCTGCACGCCACATCTGTACAGAGGTGCTAATGGGAGGCTGAGAGACAAGGGGCATGAGCTCAACAAGTTCAGACTTGAAACTGTTATAGATGCTAATCTAACAGTCTAATTGAAAATATGATTTGGTTTATTGAAAGATTAAGTAACAGCATTTTGGTAAAAGCCCCCAGCGGAATTACGTTGACGATGACCCGGGGAATCGTCAAAGGGTGAACCGGGACGCAGGATCTGGCACACTGGCGCTTTCTCAAAGTTCACTAATTGGCCTCGTTCGAGGTTTTATACACTGTATTTTGCCCCTGGCATAAGATTTTTCCACAGTCTTTTTGTTCCCGGGACTGGTTATTCGAATTCATAGTCGTCGTTGGTCGGCTGAAAAGATTTTCTTCTGGTAGTGCGAGGTGCTAATTTTGGGCTTCTGGTGGGTGAATGGAACCCGGGGTTTGTGAATGGAGAGGCGTTCGTCTCCAGAGATCTCCATGATGATGGTGCTCTGATAGCTCTGCTGTCCACGGGAGGAGAACTGATTGCTTGTCTTAGTGTGTCCTCCTTTCTGATGCTAACGACGGAGTCCGGATTTCCCGGCAATTCTTTGTCTTTTCTTAAATGGTAATTCCAGGGTGGTGCCTGCTTCAGTATCAGTGAGCTCCAAGGAGGGCTGGAATTAAGGTTATATTTTCATATAACATATTTACGGTGGTTACTTATGATTTTTTACATACCATAACCTATAAGAACACGAATTAACATTCTATGTTTTTTACAAAACTAGGAAAAGCTTATACATCAGGGGGACAGTGAAGCAATGGGGCAGGTTTTCCAGGCAGCTTCTGGAGTGTCCATCCTTGGAGTTTTGCAAGTCCCAGCTCTGTTTCCTTTTGTAGCTGATGTGGCTTTGAGCAGGAGGTAGGACTAGAGACCTCCTATGGTCCTTCTCAGCCTGACCTATCTTAGGACACTGTGTCTTGGATGATAACAAGTAGTTGTCCTCAGAAGAATGCTCAGGACAGAGCTTGTAGACTTCCAAAGAACAGAACTTGGAGCTCAGTGATGCTGATGTTTGATTTTTCAGGATCACACAGAATGCTAGGTATGTTTGAACAATCTCAATGACTTTGATTCCTTTTCTAGTACTGTTTGGAAGCTGTTCTAGTTTCTAGGAGAAACAGACCAATTCAAGGCAGGTTCATCTTGCCTACTTGATAAAAAAATTTATTGTCTTATTAACATATCCAATTCTTTCTGCTAGTATAGGTCACCTACAGTCCAGCAGCCCACGATACAAATTCAACTTCATAGCTGATGTGGTGGAAAAGATTGCACCTGCAGTTGTGCACATCGAACTTTTCCTCAGGTAACACTTTCAATTCTTCGTTTTAGTTACACTGTTTAACAAAGGTCTACAGTATAGTAAATTTCCTTTTGAATTAGTGGCATTCACAAAATGTTCTAAAACATCACAGCAGACCTGTTTCTCTAGAGACCGACACATCTGTGTGTTTTGTTCCTGTTCAGTACATCTATTCTAATGGGCTTATATACTGTCTACCCTAAAATAAGTCTATCTCAGTTTTGGATATCTCTTCAGCCTTCATTAAAATGTGTTGGTTGTTGGACTGTATTTGTTGTCTCAGTTTAAATATAAACACACACACACATATATATATACACATGTATATATATATATTCAGAGAGCAAGCTGGAAAAAAATGGCTTATTGTTAATTTTTCAACTTTGAATGGGAGATGATTTTATTTCAGCAGGAAGAGCATTAAGAGGTAGAATGTTGAGGAGATGTAGCCTATCTAAACACAGAAATGACTTCTGATAGGAAAGAAATGTACTAAATTTCTTGATGAGAACATTACCAATATTCAGGATGCTGAAGCTGAGGTGGCAAGATCAGCACTGAGTGCTCAAAGCAACCTGGGAGTTAAATATGAGTCCTCAGAACAACCTGCAGTCATAAAAAATTGCTGCAAATATTGCATGGGAATACCTTTTTTCCTGGTGTCCTCTCAATTTCCACAGATATAAGAGTTTGTTGGAGAATTTTGTAGGCTTTTTTTAATATGCAAAATCAAGATAATCAAGTATAATAATGCAGGAGATAATCAGGAGATGTCATTTCATGTACATGGTGATTGTCCTTTCAGAGGATGTTACAGCTGAAGATGCTTAAGATCTTTGCACATGTAGTTAAGATTGTTCTTTCCCTATAAGTAAATGTTTGCCCAGCTGTTTGCTGGGTGCTAATTTTGATACTACTTTTTCCTGGGATTTACTCCAATTGTTTATTGCTAAATAGCCCAGAATTTTCAAATAATATCCTAACCAGGACCATGTCTTGGAAGAAAGACTTTCTGGGCCTTTTCTCATCATCTGCTATGCAGGAACTTTATGTTGCTAAGGTCGTTGCAGCAGTTGCTCACAGAGAAAATTCATAATGCCTTAAACAGTTTGTACAGTCTTTTACCTGTCTATATTGCAGCACGTGTTGTTTCCCACCAAGTTTCACTCATTGTTAGTGTTTTTCATTTTTTCTTTCACATTCCTCGTAATTTTGGTTTCCAGACATGCTTTTTCCACCCAGTCTGCACTTGGGCTTCGTAATCCCCTTAGACCTCCTCTCTTCCTTTATGCCTCTGTCCAGCTGCAAGGTTCCTCCTTCCCCTTTTCCCATTGGACAATCAGTTCACTTTTCAGCTTTATTATTTCCTGTCACTGTATCTCTCTGATAATCAATTCTCAGTATAGAATTGATTATCAGAGGGATCAGATGGGCTCATTCTTCCTTTTTTGTCACATATCCTCTGTGCAAGGAACTCTATAAGGATGGAATTGGAAACCAAAGGAAAAGGACCCTACTGATTGTAAACCTCAGTTCCTATCCCCCTGACTGACTAAACCCAGTCACAACTTTCAGGAAGGGATCCTTTCTTTGTAATTTCTTTTTAAATTTAATTCTCAGGGTGAAAGGTGGTAAATGTCATCTAATACAATCTTCTCTTAAGCTGGTTTCTCTTATGACACAGATTTGCTTGCTTTTTGTACAGGCACCCTCTCTTTGGTCGAAATGTTCCCCTTTCCAGTGGATCTGGGTTTATTATGTCTGATTCTGGTTTAATTGTGACCAATGCCCACGTGGTGTCAAGCACAAATGCAATCTCAGGGAGACAACAGCTGAAGGTACAGCTCCAGAATGGCGATACCTATGAAGCAACCATCAAAGACATTGACAAGAAATCTGACATTGCAACAATAAAGATTCACCCTAAGGTGAGTGACATAAACAGAAAAATTACTACATTTGGGAACTCTATGTCTTAATTTAGCTTAGTACAAAGTGATTGACTAGAATAGATGTTTAAGGATTCCTTAGAAGTATCCGTGGAAAACAATGTACTAAAATACAGGTCTGGAAATTTTTCCACTAGAATTAAATTACTTTGTCTTCTGTGCTAGGAACTGTAAAAAATGAAGAAAAAAGTGCCACTCATTTAATATGTGTCAAAATCCTGTTATCTTTACCTAAATACCCAGGCTAATCTTTCTAAGCTTTGTGCCAGTATGCATGGACTGCAAGGTGAGGCATAATGCAGAGAGTGGCAGCCCACAGCTGGTCCATGGTTGGTTTGTGTGCTGTTTTTAGGAGGAGGGAACAATCTGCTGGAAAACAGGGAAATTTTGATGCCCTTTTTTTCTCCATGAACCTGCAAGGAACTACAGATAATTGTTTTTAAAGACAGTTTAAAGCAGCAACCCTCCTAGCATAAGTTTTGGGTGTAGGATAGTGAGCGGCTCCTTCATTAATGTAATGGAGAGTGTTTGTTCCTAACTTTTTGCTAGGTGTTGATCTTTGCGATCAGGTTATTTTCAAATATGAACTAATGCCTGTTTCTTTCTCTCTGTGTTTACTGAAGAAAAAGCTGCCAGTGTTGTTACTGGGCCACTCTGCTGATCTGAGGCCAGGAGAATTCGTGGTGGCGATCGGAAGCCCCTTTGCCTTACAGAACACGGTGACGACGGGAATCGTCAGCACGGCTCAGCGGGACGGAAAGGAGCTGGGCCTGCGCGACTCGGACATGGACTACATCCAGACAGACGCCATCATCAACGTAAGCGTGACATGGGTTCCACTTCACAGGCCGTCCCCACCTCTGCCTGCCCTGAGAGATGAATCCACTCAATACAAGCAGCTTTGTTGAATGTCAGTGAAACTCTTCTCTTTTCAAAGCCTATGCAGTGGCTGTAAGTTGCATTCAGGCAGTGTTGTGACGCGCGTGATAAATAAAAGTTCTCCCTTTGAGGTTGTTTGTGAGGACGCTGCACAGGTCAGACGCTGTTAATTCTGTAAATCTCATGCAGTAACATGGTTGTATTGATGCCTTGAGAGGCTGCCTAGAGGCGAGGCTAGACAGTGTTAAAGGAGTAAAGAAGGTATTTATTAAAAAGGCCTTCAAAGGATGCACCTTGGGCAGAGCCTGGCTGGAGCTACACCCAAGATGGACTCCGGGTCACACATTTTCATTTTTTTATAAGTTTCGGTCCATTTACACATTGGGGTTAATTGTCCAATTACAGCTTCAGGTTGTGAAGTCCCATCCTCCCAGACTGCTCTCCTCAATTCGCTGTTTATACTTTTTGGGCCTGAAGCTGCAAAGGTGTCCTTGGTTCCTGGGCTGGAAAAGGATTGTTTTGTCTAATTACACTGTGAAGAGAACTTGCTAACACTTCATATGAAGTTCAGAGTTATATATTAATGCAGTACAGAATCTGGAAAACATGAAAGCTAAAACTTAAGGCATCCATATCAACCAGCAGTAAATCAAAACATTTCTCTCTCTCCTTGCTGAGTTGCTCTGGTCAAGGAAGCTGTAGAATAGAGCTGAAATTTCTTTCATCTCCATCCATTAGAACCAGATGGAGTAGTCAAATTGAGAGTATGTGCTTCAGTTTCATGACAGGACACCCAGGTAAGAACATGAGGAGAGGACTGGGGGTTTTGTTTCTTTTCTTGTTTTCCCTTTGCACATCACATAATCAAAACAAGAATCAAAGTGTAAAATAGCATAAAGTTTGTGGTACAGTTCGGAGCTAAGGGTACTAGCACTGCATGTTATATAGAAATACATTAAAATAATACTTCTTCAGAGCAGCTTGATCCAAAGAGCTTAACTGAAGTCCTTGGGTGTGTGTTTAGCTTGTACTGCTTCTAAAAAGAGCACTGCACACATCTGAGATGGAAAATGGCCTGAAATTTTGTACTTTAAATCTGTTGAACATAGAAAGGAATATGTTTTCAGGATTTATTTGTTGGACATTAATATCAAATTTGACATAAAGAGAAATAACACTGAGTGTTTTACACAAACGAAGTGCTTCACAAATGGTAATTGTCACAGACTTGTTGAGAGAAATTGTGAGGGGAGCAAAAAAGAGGGTAATTATTTTTAGTGCTAAGATATGACATAAAAGTGAGCTTTTTCTAAAAGCTTTTGTATGACCCAGGAGCTGAACCTCTCCAGACATTTAATTGGAATTACTCTCTTCAGCTGTGCAAGGAGAATAAGGAAAACTGAGGCAGGATGGGGTTAGTTGGGAGCACACACTGAACTGGTGGCCGAGACAGAATTAGAACATGGGATTCTTGACTTCTTGCCTGTACACATTTTTCAAGCACAGGCTCCTTCCTTGTGTGTGTACTTAGACATTTGCTGCCCTCCAAAACTAATGAGCAGGTTATGACAAGGGTTAGCAGAGTGTGTCAGATAATGCTGGGCCAAAGGAAGAGTGAGAGCACATGAGGTGAGGAAAATGACACTGAGTTTGAATTTCTTTGCCATCTGAGACCACAAAATATGAAGATGGTCCCTGGCATAAGGATGCTTTGTGCTTAGCTAATGCACTGGTTTTCTCCTGAGAATGGGAGGAGTTTGAGAGCTCTGGTCTGTTCAGAGCATTCCTGTGGCTCATCCAAGACTTTCCTGCAGGAATGTGCATGCAGCTGCCTTTTGAGAAGTGCTGGGACTGCAGTAACATGGGGCAGGAGAAAACAGGGCCATAGGTTCTAAATGGAACTGAGGGTCTTTCACGTCCTTCAAGCAGAAGACACATGAATGAGATGTGCTGAGCAAGGCTGGAAAATCATTCTCTTCCTTTCTTTGTGCCAGTCAGACATAAAAATCAAGAGTGCAGCCTCTGGTCACTGCAGAGATACAATATAAGGAACTGATCTATTTGTTGAAATTTGAGCTTTGAAGCTGTTTTATAAACTTTAATGTCTATTTTATTCCTCTAAGAATTTATAAGTTTGCCAAGTGCTATCTAAGTGTAAACAGTTTGTGTCTCACTTTTCTGTCATACATCACTTAGCTTTTGTTTCTTTTGAGTGGTAAGTTGCTGCTCTTGGCTGTTTTGCAAACCTACTCGAAAACCCTGGCCTCACTCAAAAACAAAGTGTTGAGCCAGCATGAAGATGGACAAGCAACTTCCCCAGCTCTCATTTCCTGTGGTCCTGTTGCATGTTTCCTTTAAAGGCCATTAGTTATTAGGTAATTTTGGGCTGCTCAGAGCTGCACTGTGCCTTCCCTAGAGAACTCTATGTGTCTGTAGTTACTAAATCAATCCTTATGTAGTAGCTACCTCATAGCAGTATGCTGTGAATAAATACGTGAACCACTGTGTTCTGCTCCAGTGGAGAATGAGAGACTGATAGTGTTGCAAACCAAAGTGATGAGTAGAACAAAAATTGTACAAGCACCTCACTGGAGTATAACTTTAAGTAACAATTAATTATTTCAAAACCTTGTTCTGACGGGCTTTGGAAGAAGCAAAATACTAGTTTTAGCTATTCAATGTCTTAAACTTAGGGTCTGCCTATTTGGAGTGGCTCCTAACTTAAGGCCTGTTTCTGAAAAGAACAAAACTTATAATCATGAGAGGGGTAGGATAAGACCTGCTTGTAATCTTCTGTGATCAATACTGTGTCTGTCAGTGCTGCCTAAGAAACGACCTCCTGTCTTTCTTTTACTTATAAAATAAGTACTGTTTGTAATGAGAATTACATTTCCAACAGTTAAGTATTAATTGATTGTTCCCTTATGTCATTTTTACAGTATGGCAACTCTGGAGGACCTCTAGTGAATCTGGTAAGTTAGTGTGACTTGATTTTATTGGTTGGTTGGTTTTGTTTCAAGAGCGGGTTTCGAGTTAGTGGGAGAATGTTCTTTTGGAAAGATTCATAGATCATTCCAACTTCCATTCATTTAGCTATGGTAGACAGCCTGAAGCTAATGCAGAATATGCAAATTAGGTCCCAGTTCACCACAGGAAAACATTTCCCCATTGAGCCCAGAAAATTTTACATAGCAGTGAGGAATGTGAGATCTGGAAGGAGCAGTTACGCTCGTTCACACTGTGAAACCTGGGATGCACGACAGAGGTGGGACCTGGTAAACTCACACAATTCTATCAAAGCAGATTGCTTTACATCAGCACTGGTTTTGCAGGTCAGTGACTGGTGACTGTAGTGGTGCTAGTGACTCCACTGCCCACTTGGCAGAGGGAATCTCTTGCTGAGTGCTGGGATGGACCTTGGATGAACACACTGTACTGTCATCTCTCTGGCCGTCACAGTTAAATGTGAAATGATGAATCAAAGCCCAGATCCTCCCTTATAAGTAGTGTTTATTTCTTGAGTGATTACAACACTTTAAAATTTCTTACACCAGCTTTTAACATGAAATGCTAGGCAGGGAGCTGAATCTTGCACTTAGGAACAAATTTAATTGGGTGTTGTCTCAACAGGATGGTGAAGTGATTGGGATTAACACCTTGAAGGTCACAGCTGGAATTTCTTTTGCTATTCCTTCAGACCGTATCACTCAGTTTCTCACAGAGTCACATGACAAACAAAGTAAAGGTAAGGTCTGCAAGAAACAGAGGCACCTTCCAGTTATCCTGATCCAGGTGAAGTGCCAAAAGCCATGGGGCTGGGATCCAACTACTGAAAGGAGCAGCATCCTTTTCCAGTATAGAGCATCACAGACTGGGAAATAGCAAACAATCTCTCAGAAGTGGGAGAGACTTTTTATTACTCACACCCCCAAAGAGCAGACAGTATCTGTATAAATATGGGAAATAGGGCCTCTGGGGATAGTGAGGACACAGATGAATCATCACTGGCTCAAATGATCTCGACAACAGATGATCACTTGTTTAAGGAGTTTTATTCTCTTTTCATTTATTGTCCAAGCAAAAAGATTAAAGTATATTGTAGAAAATAAAGTAAAAACTTTTTAAAGCACCTGTCCACAGGTAGGGTGTAATCCACAGAGCCTGACCTATATTTTATCATGGTCATGTATGTCAGTGCTATATAATCAGATACTGTGACAGGCTCTCAGGCCCTGGTGGATGAAGGGCTGTTTCTAATTTGTGAAGAAATACATGGGAAGATGGGAGAGAGGCAAAAAGAAAGAAAGGCCTCTGCAGCAGAGAGCATATAAATCTAAGCATATTGGCAATGAAAACTACAGTACTTTAGACTTTTTTCACATGCCTGCACCATATCTGTCACCCTGTTTTAGATGTCATACATCAGGCTGCACAGCCAAAGCTAGTAATGCTGCATCCAGGCCAAACCTTCCTTACTCTTTCACTCGCCAATTTATCTATCCACACCCTACTACTCATCTTTTACCATGAGTGTTGGCTGCTGCTGCCTCTTCTCTTGGATCTTTTTGTTATTAATCTTGTCTTCTCCTGAGTTCATCCCATTCCTGATGCCAGGGTTGTTTCCCTACACCATTGTCCTCTCAGATACTGTCATTTCAGAAATTTCCCTTAGTCAGCGGTTTTAAAGTGATGCATCTGCTTGTATGTATGAAAGCATCACAGACCTGATGGGTCCCCTCAGCTGTGTTTTCCTGAATTCCACAAATTATATTGTTTTCACTGTTGATTTGGGAGGAGGGGTGGGAGTAGACGAAAAAAAGTTGTTATCATATGCTGAGAAGTGCATTTTAACGTAGCTGATATAATTTTGTTTCAATCAACATGTCAAAAAAAACTTACTTATTCACCCTGGTTACTAATTTACTGTTGGTTTCTGAGACAAGCAGGTGTCTCATTGGTGATGTTACCCTTTAGAACCAAATTGCTCCTCCCAATGCAGGGAGGAGCAGTGGCTCAGCCTGCAGGCCTGGCCTGGGGACATGAACTCAACTTCTGCAGAGCCCAGCATCTCCTGGTGACTGGGGCTGGAAAGTCAGTGGAGCTTTGAGGTGTCACCACTGAAATCAGTCACCTCCACAGAATGATGAGCCCTGCTAAAGGCCCAGAGACAGCTTTGCCCCTGGAAGAACCCTAAACAAAAATTGTGAAAGATTCAAGCTCCTACCATGATTGTAACACACAGATTTTTATTTTTTAACTGTGCCACATAATTCCCTAATCAAAAGGAGTCACACTTTCTCTTAATGTCTGTGTGACTGTCACTGCTTCAAATGTCCTGGGGCACAGGCTATGTTTTTATTTATTTTATTTTTCTTTTGCTTCTCTGAAGTACATCTTATAATTTTGCTGTGGCAGAACAGTCATTTAAAGCCCTTGATGCGTAGAGAGAGTTTCTAGGAGATATCTTCACCACATATTTGAGACATAATTTGCATTTCTTATGCCTTTAGTAATAGTTCTCAAGTTTATTGTACAGTTGCTATTTTTTGGCATAATGAATTTACGTAAACAGAATTTTAGGGATGTTTTTATCATGTTTTCTTCCAGTTATGTTTCAGTAGTGGGATCCTCCCTTATGGTACAATTAGGTCATGGAAAGAAGTTGATGGGTATTACAATTTTACTCTTAATATCATATTGCCTGAAGATGATAACACTCCCTTAGGGTACCGCTCTTTCCAGATGTATTCTGGCATGGTAGATACTCAATTGTTTAATGAGCTGGCCTTTAGTCTATTGAATCTCAGTTGATAACTGTTTTAAATAGGAGGCATGTATTTTTTAAATCTCATCCATTATATATAACTGCAAATATCTGATCTGTTAAAGAACAGGACTGGAGAGCAGGGGAAAAGGAAAGGCTGTCACGTGAATGCAGAATTTGCACTGATTGTGTTCTCTATGCATTCTGTATTACCTAATGCATTGGTAATATATTATAGCACCTAATGTATTTTTGACCAAAGATTTGCCACAGCCTTTATGGAGATGTTTGTCTGTTGAATGATCTGAAAGCCTTTGCCAATTTTGGGGTTACCAGTAATGAGGTTAATGTCCTTTCATAATTAGGAAGTCTTGTTGAATGAAGTTAAGTATCTCCATCTGTATCTCAGTTTTAGGCATCTGTGTATTGTGTTTATATCTGTAAGTTAACTACATACTTAAGCATTGATTGATTCTATTTCTTTTTAATTTTTTTTTACGAATTTCTCCATTTTGGTCTTGGCTCTATCTATTCCTAGTTTAGACTTGAGCCGAACAGTAAAACTAGGAAAGTCTTTTACACACAGATGCTTTAAAGTGGAAGTCAATAAGTCAGCAATTTGACAAAGTATTAAGGAGAAAAATCTATCCTAAAAGGTCAGTGTGGCCTCTAATGTAGTGTGAGTAGAAAAGTGAATAAACGTTGTTTCAGATGGGCTGGGGGAAATGGGGGAGTTCTGTATTGGCCACACCCAACAACTCATTTACACAAATCCTCATTTTACATCCCCAGGACCTTGTATTAGTTGTGTTGAAACAATATTCTTACCTTTGTATTTCAATGATTATTACTCATAATAATTACCACAAATCACAAGGGTTGCTTAGGAGCCTTGCTGATTCTGATAGATGCAGACCACTGAATAAATTCAGCCATGCAGTTTATATGAAATATGTGATTTATTTATATGTGATCACTGCACATAGTCCAGCATTATAGGCTCGAGCTGTTTTCATGTTTTCTGTTTGGCAGTAGAATATCTTTGTTAAATGCTTTCAGGGCTGCTCATGTAATCTGCAAGATGAGTTAGGTGCAAAAGGAATTAGCAGAAATGTAGAAGTTTTGCCTGGTGCTTGAGTAAGAAGTGCAGGATCCATTTCCTCACTTGGAATACCTGGTGATATCCTGGCCCCACTGAAATCAGCTGCATTTGGTATAATTTTGTACCAGGGTTATCCAGTCTCATAGAAGTTTGAGTACATGACCACTTAATTTGGATTTATCAGTTCTTTTTGCTACAGTTTATAGGTGATAAACATTTCTGCCTTCAATTGGTGTTTTTCTGTCTGGTTTGTATCTCTGTTGTTGCAAGCACTAATAAATGAAGTTTAACAGCAAGGCAAGTGCTTTCCTTACTGAGGAACAGCAATTTCTGTGAACACTGAACTGCTTCCAGATACTTGGGGTCAGCTGCTTGTGACTTTCTATGAATACTAAGCAGATTTAGGTTTAAAGTCGTGGTTGAGGCTGGTTTGCTCAAGTTTGTACCTCTGGAATCAGTGTTTAACCTGGCCTGGTGTTTACAAAAATTAGATGAGATCTGAGTCTTTCTCTTCTGTGCTGTGCTCGAGGTTTAAGCCACAATGGTTTCACATTTGCTGAACCTGATTCTTCTAACCTGTGACCTTCTTTAACTACTGCTGGGGCTGCACGCTTGTGACGTGCTCCTTAGATTTATGACATCACTCTCTTCCAGTTTTCCTAATTATTTTTTCTTTTGCCTCATGATTCCACAAATTGCCAGAATGCCAGGTTTGGAGACTTTCTATTCACAGAGCAGATGTGATATAGCAGTGGCAGTCCCAGGTGCCACATCCTGTTCTGCCAGTGTCACTTAGCCCCAACATCACCGTGCCTGTGCTGTGGGAATGATAAAACACTACTGCTGGTTGTCTGTGCCTGCTCAGTCTCTGCTGGTACTTCAAATAAGATGGACAGTTATATTCCCACTAATCACTGTTGCTGAAAACTTTGGGTTTTGTTGAAGGTGTTTGACTTGGGTTAAGTTCAGTGGAATGGACTTTTATTGAAACAAAGAGACTGATTTTTTTTTTTTTTTTTACTTATATTCTGACACACGAAATGTCTGGAGAGCGGAAAGAGAGGAGTTTATACTCTGCTGGTAAAGTAACTCATGGCTTATGGCTCGTAGTTTTTATTGTACTTTTGTATAATAAAGTATACTGCCTCCTACTCTCATTGTATGAATTGCTATTTTCAGTATGACAAACCTCTGCAGAGAGAAGGCAGAAGACTTTTTTGAATTTCAGTGTTTGAACAGAAGTGAAATAATACTTTGACCTGCCCAAAGCTGAAGGTAGAGTTAGAATTTTAGCTGCGAATAAGTCTAGTTGCAAGATTTTTTTTTCCCAAAAGCCTTTTGTTGACATATATCATTAGCCACTGGGGAAATAATTCCCTTTATCACTTGTGTCATTTCTCCTGTGGTATTTCATTCTTGCTCTTCTGTTTCTTCAAAGTTAATTTCTTTTGTCTCTTCTTTCATTTTCATTTTTCATTCATGTAAACATTCCTAACTGAGGCTCTGGAATGTCTTTGTGTTTCTGCAAATTTCTGCCTCGCTGATTTGACCAGCATCAGATTGTTTAATGGAAAGAGAAAACTGTCACCAGAGCTGCTGTCTTATGAAATGATCTCATGAAATGAATTTCATTATTGAACTGTCCACATTGCATGGACAAGGGGATTCATTTCAGGTGAGAGAATTATCATGTCTGAATATTTTTAAAAAGTGAAAAATTACATTTCTTCCTGAGGACTGGAGGAGCACCATGAGCTGGTTCATGGTAATGCCCAAAGCTCTTCAGACTTCAAATCTGAGCAATTGACCTTCTTGACACTCTTACTATAGCTGATTTTGATCTTGTTAGTTTTACTTTAAAATAGAGGAGAGCCAAACATTTGAGGGCAAAGTAGGAATGACAGTTATGGATGCAAGATTTTTCAGAGTGTAGTAAATCCAATGCTTAATGGTCAACCTTTCCAGTGAGCACAATGAGAATATTTGGCATGTGCAATATTCAGAACTAAGTCCTTTAGTGGGGAGTATTTTTCTTGGAAAGAGTAAGAGCTAGAGAAGACTGTGTACATCTCCTTTTGCCTCATATGAAAACCTGGAGAAACTCAAAGATCTTGTGCAGTCGTTGTGCTGGAACAAGTGAGGGGAAATATTGTTTCACGCCAGATTTAATGAGTCCTGCAGCACTCGCTTCAGGAAGCCATCAAACTGCATTTGTTTCATGGGACAGCTGTGCAATGTCATGACTTACTAAAAGCCAGCTTCAGAAATGTGGTGTTCTTCCTGAAGGAGTGACTTCTCACCGTTTCAAATTCCACAGAGTCCTGTCGAATCATGGAATTATAGAACAGTTTCTACTGGAAGGGGCCTTTAAAGGTCACCTAGTCCAACCCCTTTGCAGTGATCAGGGACACCTTTAATTACATCAGGTTGCTCACAGCCCCATCCAACCTGACCTTGAGTGTTGGCAGCTGGGGCATCTACCTCTTCTCTGGGCAGCACATTCCAATGTGTTACCATTGTCATCCTGAAAAGTTCTTCCTGATCCCTACTGCCAACCCACCCTCTTTGAGCTGGAAATCATCACCCTTTGTCCTGTCTTATAAACCCCTCTAAATATTGGAAGATTTCATTAAGGTGTCTCTGGAGCCTTCTCTTCTTTAGTCTGAACAACCCCGACTCCCTCAGCCCATCTTCGTAGCAGAGCTGCTCCAGCCCTCTGAGTATTTTTGTGGTCATTTTGGCAAAGGTCTACATGTTTTGGGTTTTTTTTTTTGAATTTGCTTTTTATTCTTTGGGTAGAAATAACAAGTCATTTGCATTATGATCAGTGTGAGTCTTTTCATTGCCCTTTCTCCGAAAAGTGGAAATTTAAATTTGTTTAGATTCTATTTCTACATTTTAAGGAGAATATCATATGATTAAATGGGTCTTGACCAGTTTCAGATTAAATGGTAGTTGGTTATGAAATTTTCCATTTACTGTATTGATATGATACTAGATCACAGCAATTTCCTGAAGGAAAAACTCCTATGGAGTGTAAATGAGCTTTCTCTCTTACCCTTAGTTTCGGGGATAGGGATTGTCATTCTGTACAGCAAGGCTAATAATAATAATTTAAAAAACTTCAGTACAGATATGTGTGATTTTGTTTAGTTTTGTTAAAATCTGATGCATTCTGTTCCAATTTGCAGGTATTTTAGATCATCAGAGCAGGTATTTTTGTTGGTGTTTGCCTGAATTTCTTACATCTCCTCTGTGTTCCTTTCAGATGGGAAGAAACGTTTCATTGGCATCCGAATGCTGACGATAACACCCGCGTAAGTGCCTTGGGAGGGTCTGTGTGTGTTCATGCACACAGGATGTGGCAGAGGGGTTCAGAACCTCGTTCAGCTTTCGTTACAAATCTGCAGAGATCCAAAGTGGGCATTGGTTTCCAGGAAATCTGCAGGCATTTCAATAAGAGAGGTGAAATCGATGTTCTGACACCTGGAAATCCTCTAAATACTGAGAGAGGTGGATGTCCTGCTGACAGCGAGGGAAAACAGGAGGAGCCTGAACACCGATTTTGGTTCTTGACAAGGACACCTGGAGTTACTGCGGGTTTTAGGTGACATTTGAACCAAACGGTGGCTCTGAGTGCCAGATGAGCTGATGGAGGGTGTGGTGTTTTATCAGTGCCAGTGCAGGCCGTGTGGTGGGAGGTTTGGAGCCCAACCATTACCTGGAAGGAGCTACTGAAGTGCCAAACTGAAGCTTTGTTAACAAAGCCAGGAATGGACACTCTCCTCTGGCTCTTACTGCGTTTCCCCTCTTTGTGTGTTGCCATTCCCCAGCTACGTTCTTGGCTGATAAATGAGGGCTCTTAGGCTGTTCTTTCCCAGCAGCAGACATGTTTGCAATGTGGCAGGGGACTGCAAAACTAAACCAGACAATTTCCAGCTGGGGTTGTAGTGAAGGATCTTTGTCTCTTGAGTTAAGCCCTGCAGTCCTCCCCGAAGGGTCAGGTCCTCAGGAGTGGATCAGTGCAATGGCATTACCCTGGTGGATGGAGAGAAACTCAAACGTGTCTCTGCAGAATTGTGAGCACTCTGTGAGATTTCACTGCTTTTGGAGCATCAGGGAAAGCTGTGGGAGATGTGTGCAGGCCTGTTTGCAGGAAAAGACCTCTGCCCTTGTTGTGTTTGCTGTATTTATTCCACTGTTGGCTCCCTCAGTACTAAATTGAATGGAGAGAAGCTCTGTAGCCGTTTGGGTGTTTTCCTTCTGTGGGACCGCAGTTCTTCAGGGCAGGCAGCCCAATAATCCAGTCTTGGTTTAAACTCTTTCTGTCTAGGACTGGTTTTAACCCACACTGCACACAGACTGAAATAATGTTCCCACCTCTGAAATGAGGGGATGTTTGCAGAGGCTCCGCTTTGCAGCCGCTTCCTGTCTTCTCTCTTTAGAAAGTGATGCACAAAAAAAATTGCTGGTGACAACTCGAGGAATCCGAAATTTCCAGCTCTTCTCTCTGGAGTTATCAAAACCTCTGTTGGTCTAGAAAAAGACAAATTAAGAATGACTTGGGAAATCAAAGAAACAGAAGAGTTAGGGAATTTCTGCACTGTCCCCAGCATTAATTGTTTGGGCAGGAACCCTTTTGTCCCTGGCAGTGCTCATGCGCAGGGCCCTGTGTGCTGCCCTGCAGAGCCAAAGGAGATCCTTGCGGGAGATGCACAATTAAATGACCGAGCTTTGCACGGTGAGGGCTTTGCCCCTCTTAACCCGGGTAATTTGTGTGAATCCAAGCTCAAATCCCCCCGTGTGCAGCACAGCACAGCAGGCAAAGGAGGAGTTTCTGAATCCCCTCCCCTGTGTCACCGCAAGGTTCAATCAATCAGAACATTTAAACATGTTTGCAGCGCAGTCAAACCTGTGCCTGTTCTCCCGCAGCCTGGTGGAGGAGCTGAAGCACAGCAACGCCGACTTCCCCGACGTCAGGAGCGGCATCTACGTGCACGAGGTGCTGCCCAACTCCCCTTCGCACAGGTACGGCTGCACACGCCTGTCCTCGCACACGCCTGTCCTCGCACACACGCCTGTCCTCGCTCACACTCCTGTCCTCGCACATGCCTGTCTGCGCACACACAAAGCTCCAGGGGTCACAGGCATATGTGTCACCTGTCATGCATCAAATGTGTCGTGTGTCACGTGTAATATGTGTCATGTGAAATCAATGTGTCATGTGTTGCATGTCACATGTCAGATATATCATGTGTCAGAGGTGACATGTGTTACATGTTGTGTGTTGGATGTGACACATGTTGAGTGTTGAATGGGACGAGTGTTGCGTGTTAAATGTGATATGTGTTTTGTGTTGCATGTTAAATGTGACATGTATTGCATGTTGCATGTTGGAGGTGACATGTCTTGCATGTTGTGTCTTGTGTGTTTTGTGTTGTGTGTTGAACGTTGCATGTTTTCTGTTGCGCATGGCATGTGACACGTGTTGCATGTTGGATGTAACACGTGTTGCATGTTGAGTTTTCAGTGTGATGCGTGTTGCGTGTTGAATGTGGAAAGTGTCGCGTGTTAGATGTTACACGTTTTGTGTGTTGCGTGTAAAATGTTATTTGTGTTGCATGTTACTTGTCGACTGTGATGTGTGTTGCGTGTTAGATGTCACGCATGTTGCCTGTTGCGTGTTAGATGTCACGCCTGTTCTGTGTTACGTGTTGGATGTGACGAGTGTTGCATGTTGTGTGTTGAATGAGATGCGTGTTGCGTGTTCCGTGTTAGATGTGATTCATGTTGCGTGTTGGATGCGACGCATGTTGCGTGTTTCGTGTTGCGTGTTAGATGTTACACGTGTTGTGTGTTGCGTATAAAATGTTATTTCTGTTGCATGTAGCATGTTGGATGTGACGCGTGTTGCGTGTTCCATGTTAGATGTCACGTGTGTTGCGTGCTAGATGTAACCTGTGTTGCCTGTTGCGTGTTGGATGTGACGCATGTTGAGTGTTGCATGTTATTTATGACACGTGTTGCAGGTTAGATGTGATTCGTGTTGCGTGTTGCATGTTAGATGTGATTCATATTGCGTGTTGCGTGTTGGGTGTTGCAGGTTGGATGCGACGCGTGTTGCATCTTGCGAGTTGCGTGTTAGATGTTACACGTGTTGTGTGTTGGATGTGATGCGTGTTGCGTGTTAGATGTCACACGTGTTGTGTGTTGCATGTTGATTATGACCCGTGTTGCGTGTAAAATGTGATTCATGTTGCATGTTGCGTGTTGTGTGTTGGATGCGACACGTGTTGCATCTTGTGCGTTGAGTGTTAGATGTTACACGTGTTGTGTGTTGCGTGTTGCATGTAAAATGTTATTTTTGTTGTGTGTTTGATGTCACGTGTGTTGCCTGTTGCGTGTTGGATGTGATGCGTGTTGCGTGTACACAACATGCAACATGCATCACATCCAACACGCAACATGCAATACGAATCACATCTAACCCGCAACATGCAACACACAACACGTGTCATAATTAACACGCAACACACAATACAAATCACATCTAACGCGCAACATGCAACATGTGTTGTAATCAACACGCAACATGCAACACGTGTCACATCCAACAAGGATCATGAAACACGCAACACGCAACACGATTCACATGGCACACAACACGTAACACGTGTCATCATTAACACGCAACAAACAACAGGCAATACAAATCACATATAACGCAACACGCAACATGTGTCATAATTAACATGCAACACGCAATACAAATCACATCTAACATGCAACACGCAACACTTGTCATAATCAACACGCAACATGCAACACGCAAAATGCAATACTAATCACATCTAACACGCAACACGTGTCATAATCAACACGCAACACACAACACGAATCACATGTGACACGCAACACACAACACGGAGCACACAACACGATTCACATCTAACACGCAACACGTAACACGTGTCATAATCAACACACAACACGCAACACACAACACACAATAAGACTCACATCCAACATGCAACACGTGTCATAATCAACACGCAACACGCAACACGAACTACATCTTACAGGCAACACGCAACACATGACATAAATAACACACAACACGCAACACTAAATGCAAATCACATCTAACATGCAACGTGCAACATGCAACACCTGTCATAATTAACATGCAATACGCAACACGCAACACGCAACACGAAGCACATCTAACACGTAACATGTGTCATAATCAATACACAACACGCAACATGCAACACGCAATACCAATAACATCTTACATGCAACACGCAACCCGTGTCATAAATAACACGCAACATGCAACAGGCAACACCAATCACATCTTACACGCAACACGAAACACGTGTCATAATGAACACGCAATACATAACACGCAACACGTGTCATAATCAACACGCAACACGCAACACGCAATACAAATAACGTGACGCGCTACACGCAACGCGGACACACAACACGATTCGCATCTCACAACACGTAACACGTGTCATAAACACAAAACACGCAACACGCAACACACAACACGAACACGCAATAAGACTCACATCCAACACGCAACACGTCATAATCAACACGCAACACGCAATACCAATCACATCTTACACACAACATGCCACCCGTGTCATAAATAACATGCAACACACAATACCAAAAAGTCTTCCACGCAACACGCAACACATGTCATAATCAACACGCAACACGCAACATGCAATACAAATCACATAAAACACACAACACGCAACACGTGTCATAACTTGCAACATGCAACACGCAACACAAATCACATCTAACATGCAACACGTAACACGTAACACGTGTAATAATCAACACGCAACACGCAACATGCAATACAAATCACATACAACACACAACATGCAACACGCAACACTCATCACGAATCACATCTAACACGCAACACATAACACGTAACACGTGTCATAATCAACACGCAACACGAATTACATCTAACACGCAACATGGAACACATGTCATAAATAACACGCAACACGCAATACGAATCACATCTAACACGCAACGTGCAACATGCAACACCTTTCATAATTAACACACAACACGCAACACGCAACACAAAGCACATGTAACATGCAACATGTAACACGCAACACATGTCATAATCGATACGCAACACGCAACATGCAACACACAATACCAATCACATCTTACATGCAACACGCAACCCGTGTCATAAATAACATGCAACACACAACACGCAACACGCAACGCCAATCACATATTGCACGCAACACACAACATGTGTCATAATCAATACGCAACACGCAACATGTGTCATAATCAACACACAACACGTAACACAGAAAACGTGTCATAATCAACACGCTACACGCAGCACGCAATACGAATCACGTGACACACAACACGCAACACGGAACACACAACACTATTCACATCTTACACGCAACACCCAACACGTGTCATAATCAACATGCAACACACAACACGTGTCATAATCAACCAGCAACACGCAGCACACAATACGAATCACATGTAATATTGAAAGTGCAAAACGTAACACGTGTCACAATCAACACACAACACGCAACATGCAATTCTAATCACATCCAACACGCAACACGTAAGACGTGTCATAATTAACACACAACACGTAACACGCAACACATGTCATAACTCGCAACACACAACACGCATCACGTTCAACACGGATCACAAAACATGCAACATGCAACACTATTTACATCTAACACGCAACACGTAACACGTCTCATCAATAACGCACAATATGCAACAAGCAACACGCATAATGAATCACATTGACCATGCAACACGCAACACGCAACACATGTCCTATTTAACACACAACATGCAACACGCAATACGAATCACATCTAACATGCAAGACTCAACACGTAACACGTGTCATAAGTAACACGCAACATGCAAAACGCAACACGCAATTCTAATGACATCCAACACGCAATACGCCACATGCAACACGAGTCTTTATCAACACGCAAAACGCAACACGCAATACAAATAACATCTAACATGCAACATGCAACACTTGTCATAATCAACACGCAACATGCAACATGCAAAATGCAATACTAATCACATCTAACACGCAACATGCAACACGTGTCATAATCAACACGCAACACACAACACGAATCACATGTGACACGCAACACGCAACACGGAGCACACAACACGATTCACATCTAACACGCAACACGTCACATGTCATAATCAACACACAACACACAACATGCAACACACAACACACATCACATCTAACGGGCAACACGCAACACGCAACACGATTCACATCTAACACACAACACGCAACACATGTCATAATCAACACTCAACACACAATACGCAACATGCGTTACATCCAACACGGAACATGCAACATGCATCATATTCAATATGCAAGATTCGACACGCATCACATCCAACACAGAATAAGCTACGTGCAACACGTCACATCCAAGACGCAACACGCAACATGCAGCACGAAACACGTGTCACATTGAAAACACAACACGCAACATGGAATGCATGTCACATTAAAAGTTCAACACGCAACACGCTACATGCGTCACATCCAACATGCAACATGCAACCTGCAACAAACAACACGCGTCACATCAAAAAGTAACATGCAACACGTGACACTAGTCACATTGAACACACAACATGTAACACACATCACATCAAATATACAACACGCCACATGTGTCACATCTAACACGCAACATGCAACACACAACATGCATCAAATCCAACACGTAACACATGACACATGTATTATTTAACTCATAACACGCTACATGCAACACACAACATGTAACACTTGTTACATTGATAATTTAGCACACAACACGAATATGCATCACATCCAACACGCAACATGCAACATGTGTCACATTCAACATGCAACACGCAACACACATCAGAAAAGACGCAACACTCAACATGTCTCACACTGAAAACACAACATGCAATATGCAACACATGTCACATCCAACACGCAACGTCGCATCTTATGTGCGACACACAACACATAATGTGCAACACACAACACATAACATGCAACATGTGTCACATTTAACATGCAACACACAACACGTGTCACATCTTACACTCAACACACAGCCCATGTCACATCCGACATGCAACAGGTGACACATGTTACATGTGATATGTGACACAGGACACATGACAGATCTGACCTTTGACATGTGATGTGTCAGATGTGTCCTGTGTCATGTGTCAGATATGACACGTGTCAGGTATGTCCCATGTCAGCTGTGTGTCAGTCCCTGTGTAAGTCCCTGTGTGTCTCTATCAGCCCTGCCCCTGCAGAGCGCTCCGTGCAGCGCATGCAGCACCGCTGCAGCCGTGTCTGTGTCCTTGCTGTGCAGAGCGCTCCGTGCAGCGCATGCAGCACCGCTGCAGCCGTGTCTGTGTCCTTGCTGTGCAGAGCGCTCCGTGCAGCGCATGCAGCACCGCTGCAGCCGTGTCTGTGTCCTTGCTGTGCAGAGCGCTCCGTGCAGCGCATGCAGCACCGCTGCAGCCGTGTCTGTGTCCTTGCTGTGCAGAGCGCTCCGTGCAGCGCATGCAGCACCGCTGCAGCCGTGTCTGTGTCCTTGCTGTGCAGAGCGCTCCGTGCAGCGCATGCAGCACCGCTGCAGCCGCGGCTGTGTCTTTGCTGTGCTCTGCAGAGCTCAGGGGGAGTTGCTTGTGCTGGTTCAGGACAAAGCCCCAGTGCAGCCCCTGAGCCTCACCTGGCCTTCGGCACGGGGTCCCTGCACAGCTGGGGGCTGGGGCTGCCCTGCAGCGGAGACTGCAACAATGAAAACCATTGCATGTGCAAAGGCTGCGCTGAATCTCCTCTGTACCCCCTGCACAGCCTGCATGCCCACTGCAGAAGCACAGCCTGCACGCCCACTGCCCTGCACAGCCTGCATGACCACTGCCCTGCACAGCCTGCATGCCCACTGCCCTGCACAGCCTGCACGCCCACTGCAGCTGCATAGCCTGCATGCCCACAGCCCTGCACAGCCTGCATGACCACAGCCCTGCACAGCCTGCATGCCCACTGCAGCTGCACAGCCTGCATGACCACAGCCCTGCACAGCCTGCATGCCCACTGCAGCTGCACAGCCTGCATGACCACTGCCCTGCAAAGCCTGCATGCTCCTTGCCCTGCACAGCCTGCATGCCCACTGCCCTGCACAGCCTGCATGCCCACTGCCACTGAATCTCCTGTGCAGTTCCCCTGCACAGCCTGTATGCTCACTGCCGCTGAATCTCCTGTGCAGCTCCCCTGCACAGCCTGCATGCTCCCTGCCGCTGAATCTCCTGTGCAGTTCCCCTGCACAGCCTGCATGCTCACTGCTACTGAATCTCCTGTGCAGTTCCCCTGCACAGCCTGCATGCCCACGGCCCTGCACAGCCTGCACGCTCCCTGCCCTGCACAGCCTGCACGCTCCCTGCCCTGCACAGCCTGCATGCTCCCTGCCGCTGAATCTCCTGTGCAGTTCCCCTGCACAGCCTGCATGCTCACTGCTACTGAATCTCCTGTGCAGTTCCCCTGCACAGCCTGCATGCTCACTGCTACTGAATCTCCTGTGCAGTTCCCCTGCACAGCCTGCATCTCACTGCTACTGAATCTCCTGTGCAGTTCCCCTGCACAGCCTGCATGCTCCCTGCCGCTGAATCTCCTGTGCAGTTCCCCTGCACAGCTTGCATGCCCACTGCCACTGAATCTCCTGTGCAGTTCCCCTGCACATCCTGCATGCCCACTGCAGCTGAATCTCCTGTGCAGTTCCCCTGCACAGCCTGCATGCTGTCACCAGGAGACTCTGAGTTTCCTGAGCGTTCACACTAAAGCAGCAGTGTCTCCTTCTCTCGCTCATCCATGCAAACAGGCGATGGTGTCCATAAACATCCCCAGTGTTGTCACATCGCTCTCCAGGGAGAGGAGAGGCTGTGTGACAGCCCCTTTGGCCAGCGAGGCTGAGAGGTGGGGATGCCGCCCTCCGCCCACGGGCACCTCGCTGAAAGTGTGTGATAGGAGTAGCAAACAAAGGCAGAGATCTTCTCTGCTGCTCTCCCAAACTCCGGCTCCGTGTGCTATTCGAGCGTGGCCAGCAGCGACACTGCCGCTCTTTCCCCCTGCAGAGGAGGGATCCAGGACGGGGACATCATCGTCAAAGTGAACGGGCGCCCCTTGGTGACCTCCAGCGACCTGCAGGAGGCCGTGATGAGCGAGTCGCCGCTGCTGCTCGAGGTGCGCCGGGGGAACGACGACCTGCTCTTCAACATTGAGCCCGAGGTGGTCATGTAAATACAACTGGGGAAGCTCTCGCCCTAATTAAACTCACTTACTCTGCAACACTAGAGACCTCCTTTCCACTAATTATCCTGCCTCTTGACTAATGACAAGGTGGACTGACTTAATTGCCTGAGCCATTTCTGTACGTAGTAGCTAGAATGACTTCAAAGATGCCATTTCTAGAAGATCTAAATTTCAAAGAAACGTAAGAACTTTGTTCTGGGGAGGAGGAGAAAACCACATTTTGGGTAGCTGGGTAGAAATGGGTCCTGCTTCCTGTACCTGGGATGCAGAGCAGGTTCAGTTCTGCTTATTGACAGATCCAAATACTCCTGGAAGTGGGGAGGTGTATAAAGGGGGAAATATTCTTAAACTACAGCCATGGCTGCAGCAGATCCAAACTATTGCAATGCAAAAATCAGCTTTTCTTTCTCTTTTTATTGAACTTTTTCAATGTGAACCTGTTCTTGGCAAAGCTTGTATTTGTTCTTCGTGCCTCTGTGCTCCACGTCCATGCAGGTAGAGGAAATCTGTCAATATTGAAAGGAGCAAAAATGGTGTCAGGCTATGGAGTGTTACACCGAGGTCATGCGATTTTTGGAATATAGTAAATGATTCTTATAGAATTAATGCCTTATCTAGAAATCCAAACGATGTGCTGAACAAAATTAAGTTTGAGGAAATGCACAGTTTTTTAAAGAATTTGATACAAACTTGTTTTGCATTTTTACTGGTAAGCTTCGCTGTAAAATTGTTACACTACTTTTGGCTTGACTGTGTATGTTTCTACTGTAAGGAGATTAAAGTTTACACAAAGAATCTGGTGATGTAAACCTCTTTTTAAACAAATACGTCTTTCCTGCTTATTCTGTCTGACTGGAACAGGCTCTCCCAGGAGAAAATTCTCTTACAGAAAATTGGGCCCTGATGTTATGAAACCCCTTTGCATCTCTATGATATAACTATTCTGCCTTTATTTAGCCTGTTTAGAAATGCTTTGCACACCAGTCATTTATTTACACTGTTTGTCCATATTTATGAATTGTGCTTTGATGTCACTTAGAGAGTATCAGGTTGGGACCCTGTTGTCCTCAGTTCTCCCTGTGTGTGATGGGAAGCAGAAAGGAAGCACCACTAACCCCGTTTTACACTAGAGCATGTGAGGCTTCTGGGTAACACACCCAGGAGAGAAATCGCAAAGAGCTAAATCCAGATCTCCTAAGTACCCCAAACCAACCAAATACCATCTCCCTTGGTGACTATTGCTTTATTTCCCAAAGAGTCAGAGGAACATCTCTATCTAGAGCATCCCCCACATCAGGCTGTGCTTTCCAAACCTGTTTCTCACGTCCCAGTTACACTGATTGTCATGGGTTGGCACTGGCCAGATGCTAATGCACCCAGGAATATATGATTTGCTTAACAGCTACTGTGGGATGTGATCAAGAACAGAGCAGAGCAGGCCTAAAACTTGAAAACAGGAAAAAAACTTTATTAAACTACATAAGAACAGAAATAGAAAAGAAAAAAAGAACCCTAAACACACAAAAAACCAGAAATGAAAACTTCTCAGAACATTTCTTCTTCTCCCCCAATTTCCACCCCTTACACGTTACCCTCCATAGACCAAAACTTTGGGTTTTAAATCGAACAATCACCACTCAAAAAACTAATCTTCAATTCAGCAAGGGAGAGAGGAGCCTCTCTCGCACCACAGACTGTTCTTTAGAAAACACAGGTCCACCCCTTATGTGTTTCCATGTCACCCATGGCACTGCCTGGAGAAGTCTGCCGGGGGACACTCTCTTTTCCATGTCCAGTGCTCTCACCACTGTCCATGGGCCAAAGCTGCATATAGGGCTCTTTTAAGGATGCTTGCATGCCGGGCTCTCCCCATCTTTCCCCTGGGGCCGAGGGTTTCCAGGAACAGAGATCTTCTCTTCTCTGTTCGCTCCACTCTTACAGTGGCAGTCACTGCAGCAAAGTTGAGCCAGCTGCATCCATCCAAATGCAGTTTATGTTCAAGGAGACTCAAGTTCAGTCTATGGCTAACATTATGCAAGAAAAGTCCAGCCTAAAAGCCACTCCTCTTCATCACTGCCCATCTGAGATTCTCTTCATCTTCCTTTGTCATCTCAGTCCCAGACTGTCTCTTTCTCTCTTCTTACAAACCACCAGCCATGAGAATCAATGTCTAGAAAAGTTTTCTTCTGCCAAGAAAGAGTTAACGGTTCCTGGCTCCCGGTAGGGTTGCGGACTCGGCACATCCCTACAACACAGCCGGGTCACTGTCGGCTGCCACCAATATCAATTCCGAAGCTCTGAAGCGGCAGTCTCTCTCTCTCCTGGGGGAGGAACAGAGATGGGGATGGAGGGCACCTCCACAGTCCTCCACCCTTCCATCTTGAAGAGGCCCCGCATGGCTTTTCTCGTCCCCTCTTCCACCCAGCCCCACGAGCTGGGGGGAAGGGAAGAGATGTGTGCTCACTTCGCCACCGGAAACAAAAAGAGGGACAATCCCTCTGAAGTCCTTGCTTTTAACTCCTTGTGTTCTCAGAGGTGTGTCCAACTCCACAGTGGCCACTCCACGTGCCAGCACAAAACCTGACCACTGATTGGTTTGCCCACAACTTCCCGGAAAAGTTACTTCCCCCTCAACCACGACACTGATGCAAAAAGGAATTCATCTTTGGAGCAGTTCCCTTTGGGTTGCCATCATACCTAGACTTTCTGGTTATACCAACTCACTCATGTGTGACAAGCCCTGCATCTTCAGGTTTGTGCAGTGCCAGAGCTGTGGAAAAGCACAGTCTGTTCCCTCCCTACTGGCTGACTGGGACTGCAGCTACAAAGTTCAGAGGTGGGTGGGACATGTTCCTCTCACAAATGACCAGTGTTCCTTTCCATCACACAAATGTGATGTGCCTGCAATGGTGGCTTCACCCCCTGCTGTCACTACACAAGAAGAGTTTTCACACCACAAACAAAAGATGCTCCGCTGCACCTGTTGAATATTCCAGTTCCTTTGTGTTAAGATGCAGCCTTAGCATCCAGACTTGCAAAAAGCCTGCTGGTGTTCTGAATTGGGGCAGCTGTGACATGCAGAAGGATGCTCTCATGGCTGAAGTTAAGCCTGTCCATCCACGTGTATCATGTTAGTACCAACATTTTACAATTTGTGAGGGGTGTCTGCTTGTAACCATTGATTAATATGAAAGAAATTAAAGTATTTCTGAATTTGTTGCTAATTTTCCAGGTTTAGGCCAAGAAATTGTTTGCTAAGAAGACCTAGAGAGTGATTATCTTCTTTTACTGTAAAAGAAGCTTTTTGTCATCCAGTCAACAAATTGCTGATTTTGAAATAAATTACATAAAAACTCCTAGTACAGCAATATTGGATAGAGACTGGAAGTGACACAGCAGTATTAAAAATCAAAAACACTGTTGTTGGTGTTTGCCAAGTGTCTTGGCCTTTTAATCAAGTCACTGTGTGGGGAGAGAAGGGCTATTTCCTTATTCATCAAAAACTGTTGCATTCCACCAGCAGTTCCTAGTTTTTGTAAACTCTGAAAACCTTGATGACCTCGCACATTGCATTTAATGGTGTACAAGTGCTGCTGCACTGCGGCAGATCTCCCTCCCAGGTAACAAAGGTCAGCTGAGGAGCTTCAGGAGGAAAGCATTGTCATTAATTCCCTTTGGCTCAGGAGCATCTGGGTCATTTCAGCTTGCTGTGACCCCTGTCTGCTGAGATATCAGTAGACTTTATTAATTTCCACTTGTCCCCCTGACATTGGCCAGAACTGCAAAGGGTAATTACTCAAAGATAGGGTCAGCATCTTCTGATGCCAGCATTTAGCATTGAGTTTATGACCTAAACTTGATATCTCTATTTCTTGAATAAAAGGAAGTAAAATGGCAGGTGGTGTCTCTTTCAAACAAAATATTCTGGCACTCTTTCTGTTGTAAGTAGTTACTGGCTGTGTCTCTTAGGAAAAAAAAAAGTGATCTTGATATCTCAAAAGAGCTGGACTGGCAGCTATAGCTTTTTCAAGTCCAAGTGGTCATTGACCTCATTATTTCTGCAAATCAGCAAAACAAGGAAGAGAGAGGCCACCAGTTACAATGAGAGACATGGGTGTTTCAGGACACTGCTATGCAGCAGCCCAGCAGGGTTCTGTGGTTGCTGCTCAGTCCTACCCAAGGCAGGCGCTGTGGGAAGCTCCCTCTCCCCTGTCCTGCTCATGTGTGCCCACTGGGAAGCTGAGCAAGGCAAGGACAGCTTTTCAGGCTCAGTGTTTGGTACAGAACAGGAATGAGAACACCCCATGCACAAAACACCATTCATAAATGGAGACTGTGGCGGGGAAGGCAAGGTATGGTGGAGCGGAAAACAAGAAAACAACACAAAACAGAAAGAAAATAACCATGTCCCGAGAAAAAAAAAAAGAAAAGACAGTATGTCTGTTACTTTCTTTTATATAACTAGATGGACATGACACTGGGCCAGGCTGCTGTACAGCTGCAAAGGTACTTGAAGGCCCCTTTCTGCAGGGATGGCACCTTATAATTCTCTGCACTTAGAGCAGTTCAGGATGGATAACATCCCAGAACATCAGTGACTCTCCCCAAGAGGAACCAGTGATGGAGAGAGCCTTTGGGCTGTAGTCAATGTGCCACCCACTTTGTCATCTTCCCTGCACCCACAGAGCTGCTCCGCTGCCTGATTATCTGTAACTCTCTGCTCCCACACTGTGTGAGTGCTCTAACTCATTTGCACCTCTGATATCAGCTATAAAACATCACTGGAAGGAGAAAGAGAGGCACTTTGTATTTGCAAACAAAGAGAAACAAGGGAACCCAGCACCTATCAAGGAACTGTACATGACTCAAGATGTGCGTGAGCCTCGTGGTTTGTCAAGCTTTTACACCTGCTAATGTGCAGCAGCAAGCTCCTGGGTTGTGGGCTGTGCCTGCGGTGTTGTCCAGAGCACTCTCATGGTCCAGCAGTTGTATCTGCTGCAACTCCAGGAATTTTGGCCTGTGGAGATCTGAAAAGGCTTGAAAAGACAGCAGGAATATGAATTACTGGGGAACACCAGTGTTCACATAGAAAAGTGGTGCAAGGCAGCTCTTCTGCACAACCTACACCCTGTGTGCTCTTGTGTGCATTCTGCACAGCCACACAGCAGCCAGCAGTCCCTCCTCTCTGTGCAGGGACTGCCTCTGCAGCAGTTCTTCTGTGCAAGGCTCTTCCCCAGTGTCTGCCACAGGGCCTTGCACATCTCTGGGCTTTGCCCTCTGCAGCAGCTGCTCTGTTTGCCCTTCTCTGATGGCTTTGCACCAGCTATTCCATACCCCATATACTCCAGACAGCAGCCTCACACTCTTTAAAGTCTGTTTTCACTGCTTGTTTCTTGCTTGAGGCTTTGTTGTTTTAGCAGAAATAAGGGAGAAGGAGGAATTTTTTATTTCTTTCTTCCCGAGCTCTGGAATCTGGAGTGCTGTGCTGAGCATTCCAAGTGCACTGCAGAATACTGGGGCAGTGGGTTGATAAGAAGTTTATTTAACCACAAGGCACTGCAGGATGTGGGTGATGCTGCCTCTGCTTGGCACCACCAAGCAGGAGCTGGTGTTTGGAGACATGCAAGGCTGAGGGTGGACCCCAGGGAAGGTGTGGATGGACAGTACGGGTGTGCTTTCTGTGCCCACATCCAGGACTATGGGCTGAGAATTGCTTTGAAGTAGGCAGAAAACTTAAAAAGGGAAGGAAAAGGGTGTTTAGCATATTTTTAAAAAAATTTATTACCTTTATTTACTTGGCTGTCTGTACTCTAACTGGGCGTGCCTAGGGAAAGCCTCCAGGTCTGTGTTTATTCTTATCCTTAACCCAACAGTAGCAGATTATTTTTGCAACTTTGCTGTTGTGTAAATAGTAGATTTGGTCTTTCATCCAGACTTTCCCCACGCTAGTGTCAGCAGTACAGCTTGGCGGACCTTTCTGTAGAAGAACTTTGCAGGTGATGCCATGGGCTGTAAAATGAGGCAGAAAGAAGAACCTTCTCTCACTTAAGGTGGAATTGCTCAGGAGTCCTCGTTGGTTGGTCCAATTCTCTATCTTCCGTCAAACATTACAGAAAATGTTATACTGCATTTTTATACTCAAAAATGCAGATTATATTCACTAGCAGTGAACTAATGCTCAGGGAGAACAGAACATAGATACAAGAGAGGAACTTCAGTCTGCAACAAGCACAAACTAAACAACAAAAAAGGAAAGATATTTTTTTTTTTTCCTCTTTTGATTTTTATCCTCTGGGGAGATAGGTCAGACAGTGCTCCCCCCGTCCCCCCTTCCTCTTCCCCTCCCTTTCTCTCTCCCGCAGAGGCTGTGAGAATATGTCAATATTAAACGGCATTTTCCCTATAAAGATCTCTGGAGAATAACAGAAGCAACTTCTTGCTCTTCCTTTCTTCAACAAACACCAGCCAGGCCTTCACAAACAGCCAAATGAAGCACAGTCAGGAAAAAACAAGTTCTTAAAGGCAGCAGTCGCCAAGGAAAATAATTGGGCAGCGTGAGGGTTTTGGTGACGCAGCCGCGCAGCTGCTGAGTTCAATGACTCTCAGTTGCCTCCATCTGAAGTTGTGCTCCACTCTTCAAATGATTTTTACCTCCATTACTATAAATAGCAGGGCAGGATGATTTGGTGCTTGCAGCCCCAGAAGCAGCTTGGGATAAAACAAAACCACAGCCAAACCCCAACAACTGAACTAACACAGAACAAGAAAACAAAAATCCTTCAAGTGTCTGCTCAGTAAGATCCTAAATGACAAAGAGAGGTAATGAAGTTAGAGAGTGCAGTGCCAATGCTTCTGATGATGATTTTCTGACATCTTTGTTGGTCAAGAAGATGTGCAGCACTACAAGAGTAGTGCCAACTGCTGGGTTTTACTGCTCTAGGAAGAAGTTCCTCTCGGGGTTGGTGCCACAGACTGTTGGTCATTTCATCTCACCTATCTGTCTAGATGCCCCTTAGCATCAAGGGAAAAAAACAGCAGCTTTCCTCTTCTCAGAAATTAGAGGTTCAAAAGGTTGTATACTAAGAATATTTACTATAAAGCCTCCCTCCTCTGAAGAGGCCTCAGGTAACCTGAACTGATGTACATGAATGCACTGTACAAATCCCAGGTTAGACTTTCAATGGATATAAATAACCTCATAATTGTAAGACAGATTCAGAATAATGAAGGTTTCACCTTTGATTACTAGCTTAAATTCAATCCTAATTTTGAATGAGTGAAAAAAAAACCCCTCAGTTTTTTTCCTTGTCCAGCAGAAGAAAGCCATAAAGTTCTGTGACAAGGGGAGAAATGTACTTTTTGAGTGTAGTAATAGGTGGTAATTCACGGTATTGGGTAGGTTTACCTACATGAGCAATGGAGTAGTTTTTTCTACTGAAGGCAGCAAAGTGTTGGTTCCTGATTTGTTTGGATGTTAAGCTCACTCCCCATGGCATGCCCACCACAGGCACCTACCCAAAGTTATCTGATCAGTGTTTGAAATGCATTTATTACACTTGCCTTTCTAGCTATTTTACCACCAAAGCTGTTTCTTTCCTGCCTATAAATCCAGATGCAAGAATCATAGGAAAATACACCTCAACCAGCAGAAATGTTCTCAAAGCTGTTTTCTATGTACATGAAAATGTCTGAGCTTGGAAGTGAGTCATGTTGGTTGTCCTTGTGGCTGGACACCCGTGCTCTGTTTGCCTCTGCATGTCACCCACTGCCAGTTGTGCCTCTGCAGAAAGACTTCAACATCTGAAATATGTTGCTCCTCTGGGGTTAAATATTGCCATTCTGGCCCATAAATCTTACAGTAAAATTCCCCTTTTAGGGAAAAGCAGAGAAATTTTTTGCTGCAGGTTGAGGAAGGTCTGACGTTGTGAAAAACTCTTTGCAGTTTCTCAGTGGTTTGGGGTGTCAGATGTTATATGAAGAGGAAAACCAGTGGGCAAAATCTGAGAAAGTGGCGAGAGATGAAATGATGAGCATATACCATTGTTTTACATGCTTTTTCCCCCCAAAATATCTGTACACTCTGGTTTTGTTGGTTTTATTTTTGAAGTAAATTTTCTGAGCGGTTCTGAGTTTTTTAAAGGAAAATATGACCTTGTCTTGGGTTGAAAAATGTAACCAAAAATGTGTATTCTATTTTCATCTGTTGAAACCAGTTGGGAGATATTGTTCCTTATCTCCTGTAACTCTAGGGGGGGAAGAGGGCGGATACCTTCTGTTAATGGGACACCTGATAACAGCAGATAAGGCAGGGCCTCCTTATCTCTTCCTCCACCCATCCTCCTCGAGGGACATCCCCTGTGAATGGGCCATTGAAGGCTCTCACATGACTGATAACATCACCTCATTCCATTGGGAGATGCTCCACCCAGTGGGAGGAGCCAAAGCCTTTCCACCGGGATAAAACCAGCAATTCCAAATCCCAAGGGAGCCTGTTCCCACTGGATTCCCAGAGGAAGACTGGACTCTTTCTTGAGGCTCCTCTCTACTCCAATGGAGCCACATCTGTCACTCCAGGAGGATTTATTTTGGACTGCTTCCAGCACCCTGACCAACAGGGTGTCAGGTTTGCATTCTGACTCTGTCAGTGGTCCTTTGTACTATTGCATTTATCTTATTTTATTTTTATCTTTCTTGTTGTTTCTTCTCTCTCTATTACATTGTATTTCTGACTTGGAGTCTCACTGGTTTTGCTTTCAAACCAGCACAGACCTCTTGCTGATCAATGTCTTTAGTCCTATCAGTAAAAGGCTAAGCAACCAAAACCAAAAACTGAACATGGTATGAAGGAGCTACAGTCACTTTTTAGGAGTTCAGTTGTTTTGTTTTGGGTTGGGTTTTTTTGTGTGTGTGTTCTGTTTGGTTTTTTTACTTCACATCTGTAGCAGCAGCTGCAGAAAAAGACACATGAGTAAATTCTGGCAAATTGAAAAAGAGCAGCCTCTGGAAGGAGCCTGGCAAAAGTCTCTGTATCACCACTACCTTTTAGAATTAAGCAAGCTTTCCTACACTTACTTATGCTATTTAAACAGTTTAATATTTGTGTTGAAAATAAAAATAATAATCTTTACATGTTTTGTGCTGGTTGACATTACCAAATTTCCTTTAATTGGAACAATATTTGAAAAAACTTACCTTGGAAACTATTTTACTCTGAAACATGGCAGGTAATTAAATAAAATCAGTATTTTCTTAAGAAATGAAAGAAAACTCCTTGTCTAAGACAACTTTTTAAGTGAGCAGTGGTTTCATAACACAACATTTATTTTACATATTACTGAGGAAATTTCACCTGACAGAGTGAATTGCTAATGCTGACAACCCTAGCAGCATGGAGTCAGACCTTGAATGAAAAACTAAGACATAAAGGCTCTATAAAATACACCTGAAAGTGACTTTGTCAGCTAACAAAAGCCTCCTATGGAATTTGGGTAGGTTTCTGTATTTCTGCTGACTGCTGCAGGTCAGGCATACATTTGCCTCTTTATGTGAGAGTTTGCAGCAATTGCTATTAATTACAACAGTGGGTAGAAGTTATATCTCCCCCCAGCTTGGTGATACTCACTTCTATCTGTTTGAGAAAATAAATCTGCAGGTGATAAATCAGCATAAAATAGAGTTTTCTTTTCTCCTGAAAACTGATTCCTGTTTACATTTACTTCTATTATGCAAAAAAATTGCTGCAGTTATCGTTTTGTTTAGATCCATGAGATTTGGGGGGTAAATGCAAAGAGATGCTTAAGCTTCAGATGGCCAGTGAGTAGAAAGTTTAAAACTCTCAGGTTTTGAGCAACTCTTGGCACATTTTCATTTGGCATGTGCAGTGTCAGCTTACAGTCACAGATATACCCTCTGTGAAATCAAGCCTCTGTGGTCTTTTTTATTTTTAGAGAAAAACAAGACAGGGGATGTCAAAGGGTGAAAAATGAGCTCCCCACCATCCTGCTTTCATTATTAGCATGGAGGAAAGTGAAGGAGAAGAGAAAAGCAATGGTGGCCTGAAGCTCAGCTTGCTCTTCCTGCGGTTCAGAGTGGTTGGATGATGCAGAGTTTTACAGAACTGTGTGTCTGTACACAACCCCATTCCCGTGGCATTTGAGGTGCAGATCCTCCAGAAGATGTAGGTGGTATTTCATGAATACCTTATGGATTACATGATTCGCTGTGTGTGGTACTTTATTCCCTAGAGACCGGCCATAAGACAGAATTTGTATGTGTGTGGCAGTGTCTGACACCACAGCGCTGGTTCGTGTCCTGATTTAGGGGAGAAAGCACCAGAATGTAAACATCTTTATGGGAGGAAAGACTTCCCTCAGGTTCATCTCGATGTTTCCAATTACGGAGGCACATTTTGAGATTCATTTATCTCCCTACAAGCACATCAGCAGCTCAGACAGAAAGAAAATTATTTACATCACAGGGCACATAGACTGTCCAGAAGAAGGCAAGAAGAAGGAAATTTTTCAAATTTTTAATGGCAGCTATATATAACTAATTTTAAAAATGTGAGTTTTGCTCCATATTAAGCATCTTCAGCTAAAATCATTTTGAGGCACTACTTCATGCCCAGCATTTAAATTTATACAAAATAGGAAAGATTTGCATGACATTAAGGCTAACTGCTTTGTGATGTGTAGCAGCAGCTCATTCTCACTGATAATTCCCCACCTCTAATTGTGCCAAATAGATAAATAAATTGTGTAATTTAACAAATAGGTCACATTGATTATAATGTACTGCACAGGATAGTTTTGGTTTAGATTGAAATTTTCTCCTAAAAGCAGGAAAGGAAAGCTGAGCCACTCTAGGTAATTTAATTCTTCTTTTGTGTGTGTGCAGAGATTCAGAGAATTAGAGAAGGGGGTGCTAGTGGCACAGAGGTTATTATGGGACAAATCTAAGATCTAATCCCATGGCTGTAGCAGCAGTATTTTGAAAAATCATTTTTCAGCTGCTATGGTAAATGTTTGTGAAAACAGAGGAGAAGTTTGTAGTCTGTTACAACAATGAATCAAAGTAAGTCTGCTCATTTTCCATGCTGAGTCTCAATGGCTTTGGTTGGCTCATTGGAAACAGGAGAGTGATTGACAGTGTAAGGTAACTAAAATCCTGAAAGAGAAAAGAGGTAGATTAATTATCCCTGGAATTAATCCTCATCTGCTCCTCAGTGTCAGGCATGGAGCTGTGTCTGGTTAACAGATAATCTGTCTGTGGGTCCAGCACAAATACACCATAGAAACCCAGGGCCTGATCCTAAAATCTGGGAAAGAAAACATGCTTGAAGTTGAGCACATGATTAATATATGGGTTAACACTGAAATTGGGTCCATGCTGGAATTCTCATGTTTCCACCATTAACCACCCCCTCAATCTCTGCAAATGACCAATCACAATTTGCCAGCCCAACATGTGTCTCATCTGCCACAGGTAGCAAGTTCACAGCAGCCCTGATCTTATGAGAGGCAAAGACACAGCACACACTTCTAATGAGTTCCAGGTTATATATACCACAAAATATACGTGATGCATTCATGTTGTGTGTGCATATTGAGTCTATACAAACATAAGATACAAAAAGTAGAAATTAATATAAAAGAGAACATAAAAAATGTAGAAGGATTCACCAGGGAAATCACAGATGAATTTTGTGGCCAGCAGACATTAAAAATATCTGACCGGGAATGAGACTCTCACACGAATGAGAATCACGTGGCAGGAAGAGGGCAAGGGAGGAGGTGGCTGTGGTAAATAAACCCTGACTTTATCCAAATAACAAGTTTTCTGAAACTTACTTGAAAAGCAGGGGGTTGCAGTTTAAATCTATTCCAGACTGGCTGATGTTGGACTGGTTGCTTAACTCCTCCTCTGCTTCAGCTCCTGCATCTATTAGATGTACCTGGTAGCAATGCTAATGGAAAGCATTCTGAAAAGTCAGGAAAATAAGATTCTGCTATCAAATTGCAAATTCTGTCTCCGTGTGGTTTAAAACAACATGACTCAATGAGCCTGTGTGGTCTGCAAGAAGAGAGATGTCCAAATGCACCCTGGCTCCTCTCTGGTACTCAGTGTCTTCACTGAGGGCTCAGCTCATGGCTGTGAACATGTGCTTTTACAGATGTCTGAGTTCAGTGTCTCAGCAGGCTAAAGACAACATGCCCAATTAGTCAGGGTGTTGTCTCTAAGCATCAGAAAGTTTGATTTGGACAGATTTTTCAGCTGACAGTTCATATTTTAATAATTTTTAATCTTGATAAGTCACCTTCTATTCTCCAACACATTTTGGTTTTCTGGGTTAAAGTCATACTCTGTTTCCCCTTTATCATAAAGAGTCAGTGCTGGTGGTTTTGGTTTGGTTTTCTCTGAAAAAAAATTTATATATATTTTCTTTGTGTGTCAAGTCTCAAAGAGAACATTCTTTTAGGATATTAAGGTTCTTCTTATTAAAAAACAGAATAATAAATATAAAATTAAAGTATCCATTAGATAATTTTTTTATCCTTCATAAGGTTAAGGGCCATACTTCATACCACAGAAAAATTCAAAGCTAATATATCCAAACAAGATAAATCCTGTCTTGCCAGAAGATCTTCCACGTGCTTTTACCTCCTGCAAGGAAGTGGCTGGTGCTTGTATCAAAACTCAGAGAAGTTAAAGCACGAGGATGCTCTCCAATTCTTATAGGGACTGGAGGAAAAAACCCACATACAAAAATTGTGCCTCTGTTGACAAACCTTACCTGCACAACCTCAGCAAACATTTGTCTGAAAGGGTCAGGTTTTTTTGAAGACAGCCTTCATTATCAGCCAGCTACAAAACAACTCTGTAGCAAGAGCATGATGTGTTATGGAAT
The DNA here is from genome assembly GCF_021018805.1 of Prinia subflava. Lineage (NCBI taxonomy): Eukaryota > Metazoa > Chordata > Aves > Passeriformes > Cisticolidae > Prinia > Prinia subflava. The sequence goes on along the minus strand of NC_086253.1, from coordinate 10,259,695 downwards.
GAAGGTTGAGCTATCCCAAACTGGGCCTCAGATTTGGGCCCGTGTAGTAGTAGATAAACCTGTGGCACAGTTAGAATTTAAGTTAAGGTGTGTGCATGCTTTAGCTAGGACAGTTAGGATAGAAACATGGTGGCTGCCTTAAGCTAAGATTGTTTGTGTTCTTTCTCATGCTGAATGCCCATAGAAATGCAGCTGTAACTGTGAACTATCTGACACTGTATAAAACCAGCCATTTCGGGAATAAAGGGGAGAACGTATGTTTTAACCACACTGGTTGTATCTGCATTGCTCCGTTCCAGCCTCATATAGAGACCCTGGTTTCACAACTCAATGTTACAACAGCTAGGAACAGGAAAAATCCCCATAAACATCTTTGTGCATTAACAACGTGTTTGGTTCTGGCAGGTCTGAACTATCTGGGAGCTGCTTGAGTGTTTGAATATGAAAAGCAGCTGAGGGTTTGAAGGTGTGCTAGAAGTGGCTAACTACATATAGCCTGTCAGCCTCCTTTTAAATGTGTTAGACAGCAGAATATGCACAGGCTGGCTGATATTCCCTATTTTTAGGCATGGAATAATATAGCAGTAGATGATTTTAACGTAAGTCAAGTAATCTGTTCACTTTATACTGTATAAATTCATCAGGCAGCTCTTTGGGTACTGGCAAGGCTTCTGAGGAAGCCAGTTTTGAGGGGGGAAATAGAATTCAAGATTTATTCCATTGTCTTTGATACCCCAAGATGCAAGGAAGCATCCAGCCTTTCAGCTATTAAAGCCTTCAGAAGATCCTTTAAGGATCGTGCTAGAGCTGTGTGTTCTGTGCTTCTCCACAAATTGTGTGTCAAATTAAATAACGTCTATCTTTTTTATCCCTTTCTACTCCCAGCCTTTACTTTTTGCCAAATTGACTTTTCCAAATAAAGGCAGCAGACAAGCTTGGGGAAACATCAAACAAAGGAAAGGAGGATTTATGAACAGAAAAATATGAGAAATTCTAACTTTAACAAGAATAGCTACATTTTTATTATCTATATGAAATATGGTAAATCCCAGGAGGGAGATGTAGTGAGGCAAGATTTATTCATTAGCTTATCATGAAATGTAGGTAAATAATAAAGCTTCTTTACATGTTGGAAAGGAATATTTTCCTAAAAATAAACTTTAATATTTTGGGGAAAAAAACCCATTATCTGATAACTATTGGTGGATTTTATGTTCACTTGTGACACCGAGAAGCAGTATGAAAAAGACAAGGAGTAAATCCAGACACCAGTCAATCCCTTCCATATTTTATTGCAAGTACAAACAAGGTACTAGTCTTTGTGGTAAGTTACAAGCTGTTGAGATCTGGCCTAAGAGCAACAAAATCCTTTTGCATCTGTCATGAAATAGCCATAATTTTGTGTTAAGGAGTGACCTGGATTTGAGCCAAGTGGCCAGGTGGAAAATATACTGCCAGTTTTAGGATCTCTATAAATTACTGAGTTGACTTCTGAAGAAACAAAGCTACAAGTGTTCAGATCCCTTTGAAACATTGCAAGAATCAAATTACAGGTCTATCAAACCAAATGGAGCACAATTTAGTTATGGCCTTGCCTTGGCCTAGCCTATTCAATGCTATCCTATTCTATGTTTTTTTCATTCTGTCCTCACCTGACTTGATATTACTGTGGTAATAAATAAAAATGTGATTATGCAGTCACTGGCTGTTGTTCTCTAATGCTCTTCTCAAGGAATGCATACAGTTGGTAAAAATAATAGGATTGTGTAATGGTCTGTACTTTTTAGCTAAATGAAATAGAGTAAGTTTAACGTCTAAGAGAATGTTGTTCTCAAATCAGAGTTTTACCCTGAGCAGGATGAATTTCAGAACAGCTTACGTGTATCCTGAATTTTAATCACACATTCAAAGAATCACTAAGGTTGGAAAAGTCCTCCAATATCCTGGAGTCCAACCATTAACCCAAGGCCAGAGTGTCACATTTACACTTTTTTAAAGTACCTCCAGGGATGGTGACCTTGCTTCCAGTGCTTGATAATCCTTTCCACGATGAAATTTTTCCTAATATACAATCTAAACATCCTGTGGCATGACTTAGGCTGTTTTGTCTTGCCCTGTAAGTGGTTATCTGGAGGAAGGGGCTGAAGCCCACTGTCTAGAGCCTCCTTTCAGTGGGTCAGTGAGCGACAGGGTCCCTCCTGAGCCTCCTTCTCTGCAGACTGAACACCCCCAGCTCCCTCTGCTGCTCATCATCAGATTTGTGCTCCAGACCCTTCTCCAGCTCCAGTGTCATCCTCTGGCCACTCTCCAGCACCTCAGTGTCTTTCTTGTTGTGAGGAGCCCAGAACTGAACACAGAACTTGAGAAGTGGCCTCACCAGTGCTGGGTACAGGGGCAGCATTTACCAAACAGTGAAGGCTTTCAGACTAAACAGAGGGCCAGTGCTGCTGTTCAAGTGAGAAAAATAAAGGCACAAGTAACTGTAATTACTTGAAAGGGAAAACAGAGCACAGAGTCCCACAGAAACAGCCTAGATGTCATATTCCTTTTTCCTTGGGTTAATGGAGGGGTATCTCAAGAATCAAAATAATAACCTTCAATTCAAAATACCAGATCCAACGTATAATTAGAATAAGATGCAATAGAAAAATCTTGTTGCAGTCTCTAGTATTGTGGGAGTTTGTCAGTCTACCTCTGATGTATAAATACAGAACTAAAAAAATCATATTTTCAATCCTGATGCAGCAGTAAGATAAAATTTTATCACACCAAAGCCAGTTTCATAACATTTATTTTGGAGCTGGATGTATTGATAGAAACATTCAGCTTCAGTGTTGCCCCTTGCCTCTTATAGCCTGGAGACAGGGTTTTGATACACAATGAAATAATTGCTATGACATCTCTTGCAACACTATCTCATTGTTCAAACAGGAATTGAATATGAAAAATATATCTCTTTTTAACTCTACAAATTGTGGCAACTGTTTTGTTACAGCAGATATTTTGTTCCTGTGGGAGAATCCCCCAATTAGTGGTGGCCTTTTGTAGGAATGCCTTTTAAAATCTTTGGCTGAAAACTGAAAAAGTAACCCATAACATCATAGCCTAGAATCTTGAGCCTGTACTTACTTCTGCAATTAGATCAGATATTTTTCCAGTTACTTTTCTAAATCCATTTATGGTGATACAGAAGGTAGTATAACCAATAATGGAAGTTTAAGAAGACTCCAATAGAATAGCTTTAATCCAACTCTCAATAGCAAGTAATAAATTCTATCCTTTAGTAAAGAGTTATCAGATCTCACAAAATAACCTTTACAACCCCACTTTCCAGTTCCAAATAAAGTAGATATAGTTCTGATAAGACTATTATTAGGCTTTTCCTTTCTGAGGCATAAATTAATTCAAATTCCCATTAGAAAACTCAACATTTACTGCTTCATGTACCACAGTGAATTGGGTCTCCTTTCCTACTGCGAACTGGAACTGCTTCAGAGCAACAACTGGCTCCTCTCTCTGTGTGCACAGCCTGCAGCCCAGCACTGCTGAGCTCTAAATAAGTGTATTGACTCACTCACACTCTGACTTAGCCTGGCTTTGTGGTTTCATAGGTTTCCCAAAAGCTTGGAGAATTTAACCTGAGATTTTTTGCCTGCCTGGCATATGGCTTAAGGCACAAGGAAGAGTGTTGGAATACACTTTTTTTTTGCTATTTCCCCCTCATCAATAGTACAAGACTTCACCTGTGATATTTTCAAGCTAGAGTGTAAGAGTGGAGCCACAGAAGAAGTCAGTGAGCGTGGGTAGTCATGGGCTGAGCAATCTGGGGTCAGTCCCATGGCTTGCATGGAAACCCTCATCTCCAGCTCAGCTTCCTTGATCTGCTGAAGATCCCAGTGTGGGCTCTGAGCTGTGCCTGTCAGACCAGCATCCAGCAGATGTGCTGCACTCAGCCATGAGCTTACTCATTTAGAGGAAGAAGGGACAACAATTGCTTCACTTCTGTACTTACTGGAACTTGGACACTATGGAAAGGTTCTGATTTTTTTGGTTGGTTTGTTGGTTGTTTTTTTCCATGTCTTCTATTCCTTCCTTTCCACACAGGGCAAAAATTTAGTTCCATTCAGACCAGTTGACCTTTAAGTTCTGAGCAGATCCCTTTCATGAATTGTAACAAATACATTATCTAACTGTACTGGAAATAAGAATTGGGAAAACTGGATTTTCTTACTCAGTGTCCTGTGAGTTCCGTATGATTCTTGCCCCAAGGGAAAACCCCAAACCCCAGATTGGATTATGAGAACTGGGGTCTGAGAAGATGTCTGAAATAACTCTTAACTGAGATTTGATACTGGGGTCCAGCACTGCAATATTGAAATGCTTCCCAGGTGCCATCAATCCTGAGAAACATCCAGACTTCAACCTGCAGCTGCCTCTCTGCATCTATCCAAAGTGAATGCAGCTGGGACAAGACTAGGACAAAAGGTCCCCGTGTACTTGTCAGCTTTAGAGCTCTTTTCCTTCCCCTCCACTTTCTTTTTATTTGTCATGAGTTACTGGGCAGTTTGAGAGAGCTTTCCCTAAGAGCAGTGCAAGTGAGCCCTGAATGGAAGAAAGTCTTAAATCAATGTGAAATGCATTCAGAAAGAGGTGGTATATACATATCCTTTATTCTTTGTGGGTGGCTCCAGAGAATAATGAACCTACTTTTTATACAGAGGCAAAAGGGCAAGACAGGGGAAAAAGTTTGACCCAGCTGCAAGCATCACTGTAAGCAGCTCAGAGGGAGGAGGGTAATGCAAACATAGCTCCATAAGATGGGAGGCACTTTATTGAAAGCAGCTGGCAAGCAGAGAAATAGGATATTTTGGCACCATCAGAAACTTTATCAAGACTTAGCCATGTAAGGTTGCATTATAGCATCAGCTTAGAGGGGGTATGGAAATTATACCAGGAACCTCATTAGTATCAGCATGAGAGCTGTGTCCAATCTTTCTGCTCTGGTGATTGTATTCATTCCATAGCACAGATAGAGCATGCAGCCAGGGAGAAATCTTCTTATTATGGAGGAAAAATGTAAAATGGAGGGTAAATGCAATACTGACCAGGCAAGACCTTTCTTTTCTTGTCTTTTTCTAGAGTCCCAGATCTGTGCTGCCACCTTACCTGCCTTCCTTTCCACTAGAAAGCAGATTTCTGTTCCTTCTCAAATTAAACCACTGGAAAGCAGAAAATTTCTAGAGATATAGCTTTAAAAATCTGTTCTTATTTTTATCTGAAGGGAGTATATAATCGACTGAAGCTGTCAAGGAATGACATATGCCATTTGCAGATATGCAAGTTATCTATTGTGTGGCAAAATCTGCCATGAATTGGTTTTAATTGTACACATCTTATTAATTTCAGAATTTGTCAGTCTTTCAGGAACTTATTTTCTTTAACTAGGTTGCCTGATAGAGAGCCAAGTCAGAGGTGGCTGATTGATTGTGTAAACCAAGATGCTGCCAGTTGCTAACTCTGTCTATATAATACAAATACCACTATAGATCACTCAGCCCTGATTTCTGCCTAATTTTCAGGCAGTCTGTATGTGCTGCAGTTTTATTTTGAATATTTGCTATACTCATATGTTTTGCTTCAAAAAGCTCATTTTCAGGTCTGAGCAGCTGGTGTGTCTGTCCCACTAGATCTTGTCAAGCAAAAGCTGAAGGAGGCTTTGATTTCAAAGGGTTTGAAGGACTGGTATGTATATTTGAGGGCTTTGGTCCTTAGCTGGTTTGCAGGCTGTATCATCAGAGAGTTGTAGAAGGGGCAGATGGAACTTGAGCAGTCTCAGTTTATATAAAGAGCAGAGCTGCAAAAATGTTATTGAAAAGAAAAATCATGGCTTGAAGTGTAGAGTTTTCCCCATGTGCTTACTACTGCTTATTGTCTGCACTTAATAACATATCCAGATTTTAAAATGCAGGCTCATTTGCAATCTGCCCTTACTCTACTGGTTTTATGTCAGGTAGAGCAAGTGGAAAAAGACATGCAACAGCACCACATTTTGAAAATCTGTGTTCCTGTGGGAGTCTGTTAATTTTCAAACATTGCAGTTCAGGCTCTAACTGAATGACTGGGATAGAAGTTAACAGTCTGATGCTTTTCAGTATTAAGCCTTATTTGGATTGGAATTAGATTTAAAGTTGTTTGGTTTCTTTAATCAAGGTTTATTTTGCATTCTAAATTGTTCTCAATAGTTTCATTTACTTATTGGTATTAAATCAAGTGATAAAGCACACATGAAATGCAGCCATGTCAGTAATTGAAACATCTGATTCAACTCATCTCTCCAACTTGGTGCAGGTATTTCTAATTGCCTTACCTCTGAATTTTTCTTCTCTGTGAATTAATTACCCAGGAAAACTTATCCTGATAGCCTCACTCATATCTGGATTTCTATTATGTCTAACCAGTGCATCCATCCAAATTTTTTCTCTCAGACTGAATGACATTTTAGTACATTTTTTTGTCTTATTCTTTGGATATTCCAGGAAAATCCAGAATGTCTGGACTATGAATATGTCATTTTCAGGTGATATTTTTATATCCAATTTTGTTTTCCCTTTTTTGATAAATTTCTGATTTGATCTACCATTTGCAACTGGTCCCTTCAAGTCTTTATGAGGATTAATTAGATCTACTACAACATATGTACCTTTGAATTGGCACTTTGAAATTTATTCTTGTTAATTCTTTCCCATTACTATTAAAAATCAGATGGAGTAAGATCATATATTTTTTAATTGTGGGGCTTTTTTTCATTGCCACTGCAGTGATCCTTCTGCATCATTTATCTCCAGCACTGCTTCCTCTCCTGGACTTTATTACATTTGCAGACAAACTTGAGGATTCCTCGTAGGCACTTTTACTGAGAAATTACCTGCAATGTGCATTTTTCTGTAACTCTGAAAGAATGTCTTTTATTCCTCACTAGTGTTTTATGTTGTTTCATTTAAGACTGGGGTTCTGAAATCAGAAATTTCCAACCCCACAAAGACCTTTCAAACTTACTTTCTTGCAAGCTGTCAAGAGGTGACTGAAGTTGTGTAACCTTGCATTTTCTGGGCCACAGCTGTTGAAAGGGGAATCACCCTGCTGCTCTCCAGTGAGCCATTAAATAATGATAGAGGATTGCATGGTTTCTGATGGCTGCACCAGAGGTGTAGCAGACAGACATTAAACATCCTGTGCCTCCCTTTTGCATAAACATTGGTTTGGAAATCACCAGGGGCAGTAGTGTTCAAAATGCTCAGTGGCCACCTGGCCACCATTGGGGATTAAACATGCAAGGCTGAGGGAGATGTGGGTTCAGGACCGTGCCCAGGCTGTGACCAGCACCTGCTCATCCCACAGCACTGGGGAAGGGCAGAGGGAGGGGAGAGGAATATCAAAAGGACCAAAAACATGGATCAGCAGCAGTGTTTTTATGCCCTGCAAGTCCTCACTCCTCCATGTTCCTCAAAATCTTAGGTGGGACACAGAACCATAAAAGAGAGGTTTCTGTTTTCTTGGAAGAAAATTGTGTTTCCTACATGAATGTTTCTAAAGCCTCTGTCAGGTACTTAGAATTGTTTAAGGATATTCTCTATGCCTAGTACCTGTACCAAGGTTAGAAAAAACAGCATTCTATACTGACTCCATGGGAAATGAGAGATTCCTAAGGAAGATTCCAGTGGCTGAGACATGAATATCTCCCTTTGTAACTGCTGTTGGGTACCCATTCAAGTGTTACCAGGGAGAGACCAGCATTATGTATTAACTTCTGAGTTCTGAAGTAGGAGTTAGGGATATAAAATAGTTTTAAATATTTGTAGAGATTCCCACAGAGATAATGACAACCAAGGAGAGAAATTGATAAAGTAGGAAGGGGGGAAATGTTATTGGGCAAATTGGAAATCTGGGATAATGTGGTGAAAAGAGACAGGCTGAAGAACAGAGGATTGTTTGGCAAATGTTATATAACTGAAATTATTCTAGCCAGCTTTGGGTAGAGAAGAGCCAAAACTCAGAGCAGGGTTTGGTATGGACCGCCCAGAATGAAAAATTGGAATGGAAAAAACTTGTGAAGCATTTTCCAACGGTCCCAAATTCCTTTGTCAGTAATGTGAAGTGCTCTTTACGAATTGCCTTGGATGGGGCTGGAGGTGGTGAGGTAGTGTCTAAGCTTCAGCATCGACCTTGCAGCTTCCATGCATGAGCAAGCTGAATTGGAGGAAAGTTCAGTTCCCCAATATTTCTGCAGAGGGAAAAAGGAAATTCTATTGAATTGCTGACTTTTCCCCAGTTTGCCTACCAGCACTAAGCCATTTTTAGAACACTCAGCTCATTTTCTCCAGAAAAGATGTCACCAGCAGAGCAGCTGTGGTGTTTCAGTGAAGCATCCAAAATTAAATCCATGAAGTATAATAATATATAATAAAATATATATATATATATTAATATATATATATATTAATATATAATAAAAACATGAAGCCATCTAATTTCTTATTTTGCCATTCCAGTAAAATCTGTTTTCTGGTTCAAAAAACAGTCCTGGGTGCCCTCAGCTTTTTATGACCTACATTCCATGCATTAGACAGTCTCGCCCTGCCCCCCTCACAAGTGACAGACACCCAAGGACAAAATGTCAATAATATTTTCCCAGAAATAGCAATGATGCATGTCTGAGTCAGGGAGAGAGAAACCAATGGGTGTATAAACAATACAAGAACAGAAAGATGAAAATGATGCAAGAGAATCTGACAGATTTTTTTTGTGTTCATAGTTTTTCATAAACACTCAGTATATTCAATACTGAAGTGGTGTTATTTGCCTTTCAAAGTATTAGCAGTGAAATAATTGTTTTTTCACCATTTTAAAGGTGTTAGACAACTTTTGTTTTCTTCCTATAATTCTCTATTGTGTAAAAGCGCAATTATTTTTAACTTGTATAACTCAAGTGTGTGGTGATGCAATTCTAAATTTTTACCTGGGTACTTTTTAATGACATCTATTGGCATGACATGTATTAGATATATATTCTTGAAATATGTCTAAGTGGTGTTATTACTGAATTTTTGAAGTAGAGTATTGAAGCACAGGGAGATTTGAAGACAATCCAGAGCAACCCAGAACAACCAACAATGTAGTAGGCTGAAGCTGATGGCAGCCCAAAAATTTGTAGCCTTCTTAAATGTCTAAGCCTCATTTTCTTTCTTGATCCATGCTGTTAAGATTTCATCCTTTGGAACAAGTAACTTTCTTGACAGCATGAGATTTAGGTTGTGATACAAATGGATTTGGTGGTGGTGGGTAATCTGTTGGTTTTTAGAACAAAAGGGCAGATCACAGAATGCATCATAGAATGACTTGAGTTGGAAGGGACTGTAAAGGGCTTCTATTTCCAACCCCCCAGCCACAGACAGTGATTCCTTTCACTGCACCAGGTTGCTCAAAGCTCTAAAGAGCCTCTGAACGCTTCCAGGAATGGGGCATCTGCAACTTCTCTGTGCAATCTATTCCAGTGTCTCGCTGCCCTCACAGAAAAATCCTTCCAAACACCTAAATTTAACCTACTCTCCCTGGTCCTGTCACTACAAGCTCCTGTAGTCCCTCAATCTCCCTTGTAGCCCCCCATCAGGTACCAGAAGGCCACAATTACCCTGATGCCTTCTCTTCTCCAGGCTGAATAATTCCAAATGTCTCAGCATTTCCTCATGGCCAGCAGGTAAATAATGGACTTTATATGGCACAGAAGGAGCAAAGGTATTTTTAGCAAAGTATTCTGTACTTTTTAGTGGCCAGCAACATCTTAAATAGGGTAGGAAATGAGCAAATAATCAGTAATATGTAGTTCTTGTATTATTCTACCAGGAAAGTATTCCCCTATGACTTAGGGAATTTGAGATTCAGGTTATATCCTTCTGTCATTCAGTGATAACTGATGTGGTTGAGGGGAGTCTAACAGAAATTTTGTTCCTTTTGGAAAGGCATTAGCAACACTTAGGACAATGTAAAATGTAAATGTGTGTGATAGTATTTGTTTCTGTAATCCCATTCACACTGGGGAGAAGTGAGTATAGACTGAGCCAGTTCTTCCACTAATATTGGCAAATCATTTGGCAAATCAGATTTAATCAGAATATGCTGGGTGTCTTCAGTGTCTGGATGAAAAAGTATTAATTTGGAATCACAAAGTGCAACAGTCCAGCCAGTGGTTTTCCACGACTGTTACACAGAGCCTTTACATCTCCATTTCTGTATCCAAAAAGAATCAATGTTTTGATTCTGTAATGTGTTTTGTAAACATTCTGCTTGTCACACTATAAACTGTTTTTCTGTTTGGAATGTAAGTTTTTGTTTCAAATAGGCCAAGTAAACTGAGATACCAAATTTTGTAACATACACAGACAAGAAATTTAATTATGTGAATCTAACCTATAGGTTGTTTTCCTAAGAGAACTTTGATGCACCAGCATTTTTAATTGATTGACCCTCTGAGTGCAAAGAAGAAGTGTGTATGAAAGTACATGGGCTCCCTTTGCAGAGCAGGGGAAAAACTGGACATCTTGGAAAATACATAACACATGTACTGAGCAAGGAGAAGCTTAATGCTAACCAATAGGAAAAACTAAGAATAGGGGTTTTATGTGTATGAATACCATCCCTCTCCAGAGCATAGAGTCTGGATTCAAGCCTGCAGAATGATGTATCCATACATTTTAGAGTTTAGAGGGTCTTCTGTGGCTAGAGATTTACATCTGTTTTTTTAAAGAGTAATGCTTCATGCTTTTCTTTAAAAATAGTGCTCTTCAAGACAACAGTGGCTCCCTTGCTTTATGAGCCTCATGCTTTGAGCTCTGACCAGGCAGGGAGCTGGGCCAGAGAGGCACTGGATGAGGGGCACTCAGCCGTGCTGCTCATGCCAGGTCCAGTGCTCTGGCCCCCTGGGATGGGCTGGGAGAACTGGAGCTCTCCCAGCTCTCCCACTGAGCCAGCAGGAACCCAAGGTCCAACAGGGAACAAAGCCAGAAGGAGTAAGCAGCTTGTGGCTGGTGTGAGGAGGGAGTCTGGTGTTTTGGTCCACTCTAGCACAGATAAAATCTGCGCCGAAAATTTTTTGGAGAGAATATGGGAGGAAAACTTATACCACATGCACAAACAGAATTCTGTCTTCTTCAGAACTAGGAATCTCTCTCAAGTTGGCCTCTTTGGGCAAAGCTGGAGGAATGGCTTCTGCCTGTATCCCAGACAGGCACAGGGCAGGAAGCGCCTAGCCTGAGACATTTGGGCATTGGTACCTTTGTCCTAGCAAAGTCCTCTGTTCATGGTGTAAGCTCCTCACTGGCTGCAGCTGTCAGAGACTTGCCTAAATCTGCCCTAAACCAAGGACTGGATCCAGACCTCCTAGCCTGGCCTACAGCCTTACTGCAAAGCCAGTGAGATAATCTTAAAGCCACTGCTTTAAGATGCAGACTGAGGACTCCTAAATTTGTGAACCATTTCCTGCTCTGAAAATTGATCTCCCCAGATTTTCTCCATTTCAGAAAGGTGAAGAGATTTTCCAAGAAAATCCTAAACCAGCAGTACTTGATCAGAATTCTAACAAATCACCTTTCTTTCAGCCTTGCTGTAGGAAGCCTTGGAGAGCAAAGACAAAATATACTCTGCTTTAGCTCAAGTAAGCTTCAACCTTTCTGCTGTAAGTAAGAGGAAAATTTTAATTCCATGGAGCTGAGTTTTTGGTGTTTGATGCTGAGTGAAAAGGGAAGCTTTGTTGGCACTGGTGTGACACAGAGTGACTGTACAATGCCAGAGGCCAAGCCAAACTGTGGAAAAAACAGTGACTGACTCTTCCTAACCTCAGCTGTAGGTGAAACAGAACTGCAGCAGCCCCTTAGGTCTTTCCAACCACAAGCAAATATCTGTGCTTTTTTTGGTTCATCATACCAAATTCAGAAAAAGTATCCAAAATGGTTTGTAACTTTCTTCTTTAGTTTCAAAAATAAAGAAGTGAACAGTGAACTGGACAACGGGCCATACAAATTCTGGTACCCAGAACAAAATTTTTTAGATCAGGAACTAAAATAAGGAAATCTCATGTGATGAAAAAAAAAATACACAGGCAACATTTCATGTTTTAGGGAATTGTATGTGTAAGCACATGTATCATCTTTTAAAATGTCGGAGGCAAATCCAAAAACCAAAATCAGACACTGAAATCTTAAGAAACCAATCTTTGAGCACAAGCATTTGCCTTCCATTGATAGCAAGCAGCATTTTCCACAAATACACTGTATCAGCATTGTACCAAGTAAATTAACAAAGGCCTGCCTATTTATTGTTTTCCTACCAGATAATGATCTTTAGGCTATGAAGCATTCAAATTCTTGCATGGTGTTTTAGGCCATGTCCTAGCTGGACATTACTGTAATTAAGAGTTAGGTGACCAGATTGTGCAAATGCTCTTTGTCAAGGTCAGTGCAACATCACTCAGAGTTGAGCATTTTTCACCAAAACCTCACCAGAATTCATACTGAATATGGAATAGACATTTTTAGGCTTCATTTAGAGATGATGGAGCCAGTGGTACAGTTAAGCCACCAGAGGAAATCAAATTTCTGGCTTAGACAGCAGTGTCATCTTAAACCACAGTACCCATTTCTGACCAGGCCTGATTTCATATTTCTGTAAAAGAAATAGAGTTATTTCATCATATATCATTGCTGAGAACAGCAGGGTGCTGTCAAGCAGTTAAATAATTTATAGCAGAAATAAATTGACATAATTTATAGACACCAGCTGTGAAGAAGAGAAATGCATTATGGATCACCAATGGCTTTCACAGCTACTATCTGGCAACAGCAAAGGATGAGGCTTAGGAAGCTGGGTATCAATTGCAGGCTAAAAATGTGTTATGACTCTCAACTTGTCACTTCATGTCTCACCTTCTCCAACATGTTCCTATGACTGCATTGATTCCTCTGGGCCTCTCATTCCAAATAATTCATCCAGGCCCACTTTCCATCCTCCAGAAAAGATCTGAATCTTCATTCACTCATTTTCAGTGTCATTCCCTTCACTGGTCTGCTTTGCCCCCTCTCCAGTTCTTAGAAGACAATTTCTCCTCTGTGCTTCCTCCCATCCAACTTCATGTTTGAGCTTGATTTTTATTGCCTAACTCCTACACCAAGAAGTCTGTCCCCAAAGAGAGGAAATCTGGAAGATGCTCTATTTCCAGCTCTGAGACCAGCACTACAGGAGATGTGAGAAGATTCAGACTGTTCATGAGGACGGAACTGGTGCTGTTTAGCTTTTAAAACAGAAGCTGTTTCTCCTGAGCCCATTTAATCTATGATATCATAGAAGTTTATCTTGTAAAACCTTGTCTAGCTTTGGTGGAAAGAGGTGAAAACATGCTTCATGTAAGAAAGCATAATTTTCACTGTTTCCAGTATGTCTTGTAGCATAGGCTTCTAGCTCCTCCAAGAAAATGTCTGTGTACTTTTAACATAAAAAAAAAATATTTTTCTCAGTTTTTTCTTGAAGAAAGCTAGACTGTTGTGCAATTTTGGCTGATAGTTACCAATAAAATTCAGCCTGAGGCTGTATTTTCTGAGCTACATGTAAAATTGCAGCCCAAACCATTCAGGTCTGGCAAAGCTATATTCTGTTAAATACAGAGCCTTGTAAGTGGAAGTGTTAGTAATGTTTAATAGTAGGCAGTGCTACCAACTCCACCTCTAGGATATTTTAAATCTACTATTAGGTCTATAAATAAGATCATGCTAAAAGTAATATTAAAACAGTAACAAACATGTTTTTATCAAACTTGAAATGTCATGAAAGGCTTTACAGCCTTAAGCTGATATATAAATGTAGGTTCTGATCTCGCAGTATATCCTGAGTGGAGGCAGAAGTCAACACTTTTCAGTTGTGGTGTCAGAATTCCCACAAGACCGTGTTGGCAGGGCTTCACTACCTTGATCTGCTACATAAAATTCTGTGGGAGTTCCTGTGCTCTGCAGTTCATGACCTGAAATCTCTGCTCCCACTGAAGTGGAGTTTCCCTGAGAGAGTATTGAGCAATAACTAGATAAGGACCTCTGTGTGTAGAAACGTTTTTACTGTAATGCTACCCGTGTAGTGAAGTTTGTCATGATTTTATGATGAAAGAGAACAGGATCAGGGTGTACACATGAGGGGGGAATGGGCAAGCAGCATAGTAATTAACATCTAGCAGACCTAAATTCTTTCTAAGTTGCTGGAAAGCAGCTGTTAAAGGGATTAAAATGAAGAAGAAAAGAGCACAGTTGTTTCAGACAAATAGGTGCCCCAAGGTCTTCCAAAGTTTATGCTGAGTTTGAGGTAGGCAAGAAAAGGGAGAATGGAATGAAATGTCAGGGATCAAAATGGATTTTGTTGGAGGTGAAAGTTGTTTTTTTCTGTCTCTCTCTTTTTTTATGTCTAGAATTCTCGGGAAAAAAACAAAACAAAGCAAAGCAAAAAACAATAACATGGAGAAAAGAGAATTAACTATCTTGAAATGCCCATAACTATAACCCAACCCTCATAGCTACAACACCTTCCCCTTTACACTTCCTGATCAGTAAAGATACCCTTCCACCTCTCTGTGCCCCAGGCCCAAAGAAATCATATAAAGTTGTTTGACCAATTCTAGCTAATCCCCAGCCCTCTCAGGAGTTCCTAATGTCTTGCCTTTTCTCAAGTTCATTTTCCCTTTCCGCCTTATGTTCTTGTGTAACAATTTTGGTTGCTTTAAAGGAATTTATTTTGTCTGCCTCAGGTTCCTATATTGCTTTTGATATCTTCCTGCACAGAGACAGCTGTAAGCAGCAGCTACAGGGTCACAGCAGGAGCATCAGTTTATTGGACCAAAGTGTGTCTGATGAGACTTTCAGCTTGAGGTGCCCTAGAAGGAGATGGAAAATAGGGGTTAGCAACTGAGACTGTTGCTCTTTACTTCTTGCCAGTGTTGGGGATTTATTCTGCAGAATCAAAATTACAGAACAAACTCTCCAGCCCCAAGCTTTGCTGATAATTATTTTTCTTTCTGAAGAAGTTCTAGTCTGTATTTTACACCACCTGAAAGTCTCTCAGTGTGCTTATCCTGTGCAACAATGCTCACAGGGACAGAGGGAAGAGGAAATGAACACCATTAAATAAAAGGTTTTCTTGATAATTTATTGCTACTCTTACTTACATTCCTTATTATATTTAAGAAATTATGAGATAGTTCTACTTGAATTTGATGAAAATAATTTCTGCCCCTGCATTGCTCTTCAGATGCTCTTTTGTGGGGTAATGGGTTGTTTTACCCCAGTGCAGAGGAGGCTTTTCCTTATCTAGACCCAGAATTCCTTCCTCTATGGATCAGATTTTCAGTTGCCCCCACTCCTCTTATCAGTAAAGACAAAGGTGGAAAGAAACCACAGAGAAACGAATTTTCAGCAATGGAGAAGCATAACTGCCCCTTTGACTGATGATTACAGAGTGAGACCTCTGAGAACAAAGACTATTTTAAAAAACTTTTGAAAAAGAGCAGGTTTTAATCCTCAGAACAAAATATAACTGTATTGAACACATCAAGGATGATCATATTAAATCAATTCCCCCTGAGAATGCCAACTTTCCTGAAGGTATTTAGAAGATAAATCACAATAGAAATGAACTATTTTTCTAATAATGCAGATGAATGGAGCCCATGCTTATGAATACTTGAGGAAAATGAATAAAGACAATTTCACGCTGGCTCCTTTGCATGATGGTAAAACAGAAGGTCTGTACTCCTGTACTGCAAAGGGATATGACCATTCCTGAAATCCAGAGTCATCTCTCCAACCTGCCAGCCCTATTTCCCCTGCTCTTGCTGTGCTGGGAATGCTCGTTCTTTACCCTCCTTGGGCTTTGTGCTCTCCTCAAAGTGACATCTCTGGTTAAATGGAGAGGCAGGATTAATACACAGCTGGAATTCAGAATATTTGCTGAACCTGGACTTTACAATAGCATGGCATGGAGTCTCATTTCAGAAAGGAATTAAAAAGGAGTAGGATAACTACACTTTGAAGTAGGCTGGCAAGCAGACAGGGGACCATAAATCAAGGTTAATGATAGTGGCAATGTTCCAGTTTGGAAGTGAAGATGAACATAAGGAGTATTACAAGAATTGGTGCTAGGCCCAGCTTTACTAAAAGCCATTAGTTATTATGTTAATGGAAACTAAGGAACACTGAAGGCAGACCTTGCCAAAATTTACAGAAGAGGGAGAAGGCATCTTGCCTAGCTTCACCTATCTGAGTCCTACTTGCTGAGGACATTTTAGCTTTCTAAACTTTCTTGAAAAAAAAAAAAAAAGAAGATAAAAACATACCTCAAAAAGTGACAAGAGTAAGGATGTCCTGTCTAGAAGCACCTTTCCACAAATTTAGGAAAAATCCAGATGACCATAGTAGACATATCACTGAAGTACTTTCAGGATGAATCAATGCTATTAAATATGGAAAAAAGGTTAAATTATGTTCTCCACCATATTTTCTTTGGAATGAGATATATAGCTGGAGAAAGATATTTTGAAATCTTGGTGTCAATGAAGAAGTTCTAACACAAATCAAGAAGTAAAAATAATCTTTTAACATTGACGACTTCCAGAATCGAGTGGTTTTGTGCTTCGTATGTAAATTTCACATAGGTATTAAATAATTTAATTACAGTAAAGAAATGTATGTTGAATTTGAAGAGTTAACAGTATTGAATGAAAAATCAATGATTTAGTTTAACAAAGATTTGGAAGTTCAAAGAAAGGGATTTTTTGCCAAATTATGACTAAGAGAGAGAAGAAAACCTGCTGAAAGTATTTATTAAAGATGAAAACAGCAAGAGGAGTGATAGCCCAAGGGGCATGAGTAAGGAGAATGAACTCAGTGTAACATTAGGCTGAACGTTAAAACTATTTCTTGATTCTAAACTTCTTCAGACTCAGAATTTTGTTTTTCCAAAAAGAAGATGGAAGCCAAGTAACATCATAGTTGTGCTTTTGGAGTTGTTGGTTTGGTTATTTTTAACTGCTTTTACAAAACAATGAGTGCACACTGTAGAGTCTGTTCCTAAGCTACCAATGTTGTGGGCAAATCAGAAAAATGAAATGAAATGAAATGAAATGAAATGAAATGAAATGAAATGAAATGAAATGAAATGAAATGAAATGAAATGTGGATGTGGCCCACTAAGTCAGAATAAAATATTTTCTATCGATGGTACTATTAAGTTTTGATCACACCCAAGGAAAATTGAATGAGACTGAAAAAGCAATGAAATCAACACTCTAATTTGGTGGTTGGGTCCCTTCCCTGAAAGGTGCAAACACTCTCTTCTGATTTTACTGCATTTAGGAGTTTTGTGTCCTATTTCGAAGTATCCATAGTAATTGGACAAGATATTTAAACAGGTCTTACCAAGGACTGGAACATGATTCTGCCCTCATAAAGGAATATTTTAAACTGAGAAAAGAAGGATTATCTCTTGGCCTAGTGAATCTTTTATAATTCCAGCAAAAGCTGGCTGTCTAGAAGGGTGCATGAAGTCATCCTCCAACAGTTCAATGTTTAGATCCCATTCCTAGGACATGTGAATTTGATATCCCTAAGGCTAAGAAAACAACTGGAAATAGGTGTTCCACAGGCTGCATGAGTGCTCTGCCGACTGCATTAACAGATGACAAAACAACAGTCCAACTGCCAAAGCCTTTGCTGGCATTTCCATGAAGAACCTTACTCAGTAGACATGCTAAAAAACTTTGTAATATATCAGAGAGGTACAAGAATAGCCATAGTCTTCTGATGTAAGTGATGTGCTGGGCTTTTCTGTGTTGTCAGTGCCAGGGCTTACATGACTGGTGCTGACTGGGTGCATAAGTTACAGTGAAAATGAAAATGGAGACATTGAGGGGCTACCATTTTGCAATTACACAGCCTGTGTCACACATCTGACTTTTAGTGGAAGTTCTGAAAAACATGATGTGCTGACAACAGCATCTGCCTGGGAATTTGCTGGAAAAGACTGGTCACACAGACAATAAAATCTCCAGAGCTGATTTTCAGGAAGCAGGAGTGGAGGATTGGTGTCTCTGCAGGCTGCCTATTTGCACTACATCACCTGTGTTATTAATCCTGAAAACCTTGTCACTGTCTGGAAACTATTTGCTTTGACACTATTCAAGACTTCCAAACCCCATTTCTACCTGGCCCAAAGCAATTCCCTGCACTGCAGGTAGTCCATTAAACAACACACAATTTCTGTTTAGGGTTTAAAAAAAATAGCCTTTTGCTTTTTGCAATAGGCTATTTGGATTTTTATTGACTGACTGTAGTAGACTATTATGTCACTTGCTCTGTAAAAATGCACAAGCCATGAATGACATCAGTGTCAGAGACAAAAAGGAAAGGCCAAGGTCTGCAAAGGAGCTTAAGGTACTTAAATCCAAAACATAGATCCTTGGATTTTTTCATACCTTTCAAAGAAATGGAATTCCCATCAGTGAACATGTCTAGATGTCTGCATTTCTGGTGCTGGAAATATGGATTTCTTTCAAAATCCTGATAGCAGATCAGTAGCTAAGTCCTCTCAGGGCTCCTACGCTCCACACATTTTGTCAGTGTTCCTCATGATGTCCCTGTCTCCTGGGGCACACTCTCAGGATCTGTTCCAGTTCTGCCTGGAGAAAAGCTGGGAGAAGCAGGTAAAATCTCCAGTCTTTGCATTGACAATGCAATGATAGAGACACTCCGTGCATGAAGATTTTTCCCATGTCTAGTTTAGCCCAGATATTTTTCTGAGACTGTTTTTTCATACAGGTCAGTGAAGCCTCTCCTGTCTGTAGCTCCCCCTCAGTCTGTAGTGAGCACCTTCCACAGAAGAATAAGTGCATGTCTGAGTGCCCACCAGCCTGCCAGGAGGGGATCCAAACCACGGGGTTGTTGATGCACAGACCGACTCTTGCTCTCTGGAGGTTTCCCAATGGATAGCTTCACTGTGCAGAAGCTGTTGAATAATCACAGGGTGTTGGAGGAAAGTGATAAAAAGCCTCTCTGTTTTCACTGGGAAGGCACTGTGCTCAGTTTATGGGCAGTACAAACCTGGCTCCTCTGCCTACATGAGCGCTGCAATTGCGTGGATGTTTGGTGGTGAGGGAGATTTGCATCTTTGCTGGGTTAAGATGGGGCCTCATTCAAGGCAAAAGTCATCCTGGGTCTTAAGAAAGAGTATCAAACCCTTGCATTTTCAGGGATGTGACAAGCAAACCATAGAACAGTGATGGAATGGAAAACAGAAGATCTGGCCTAGGTTCTCTAAAATTTGAGAAGTTTTAGATCATGGCACTGAACAGGAGCCCCTAACCACCAGTACAGGTGCTAGGCTGGTCTGAGTTAAAGGACCCACATAATGCCTTGTGATGCAGCAAAATATTGAGCCTCTCAGCAGGCACAAATAGGCCATGGCTTTTAAGGATCAGGAAAACTGGATGCCTGGGAGGCAAACATGTGAAAACCATCTGGAACATCATCAGAAGAGTTTTCTTGTTTCCTAACTAGGTATGTTATTACCTGTATCACAGGTTGGTCTAAGGGGGATGTCTAAAAAGCTCTTGTGCAGGCTCAGATTGCACTTGGCAGCTTCAAAACGCTGCAAGCAGCCCTGCCATTGTCTGCAGGGTGTGTTGAAAGTGAGGCTGAAGAAGTGGGATAGAAACTGCATGCATGGGGTGGGCGGGTCCCTTGTCACCAGCTTTTGGCAAGGTAGCTGCTGTGTCAAGGCTGTGCCTGCCCTCAGGTCTGCATTTTGGGACACTATACTCTTGTCTCGGATCTTCAGATATCCCTGATGTTTCATGTCATTACTAACCTTAAAAAAATCTGTCTCTTTTATTTCTATTGAAAATCTGCTGTCTAGCTCAAAATCTAGCCCTGGTTTTTTGAGCACTCTCCAGTATCTACCTGGACTACTGCTAAAATAAAAATCCATTTGCTTCTCTTTAGGTAATGCACTCAACGATGGTCTCTGCAAAATGCAATTTCCATCTAATGCTTGGACTAGACCTCATGAAATAAGATGCTGAGAAAGATTTACGAGTTACTGCAGCTCAAGCTAATGTGCTGATAGCTGTGGAATTTCAGATGTTTAAATAAAAAGTACTCACAGCTGCAGCGGGACTTTCCTAATTTGCCAAAAACCCTTAGAAAATAGCCCTCCAAAACGGTAAGTAAAGGTTTAGTCTGTATATGTACACTTGACTTTCATACAATTTTAAATAGTCCTTGCAAACAATTAAAAATAATTGTGGAATCATCCTTACATGTAAAAATACTTCTGAGGGTAGAACAAGCAAGCAGGAGTGAGCTGGACCTTTCTGTCTGCTCTACCCCTGGGAATCCTCCTAGATGCATACACCTGATGGCACCTACTCTGCACAATAGCTGCTAAAACCTCCAGAGCCCTCTGGGAAGTCTCTTATTGACTTACCCTCCATTGAGACTCCCCTTGGCTTCCAGGCACAGCATAAAGAGCATAACAGACCAGTTCCTGCCTTGAATAATCATTTGAAAGATTCAGCTAAAGGCTACAGCACCAATTTCATTATTAAAAATAGTGGAGGATTTGATGCAATGGATGGAAAGCTGATTTACAAATATGTCACATGCCAAATCCAACTTTCAGGTTTCTTGGTTAACTTAATGTTATTTCAAGATGTCAAATGGACCATACACTATGTTGTTTTCTGCAGGAAAGATAGACTGCAATCCACTTTTATATGTTTCATCCTTATATTAAGGGTCCAGAAGAAGGATAAAAAGCCACTTGAGAAGACAGCCAGTGCTTATAATCATGTAGCTGTGATTGTATAAGAGTATTATTATTTTTCCAGTGTATATATGTTGGCATAATGCTGCTTTGGACACAGCTAAAATATATATTAATAAAAACTTTTTTACCAGTATAATTCCTTGCCTGGCCAAAATCAGCTACACAAGTATAAGCATATGTATATAAGCACAACTGTGTTTATACCATTACCAGCTGCAGTTGGAGCCTCTCGTACAGGCAAACCCAAGCCCTTCAACTCTTCAGAACACACCAAAATGGCACCAACCCTAATGTTTAGAGATTTGACCCTCTTTCATAAACAAATTATAAATCACTTTAGTCCTCTGTGTTTGGGGAATGGTCCTAAAGTGAAAATGTTTAAAGAGATGTCGTGCTTCCAACTGAGGCATTAGAAACATTTGATTTCTTTTTTTTTCAACTGGTGTCTTTCAGAAACCAGTTGTGTCAAGAGTGCCAAGTGTTTGATGTTGGTTTTCTGACAGGACTACTTAGAAATGTATTGTTTGGGCTGATTTTGGGTAACACAAACGTTTCCATGCTTTGGTGAATCCTTGATGTTGTAGTACTTTAGGGGAAAGATGATAACAACATCAAACTTCAGTCAAGGCCCTTCTATTATATTTGTTGTATATAGTCAGAAATCCAGTTTCAGGGTAATCATAGAATCCTAGAACGTTTTGGGTTGAAGGCACCTCAAAGATCTAGTTCCAATCCCCTGCCACGGACAGGGATGTCTTCTACTAGATCAGGTTATTCAGAGCCCCATTCAGCCTGGTCATGAACATATCCAGGGACAGGGAGTCCACAGCCTTTGGGCAACCTGTCCCACCCTCACAGTGAGGAATTTCTTCCTTTAATCCAATCCAATCCAATCCAATCCAATCCAATCCAATCCAATCCAATCCAATCCAATCCAATCCAATCCAATCCAATCCAATCCAATCCAATCCAATCCAATCCAATCCAATCCAATCCAATCCAATCCCCTCTTTCCGTTTAAACCATCCCCATTTCTCCCATCACTACATACCCTTGTCAAAAGCCCCTCTCCAGCTCTTCTTTATCCCCTTGAGGCACTGGAAGCTCCCCTAAGGTCTCCCTGGAGTCTTCCCCTCTCTGGGCTGAACAACTCCAGCTCTCTCAGACTGTTTTTGTAGGAGACACGCTCCAGCCCTCTGATCATAACCTGGACGTGGGCTGGCTGCCTCACTCGTGGGCTCTTGGTGAGCACCATCCTATGAGAGGGCTTTGTAAATACAGGAGTACTTCTGTACTAGTGCACAGAGTTAATTTAGGACCAGAAGTGACACTTTCATGTCCAAATTATTAAAAATGCACAAAGAAGAGATGCAACACAGACACATTTCTGAACAATCTGTTGGTTGAGTTGGTTGCCTGTCCAGCCATGGCATTATTCTCAACTGAGCTGATCCACTAATAGGGGAAGTTGGCTTTGAATGTGTTTACTGGTGAAGAAATACATCTTCTAAAACGGTGGGAATTTTACTCTTAATATAGAAAATCATCTTGCTTCTGTTCTTAGAAGTAGAAATAAGTTAGAATGTAAATCCAATTGTTTTTTAATTTGGTCACTGGAGAAGGCAGTGCCTTTCAAGGCTTGTCCCAAGGTTCACTGAGGTCTGTATGGGCTTCCCAGCTGTTTTTCATGGGCTGTTTCTCCAGCCTCTTAGTAAGCCTTCTGTATTTGCAATGCCTCAGTCTCCATGATTCATTATATTGCTCAAACTTCACACTCTGAGAAGGCATGAATATATGATATCAGTTTAAGGGGAATAAAGATCACTAGAGAATTGTTCCAAGGACATTTGGGACCACCTAGCAGTAAATGAGGTTATGCATTTTCAGTCCATCTTCCTGCAGCCAGTCAGGACGTGTCATTCCGAGAAGACGCAGCTGAGTTAGGATGATTTCCAGTTCACCGTAGGTTTTTGGGAAGTTGCTGCAACAAATGAATACTCAGTCTCTCCTAGGAGAAGGAGTCTACTAGACATCACTGGGTGTGTGAAACAAATATCTTCCAAGGGATCAGCAACATCAGATGCTATCTGACCACTGATAAAACGAGACACAGGCAGTCCAGAACAGGCAGTAAATTTTATACTTTGCAAAACAAATGTCTTTTCAAGTGCAAATTCAGCATTTAATCAAAGCCTGTGGTCACAAGAAAGTTGTTTTCCCTTGTTCCTTCTTTTTTTGTGTGTGTTGCTTTTATTAACATTGTCTTTGATATTTCCTAGAAACCCTTCTCATTTTCTTGCTATTTTTAAGAGGTATGCTGCTGCAAAAGTATTGCTGTGCAAAGCACTCCAGTGTCAAACTTCTCTTTGTTTTCAAGGTTTTAAAAATAGTTCTGTATTTAAATATTCTCTAGCACTGAAGAGAACAACTGAGCTGTTTTCTTTATGGTTCATATGGAACCATATGTATGTGACACAGTGCTGTACAGGACTTCATATTTTATTCATTAATTTAGTTTGAGAGAGTAGCTGTTTGATGTGCAGCTATTTCAAGCCAATTCTACTTTATAAAATCCTTCTAATCAAATTGGATAGCCTCCTGATATAAATATTTAATTTCAAAAATCCTCACACTTGTGATAATTTTTATTCTGTATTGTAACTTTCAAACTGTTCTTCCATAAGTGAAGAAACTGATGTTACTCTCATACAAACATGAAGATATTAACATTTATCTTCTACCTCTAGTCAGCTTGTGTAAACATGCTTCAGTATAACTAACTAGTTTGATGTTTGGGACTGAGTTTGGAGATATGACGATGCTGTGCCTGCTCCTGTCTGTAGCTCTGGATGGAGTAGCTAATTTGAGACAAAAATTGCAATTTCTAGTGAATTTACCAAACTTTGAGCCATAGCAAGGAGGGGAGCATGGCATTGCCTGTCTCCGAGGGGCTGTGCAGGCATCCCCCTGTCAGTTCAAGGCCCTTGTGTCCAGGACAGGGCTGGGGATGGTGGGTGGTGGGTGGCACCACAGAGGGGCTCGTGGTGGGTGGCACCAGCAGCTGCTGGGCACTGCAGCCCTCACACACAGCCTGTCCTGCTGGGCTAAAAAATGAGACATGCCAGGTGATTTTATATTTATTTTTTTTACTGTTTTGGGGATTTTCAGTTATTGCTGCAGCCTAGGAGGGCTCCTGGCTGGGCTTTGCCTCGTGCCGTTGTATTGAGGCAAGCATGGATGTGCAAGTGGGAGGCTTTACAGAAAGTGAGCTACCAGTAAAATGTAGATTCTTCCAGGATTTACAGCAGCTGAATGAGAGTTTTCCACACCACACTTAAAAACTTAGTTTACTATTCAATTATAGCTGACTTTTTTGGAGTTAGCCTTTAGCCCCTCTGCCTGTCTTATCCTCTCTGTTGAGGATATATACCTCCCTCCTTGTACCTCAAAGAGGGATTTAATATCTATCTTATATTACCTCATTCCTTCCATCTTTCCACCAATAGAGGATTGCTCCTGGGAGAAGTATTTAGAATTTTGTGTGGTCCAGTTCTGAAAGATTTTGGACACAAGAAACAGCCTCTTTCCTTATGGCACAGCTTCACATCCTACTTTGTTCAAGTGGTGGAAATTGTATTCCAGTTAAAATTTTCCTTTTTCCTAACTTTGTCCTGTGAGAGCCCATTTAATTATACCAAGCAACTAAGCCAATGCTCATTCAGCCAAATTGGTGTTGGCTTAGTCTAACTCTCCCTGAGCTTGAAAAAGCACCATGCATGTGACAGAGTGGTAAGGCAAAAACATTCTCCTAAGAGTGTCCAGTGGGTTTGCTGAGACTGACCCCTCACACCTTGGCATGAGCCTGAGGAAAAGTGAACAGCCTGGGCCCACATTTCTACTGTCTATCCAAATTTTCCATCAGTTTGATTTCTCTTTTCTACAACCTGCTAAAAATGTTGACTTTTCTATTTAAAATAAAATAAAACCCTCTATTTTTCAGCCCATTGTTATTTACCACAAGTGGGACTGAATCATGTTTCTGCATTTCCCCTCCCTTTTTCACTTCCCAAATCCAGGCTACAGGCAAATTTGAAATGCTCTGTGTCAGACAGCAGGACAGCAGGCAGACATGGAACATATGCTGAAGATTTTGAATGGACTCTGGAAAGAAACTCAGCATTTATTAGAAGATGGAAACACTTTTGGTTCTAATGTGCAATTAGGGAATTAAAAATCTTTAAAGAAAATCCAAATAGTCAGGATAAAAAAATTCCAACAGCCTAATACCCCTAGTAACATCCAGGCCTGGCATTTAAATTAAGTATCTCTGTCTCTTTCAATGTGTGATCCTTTTCACTCTCACATCCATGGCCACAAAGAAACATTTAATGCCATTTGCACACTTAGAAAATCCACTCCTTCTGCTCCCTGAAGAATTCATTCACCCTGCTCTCCTACCCTTCCCAAAAGCAAGGGAAGGGTTTATTAAGAACCAACATTTGTAAGAGAAGCTGTTTAACAAGACTTGGGCAAGTTTGGATTTTTTCCAGACCAATTCCTAGCGCAGCAGCTGTGAGGATCCTGTCAAAACACCAGCCTAGATAATTTACTTGCTGTCCTTTGCCATTCCTCTATCTGTGAGCCAACTAAAAATAGAGATGGACTGTGGGGCTCCAAGGAACTGCACTGAGTGTAGCATTTGAGATGATGGTGTGTATTTAACAAGAAATGTTTTATAATTGAAACAGAAATAGTAGGAGCTAAATATAGACTTATAAATTCATTTGGACTCTGGAGTTGGCAATTTTGTCTTTATGGTATTTGTATGAGTTCCTTATTTGAAGCAACATGAAGTGATTTTTTTTTTTTTTCAGACTGCAAGCATTTCAATGATCCAATATTTTTGGTACACATCTGCGTGGAATATCTGGCAAGTACAAGTTAAATTTTAAAATGGGATTTTTTCCCCTTAGAAAAAGTTCCTGTGATGAAATCAAACTGGGCAGTAGTGAACCCCTCAAAGGGTGACAGAGGGAAAGAACTTTTTTTGCAAAATCTATTATTTTTGTTTAATTTTGATGAGCATGTCTGGGTGGTGATTCTTTCCCACTGTTTGTAGAGAGACATGAGTTACTTCCTCCCACACTGATGCCAAGCCAGAAATGCTCAGAGACAACTGAGTCTGCTCTGCACAACTTATTGCTTAAGCTTATTGCTGCCATGCCAAGCTGGAAAGTCCTCTTCTGTGATTTCCCCCTGGAAAAGCTCCTGAGGAAATTGCTGCACCACATTGTGGATCTTCTCTAAATTCTCCTGGGCACGTGGGAAGCAGTCTCCTTTCCTGTAGGGCAGATGTGGCCTGGTCAATGAAAAGGAAAAGAACATTCATTGGGTTGTCACTGCCCATGGGTACCTGGCTGTTGTGGGAAGTACAGGGTGTGGCAGAAAAGAAATCAGGGTGATAAAAAGCAAAACACCAAGGTTTCTCAGTCCTCAAATTTCCCAGTAAATGGGCAGTAAAACATGGTGAGCAGTCCTCTCACCTAGCTGTAGCTGCCTGTAAGACAGGGATCAGGTCTGAGCTCATTGTCTCCCTCTACGACTGGGAGAAAGAGGATTAATCCCACTGTGACACAGGATTAGTACTGCCCATTGGAATTGTGCCACTCTAGTAGATACTGAAAAAGCCAGTTCAGGGTCAGAGAATCCTATCTGAAGAACAGAATTACCCAGAAAAACTCAAAGATCAACATGGGCAAATAAATAATGAGGAAGCGTCCCTGTAGAAGAGATTTTATACAACTTTGTCCACCCAAATGAAATTATTTGGCTAAAGATACCAACAGTGCTTCAGTTTAATCTCAATAGAAATCAATGAAATATATTATTCACTAAACCCAGCAATTACTGAATAACAAGATATAACTTCCCACCACATCCTATTTCTAGCTGCAGGCCTTTTGAAAATGCAGCAGCTTCCCAGTGGCTGAGGTGGCACCGTTCACTGAGCTCTCTGGTGACAGAGCTTTCCAACAACAAGCCTCATCTTCACCTCTCCATCAGGGCTGCCAGGGGCTGAGTTCAGAATTAAGTCAGGAGGGGCAAAGACATCACTGCATCATCTTTCAGCCCTTTGAAAAAAACAAAGAGCACATACTTGGCAGCATTTTAATTTCTATGGTTACTTAAGAATAACAGCACAGCTGGGGAACTGTTGCTACAACCCACTAGCAGAGATCATTTAAGAGGTCACACTTAAGCAGATCCATTAAAAAAGCACTGCTTTTTTCAGAGATAATAAACCAAGGACTGTAGGTTGCACTCTTTATGTTACTATCAAGTGGACTTATCCTGCTAGTCATAAATTTGCCTTCATTATTTCAAAAGCAGTAGGAAGAAGGATGTGTCTTTATTTAAGACATCCACCAGGACTGATGATTTCTGGACAAAATCTTGACCAGGAGCATGACTCACTGGGATTTTGTCAGTCACAGATGCTGATGTCTCCCATGTTAATGTGGGCCAGTGCTTCACGCAGCTTGGAGAGGCTTTCTGGCTGGGGAGACCTGCAAAAGGCTTTGCTTTCTACCAAGGGCACAGTAACTCCATTTTCCAGCAAAGTCCAGGAAAAATAATTGAGTAACCCTGAATCAGAATGATCTGGGAGTTCTGACACAGACTTCCTGTACAACCTGGCTGGTTTGTGCTTTCAGTTTTGATCTTTATTTTGTTTCTTAGTTATCGGGGCAGCAGTCATTCATTGCAATAAAATACATCTTTAATTGTTGCAACAGATTTTAAAAGCATTTTGGCCATGGAAAATTATTGCTTTGTATTTCACAATGTCCTAATCAGGAGGGAAGTGAAGGCAAAATTCACCCTTATTTTGTCTGCAATGCATTTACTAGGGTCTACTTTGAAGCAAATTCAGTCCTGAACAGCCAGGGATAAGGACTTTAGGTACTTATTTTACTTTTGCACATTCCAAAAGGAAGCATGTCATCAGGTAATGGAAAAACTGATATTTTACATGTTTATGGGTAGAATTTTGAAGGACACTATTGCAAATATAAAATAATTACTAAACTTAGGATCACAGACTCATAAAACATAGAATAGTTTGGTTTGGGAGGGACCATAAAGATCATCTTTTCTCATCCCTCCCCCCAGATCATGTTTCTGCATTAATGTGCTGAGCCTGTGAGTCGGCCCACAGAAATGCACTGCTGCGTCAATGCAAATGTTGTGTTTTGACATTTTATTCAATGTAATGCAGGATTAGTGTCAGAAAAGGCCAAGGAAATCCATGTAAGTCCTTTTTCAAGACTCTTCTTTTTACATACTGTCCCTACACACACTGGAATAAGCACATCATCCCAAATTAAGCCACTGACATCAGTAGAGTTTCACCTGGGACAGATTTGGCTTACTTTTGCTAATTGCATCATTATCCTCAAGCTCCACTGAACAATTCATTAGTGGCAGACAGCTGAATTTCTAAAAGTGTGTGTAACCTAACTCTAACAAACAGCACAGTAGAAACCACTCTCAGTAGCTCCTCTGGGCAACCAAGGACACCATGAAATTGAAAAAATAAACATAAACAAAGAATATTTTTCAATCTGCTTCCCATCTGGAGTACTGGCTATTTTTTCAGCTCTTAAACTGAGGCACCTTTGCATCCTATTAAGAAAATTCTCTACCTTTTGCCATCTTTGATGACCCCTGTGAATTTAAGAGCATTTCTATAGATTAGAGATTTCCCTTTCAGCACTTCTAAAGAATAAACTAATCTGCCGTGGATTGCTAAATTTTGAAAATTCCTGCTTAAATCTTTATTTTTGTTGTGTAAGGGAAAGGTCAAAGTATGATTTTGACTTTTATTCATACTTCCTAATTTTTTCTCACCTGTTTTCATCTACCCATTAAATTCCTACAGATAATCAGGCATTGCTGGACATGGCTCCAGGCTGAGCAGTGGCTGTGCTGGGGTGACAGGGACAGCCAGCTGTCCCCTGCAGCTCCTGGGGCCATTCCCCACGGTGGTGTCCTCCTGCTGCTGCCCTGTCTGGAGGACAGAAGAGCTCTGTGGCAGAGCTTGCCCTGTGCCTGCTGGCCTGGGTGTCTGACAGCTCTCTGAACCTGCTTCATTTCCTAGCAGAGGCTTAACCTCAGAGTCTGCTGAGGAACCTTTCTCTGGTGAGTACTCACTGTGGTCCTTCCTCACTTTTGTCTCTAACACCACTTAAAGAGGAACAGTATTGCTTCATCCCTCTCATGTCAGACTCCAGATAAACAGGATGTTTCCTACAGAACTTGCAGTTTGACTGATGTGTCTAATAGCCAGTGTAGGACTTAATTAACTAAAAATCCCCCATCCAAACAATGTTGATTGTTGGCTAAAGTTTGATTTCTTGAGATACCAAAAGTTACCTAATCTAAAATGTCATGGTTCTTGTCCTCTTTTTGATTCTTTTACTCATGGTCATACTTCTTCTCAGTAACAGTGCTTCAGGAGGAGAGAGACCATCTCTGCATCAGTGAGATGCTCTTCTTTCTCCATCACTCCATCAGTGGGATGCTCTTCTTTCTTTCTCCATCACTCCATCAGTGGGATGCTCTTCTTTCTTTCTCCATCACTCCATCAGTGGGGTGCTCTTCTTTCTCCATCACTCCCTCAGGGGGATGCTCTTCTCTCTCCATCTCATGATGGCTGGAAGTGGCAGAGGCTGTGTGTAGGTACTCACAGTCTTGTTTCTGGATCTCACCAGAGCTGGTTGGGTGCAAGTGCGGCAGATCTGGGGACATGTGAAATAGACCTACAGGTATGTGCCCTAACAAATATTCCAGTCTGGAAACAAATAACTTTTTAGTGTCTGAGGAAAATGTGTTTCATCTCACCCCACCACAGACCTCTGAAATAGCTGTTACGAACTGTCTGCTGCAAGACCCTGTTTCTATTCAGTGATTATAAGGGCATTCTAGGTGATCACCTCAGCTGCACCTTTGACAGATATCTGAGGCCAAGAGAGGCTGGTTCAGACACCAATCCCCTGCTGGATGTGGGTCTAGGTGGGGGCTGCTCGGTTCATCACTTGATGAAGTATCACAGATTCTATCACAGATTTTCTCACACAGATACCATCTACAGAGCAATAATCTGAGATCAAATCTTCTGTCCCTCCAGCATGTCTCTCTCCACTCTTGTGTATTCAGCACCCTTTGGCCTATGCCCAGCTTGCAGACGGAGCCCAAATTTCCTTACAGCCTGCCTGACTGGTATTTGAGGAAGGCCTACGTGTTCCATTCCCAGAATCAGCATTTTCAGGTTTTTCAAGAGCTGGGGTTGTGCCCAGAGAGGTACACTGGGGACTGCATTTGTGAACATTCCTGCTGGATGCTGACTAACGTGCACCTGCTGCTCCAACAGGTCCCTCTCAACATCCTGGTTGTGGTCTGGGTTTTCTATTGTCTCAGAAGTGCTGACTCATCACAGCCTCTCCCATTATGTGCTGGAGCAGTCTCTCCCTTTGTCCTGGAGTTTCTCCAGACTTTATCACCTCTAATAGCACAGAGTTTCCAGGAAAACAAATCATCCTTCGTGAATGACCTCATAAGACAAGTATTTAACTGTCCTCCACCTCTGGTGAGCTACGAAAGTTGCATGTAAATAAAGGAGCTGAATCATCTTTTTCATGAATGTTTAACTTAACCCAGTTAATAAAACAGGATAAGAGTAGAAAAAGATTTTTATAAACATACTGTACATGTCCAATTTGTCCTGCTTTAGCAAAGTATAACCAAGAACTGGAGAGGTTTTGACCAGTATTGGTAGAAAGCTTGTTCCTTATCTATCTATCTATCTATCAACTATCTATCTATCTTCATGATTTCTTTATATCTATAAGGCTGATCAAGCAATTCAGTTTGAGGATAAAGAAAAGTCCATTAAGGAGACAGCACTCTAAAACTTAGTTGAGACCATGAGTAAATAAGTTTGAAGGCAGCTAATGCACAGCCAAATGTTGTGAATCCCTACCAAAAATCCCTAGCAAGCTCTCTGTGGTGTATCACCAAATGTTGTGTCTTCATACAATAATGGAGTAAATGACAAGTAAAAGTTTATTTGACTCTTCATTTCTCTGCTTCTTTATGTCTATTTCTTTACTTCAGCTCTCTAAAGAATAAGATTGCTTGTGCAGAAGAAGCAACAGCAATGACATTTCTCACTTTCTCTGATTCCAGAAGTAAGGACAAAAAACAACATCTGATGCTTCACCTCCTGCCTGTCCATTCAAACCAACTGCTACAAGTCCAGCTGTTTTAATACTTCTCTGCATTTAATGCCTCTTTGCTAATTTAAGCTCTAATTTAAGCAGCAATTAATGAAATGGACAACCCAATATCAGACTAAAGTGTTTCCTTTTAAACACAGAAAGTATCCAGTGTGGTGAATATCAGCTGGTAGCACTGTCAGCTGCAGTGAGGCCCTGGTCAGAAGCCCTGGTCTCTGAGGGTGTGGTGCAGCTGTGCAGTTGACCACACTCCTCCTCACCTTCAGCCAAGGACATCACAGAAGGTTTTGTGCTGGGGGCTTTGAGAAGCACAGAAGGAGCTGGGAACCATGTACCAAGCCTAAACATATACTGTTGAGCTGTAGCTTTGCTTCTGACACCTCGGGATGCATCCAGGGCTGGCTTCAGTTTGCTCCAGTCAGAAGCAAGTGGTGAAGGCGCTTCCCAGGGATGTGCAGGTCATGCTAGAAGGGAGCTCGATGCTGCCCTCGCCTTCTCTGACTCAATCACCTCCTTGCTGGCAGCACAGTTCTAAAGGCTCAGCCTTACCACAGAGGGGGCTGTGGACTCTGCACTCTCCTGGGTGTCCATCACCATCCTGAACTGGGCTCGGTAGGGGCAGAGAGGAGCAGGGCTTTAGATGCACCTGTCTGCAGCCTCCTGTCACCAAGCCCTGCATCTCTCTTGTTCACAATACATATCCTGCTCACACTTGTGCTCTTGCATTTTCCACTCATAGTTATGCCAGGCAGTCTTGAGTAATGTGATTACAGAGAGTTTAGCACTATAAAAATAAAGTAAAAATGAATATCGGTACGTTTAAAAGGTGCGTTGGACAGTTTGTGGGACAGCGAATGGTTGTCCAACTTTAAGCAGATTTCTTGCTTTAATTATTTCATGAAAATAAGTTTAATTTGTTGTGTGAAATGGCTAAAAGATTTTAGGGACCATTTAATAATTATGTAGAGTCCAAGCAGATAAATAGAACAGAAACAGAGCTTTTTCAGAATTTTAAGAATCATAGCATGCAGCAATGGTAATTTGGCACAGAGCTTACACAATAGATTTCATTTTTTCTTTACAGAACAAGAATTGAAAACTGACTTAGCCCCTTAAATAAACCACTGACAGCTAGGAAAATCAGCAGATTGGCCCTTTGTGCCTGTTTATAGTAGATTTTGGCAGCAAGATAGTTGATGCAGTCTCTATAGAACAAATCTATTATATCTTCCAGATGTGTTTGACCTTTATCTTGGATAAAGAAGTATCTTGCCATAGAAACTATCAATTTATGTACCCTTAGGCCAAGTCATCAGCTCCTTTAAGATGCTGGAAAACCTCTCTTGTGATGGTAATGCTTCCACTGCCACTCAGTACAGACATCTAACCTGTGAGTGCCTAGATTTTTCAAATGTGAGCACATAATTTAGATCCATGTGCCTGTAGAAATTCTAATATGAGGAAGATCTGTAACAGGATAAGGGTTGCTCAGTGCTTGCAGAGGGACATTTGGGAGGTCCCTTCTTTGCTGGCTGCTCACAGTGGGTGGAAGTGGAAAGAAAAATGGCAATGGCTTCTTCACATGTTGCATTATTATTTATTTATGTGTACAAGGTGATTCTACCGTTGTGTTTGGTGCTTTGGGGATACCATATCAGAGTGCCCAGGGAGGAGCTAAGCTGCAGAGAGCTGAATGCTCACCTGCCAGGCAGTGGAGGAGAGCACAGTCCTCACACCCTCTGACTCAAGGGGACAATGACACATTTGGGGCAATGCTCATTGTCCCACTGGCAAAACCCCAGAGCCAGGAAAGGAAAATAAGGAGCCTCTGGCTGTAAATGCACCTGAGTCAAGGGAAGATTTTCAGTATGTTATATTATTCAGAATTTGTGCCAAAACCTCAGCGGCACTCAGAGTGGCACAAGAACAGAGTGAGTGTCTGACATCAGTGTTTATGGGGAGGAGAATAGGGGACATTGAGGAGCAGAGGAAAAGAGGGAAACAGGTAGAGTGTTGTGGGATGAGAGGGAAACTGTGGGAACCCTGGGCTCAAATTGGAGGCATAGAGGAGAGGCTGAGAGCATCACATCCTCCTGAAAAGAGGATTTGTTTTGATGGAAAATGAAGCAAGATGATGTCAAGCGTGTTGTACTTGCTGTCACATACTCAGACCTCTGGGCTAGTAGATGAAGAGTGTGACTACCTGCCTCCCAATGGTTTTGTGACATCTGCTAACCCTGTGGTGGCTGAATTTCTTGCTTTTAGGTCAGGCATGAGAACTCCTGAAACAGATTACAGGTTCAGGACAGGAATCCAGGCTGACACACTCACTCAGATCTGTGTGCTGGTCAGTGCATCTCAGAAAACCTCAGTGCAGCACTGCAAACGTTCTGTGATGTCCTTTCATCACCACATGATGTGGTTTCTTGGTCCCCTGTGACTAGGCAGGCTCATAGGTGTGCTTGTCACCTGCTCTGAGGCACAGTGCTTCCACAGGGCCACCTCATCTTTGCATACAAATACCTCGTGTTGGGAATTTAAAGGTTTGAAGTGGGGTGTGACAAGGTTGAATTATGGTGCCAGCAGAAGGAAAGACAAGAGCCAAGCTGCATGAGCCTGTGGCTCACCAGTATGGACCACTGACAGTGATGGATAAAACTCTGCACTCTGCATTGCTGTGGGACAGGAAGAGGAGCTTACAGAGAGAGAGGAGAGTACAAGTGATGAAGGGAAGAGAGAAGAAAGGGGCTGAACAACGTTCTCTCATGTCCACATTTCACCTGGATGTAAAACCTTCGGGATCCTGTGACACAACAGTAAGGCAGTTTCAAAGGAGTGGGAGGATTCTGGAACGTAGCTTCTGTAATAGCATGTAGCACTTTCTCTGCAGCTGATTTTCTGAGGAATTGTTTGTGGGAAATTAAAAAAGAAACAAACCCACAGTAACTGCTCAAATTGGACCTAAATTGAGCACAGACCAAAAATCTTGATTTTCAGCCTTTGTGTCTGTCCTCTGGCTCTTCTACTGAGTCAAAAATGCCAGCTGGCAACAGATGGATGGTGCTTCCTGAAATGTTGTTTCCTGGAGATAGGAATATTTTTAAGAGAGGGGATAGGCAACGCAGGACTTTGCTTCATCACACGGATCCTCTGATGTAATGTTGTTGGAGGACATTGCATAGTTTTGCAAAGGGGCAGCTCTAAACAGTTTTCTTCCTGTGTTCTGGATAACTTCCTGAAAAAGCCATATTCCACCTATAAATCCCTGTTGAGGCAGATGTCATGGTACACATGCCAATTCATCCACATTTGGGATTTAAGTCATTTCACAGCATCTTTAAATCTTGTGGCAAAACAAGGGAGGCAGTAAAGTGATATGGTTAAATGTATTTCATCAAAATAACCAAAATGTTGAAATAGCAAAAAGGAAAAAAACCAAAGGAATTTGACTGGTGGGAAGAGGAAACGGCTGCGTCAGTCGTTACTTTGCTGTGTAAACAATTTAAAGCAATTATAAATATGCTTCTGGTCCCACTGTGTTGTAAATAAGAGGGTTTTTCACATCCACTCTTCCTCTCTTTCAGTGTAAGTGCTGCTCTGGGATCACAGGCAGTCTTGGCAGTTCTGTAGGCGTGGTGAGCTGTGTCTGTGCAGTGACACTCAGGTGTTTCACCCGGAGCCCTGCAGGTGCTGTGCTCACCTGCACCCTGGGGAAGGGCAGCTGCTGTCCAACACGGGGCTGAGGAGCTGGGTCAGGCTGTGCCTTACACTCAGGCTTGGTGCCAGGCTAGAGCACAGCTCATCTTCTCAGCGCTCCCCTCTTGACTCGTACAAAATCATACCTGTGACCTTTGACAGAATTAATCAGTTTTACTCTGATATCGCGTGACATCTGAAGACAAAGCAAGCAGACATTTCCCAAACTGTAATCCAGTGACTCAGCAGCGTGGCCTGTCCTGTGCCATGGCCCAGCCAGGGACACTTTGATGGAGCTGCTGCCCTGGGTCTTCTGCCCGCAGGTTCCTGTGGCTCAGCCAGTGCTCAGCCCCGGTGCTGTGGAGCAGCTTCGTATGCTCGGGCACTGCCTGCTGCTGCTTCTTTCTAAAACCCTCTGGCTCAGAGAGCACTGCTTACTGCAGGCTATTCACTGCTGGTTTGGGTTCTTTTGGTGTGGTTTAACCCCTGATTGACTTGCTGTGCCACACCCCCCATAACCTGCATGAGACACGGCACAATTTGCATAGGTCACAAACTCAAGGGATGGGTTTAGGCAGAGTTTGCCTATGAAGTGTGGAAAGAGTACAATGAAATAATTTAAAACACATTTTATTGCCTCAGTAATCAGAGAGGGTGTATGTGTTGACATGGAGTTTGCATGAAACCTTCAAGCTTTTCTAACCTTTTATAGTTGACATAGCTGTATGTTAATCTACAGATAATCTATAGCTCTCCATAGCCTCATAGCAACCACAGATCAACAAATGATTTCCCTGGGCTCTCAGGCATACCACTGCCATTAGATCCTCTGATTTTTAATTAAGAGGAAATGTCTCTAAACATCTTGAGGTAA
Organism: Prinia subflava; assembly: GCF_021018805.1. Lineage (NCBI taxonomy): Eukaryota > Metazoa > Chordata > Aves > Passeriformes > Cisticolidae > Prinia > Prinia subflava. The sequence continues at coordinate 10,223,926 of NC_086253.1, read as the reverse complement.
TTACAGTGATAATATCTTTTGTAAGAAGCATTTGAAAAAATAACAGGAATTCCCCTATGTGACTCAAAAATATAACTGCAACTTCATTACGAAAATTAGATTTACTGAATTATTTTTTTGTATGAACTTAAAATGTAAAGTATGCTCACAGTTCTGCTGTAATTCTTGAATGTAATTAGAGAATTCCTTCTCCCACATTTTACAGTGTAACTCTTGATATAATGATCTTATTAAATTTTATTATGATTCTAATTAATATGCCATATTACAAATAGTTCCTTATTATTTCTTTGCCATTCATTATGCTTTCATAAGGAGACAATTACTGTGATAATGTTATGACTTAAAAAAATATACATGCTAACCTAGATTTAGATATTTATTTCTGGCTGAATTCTGACAGAAAGTAATAGCACCCAGAAAAAGAACGATTTGCATAAGCCTGCCTAAAATTGTTTATTTTTGCTTCTGAACACACATGTGTGGGTTGAGTTTTGTAAAAAAGTGTGTGTCTGTGTGTGTATGAAATCTGCACATGGAAATGTTACAACATGTTGCAGTGAAACACTGGATTTTAGAAGTTTTTAGAAAATAATATTATTGCAGGTGTTGCCTAGATACATATGGAAGCAAAAAACAACTGAACAAAAATTTTAACAGATGTAATTACTTAAAGCAGTGGTTTAAGGAGAGATTTCCAAGGTGGATGAAAGCTCATTATCAGCCAGTCTTGTTCTTATGTCCAAACTATCTCTAGACTTTAAAACTTTTTTGAGTTCTCTGTAAAAACTATTGACTTCCCTCTCAAACAGCAAAACACAGAAGTGTGTACCCATTATTTCTTATTCTCTGTCCTTGGAACATGCACCTCTGTCCTTATCATTTCCATGCCAAATTCAAGGCATTATTTTCACCTTCTCTTAGCACGGGACTTGGCACTGTCCCTTGCTTTCTTTGTCTCTCCACTGACTTCATTCCTACATTGAGTGTAAACCCTTGGTCTTCACTCTCAGGACTCATCATGGTGTAATCCTAAATTTGAAATCTTTATTCACTGACAGGATATTTACTCCAGCCTCCATGATGCCATTCTGGATGCTGAGAACTGGCTACGTTTTTTCACATAAGCTTCTTTTCCAAATTAGAAAGGCCTCAGAAAATTTTGGCTAAAAATGGTAAATGGAGCATTGAGATTGCTGCACAGAGTGCTAGCCAGTACTGACATATTGATTTGTTCAAAGTGCATAATTTCTTGTCTTCTCTTTAAATTGCAGTGTTTTGGGGATTTATTTGTGTACAGCACTTGGGATGGTGGGACTCTGGGCTGTGATTTCCTCTCTCATGCATTACAAGTCCACCAAGAATCTACAAAAACATGTAACGAAAAAGTATTAGATTTCTAAAACAAGATCTATGCCTGCCTGTTCCAGGAAGCTAATTACAATTTAACATTGGCTCTGTACTGAAGAAAAGGTGAGATTTCAGGACTAGCACAGCTACCATTAATCTTGCCTTGAAGAACAGCACTTGACCATATGACACTGGAGTTGCTTCATTTCCCGTGATGTGGGAACTTCTATGAGTGAGTCTTTATTGGACCTCCTAATTGTTTATCTTGGTTCCATCTCTGGCTGGCAACTTGAATACACACGAGTGAAACCCTCTGCTAGTTCAGAGGGGAAATGATGGTTCTGGGAAGTGGTGAGACACACCTGACTAGTAATGATGATGCCACCATATCCTCCCCACTGAAACAAGCTGTAATCAATCATGTTGCAGAATCACCTTCTAAGGAATGTGCCTTTCTGCAGAAGAATGTGCCTTTCTGCAGAAGAATGTGCCTTTCTGTAGAAGTTTTTTACTTTCTACCCAATTAAAGCAAAGTAGAGCATGAGCCTTTCAACTCTGAGCTTTCTTAGGTCAAAATGAAAAAAAAAAACAACAAGATTTTTTTTTCTTTAAACATCTAAAATCCTGTCTTGTGAGATTAGTGGGTGAATCAAGTTTTGAATAATATTATTATGGGAGAAGTCAAGAAAACAGAAAGATGACTCAAACAGTTTACTGCCAGGACTATTTCTTAACACAGAGGAAAATCATATCTGGTTGCATATGGAATGCTCCCACAATGAACAGGGGGCCTGGCAACAGAAATAAAACTGAAAATGCTCCAGCTTTTGCTGTTGAACTGTCCTCACAACTGAAGTGTGATGAGAAGACACCAGAAATTTGGACTCTGAGGAGGAGAAACCATAACATAGCTAAGCTAATTCTGTGCCTATTGCCTTATTGTCAAAACAGACAACCTGGCCATTAGAAGGGTGAAATTTTCTTTAATTCTCCCTCCTCATCAAAAGAACCAGAATTAAACTCAAAGCAAAAAGTGATCCATAAAGATATAGGGAAAACCCTGAAGACAATGTTCTCTCTGTAACCACGATGGGTTGTGCAGGGCAAGAAGCTGTTCCTTCTGCTCCAGAGACCAGAGCAGGACAGCCCTGCAGCACTCCAAAGGATCACCTGGTGAGTGTCACAGGCCACCTGGAGCAGAGCCCAGCAGGGAGAGCACAGAGTGGCCCTGGCTGGAGCTGTGCCCATGGGCTGTGCCTTGGGCGAACAACACTGAGTGCAACCGACGGCTGTGAAAAAATACAGAGAGCTCAACCCTGCAAATATTTATGTATTGAGCAAAGAGCTGGGCTGCTGCTTGCTGAGTGTCTGAGGCACTTGGGTGTTTGTCCCACTGCCCCACACTTCTGGCTGCAGGACCCACCCACAGATTTAGGACTGGAACAGGATATGCAGCTCTGCAGGGCTGGAAGACATCCCTTTAATAAGAATCTGTAAGGAGATCAAAACAAGCACAGAAACCCAATTCAATCCTATATGTGTCAAAAATAAATTTACAGCTGGGAATACTCCCCAGGAGATATGTTTTTCCTGGCTTCTCCCTCACACTAGTGAAACACAGCCAGTGCTCAGTTCTGGACTTTGCAAACACTCATCATTGATAAACTGGATGGAAAAAGCCAAGTGTTTGTGTGGGCTTAGAAAAAAAAAAATCATTATTTAATGACACTCAGACAAGTATGTTTTTGGAGGGCAGTTCATATGGTACCAGCTGTTCTGATTTAAAGGATCTTGGTACAGCATGTAACAAAACCATAGACCATGGTTGGTCATCCCAAATAATGTGTATATGCACAAACCTTCCTTCAAAGTAAACCACACCCTTAAATTTCTCCCCGGTGATCAGACACAAATTATATTTGTTTTGACGTACAACATTTTGCTCCACTTTGGAGAAGCCTATAATACTGCAATTGCTCCAAATTTTAAGCTCCTCTTTGACGTGCTAAACATTGAGTTTGTTCAGTTTCTTGTTGTACCACACTTTTCTCTGGCTTTGAATTCAGTATTTTTTTCCTTTCCGTTACTTTGTGCCCTCTAAGGAAAGCAGGAGTTTGGCATATGGTTTCTGCAGGCACAGATGAATACTCATACACAATACAGTTTCCATTTTCTAGGCAGGCTGGCATTTGGAGCTGGCTTTTTAAACAGGAGGACTGGACAAGAATCAATTCTCTGATCATATCAAGGTTATAATGATCTTGCATTTTCTTACTCTTCCTGTGACACTCCTGTGGCATTTAGAAAAAATTCAATTCTGTCCCAAATACATCAGCTGAGGTCAGTCTTTAATGAAAGCAATCAGCCAGTGTGGAGAGAAAAGCACTCACCCTCCCTCAGCTCTGTCTGGCCTAGGATGCCAAATTCTCTCTTTACCCTACATTTTTGATGGAGATGTTGCATACTTGGGTCAGCAAAACCAGTCTGATTTAAACTTATTAAGCACTTTAGACTATATCTGTTCTCACCTAATTTACCAGTCCACCAATTCTGCTCATTTTAATGGAAGAGATTTTGAAATTATTTCCAGCTCGCTGAGGAAAATAATAAGCAGTGGCTGGTCTAGGATTATGCTTAACATCCCCAAAGCACAGAGAATGATTTCTCCACTGATGGCTTCCTGAGATCCTGTCAAACATGAAGCTCCTAAACCAATTCAAGTGTGTTTGCTGATAGACAAAATGCTGATTTTATTCATCTCAATGTCATGAGACACTAAATATGGTGTGTTAGAGGTAAGGATCTATGTTTCATTTCACATATATGCAAAAAAACAGAGTTTGAGAATACCTGTAATGAAGTCAGGTTTGTCTGACAAACTGTATTTTCTGTAGAATTTCTGATTGATATTTTTGTATTGTTATATACTAATTATTTTAACAACTTAATTCACTTCAGGTTTTCCATTAGTTTGCTTGTAATAGAATCAATTTTGCCACTTTTCTTCCTTTTAAAATATTGGTAAAACAGCAAACTCTAATCTGGTGGAATTTTTTGATACTCTTCAATATAAGAGAAATGAGTATGCTTAGGCCAGTTGAGTCTTGACCATCTTTTGTTACATGGCTCTGCTGATTCTAGTGCTTTCCATAGTAAGTGTTGCTTAACAGCTTTCTGGGTTACTGCGGGATTGGAAAGCATTTCATCACATCCCAGTGATAAGAGCATGTAAATACAGCACAGAACAACTTGTTGAATACTTCTTCTGTCTCTTTATGAACAATTTTGTCATCGAAGCTCATATTTTTGCCATAGGATATTATGTCTGTCTATAGATTCTTGTTTTGATTGTTACATTTTACAAAAATAAATCACACTGTTAAAAGAGGTTTCATTTGCAGTATATGCTGTACAATACAGTGGCAGTATGGTGGCTCTCCTCTGGATGCCCTGGAAGCTGTCCTGGCCCATGGATCACATGAGGAAAGTTTTAGTCATGCCCCAGTCACAGTCACAAGACAAACTCCAGATCCATGTTGGTTCCTCCACAGGTTGTTTTCTAACTCATGGTTATATCTCCATGTCAAACATGCTTCAGGCAACTGCCCTTCTAAAAAACCTGCCATTATGAATTGAGGCATTTTTAATATCCAAGAACATGTAATTTAAAAATATCCTCTGCTTAAAAGGAGGTCTAACAATGAATATTCTATAAGTTGACAAAAAGAAGTATTTAGCAAAGCTCTGAGTAGAGAGATGACAAATGAAATGAGTTGGGAAGGGCAGGAGGATGGAAGAACATGGGCAGGTGAAGGCAGCTAATGCCCAATGATGCTGGGTCTTTGGAGACTGATGCAAATCTCAGCAGGTGCTCTACACTAAAGCTGACCATGCAAAAAATGTAAAAATCTGTAAATGGCCTTCAGGAAATACACTGGGAATTCTTCTAGCCATGCACTTACTAGTCTATTATTTAACAAACACAGTGAAGAAATTCCTGATGGAACTTGAATTTATTCAAGAGAGATTCATGCTGTGGCAATGCTGAACAAACCCAACCAGGCTGCAAACATTTGAAAAAACAACAAAGCAAGGTAGTCAGCAGAACTGCTGCTCTCAGCATTCACCTCTCTCTTGGCCTTGAAGGGAGCTGATGTGAAATGCTCTGCTTGTATTTCATAAACCTGTGACTTGACTTGCTTGGAGCAGGATGAAGGTTTCTGCTCCTGTTGCCGGCGCTGCGGGCAGCCCGCTGTGATCCAGCTGACCCCGCCTGGCTGCAGCGTGTGGATTAGACCATCACATGGATGCCTCCTGCAGCCAGCTCCCCTCGGCCTAGGGTGCTCCTCAGGCCACTGAACCGAGTTAAAATGATCTCATTCTGATCTCAGGCTAATGAGAATTGGGAATAACAAAACACTTGAGGTCTGTGGAGGTGCTACCAGAGGACACACAGGCCTCTGTGATGTCCCTGTGGCTGGAACAGAGACAGACTGGTCATGCTGGTAGCACAGGCTGGTATGAAATCACCACTCGTGTCTGAAAACACATTAAGTCAGTAAAGAAAACATATGAACAAAGGCAAACAGAAGAGGAACTTGCATCTCTGCAGAATGCATGATAAATCATTTATTACAGTGGGAAGGAGCTTTCAGACAGAAATAGCAGCATATGAGTCTAGTTATTTCTGCAGAAAACAAGCACCTCTGAATCCACATCCACAGAATTGCAGGGCTTCCACCTGGCCCACAAAGCATTCCTCCTCAAACTACCGCTCCTGAAAAGGTGATGTGAAATATTCATGTTTTTATCTCGCCACATCAGCAAGGGAGGCATGAGCATGTTCTAGTGCACATAAACAATTTCATTCTTTCTGTTAGAACCTTTTTGCTTTGAGTCACATCAGCAGAAGTATCTTAGCAGAGAAGAAATACCTGGTTTGAAATACCCACGGCAGGTAGGTGGTTTGACAGAAAATTGCCACTCCAGGAGAGGAGCAGGGCACAGGGGACGGGGGAAGCAGTGCTAGGTCTCTTCCAGGCTTGCTTGGATTCAGCTTTCTGGTGCCTTCACGTGGCAGCTTAAAAGGACAGATTCCTGAGGCCAAATTGTTTTGTTGACTGACTTTGACCCAGCTCCCCAACCAAGATAAAATGACACATCCAACTTTATTTGGCATTTGAAGTGGGACAGAAATGACTTCTCTGTTCTGCCAGAGGCCTCTTTTATTTAATGTTCTACAAAGAGGAAGAAACTGCATATAATAATGACATCTTGTGGTAGTTGTTGAATTATTGCCCTATGATTTAGTAGCTAATTGGATGCCAAATTTCATTACATCTCTCTCTTTCCATGCTGCAGCTCTGCAAGTTCAAAGTTACAAATTCTCCTGCTCTGAGAAGCTGGACACAGAATACCTCTGGAACCTTTGGCTGTTGGCTTTAGAGGAAAAGGATATTTTGCTCATTTGATTACACAGATTTGGCTAAAAATACAGGTCAGAAATTCACGGTCATACCTGATTAAAGAATCTGATCACAGTTACCCAGGTATTTATACAGAAAATACTCCTTTTGATGACGTTGAGTGCAGAGGGGCTCTGGCCCACAGAATGCACGTGCCTTTGCTGCACTGTGGCTTGGTGCTGGGTGTGAGTAAGGAGTGACAGCCTTTGCTGCAGCCTGCAAAGCCTGACAGCTGCTGAACACCTGCACTGAGCTTGCAAACAGCCCAGCAGCACCAGCACCAGCGGCTGGGGATGCGGGGTGTTCTAAAGAGTAAATGCCCACGGCCTCACAGTGCTTCTACCTATTTCAGCTTTGGTGCTCAGGCCTGGAACTCCTGCCATCAACCAGGCATTCAAGGGTCCCATAAAGCTCCAGAGTTACTGCAGGCTGTGTGACATTTCATAGTTAGGCTCCACAACCATGTTATTTAACTGAGTATCCCACTTTGCCTGCCTGTGATCTTGTCCTTACTGGTGCAGTCTCTGCTGTGCTTGGTCCAGTTGGAGTTAGAAGCTTTTCAGAACAAACAGCACTTTTTCCTGCCAGTTTGTACAGTCCTTATCAGCAGAGAGGGCTCAGCTTTTATCAGGGAGTTTGGCTATTGCTGGAATAGTCATAATAAATAAGATTAGCAGGAATGGCATAGGGATATATTTTTACATGGTGTCTCTTTATCGTGTCATGTGTTTGGTGAGTATCCTTGTGGTTCATCAGGTCTATGCTACTGTGATACACTTTGGCTGTGGATTTTTTATTGGGATGAATGTGGCTTAAACCATATGCCAAACACCTTTGTGTTTTCTTCTGGGCAACCAAGGCCTCATAAACAGACTTACAGCTTACACACAAGATTTACACACAGCTGTTTCCCAGCTGTGGGGAAGGAGGCAAGAAGAGACCGAGTCACTCATGAAGAGCTCAGAGGTGACGGTGAAATCACACAGATGTATGACAGTGAAATAATGCTGCTGATCAGCACTGATAACAGAATGGGGACTGACAGATCAATGCTAATACATTTATTGTAGCATGGCATCTCTTCCCCATTTGCCTTTTTCACTGCCAGAGTTCCTGGTGTTTAAACTGGACACTGGGCATAACAAGCTCTGCCTCCTTCCTTCAGAGACACTTGTTGGATTCCCTACTGATAGGGAAAATTCCTAAAGATTAACATCTAATCATAGGTGTTTAGCTGTACTGATCTGTTTTTTTTTCATAGCATGATGCCACCTATTGGACTTTATTAAAAGAGGCAAAACAGTTCAAAGAAAATATACTGGTTGGGTTTTTTTAGCAAAGATTAAACTTTCCTACAGTTCAACTGCAAGAAAAAGAACTCCTATTAGGGAATCCTGAGTTTATGGTCCCTCATTAGAAAAGAAGAAATAATAGAGGCAGAAAAATCACAGGCAACAATGACTATCTCTGGTGAAGAAACAGAAATTAAGGAAAAAGAAATACAGTTTAACAAGATAGCTTTTATACATTTTTCCAGTGGGGCTATAAACAACAGCCATAGATTTTCAGGCTTTTTTTTTTGTTTTATTTTTCTTTTTTAACTGAAGTGTGTGGAGGGTGATCATTTTTAATTGACCTTGAACTTGTGGTGGTAAAATTATTAATATTTAAAACCTCTCTCAGTCTGGCTAAGAAGTTATCTTTACTAAAAGAACATTCCTTTCAGCTAAAAGCTAACAGTGTGATTGTTTCCAGCTTCCCACTTCTGAGCTAGGACAACACAGAGTGTGCACTGATCAGAGCCATCTTTCCATATTGCCACGTCACTCACTGCTTGGTTCCTCAGAACTGGGGGGCAAAGGGAGAGATGCTCCCCCAATCTTCTCTCACTGTAATCATAGTTAATACAGGTTTTGTCCTGCCTGTCCTTATTTTTTTTTTTCTTTTATCACCTTATTCATAATTCCTGGTTGCAGATGTTTTTTAATTATTTACCTTCTGCAATATAAAAGTAACGACAACAGACTGATTGGAAAAAAAATTTAATATAAACTTTGCAAAGCAGCAATTATAATAAATCTTCATTTTTTAAAATTTAATTGAGTAAATATGTATAGTGTGCAGACGTGTTGCTGTTGCTCTTGTCATTATTATGTTAACAGTCCCTCAGATCAAGCTGGACTTGATTTCAAAGTTATTTTAAAACTTGGCACCTCTCAATGAAAATCTCTTCCATTTTCAGTGTTAGACATATGGTCTAATTTCCTCCTGATGTTTGCAACAGGGTATCCATCTCAGGTCCATCCAGATTCTTAAAAGTTGTTTGGTTTACAATCTTGACCTCAGCCTGCCTATAACAGGTTTATTAATGCAAAATTCTGCCCACCACGAAGGTCTGTTCAGAGCTTTGTTGCCTTGAAGGATCTCTCCCCACATATTTTTATATAACTGCAAAATAATAATAAAAAAGATTGATGCATAGAGAAGAAACAAAACTTCTGCAAGACAAATTATTAAGTTAACTTATTGGCTGAAATGAGATTTTGATTGAATTTCTAGATAACAAATGTGAATGATTATGTACAGGCAAGAACAAAGAGAACAATAAGCACAAAATTTAAAGTACTGTAAACATCAGATTTCTGTGTAAATCATTTAGACCATCCTTGGCATAAGAGCAGGAAACCAGTAACCTTTAATATTTCTCATTTGCAACTTGACAAGGGTTGTACTATCAAAGGTATAATCTTGGAAACAAGATTATATTAAGCTCTTTGTTCTGTCCAAACCTGAGGACTGTGTCTGAAAACATTCACGTCTGTTGTTATCTTTCCTTGAACACGCTTCTGGAGAGTAATAGAACTTCTCTCCCACTGTGAACTGTTTGATTTTGAGCATAAGAAATTCTTCTCTCAAGAGCTTATCATTTATTTGTCATTTTACCAATTTGCAATTTCTTTTGTGGAAGAGTTAAAAAGAAGCAAATTTTGCAAAAGTATAATTTTAGCAATATTTGTCAATTCATAATTAACAAAAGCCTAAAACTTTAAATAACTTTACAGAAAAATCAGGAAAGAAAGAACATATTTTCGGTAAGAGAGTACGGTGTAACACAATATTAATGTAGTATAAAATAAAGTGAAATGCCTTTTTTCTTCATCAAAAGATGCTGCTGCTCTAAATATGTGTTATTTATTTTTATTGTTATTTAAATATCAATATTTATTAAATAAGTATTGAAATATATCTAATATTATTTTACCTTGATTGCATGGGGAAATGTTAACTACTTATTCCATTCTAATTTTGATTAAATACTGTCTAACAAGTTTTAATTAATCCTGAAATAAATGTGGTAATACCTTCACAGACTTAGGCTGAGATTGTCAAAACTTTTATGGAGAAATTATGTCTGCACCATCACAGTTTCTTTTAAAGAGAATCTGAATTCTTCTTTAGGGTTTAAAGCTGCGTATAAAAAATGTTGAAACTTCCTCTGCTCCAACTATGATCTGTGGCTTATGGTGCAAGGTACACCACTGCAGCACAACACAACTTATCCTGAATAAAACTCACCTTTTTGTTATACTTGGATAATCTATTCTTTACAATACTGTAATTTTTACTAAAATGTTTGCATTGGTTCTTAGAAGGTGCAAAGATAGCATCAAATAGAGGATTAAACACAGCCAGCCAGGAGACAAGGATCTTTATTCAGTATTTTCTTTGAGTGAGGGATTGGCAGCCCTTTTTTTGAATTTCAGTTGAAAATATTTACACAAATTGAAAACCACAGACAGGCAGTTCAGAAAACGTTCCTGAATTCTATAGAACATGGGTTGAATAGCACTGATTACAATTATTTTCTCAATGATTCAATGAATTTGTAAAAAATTAAGTACACGAGGAACTGTTTAGATTCCTACATGCATTTCTCATATATTATACTCCTAATATTAGTATCTAAATTAATAAGTCTCTGTGACTTTTAAATTTGCAAGAGCTAAGAGCTACCCAATGAGGAGCTGCCAAATCCATCACGACAGCTTTATCAGTTACTGATAAGATATCTCCAGGTGACTGCTAGAAAGGAGATATTATTCTAGGAATGGATCACTGTGTACTTGTACCATATTTTATATTTCTGCCTATAGCATCTGCTCACAGCTTCTGCTAGAGACAGAAAAATGTGTTAAAATGGGTTTTCGGCCAATACAGACATTCTAACAATCTTCCCTCTCTGAAGAGCTACCTTTAGAGCTTCCCTCCCATGCCCTCTTGCATTAATTTAATCCTCAAAAACCTATAGAAATGGAAACAAAGTTTACAGTGATGGTTACAGCCCTCTAGGAGATGGCTGGATAGGCAGAGCCAGCCTTTCCTGCCTCATTTGCAAAGACTGTGCTAACAAAGTAATAATTGTGTTAGGTCAGCTTAGAAACATCTGTTCTGCCCTCTGTATTGCTGGATCACCATGGGAACAAGGGACAACTTCAGACAAGAAGTCACAGGAAATACTGAAAACCATGGAGCCTGTTTGATGCAGCATTCTTGTCACACATCCTGGCAGGCTCCCCAGCTCCAGGGATTATCTACAGCATCCATCCACACCAACCCAAACCACTGTACTGTGACACTCGTCTCTACAGAATAGTTATCCCACAGCTTGGCCCTGATGAGTAGGTTTGGCTCAGGAAGCAAGAATTTTGATTTTTTGAGACTTAGGAATAAGATACAGATCTTGAAATATGTCACTAAAGGCAGGGAGGGACAGGAGCTGTTGTAGCCAACTCCATGGGACACCCACATCCTGAGTCCTGCTTGTAGGTCTGGTCATGCCACTTCAGAAAGCAGAAAATACCCAGAGAAGGAAAACAAGGTCTGTCAGAGGAATGAAAAGGCTCCCACAGACAGTAAATGGATATGGACTGGGACTAGGAAGTATTTTCTCACAATACTCATAATTAAATTGTAGAAATGATGGTGTGATATAAGCCAAATGACAGATGAATTTGAAAATGGATGGAAAAACATGGAGAATAGACACATTGGTGGCTACTAAACAGAATGATACAAACAGAACCTATGGCATGAGACATCTCTTAAACTGCCAACAGCTGAGGCATCAGGAAAAGAACACCTCGCTGTTTCTTCTTTTTTCACAGTGTTTCTCTTTGGCCATCCATCCCTGTCAGTCACAGAGTACTCTGTGAACTGAATCCAGTATGGCTCATCTTATGCTCTTAACTCTTGCTTTGTGTAACTACACCAAAAGGTTTCTCTCAGCCCTTTATTAGTTCAGGGCACAGATGCCCACAACAACTACAGCAGTACCATACATTTCCCATTAAAGCTTATCTCCAGTAAATGGAAAAGTTCATTTTCTGCTGACATCTATTTAACTGTGGCAGTATTTTCCACTGAAAAATGGTCCTTCTTTTCTTTTGTACTTGTGAAATGTCTTGAATATGTTAAGGCTAATTACAGGCAATAATCTTCTTCATGATTCAACTTACAAATTTTATGATGGGTTTTCTTACCTCTCCATTTGCTTTACCAATGGCAGAATTGAGAATGAAGTCAGGAGGAGCAAAGACATCAACCAGGGCAACTGCATCATCTTTCAACTGTTTAAAACCAAAAGACATACATTTGACAACTTCTGTAGTTGTCTATAGCTGAAGTACAGAGCGGCATAAGAATTATTTTCATAAAGTAGCAAATTTGATAATTTAAGAGAAATCCATAATAAGTAGCCCTGCTTTTATTTTGATTTTTTTCACTCCCATGGTAACTGCCAAAAGAGACTGTATTTCAAATGTTTTCCTCCTTAACCTAGGAGGTTTTAAACACATTTTAACCAATACAGTGCTGTCTACAAATATAAACACATATATTTTTGGACTTTAAAAACATAATGACCAAATTCTTCTTTGCAATTTGCTGTCCTGTAAAGAATATGTTGCAGTTTGGAAAGCTTTTGTGCTAAGAAAAAAAAAACAACCCACAATCTAACTCAATAATGAAATAAAAAGCACTGTATTGAAATGTTTCACTGGCTTTCCAATTAAGATTGCAAGGCCACAAATGCTATGGTGTTATTTGGTACGACACATTGTTTTCCATTTATTGATAAATAAATTAAGACTAGATTCAATGAGTTGCTAAACTTCACAGAAAATTATTCAGAAACTATTAATGTAATATCCTGCTAACCTACCCCTTGAAGTACAGAATAATCTAATGACTACAAACCATGTATCTCTTTTTTAGTGTTTATATACTATATATTTAATCACAATTAAATGGGCTTACCCTGCAGCAGAGCTCCAGAATGGCATCCTGAATAAGTTTCCCAGGTTGTTCACCTGAAGCATAGCCACCTTAAGAACATTCACAGAGAAGTTTATACCAGTTAAGATTACACTGACACAAACTTTTTGCCAAGTTCTTGAGTTCAGTAGTCAAGACTAAGTAGTAATTGTGTAATTGAACTGACAGTCTTTCATTAATGAGGTGACTGCAAAACTCTTGATCTAAGTTATGTAGAGCCTTTTGCAGTAACAAGCTACACCACAGTGTCTTACTGCCTATCCCTCATCCTCTCACACAAGCACTGGATTACAGCAAAACCTGTGATTTCTCCATCAACTCTGAGGTAAGAGAGAGCCTTTTGGGTTAATTTTCATTGCAGATTCCTGTGCCTGAAAATTTGGTGGAGAATGATTTATATTAAACAAGCAGTAATAAAACGCTGTGACATCAATCGTTGGTAGGATTCCCTGCCCTGGCCAAGTGAGGACTTTATAGAAGCGACACGCAGAGCACATTGAGGGAGCTGATCTCACCTTGGTAGAGCACAGCCAGGTGTTTACTCAAGGACCAGAGCCCATAGAGGGCGCTGAGACTCCTCAGCACTGGCTGCAGAGCCGCCGGGACGCTGGGGTCGTGAGTGTGGTCGTGGTAGCGCTGCAAGGCTGCTTGCTCGATAAAAGCAACAGCCAGGGACCGACAGAAGTACACCTGAGGAGACAGGGAAAGAGAATTCTGAGCAACAAAATACCCACAACCAGTCCTCAGCCCATGCAGAATGGCACTGGTCTGGGAAAGTTAGTGGAGCTCTGCTGATTCAGGTGTGATGATCCAGCTTCAGAAATTCTAAGAAACAGTAGGAGAAAACACTTTTGACAATGTCTGTGCAAAGGTTAGTTATGAAATGTCTTATGAAATGCCTATTAGAAGTACAATTGAATGTCTGTTACCAGTGTAATTTGGCAGCTGCACCCAGGCTTTATGGGATCTAGAGGCTACATCAGAGAGAACGTAAAATCAGGTCTGCTGATTTTAGGATGGTTAAGAAACCTACATGAATCTAAGAAGAAAAAGGTAGCTTTATATTTATTTAATATGATCCACAGTTTTATGAAGAGGATAAAATCTTTCTATTGAAAAACTATTACAGTCCCTTTAAATAATAAACAAAAAATCTGTTCATGAGTGGATTCTTTGGAATTGATGGATTGCAATAGATTGCAGTATGTTTTGAAGGAACTATGCAACTAGTCCTTGCCAACTACCTGATGAGAAAGTCAAGTCACCAGTTATTGTTAATGCAGAGTATAAAACCTGAAGTGACTGTATGTACTTACATAGGAACACTTGTCTACATTTACATACTTAACTTTGCTATACGTGCTGCCATAGAATAGACTGCTGACTGTCAACATTCTAGCTAGCAGGGGAATATGATGCCATTGCTGTCCTGCTGACTTGTTGCAATGATGTAACTCATGTTTGTTTTGTTAAGGTTTGTGTGTTTAACTTTTTTCATGTAGAATTAGTTAATTAGTTTTAATTCTTATCTTTTACATACTTGCGTTATCCTTGCAAATGCAAGTTAGATCCACTGCAGCATGTTAAAAACACATATTCCAAAGATCACTGTCTCTATTAACAGCAGATGCCCAGTGGCACATTTATGTCCAAGCTCAGGTGCCAATATGAACAGCAAAATACCCATCAGCTATTCTCTGCAGCATTATGGAGGACTGCTCCCTTACTGGATGTGTTTTTGAGATATGCTAATTCCCCAGTCAGATTGAAATAAGTCTTAACATCACAAATGAAACACTAAGAATTATTCTCCTGTTGTTCTCTCCTATAATTCTATTTTCCTCTTTACTATTGCTTGCACTTCTGTATTGTTTCTATCAAGCTTCCCCCAAACCAAAATAACCTCGGGATAGGCTAGGAATCTCTTCCAGCTCCCCTATAGCATGAACAAATATTTTGTATTAGTCAACCACTGGGCTGACAGAAAAGTGTTTCTTCATGCCCAGAAAGTTTTAAATCAAACACGTACGTATCTTCAAAGCACAGCTTGTAAATCATTTTCAGATGTTTTTGAGGCATGACATTTAAAATAAAAATCTCGCTGTCCTGAGGATGAATTGTTAGGAGAAAAGAAAAACTAATGACTTAAAGTATATCAACAACTATCTCAAAAGCAGTTTTGTGCCTGAACCTCTTTGAATTTTAAATATAATAGATAAGAAAAACTTCATACTTCTGAGTTCACCATTCTCTCTAATGCATTGGCCCCAGCACTACCTTCACCAAAACCTGGCTAAGTGACAGGCAATCAGACTGGAGCTTCTGGCAAATCTCATTCTGAATTTGACCCTGAAGAGTTTCTCTAATAATCTGCTTCTAGGGTAAAAGCAGGCAAGATTTCCTCCCCTCTACCAGTGGTTTCACACAGGTCACCCCCTGTTGAAGCCAGGCTGGATCTCTCTAGGGGCAGAGTTGAATGTTGACTATTCCTTCCTGCTGCTTTTTAGCTTTGCAGACAAGGTAAATGATAGTGACCATCTTCAGGGAACTGACCTTTCTCAGTGACAAATGATAAGTGCTCATTCTTTGGATGTGAGCCCATTCTTCTCATGGAGGTAGTCGAGGAATCTGGCGAGCTTGGGGATAAATACTGAAATTTGGAGTTAAGCCATTCCTAGCTGTTAAAACTCTCTGGTGAGAATGTGGATCTGCTATATGTAAATTGTCAGTGTTTCCTTTTCAGGTTCCAATGCTGTCAGTCTGGTATCTTTCATGAATACTTTGCACTAAAGGAATTAGAGATGAAAAAGACCTATTAGGTCATCTAGTTTACCTACCTGCCAGAGCAAGATTCTTTCCTACACTATGTATTTCGCCACAAGCGCAGATGGAGAAGTAATAATCAGATGCTGCAGTGTATTTAATACTCACAGATTTAGTCTTCAGCAGTTGTGCTGTCAAAATTGCAGACATCACACAGCCCATGCCTGCAACTCTTCTGAAGGGAAATATGTCCTGAGTATATCCTGGAAAACTTCTGCTGATGGTAACTGTCCTCGTGCTATCGTGTTCTGTGCAATGCACATGGTCAGCTATTAAGTTTTATCAGTTATTTGATTTGCTGCTTTATGTTTCAGGAAATTGTACTTTATGACACAAGAAGATAAAACTAACAGAAACTGACAGACTTGGATGAAAAGAAATAAATAAAATAAGAAAGATTAATAAGTATTACCTGGCAGTTGTTTTTTGCCTCAAAATTACTTCGTCCAGCTTGCTTCTCCTTTTTCATTTTTAAGTCACTTTCTCGGAGCAGGTAGCAAACCAGCCATTTATAAGCTGCTAAAGGAACTATGAAAAAGAAAAAAGCAAAATTCTTAACATTTATTATGACAGAAGCCACATGAAAATTCTACTGCAGTCCCAGATTTTGTAACTTGAAATGAAAAGTGAAAGCAGTAATTAATCAATCCATTGACATGCCACTTTGTCCATTAATGCAGATACAATAAATATCTGGGGAGAACAGCCAGATTGTGAGTGTACAGCGAAGACATAACCATGTCTGGCCATACACTACTTCAAACTGACCCCATGCTGGAAAACAAGGTGTATCCACAGCTTAGTTTAGACTTCTTACTTGAATAAATTTATTATTATTATTATTATTTATTTCTTTTTTTTTTTTTACCATATTAAGACTTATGCCTGCAAGGTATGAAGTCTCTTCTGAGAATACAAGAACAGAAGACATCCACAATTACTGCAGTATGTGACTTGCAACATTGTTTTCACTGGTGGCTGAATATAATCACATTTAAATTACTAGTTTTGTACATAATTATGTCATATTTCTAAGAGCACAGAACTAGAATAGCCTAGAACTATTAAGGTAAAAAGTTATTCAGCATAAAGTCCCTGCATGAATCCTGCTTGCTTATTTCTTAGCTGGAGATTTAATGTAGAGCATACCTTAGGATACAGAGAGTGTTTACATGCTGCCTAAATTAAGGCATCTAAACAGTCCAGTTTCTAGCAGAATGGATCAAAAAATAGACTCAGATATTTTTTAAGCTGTTGTCTGGTTCAGTAGGAATTACATGAGAGGAGAGAACATGTGCTGTTGCCCTGTCATTATGTGTTGGTGCTCTTTTTAATTTTTGCATCCAAGGGCCAATCTGGGCTCACAGTGATACACAAATGGGAACAGCACCCAACGTCATACTTGACTTGATTATAGCAGAGTAAAGCAAGGATACTACAGGAACTCTTTTTCCACCATTACTCATTTTTCTCTATACAACCAAAAACCACTGTAAAAAGCAGATGAACTTCATGGCTTTTCAACATACTTGTAAATCTCTTGTATGGTTTTCTAAAATATGGTGTTTTAGTTATAGAAGGTAGTGGCAATCAATCCCCTTAGAACTGGAAAACAGCAATACAGTGGTGAATATCCCTAACTCAGAGATGTTATTTTAGAGGAACAAAAGAAAAAAATAATATCTGATGCTATCCTCCATTCCAGAAATTAATTGGGGAAAAATATAATGTATTTTGAAATGTAAACTATGTTCTTAGTAAATAAAAATGCATGTAATACAAAAGATGTCAGTAAATATGACAAACATCTAATAAGTAGCAGAGGTTAAATCTCAAACCTCTGGATCCTTTCCTTTGGAAAGGAATTTAAAATTCTAGAATCAGTTTATTAACAGCAGAAGCCTACCTGAGGAGTCCATGCAATCTTCAACACTAATGGCTGTGAATTTCCAGCCAAGGATATGATGGTAGTCTTGCAAAAAGTTTATTGTTCCCAAAGGGGATTCAAAAGGAGCTTTATCTGAAATACCAGGGAAAATAAAAATGATTTATGAGAAAAGAAATCAGACTTTTTGGAACTAAAAGCCTATTACAAAGCCATGCATACACTTGACAGGCCAGATGTAATTAGACCATAATACTTATTTTATTATGGCCTAGTCCAGCCAAAAGAGGACTGGTAGACAAGTGTGGAAAAACCTGACATCACTGCCTATAATTATTCCCCATAAGATTCAACTCCAACTGCTGAGTTTTCCAGCCCTGTAAGATCCTACTGAAATTCACTGCTGGAAAACTGAAACAAAATCTAGAGAACCACAAGATGTGATGATGGATATTGCTACCAAGTCAGGTGATATGAACTATTCCAAGTACAATAAACAAACTTGTGATGATTTTACCAATACAGAGTTCACAGTATCATAGAATGGTTTGGGCTGAAGGGGACCTTAAATGTCATCTTGTTCTAACCCTCCCATCCTGGACAACGACACTTTCCACTAGACCAGGCTGCTCCAAACCCTATCCAGCCCAGCCTTGAACAGTTCTAGGAATGGGACATCCACAACTTCTCCAGCCAACCTATACCAGTGTCTCATCACCCTTACAGAGAAGGATTTCTTCCTAACATCTAATCTAAATCTCTCATCTTTTAGTTTAAAACCATTTCCCTTTGGCCCATGATTATCTGCGCATGTAAAAAGTGGCACTCCCTCTTTTTTATAAGTACAGGAAGG
Source organism: Prinia subflava (assembly GCF_021018805.1). Classification (NCBI taxonomy): domain Eukaryota; kingdom Metazoa; phylum Chordata; class Aves; order Passeriformes; family Cisticolidae; genus Prinia; species Prinia subflava. Next base: position 10,205,217 of record NC_086253.1, on the reverse strand, counting down.
CCATAAAGAACCTTCTCTTCTCTAGGCTGAGGATACCCAACTCTCCAAGCCTGTCTTTGTAGCAGAGGTGCTCCAGGCCTCTGAGCATCTTGGTGGCCTCCTCTGGACCCTCTCCAACAGGTCCCTATCTTTCTTTTGCTCAGGATCCCAGACCTGGATGCAGGGCTTTAGTTCAATCTGGTTGAACTAAATTGCACTTCTCAGGGAGTGAGATACAGCTTAATCCGATTAGGGATGGCAAAACACCTAGCTAGCTTCAGCAAGACAGGAGAAAGAATATGTCTTGCAGCAAATATTTCTGTACTGTGAATGTACCATAGGATGCAGTCTGAAGCACATTATTTATGCTCCACTTAATTATTAAATGACTGTCAATGGTTTTCAGTATAAAATTACCTCCTAATTCCATTAGCTACACTCTGTTGGGTCTAGCAGAAGATTCCACAATGAAAACATACCTCTTATGCAATTCATCCAGGTCATTAAGTAGTTGCTGGTTTGCTGAAGCAGGACATTGTTATCTCCCTCATATGTGCAGTTTGGATCATTGTCATTTCGGATTTCACCCAAACGATTCACTTAAGAAAAACAAGTGCACCGTTTAATATATTGCAACATATTAGTAGAAACTAAGACAGATTAAATAATTATTCTGTGACAAAATGCAGGAGACCTGTCTATTCCTATATGTAAAACTGTTGTTACAAACAGATGAGCTTGAAAATTCACTGATTACTTTGCACATTAAAGATTTTAGAAAAGTGTGGCATTAAACTTACAAGAGAAATTTTCATCTATAAAGTCTGCACCTTTATGTTTGGAACTGAGACTGGATTACTTATACAGTCTGTCCAAATGCTGGTGCAGATCCTGTAGAGGTTTACGGAGGTGTTTTTGTGACTTCAGGTATGAAATAAAATTTAAAAATATGGATATGAGGATAAAATACTTTCTAAACAAATTGCTAAAATTCAGAAATCATAGCACAACAGCAGTCAAAGAACACACCAAAATAACCATTCTCTTTCTGATCAGTGCATGCAGTGTCAGTAACTTACTGGCCAGGTAACCATGTCCTCCACAAGCTTCTCGGCACTCCTGGGCTGCCTGCTGAGCAGTCCACGATGCCAGTGGCTTGCTGGCAGCAGATAAAGCATGAATCTCACGTCCCAAATCAGCCTTGGTCAAAAACAAATTATAAACAAGGAATAACTTTTATAGAAATTCAGTTGGTAACCAGCTAAAGCCATAGATACACGTCCTGCTTTATAATGAACAGTAACTGGCAATATAGACATAAAACTCTCTGAGATCTATGTAAGTGCAAAGCATATTCTTTGGTGTCACAACTGAGGAAAGCACCAACTTTCTTATATGACACAGCAGTAATTTGTGTCAGGTAATGGGCACATGGGTGCATCTTAGCTCAGCTGTACCAGCTGGCACAGAATTGAGTGAGTTAATTCACCACCTGCCAAGCTTTCCCTCCCAAAAATGGAGAAGCAGGTGGTCTGTCCAGAAAAAGCTTCTATCCCCTCTGTGACATAAGCAGTAGCTCTCTCTCCCCAGCCAGCAATAGGATACTTATAATATTTATTGCCTTACATAGTTTTCACTGATCTCATAAACATCAGTTTTGCAAAGAGCAGGAAAACTTATGTACACCCTCAGAGACTCCAGAGAATCGCAGTAGCCTGCATTTACACTGACTCTGTTGGCTTTCCTTTGAAAATGCATTTGGAATTCTGGTTTTTGGAGACAGGGGTTTGATGCAACCAAAGCATGTTTAAGAACATCTCCCTGATTGGTGTGGTTTGTTTTAAGATCTCCTGTAGATCAAAAGAAATCCATAAGGATTACATTCTTCACATAATCAACAATGGATTCCCTTTGTTTCAGCAAAATGACTATCATGACCTTTTCCTGATACCCACTGCTTTTCCTAAGATCAGTGACTGCACTGCAGACTGCAGACCTCCAGAGATGAAGTATCAGGTAAAAAAAATTAAATAAATCCCTCTGTGTTTTGTGCAAAGAGGAGAAATTAAAATACCTGTCATTAGTACAAATTATGTCGTGAGCTTTACTTCAGCTGAAAAAAACTTGAGGATTTAAGTAAGACCTGAGAAATACGCAGACAGTATGCAGGCCCTAAAAGTTTTTATTGCCAGAAATTAAATAAATAAATAAAATTTATATGCTGTAAAAACACAATACTGCAGCTAATTTATTAAGAATCAGTCCTTGCACAGAGACTAATACATTTAATTATTTCCTCTGCAAAGGGATAACTTCAAGTAGGCTGATTGTGGATGAAAAGTTCAGCATTAAGACTCAAAAGTTAACTTTTTGCACTGAAAATATTTATTTTAATGCATGAATTTGAATTGCAAACTCAAGCAAGACTCAGAGAGTCTGTGCAGGAATTAAGATTAGTATATTTTCAGAAAATCTTTGATATATGCTCCCTGTAGAATCACTTACAACAGTTATAAGCTGAATTTACACCATCATAATATATTTATGATAAAAAAATTTGCAAGAGAATATAACCTTCAATCCCTCAGAAATCAATAAAACTTCAATCACTCCATCAAAACTAATTTGAATGCTTTTTTAAATGCAACTTTAATCAGTACTTTGTATGCCCCATATTTCTGAGACATTGCTCTATCACTTGTGATCATAAGAGAGCCTAAGACTTCTAAATAGGTCATTTAACAGTTTACAGTCTGTTATAGTGAGAACTCAGTGAAAAAAATATGTAAACAACTCACTTGTCTCTGACTCTTTTGCTTTGTCAACACACCTGCAAAAAACTCAACAAAGTTCTGAAACAGGGACTTGGAGAAATAATCTAAGACATATGCAGCAGCCAGATAAGGTAAAAGACGCCATTGCTGGAAAAAAAAAAGAGTTAAATTGATTTGATCACAGATTTATGTATGTTTTTAACAGTTATTCTATTGAACCAACTCATTGATTTTTACTGTGTTCAAAATGGAAAACTGCTTAATGGAGAAGAGAACAATAACCACCTATAATTACATTTAATTACATTTAATTATGTTATGGGTGGTTATTATTCTCTTTATACAAGTTACAGTTATATTGTTTTAGTTCTCATATTTCATGAATTTGTGATAAACATTCTGTTAAACCAGGGGAAAAGTTCACTGAAGCTTTGGGGACCAAAGACATATTTTTGCCATGTGTTTGTAAAATGTCTGGCATGCTAGGGTCACTCATGATTCACAAGTTTCTTCAGTACAAACAGGACAGAGGTTGTAACCATTTGACAGAGCTCAAGAAGGACAAGAAAAACTGTTTGAAAGTCTTTGTGGTAAAGGAAGAAGGGAATGAGAGTTTCAGCAAGCAGCCATAGAACAAGACAAAACTGGGAAAAATTGAGAGACTCAAAGAATAGTGGAAAGCAGACCCTGGCTTATTCAGAAAGGGTGGAAGGAAGGCACCATCCACCAGTTTGTAGAAACCCATAAAATCTTTTAGCATTGCAAGGTAAGTGTCAACCTGGAAAAAGGCTGCAAGGACCCACACTGCAAGGACCAACTGGGCAGGTATGTTTTCAGCACTTCTTTTATATATACTTTTGTCATCCAGCAGATCTGAGTTTTTCCTTTTTCCCAGTTATTCTATATACATTTTTTCAGAGCAAAAAGTGTTTTTCGTCTGCATAAACTGCAGGTAAACCTTGGTTATAATCCTCTTAAGTTAGTATTAGCTTGAGACTTCTCCACAGTGAATGTCATTGAGTTCTATGCTTTAAAAGCATACAGGCTAAAAATGAGAAACTCAGTGTAGCATCAAAAGAAGCAGCGATGTTTTGAAACAAATGCTACTTTCTACATCTGCAGTACTTTTGCAGGTGCATGTAAGACAGTCTTTCTCTTGAAAAGTTACTCTTTTAGAAGACAAATGTTTCTAGGTACTTCAGAAAAACATGAATTTTTTTGGTCCTGCTATTCCAAGAATTATGTTAAAAGACTGGTCGTGCCAAGAGAAGGTTTTGAGTTGTAACGAACCCCCACAGCTGTACTAGAATGATGCTTCAGGTGACACAGACAACTTTAATTTCAATAACTGCAGAGTCACTGCTGTGATCTGCAGTAGCTCTGCATGTGAGTTTCGTTATATAGAAGCCTGTAGATTGAAATCCAAAGTATTTACCTGTGTTTGGTACTCAAGGACAGGTATTTCTTCATCCTCAGTTGGTCCAAACTGACGGCGAGCTGCTGAGAAGCGAATGGCTATTGCCACGGCAAGCTTTAAATTGGTCACGGAAAATCCTGTGATCATAATCCTGCCAGTGGACAAGGATCCCACAGCTGCACTGAAACGTTCTTTTACATCCTGAATGAATACAAGGCACAGAATGAATGCTCAGGCTAATATTTCATTTTATCCCCTTGAAGATGTAACTTGGTAGCATGATCAGAAGCCATTTTTTCCAATCTTATTTCTTGACTCATTCAGATGAGGTATTCAGGTGAGACTCAGAATACTCTTGCCTGAACACAATCAAACTCTAAACTCTTTGGGATCAGTGTGGTCATGGAAAGAGCACAAAGTCCAATAAAGTCAGCAAGGTGAGTTGAGACATCTCTGAAATGCAATAAAAAAACCAACATTCATACCTCATGGGACACTGTCAACAGCCTTCTTAAGTTCTGGTAGCCAGTAGCTTCTGACATAAGAGGAAGCTTTATCTCTCAACCTACTTACACCTTTGTATACAATTTATTAAAACAAGACCTTGTTTCATACCTTGATAGAACTTGAGTACTTCCCCTCAGCTGTGACATCTGCAGCTGTATTTAGTAGGTTTTCTTTTGGTATCCTGACATTGTGGAACATGGCAAATCTGTTTAAACAAATATACAAACAGTATAAAATTTATGTCTACATAGTCTGAGGTGTTGATATTACAAAAAAAGGTCACAAGAAAGATGAGATTGCAAAATTATCTCGGGCATGTCAGTGAACTGAAAACAGTGCCCATCAGGCCAGGTAGGCAATTTTAGGGAAGTATGCCTGGGACAACAAAGATTTTCAAAGACTTTCTGTGCAGCACAATAAATTAAAGAAGAGAATTTGTCATAACTCCTCTGTTTTTTGATTTTTTATTTTAAAAAGATGACGTTTACAAAACCAATAACCCACTTCATTGACTCTAGGAGACCATTTCAGCAGCTTTGTAAGGAAAGAAATAAAACGTATTCTGGTTAAGGGAAGGGACAAGTAAAGTTCCTTATTAGAGACCTTGTACACAGGTAGTCTGACAGGTACTTTCACTGACACCTCAGAAAGCTGAACGGATTTCTCAGGCTGCATAACTTAGGTTGCCTTGGTTGGTATCTCAGCTGTCCAAAAGCTTGGGAAGATGAACAGCTTCCTTCTGCTGCCTAGAACGGGACTGGGCCATTCTCATTCCAAATAATTCCCTGCCTCAAACAGTTCTGCAGAATTACATTCTTAACTGAGGTTTTGTTCAGTCCAGTCTGGAGACTGCTTTGGAATAGAGTCACTATATATTTTTATGAGTCTAAAATATAGATCTGCGAGGATCACTCATTCTACTGCAATACAACTAAGGACATAGCTGAAACAGTGCCCTGAGAAGGAACCAAAAGCAAAGTTTTCCTTTGTTTAAACTCAGACTAGGAATTCTGTTCCCTGAAATGTGGCATCTTAGAAAAGGAAGAGCAGGATAACCCTTCCTAAATTGCAGCACTCTAGCAGCAGTAAGAGGGAAGTTCTTATGATATGGAGAATGTCCTGAGTATTCATATTCTTCAGGAAGAAAGTGATTGAATTGTTTCACCCAAATGGGCAACACAGTTTGGCACAACAGCAGCAGTATCAACCCCACTCACAAATATCTCACTATCTAATAGCACTTGAAAAGCTGTATTTGTAATCAAAGAAAATTCCTTTTTCCTGCCAATAAAGGCTGATCTATTTAATATGGCTCATAAGAGCCAGGTCTTTCACATTAATAAATTACATAAGGGCTGCATTGCTGTGTGTGCGCTTTTAAATTATGAGTTGTTTCCAAGGAAACATATCTGAATACCATATTTATTCAGCCTTAGAGATACACAGTATTTTTGGACTTAGACACAGAGAAAGGCGTGCTATCCTAACCAAGAACCAGCTGCCTCAACAATGCTAATAAGTGCTTTGTTAAATGCCAATTTCAGTGAGACTACACTACTTTGTAATAGAAGCAAATTCAGATTTTCCAAAAATCTGATTTCCATCTATGTTAATATCTTTTTCATATCACTGAAAATAAAAAATCTCTTTCTAGAAAGATCTTTTGGCCAAATTCACATTCTCTGTTACCTATATCCCAAACAGAATCAGAACTAAACCTGTACAAACCACAATATTTTTAAGCAATAGCATGCATCTTAGAAAGAACTTGAGCTTTTTAACTGTTATTACTCATTACTTTAATTGCAGAAGAGTGTGCAAGGCAAGGTTTAGGTTTCTAGTTTACATTCTTTTTTCACAGTTGCTGTCTCCATCCATAGAATTCCAGGAAGGTGCTTCCTCCTAGGACCTTACAATGCAAGATTAAGGCAGGAAGCTACAAAAATATTCAAACAGTGAAGCAGACACTAATTACTGAAGAATATTTTCCTGACAAGATGCCTGCCAGGCACAGCACACCAGCAGCTCATCAATGGCATTTTTTAACAAATCATTAGAGCAAACAAGAGTTCTACAAAAAACCAAGAGTGATGAAAATAAGGGAGGTCCATGGATGTTTATAAGGATCCCTCCCAAGTAGGAAGGGATGCATGGAAGAAAGCAATGAAATATTATTTTAAAAAGCTGTTGAATGGGTGATAAAAACTGGGATTATAAGACAGACTAAAGGAAGAGTTGACCTAACAGAGAGATGATACAATCTTTGGGGCACATATTAGGACAATATTTCAAAGGGCTCCAGCTCTTGGGCTCTCTCTCTGCAAATACATATCTGGAACATGCTTAGCCTCGTATGTGATGAATCATAACATTTCATGGCAGCATTCATCGAGTTATTAGGCTGGAAAACACCTCCGATATCAGAGTCCAACCATTATCCCAGCAGCACCGTGTTCACCACTAAACCACATCCCCAAGTGCGACATCCACACCTCTTCTGAACACTTCCAGGGATGATGATTCCACCCCTTTTCCCTGGGCAGCCTGTCTCACTGTCTGAACACTCTTTCAGTGAAGAAATTTTCCCCAGTATCTAACCTAAACCTCCTCTGGTACAACTAGAGGACACTTCCTTTTGTTCTGTCATTTGTTACTCGGGAGATAATGACAGTGAATAAAATTATCCTCTGTTATGTGTTGTGTTTTACATTGCAGTGCTTAGTTCAATTCACTGAGCAAAGCTGTGCAGTTATAGAAAATTTTTTATATTGACTTGTGCTTAAGACTCAGGTGTTCATAAAAACAAAACTGAAAGCCACTACTTTATAAATCCATATACCAATTGCCTACTTTTAGGAATTCCAACCCTACTCCTAATGAACATGTGACAGATGTGTGCTGAACAAAACAGCTCCCAAAATGACCTAAGCAATTTTACCCACTTTCACTTGCTGCAATACAATCCCTAACAGTTAAATCTAAGGGAAGTCTTCTGTTGGAAAGAGTGAAAAACCTTCAAGAAAGTTTTATTATGATTTGCCTGACACAAATATGAGGAAGCTAATTCTGTACCACATAAAAGATGACCTAAAATTATTATGATTAAAAACTACAAGCACATCATTCTATAACTTCTTTCACAGCTCGTGAGCCAAAATACTGAATTTCCTATCATCGCATGATAGCCTATTTTCTTAACATCAGAATGAATTCAAGTAACAGGTTTTTAAAGTTTAGATTTTTCCCTTGATATTATCCATTATAGATATATTATATAAAGATATGTGGATATGCATATGAGATGGCAAAGACTTTAGGAAGCAAAGCAGAGCGGCAGAACTAGCAATTAAAAATTCAACAGAAAATTTCCATGTGTAAAGAAATAAGATATTTAGCCTATAAGCACGAGTGTTGAAAATAAAAGCAGAACCTCACAGGACTGGTGGGTTAAGTGACCTTGTAAGATTGCTGCCAACTGCTGTTATGCTCCTTCTCCAAGAACTTTGCTATTGGGAATTGTTAGACATACTGGCCAATTGGAACTTGATATTGGAACATATTAAAAATAAATAGTAAGATTTAATGAAGTCAATGATCACGTTTTTAATGGTTATTAGCCTAGAAAGGGTAGACTTGGCCCACATCTGTCAACGCATATAGGGGAAAAATCTCCTTAAAGAACTGAAGAAATATCTTACAAAAATGGAACTGTATACACAGTCATGGGGATATCATGTACCAGCAAGTTTGGAAAATGGCTGGATTTCACACAGTGATGACAAGACCAGAGGTTTGAAAGCTGCCCTACTTAGGGCCCCTTCAGCACAGCAAACAGCATGACTGAGATTAAGTCCTCTCAGCAAGACAGACAGACAGCTGTCACTTTAAATAGGTATCACAGGGCTCTACAGCCATGTGCAATTTTGCTTCATGTAGACACATTTTTTACCACAGATAAAAAACCCCTGTATCACACAGATTTCTGCCAAGAGCAGCTGAGCAGAGTGAAGTGCTATTCCAATAGTAGCATTCTTGTTTGGGTTCTTTGGCCAGTAGTTTAGGGAACATTTCAAACTAAATTAATCTCACTGACTTTAAATCATGCAATAGTAATTCATCTGGTGTGCAGTAATGCTGATAAAAGAGGAGCAGCTGGAAAAGCTACGAGCTCCTTTTGCCAGTACTAAACTGTTACCTATAGTACAAACAGCTCAAACATGCTTTGGTGAACTTCAGACTCACTAAAATGCCTTTTCTGCCAGCTTTTGTTACTGACTACTTTAGAGATGGTACAATCATCTCTAATGCAGATTTCCAGCCAGAAACAGAAAGCAGATGAATGGTATTGGAAGGCTGTTCATGGGATACAGTAAACCTTGGGAAGAATAACATTTCAGAGGTTTGATGAAAAACTTTTAGAAGGAAAGAAAACTGCCACATATTCTATACTTATGCTCACGGAAAGGCTAGAGCTGAAAAGAGTTACAGTGAAACTGGGGAAAACTGCATGGCAGTATTTTAGTTTTATTTCCTACAATCAAGGCTCTAATCTAAGAATGCAGCTCTGTACTGTTATGCTCAATAGCAAGGATAGAACAACACAGCAGTTTCTAGGCCTCCTAATGGTAACACAATGGACTTCACAGGCTCACAAAGACCCACTCACACTTAGGTTCTTACAGTCCAAGTGCCAGTGTTGTGAGGAGCTCTGGATGTGCAGACTCCTGCAGCTGCTGAGAGCTGACAGAGCTCTGCTAAGGAACAAAAATGGTTGGTTGAAGTTCACTGCAGATGTGAGGCTGTATTTCTGTGGGTCAAAAAACAAATGTGTCACCAGATCTAAATCTTCCTTTCCCCATTTTCACTCACATCAAGTGCCTTTCAGTGTGAAGTAGCTATGGCTGTAGAGTTTTGAGGCACATAACATGATAAAAATGAGAAGATAAGGCAACACTCTGCAGCAATGTCACCACAGCCCAGTAACACGTGTCCAACTCTGCCTGCAGAAACTGCCTTAGGAGGGGAAGGCAAAGAAATGTCAATGATTCTGCTGCAAAAGTCATGGCTTTAACGCAAACTGTAAATATGCAAGATGTGTTTGCAAAATACCTAGCTTTAACTGTGGAAGTAGCACTTTTCATGGTATATTCAGTATTCATGGTATTCAGATAACATAAATACAGGCCCAGGCATTTTAACATTCTTCTTTCTTCTATAGCCACTTAATTGCTGTTGCTATTGCAATTGTTTGAAACTTAGGTCAGAGGTTGCAAGTGAATAAAAAAAATTAAACAAGCTCAAGCTTGTTTATTTGGGAAGCAGTGATTTTTAAACTTGACTTCTTACATCTCTGCTCTTTTTCCTGTACTGAAAGCCACTCCTAAGGCCTTGCAGTGAACGAGACCTGACAAATTATCTGACTGAAGACAGCAAAACTTGGTGGGGTTTTTTTCATTAATGTTCAGGCAGTTCCAGTTCCCTAGATGAGTCCCCTACAGCTACATAAACGTTCACTGCAGCTCAAAGAAAAAAGCAGTCTGGGAGTAGAAGCAAACAACCAAAGAAGCTGATAACGGGTATTATCTTCACTCAACTACTGCTTCAGATAGAAAGATGAAGCTCCAAAGACTATTTAGGCTTCAACCATGTAGTATAGCTCCTACCTTCCTAGTGAAATAACTCTGACAGTTGCAAAATCTAAATGCGCATGAAGAGAACAAATAGCAGAAGACAAAAATGACTAGACTTTAATTTGTTCTGCCCTTCAACTAGCAGTAGCAAAATCATAATGTATTATTGGTGGTGATACTGTAGTAACAAAGAAACAAATTACGAATTAACCATTTAAGAGCGATTTGTAAAGGCTCAGAAGTCATGTGATGTATCCTATCTTTGACAATATACAAGGAATTATAGTGAGGGCTTTCTGAGGCATCTATTTCCAGAAGAGATTCTTTTACAAAAAAAGCAATTTATTGCTTTTCTGTCCAATAAATCCCCTTTGCCCATTTCTTCGTGGGCATTTGGTTTTGTTTTCAGTGTCCAGAAAGCTGAATCTGACCTGACTGGTTGGTAGAGAACATGCTGAACATCTTAGTGTGTTGTATGTGTGCAAAGATTGACCACATTTTAATTGTACACAAAACGCTGTTAAACAGCTAATAAACCCCATCAGTTTTCCCAAGCCCATAATTATCATCAGATCTAGTTAATAATTCTTCCTCCAGAAAGACCCTTCTCTCTCCTACAAAGACTTAAGGTAAAATGACAGTTTCATTTCTCTAGTTCTTCCCTTACAGAAAGTTTTATCTGCAAAAAAACTGTATACATGTAATCAGTGGACACAGCCAAATGAGCTCAGAACATGTTTTACAAGACAGGCATGGTAAGCACCACTTCAGTAATACAATTATAGCTGATTTTCCACTCTTCCCCATGCAGATTCAATTGGGCATCCTTTCCATATCTGGAGAGGGGAAAGCAGAAATTTGCTGCTAGTTAAAACTGGACATGTAACTGGTTCTCCAATTCAGTGTCAATCATTTACTGATGTGCACTGAAGTAATGGGTAATTTGAGCAACGCTCCAGTAGTTAAGGTACATCCTTCCCACCCCCACCAAAAAAAAAAAAAAAAAAAAGAAAACCCCCACAGCAAAGGAAAGAAAGAGAAATGCAAATCCACACATAGCCCAGCTCTTGCTTTATGTGTGTGTCACCCCCCACTCCTTATGCCCGCCACACATTTTACCAAATAGCCCCTGAAATCCCAGATACTCAGAGATTTTTTTCATTAGTTTTTTTTTTCCTCAGCTACTACCATTTTGGGTCCTCAGTGATCAGCATGTTTCAAAGACTGCCAGAGCACTAGCAACAGGTGGACATTTTAATATTAAAAAATAAAGACTGGAGCATTTGTATCCCCCAGTGGCAGTCTGATTTAACTTTGGTAACAAAACACAAAACCAGTATAAACTCTCCATTAGAAAAGACAGAGTTCGATTTTTTATTCCTGGATGCATTGATTACACAAATTACTGCAAATTTCCTAGAGAAAGAAAAGTATTTTAAAATATTTAACAGCGATTTTGTTTTTTTTTGTCAGGGCAGCTGAAGTTACAAATGGAACAGTTTATATTGAGTGTCATCACACAGCACTTACAGGATGGCCAGGGTATCAGACCCAGCCAGCAGGGGTTTAGGAGGGGTAGGTCACGTTCGACCAACCTGATTCCCTTTTATGACCAAGTGACCCACCTGGTGGATGCGGGAAAGGCTGTGGATGTTGTCTGTTTGGAATTCATCAAGGCCTCGGACACTGTCTCCCACAGCACACTCCTGGGAAAGCTGGCAGCTCACAGCTTGGACAGGAGCACTCTGTGCTGGGTCAGGAACTGCCTGCATGGCCAGACCCAGAGAGTGCTGGTGAATGGTGCTGCACCCAGCTGGGGGCCAGTGACCAGTGGTGTCCCTCAGGGATCTGTGCTGGGGCCAGCTCTGTTCACTATTTTTACTGATGACATGGATGAGGGTACTGAGTCTTTCATTAGTAAATTTGCAGATGACACTAAGCTGGGAACATCTGTTGGCACCTAGGAGGGCTCTGCAGAGAGATCTGGAACGGTTGGATGGATGGGCAGAGTCCAATAGGATTATGTTTAATAAGTCCAAGTGACAGTCCTGCATTTTGGCCACAATCACCCCCTGCAATGTTATAGGCTGGGGATGGTGTGGCTGGACAGTGCCCAGGCAGAAAAGGACCTGGGGGTTCTGGTGACAGCAGCTGGACATGAGCCAGCAGTGTGCCCTGGTGGCCAAGGAGGCCAAGGGCACCTGGCCTGGATCAGGAATGGTGTGTCCAGCAGGAGCAGGGAGGTCATTCTGCCCCTGTACTCAGCACTGGTGAGGCTGTACCTCGAATGCTGTGTCCAGCTCTGGCCCCTCAGTTTGGGAAGGACGTTGAGTGCTGTGTCCAGCTCTGGCCCCTCAGTTTAGGAATGACATTGAGTGCTGTGTCTACCTGTGTCCCCTCAGTTTGGGAAGGACATTGAGTGCTGTGTCCACCTGTGTCCCCTCAGTTTGGGAAGGACATTGAGTGCTGTGTCCAGCTCTGGCCCCTCAGTTTAGGAAGGACATTGAGTGCTGTGTCCCCTCAGTTTAGGAAGGACATTGAGTGCTGTGTCCAGCTCTGTCCCCTCAGTTTAAGAAGGACATTGAGACGCTTGAGCACGTCCAGAGGAGGCAACGAGGCTGGTGAGGGGCTTGGAACACAAACCCTGTGAGGAATGACTGAGGGAAAAGCTTTTTATGGAAAGAGTGATAAAGTACTGGAGTGGTCTGCCCGGGGGAGTGGTAGAGTTACCATCTCTGGATGTGTTTAAAAAAAGACTGGATGTGGCACTCGGTGCCATGGTTTAGTTGAGCTTAGGGCATGGGTTGGACTCAATGATCTTGATGGTCTCTTCCAACCTAGGGATTCTGTGATTCTGTGCGAAAGACCTGCAAACACCATGTGACTTTTGGACATTCAAATTATGAAACTATTTTGAAAGAATTATTTTGAAAGATAATTTTAGACATGGATTTACACTGCAAAAAGTCCCACATTAGTTCTGAAATTCTTTCTCTTACTAAAAACATTAGACTCTGCATTAGCAGGAAACCAGCTTTCAGCCAAACAACCCAATAGATTGTTTTTCAAAGCAAGAATGGACAATTTCAATTAACTACTCTATTTTCTTATATAGCATAAATCAATAAGATTTTCCAAGGAGGCTCGGGAATTTCTTCCCCATGACCTTCATTAGTGTTCAGGAACTTACCTCCATGTATCCATATTGAAAATTATTAGCATAAATTTCTTGAAGTACAGGAACAAAATCAAACATCTCTGCCAGAGATGTCACTCTGATCCCCACTGTGACAACATATCCTGAGTGTAACTACATGGAAATAGACCTGATTTACTAAGTGTTCATGGCAGTTGAACCAGACTTCATGCACACATTCAAAAAAACCTGGCAATGCATGTAGTGGAGACCAATACTTGTAGTCATAGCATAAGAGAAGGTTTTCTCCTCTCCACATAAGTCCGTGCTTTTTCTGGACAAATGAGGATATAAGATTGCTAAATGGCCAAGGAGAACACCTTGACAAGGCAGTATCTGTGCAATAGCTCCCTGTGGATGCTGGCATTTTGCAGATCATGCAACCAAGAGTCCATTTTCCAGGGTGGCATGGCTTGTCTCTGCAAACAAATGCAGAACCTCCTCTCCAGTCCCCATCCAGACCTTTGTGTACCTCTGAGAGCAGACATCTACAAACCCTGACACTTCTGACACCTCAGTGCGAGCAGGAAGCTTGCAGAACAAAACTCGGTTCTCTGTTTTTGAGAACAATGTTGGCCTGCCTCTAACATTAGACATCTAACATCTAACATTTTCTCCAAAAATAAAGCAGCTGAGGTAGTTCAGGACCACAGGCCTCTGGAGTTTTTAGCTGAATGAATGGTATCTGTGGGGAACCTTGGGCTCCCTCATCCTTCTCTCTTAATCTGCAAGTGCTGTCTTAAAACTTTCTAATGCAGGGACTGTCTTAACACTTAGGAGATCTATATCCATGACTGGGGCTCTTTGGGCACTACTGACTGAACATAAATTTTTTAAAACCACATATACAAAGTAAACAGAAATGCCCTATGACTGCTTTAAATGACACATAATGTCAACTAAGATTTGGGACTCCATCTGACATTAAGACAGGTTGTCACTGGTATCTCATTTAAAGAGCATTTTATGAATTATAATTTCAAATTATTCAGTTATTACCAATATTTTAAGAAATACTCTATTTTTCCCAGTAGATAATGGAGAAATGGATTTAAAATTACACACATTTAAAGTCACATAACAAGAATACTCTTCTTTCCCCTGTTGCACATAAATCTATACTGCAATATAAGAATGAAAAGCAGAATTTAAACACTTCTACAGAAATACGAAGTTGAATAACATTTAGATTACTCAGGCCCATGCTGCTGTGCCATCTGGTGGCTACTAATCTGTAATGCAGAAGCAGGAAAAAATACCTACTAAGCCTTAAATATGCCTCTTTTCCCAGTCTTTCTCACAGTTTTCCGCTATAAATTGATTTTGTGTTGATTCGGGTTTTTAAAATTTATTTCTTCTGTGTCTTCAGGAAACAGAGAATCAATGATAATGAGCTAAATAACCATAAAATTCCCACAATCTTCTGGAAAGACAGTCAAAGCCATAATATTTGAAACCAGGATACTTTAAGATATCTATACTGTCTCTACTGCTATTGTCTGTTTTGAAGGACAATACCTAAACCTGTAACAAACTGAAACAACAGAAAGAAGCAAATTTGAGGCATAAAGAAGTAAACCCCTTCATTATCATTTAAAGTTTATGTCTTTATACCTTTATGTCTTTATATAGAGCTATGTAACTAATGCAAGAGTTTAAATAATTTTTACATAATGACTATTTTAATGCAGAAATCTACCTCCATTTCCTCACTGTATCTCCTCCCTATCAGATACCTTTGGTTAGTAAAGTAGACACAGAAAGGCCCTTGAGTCAATGACTAAGAAATGGAGCCAGGTACTTTTTTATTTCAGCTGTACACACATAATACAGAAGAAAATAACTCGCCTTCTCTTTCCTGGCTGCAGTCTAGAAATCCCATGGTTTTAAAAAGATACATATTTTCTCTCTTCAGTCTCATCAATCTTAATCTTTACTGAAAATAAACCTTGTCTGGGGACCACCACTAGCCCTACTGTGGGCTGGAAATCAACCGAAAAAATAATTAAAGTCTCACACCCAGGTAGGTGCAGAGGCGGATAAAGTTCTGTACTCACAACTTACTAGATCTTTCTTCTATTATTATTTTGAAGAGTCTAGAACTGCAAGTCTGCCTGGGGATATTCACAGAATACCAGGAGCACTTCACATTTTAAAGAGAGAGAAAGGCTGAAACGTTGTTTATTTGGATAGGAAATACTGAAATTCAAGATCTTTCAGTCTGGTTTGTTTTTTTGTAGAAATATTAACAATTTAAAACCACTAGTGAACACTTCAGGAGTAAAGATAGAAGAGATAAAAGGGGGATTTTTGCACCACTACATTGTGATATAACCTAGATTTTTTTCTCCTTCAAATGTATTGACTTACCCATTATCCAACCCATTCTGCCCAAGCTTCTTTCCTATGTCACCTACCATCACACCTGGCATTGGTAGGAGAGTTTTTGTATCTCGAATCTGTAAAGAAGTGAAACAAATCATTTCAGTAGTGGAACAATGAAAGTTATTGGCTGAGTTTTTCAAAGATTGAATATATTCCCAACTTGTACCCTGGTATTAATGATAAAGAGATATCTCAGTTTCTTTCAAGCACATAATCCTGGATATAACTTGTACTTATGCATCCTCTCATTCAGGACATAGATACTTTAATGAAAATTACTTTAGAAGATCACACTAATTACATACTGTGTTAATATCCCTTAACACTGATGATTTCTCTCATCAGACTACCACAGAAACCTCCTTCAGGTGTACACAGACACAGCAGAAACCAATGGGATTTTTATGTAACAGTCAGCTTTGAGATATTCCCTAATTCTGTAATAAACTTTATTCAGTCTGCAACTACTTCATTTGATTACGTACAAGTTTTCTATTGCACCACCATATTTTCTGATGCCTTTACCCTTATAAAATGATTTCTGTGGTAGAAGATTTTCAGTTTGCATGCAGATCAGCCTGCAGCACTGGCAGACATAAATCATCTTGAGCCCTGTGCAAGACGTTCAGGACTTCATAAAACACAGATGAGATCTAACTACATAAGTACCACGATCATCTGGAGACTTTTCAGGTCTTTTGTATTTTCAGAAGTTTTTGCAGAAAACTGATAGTATAAAACTAGCCCTACAACCTTCATAAAATCAGTGAACATTTTAAAAAAGTATCCTGGTTACAATTGCAATGAACTGTGAAAGCATTAAATAAAGAATCTGCTGGTCAGGTATAAATAACAGCATAACAAAGTCTTTAATTTGAACCCACTCTTCTCCAAAAGAATCAAAGGATTAGCAATATTTCAACCCTACCTGTACAATAAAGGAATGTATTCCTTGGCACTTTCCATCAGGAGTATAGAGCTGGGCATACAAAACTGCATGAGTGGCATGTTTCCCCATATTACCAACCCAGAACTTTGCAGCTTCAAAGTCAGGAGTATTGATGACAAATTCCTGTAGCCAGGAAAGAAAAAGAAATTTATAGAAATAATAAAAATCAGGTCACAGCTGTTTTTTTTTTCATCACCCTGGCAATGTTTTGAAAACATTCCTTAATTGCCAGGATGTTGTTCTGTACTGCATTCCAGCACCTGAGATCTCTCTTACTGTGTTCAGCTTTGGAGAGAACACATGTAGTAAGGAAAAAACCTGAGAGTCCAAAAAGCTCATTACTTCATTGTAAAGCCTGAAGCTCAGCTTAAAATTTTAATTGCTCATTTAAGCAGTTAAAAAAAAAGAAAAGCAGATAAATAGACTGGGAAGTATTTCCTAGATCTTAGGTTAAACTGAGCTGTGAGTTCAAGTAAAGAACTGAGAGAGCTGTTTCAGCTGTGAGAGGTGAAGCCTGTGCAGGGACCAACCCCTTCTTACACAGTTTTGTATGGAAAGGAAGCCTGGATGACAGTGTGTGCCAAGGACCAACCTGAGTGCTGGGATCAAATGTGGCTGTAGTCCGTATGCCTTTGGTGTTAGTTCCATGGCTGAGTTCAGTCAGAGCAAAACATCCAAAAATCTAAATAATGAGATACAGGGCACAGTTCAAGACCACTTTATTACATTAATTAAAACTGCAAGGCTTTCAAATGATTTCAAATACAGCTACTGGAGAGCAACTTGGCAAAAAAAAAAAACCCAAAACAAAACAGGGAGTGATAAAGAGCAACAAAAGAAGCACAAAGCTCAGTTAAGTGAACTCAGAATATTTATCTTGCAAAATCAAAGAGGGTCTGGCCAGACAGTGAATGCTGCCCACATGGCCTAGACTGGGGAAACTGTTTAGCACTGGCACCTTCTGTATCAGACAAGCTGCATTTATTCTGCAGAGTACCTGAGTCCTCACTGAACTCCATTGGGTGTTCCTTTGGCATTAAGACATTATTATTTTCCATTTATTTTCCATTTCCATTTCCATTAGAATGATTTTTTATGGCAACATGTCAAGTTTAAGTTTATCCTAGAAGGATACTCTTAAATGACTCTGGACAGAGCCTAAACTGGTGTAATGTCATCTATATTGCCTTTCGGGAAAAGTTCCCAAATTTTGTCTGCGTGTTAACTTGGACAGTCTAAAACATATCCAGGAAGTGGTTTATGAGCTAGTAAAGAGGACAGTCAAAGCTCAATGCTTGAATCGGTTGCATGGTCTTTTCTTTTGCTGTTTAGAGGTACCTAGATATGTAAAGACATCAGAAATAACACAAAACTGCTAACAGTGACACAATTCTAATAGTGCCCATTTCTCACAAATTACTAGAAAAAATTACCTCCATGTTATAAGTTTGTTCCAAAATGTGTGCAAATCTTTTAGAAGCACTCATAACTGGACCTGCAAATACCTGTAAAGACAGAATAATGAATGAAATCAGTGTCCTGTGATGAAAAGCACAAATTGCACGTGATTTTTAATAGTGGTGTCCAGTAAAGAGATAAGGAAAAGTGGGCTGCACAGTAAACTATAATTAGATTATAGCTGAGGGAGGTAAGTCAGGATTTCATCTTGTCAAGGCCTCTTTACGATGATTTGTCCCAGCTCTAACCTGTTCAAGTCTTCATTACAAATACTTAAAAATACTTTCCACTTGTCCTTAGTGATGCTCCCTTGAGCAAGGAAAAACTTAAAGACTATTTTAGCTCATTTTACTGCAAACAGATTGGGAACTGAAGGTAGCTGCTTCAGGATCAAACAAGAATGCTGATTTGAAAGCTACCTTCAGTTTTCCCACATGGATATTCACACAACAAAACTCTAATTCCTAGATGCTCCCCAGCTATGTGAATAGTAGTAATTAATTAATTCAACTGATAATATTTGACCAACTATGTGGAGCACTCTTTATGAGAGACCCATCTGGGAAACAACTGATTAACAGAATTCAGCCACCAATATCAGTGAGAAATTTTAAACTTCTTTTCATTCCTTCTGGATTCTGCCCTTCATTAAGACACTGGGGCTTAGAGCAGGTAAGTTTCTGATACCTGCAAATCTTTAGCAAACGCACAACCACCAACAACCAAGTTCTTTGGCTGCCTTAGAGAGGAGGCAGAGGACTAAACAAAAGAAGGCATCAATTTTTTTTCTGTATCTCTGTGTGTACTGTTTCACCTTTACTTTCTAGGTGGTTGTGCTGGTTTTGCACTGATTGACAATTGGTGAGGAAAAAGAGGCCCCCCATGGAAGTGATGTTTCCAGTGGAGACAGGGGTTTAACAACAGAGATTATCCACAACTCTCTGACTCTTCTAAACATTTTGAAAAGAATGGATGAAGAAAAGATAAAGTTTTAATAAAATAGGCTTAAAACAACAGAATTATAGTATTAGAAGTTACTTAAATTCAAATATACACCACTACAGCTCTTGAACTTACACCACAATGTAAGGAAAACTGGGCACACAAAGGCCAATCGTACATTCCTAAAAAGAGCACCATATTAAACATGCGGAGTGGGTTCTCTATCACCTCTTGCTGAGTAAGAAAGTTATACTCAAAGAGCCTTTTAAAGCGCAGGAATGTCAGCTCCTGATACTTCTCACGGCACAAATCTTCTCCAGGATGATGTGCAAAGAGAGGATCATTTTCCAGAGCAGAGAAGATTCTGTTCTTGAAGGGGAAAAAGCTGACATGAGAATATTAACCTAAAAGCAGTAATAAAAACAGTTAACTTTCTTCTAGAGTAATGCTGGGTCTCAAATTACAATAGTTTGCTGGAAGGTATAAACTTATAAACCAAAAATTCCAGAGAATTAGAAAATATGTTTAAATGGTCTGCCACATATACAGCTCATGCAGCTGAATTTTATGACATCTCCTTCACCACAAAGTGATTCACTGATTCACTCTACAAGAACAATATGGTAAAATTTACTTGCTTTGTGCAGCAGCTTCACTATCTCAATATATGAAGCTGCTGGCAGAATCTAAGGGGCAGAAGTCCCTCTGTCTGAGGATAAAGGTAAAACTCCAGGGCTTGCATTCAGTTAGAAATATGCCATGATGGTAAAGCCATTAAGGTAACCCAACTGCTCTGTTCCCAGATGAAAGTAAAAAAAAGGCTCCATTTAATGGAACCATCATATGCAGCCCTTCGATGTGGAGATGTGCACCTTTTAAGGTTGTCATTTGGATCCTTTTTTGTATTAGACAACATATTATGGCATTTTTTTATCCCAGATCAAGATATCCTTCAAGATATCCACAACTCCTTAAATATCTTTCACATAACAAGGAAGAAATCCAGACTTCCTGTGCTTTCCTTTGAAAGGCAGTCATTCCTTTTCTCTGTGTAAACAACTCTACATGCCTAAACAGCTTTGAAACTCCTTCAGACACAGGGCACTTGTGGTTTTTTCTGTGCTCCAACACACACCATTCAGATGCAGAATCAGGCCTTTTTGATTTCTCTGATCTACCTGCTAGGATTTTAATAATTAGGGTAAAGATTCAGGATTAGCTTAAATCCATGTAAATCTACACCACCCTCAGAAAGCTGGTTCTTTCTCCTCCTATTTCTCCAAGTCATGCATTTCCACACCATCTCTTGTGCTGCAGTTAATCTCTTTTCTTGGTAGGGTTAGCTTTCAGCAAGGTTCACATGCTAATCTCCAATTGCAATGCCACATAAACATTAATGCAAGCACAGAACATCATAAGAAATTAGGTCAGAGTAAGACAGAAATACTGTTTGCAGTGGCTTGAACTTAGCTCTGCATAATTGCCTTGCAAAACCATGAGCTCCATATTTACAGAGTATTATTAAATATATTGCCTTTTAAAAAACCCCTCACTTACCTGTACTGATATCTCAACAATTAAAACATGCTTACAATTCTTGCAAAATTTACCTTCAGCTGGATGATATCTTCAGTATCTATGAATACTGCCATCTCCTTCCAGTTGAAGGAAGCTTTCTTACGATATCTGGAAAGTGGGCCTTTAGGGATATCTGGGAGCAAACTATCCCAGGAATTTTGGTTGCCAGTCATTTCTTTCTGATTTGGTGTGGATGCCATTGTCAGCTAAACTGTAGCAAACAAGAAAAGATATAACACAAAGTGAAGCACCACAGGTATCTGGTTTCTTAATTATAAAAAGAAATTAAAAGAGTTGTTAATTACATCCCTGGACTTGTTTAAATGTATGAGTACAGCACTGCAGAGTGCTGTACTAAACTAAAAGCTTGCTTTTCCCCTTTTCTAATTCAACTGGCTTGATACAATGTAAGAAAAAATGCTTTGATCCAATATAAATGAATTACATCATCTTTGTTATTAAATACGAGCTAAATATGGAACAGGGACGCCACTGGTTATCACCATATTGTATAATAAGAAAGGGGGTGATAGAAGACTCAGGCAAGAAAAAAACACATCTTAAACATCAAAGGGAGTAAGGCCCCATGAAGTCTGCTGGAAACTTGTGTGCATCTACGGGTCAGGCAAGAGCAGTACAAACCTGCACAGAGCCTGCAGGATTGCCCTCTCAGTAGGTACAACTGCACTGGCTCAGGAGGAGAATCTCACTTTTCATTATTTTCAGCAGATCCTCTGCAGCTCCCAGAAGCTGGTGTTGGAGAGCCCTCTGCTGCTCACAGCACAGCCAGCCTGTGTGCCACCACAGACAGAGATCTCGGCTGTGCTTGGAGGGTGCAAAAACCACCATGCAGGGCAGCAGAAGCTGGCCACGATTTAATGGGACCGGCAGAAAGAAGCAACTCAAATGTCTAGGTAGGACATCCTGGCCCAGGGCTGGCCAAAGGCTCAGTATAGACTTTGAACATAATGAAGTACAGAAACTACTTCAGCAGCCTGCTTTTTCCACTCCTTTTTCCCCCTTGTTATCTTGATATATCTCCTTGATACCTCTCTTTTCTTTCAACCTTATCATTTTATGAAGGTCATCCTCTAGTTCTGAACAATACAAACACAGTGGGAGAGAACAGCAGGGTAGTATTTTTGCATGTGTCTTTCAAATCAGTTCTAGGAAGATGCAGCTCCAGTACTGAGCAATGGGTTTGGAAAGAGAGGAAAAAAAAAAGGAAAAAAAGCCAAAACATTGAGAAAGTGTTTCAACCTCCAGCCAAATAAACAGATACGACTACACTTCTAACTGGAAAATAGGTAAGTTAGGCATCAGTTGGAGGCTTTTCACTCATAAAAGAAAAAAAGTTACATTGCAATACTGCAGCTATTGCATCTAACTTTATTTACATTGTAGATCAGTGATACTACCCAAATGAGAAAACCTGAGTTCATAAAAAAAGTGTACTGTACTTAAAATATATTACAAATTCTCTGACTTCACACAATGTTTTAATAGAATTTGGCTCCAAGTCAACAGTTTCAAAACTAATTAAGAAATCAAAACAGGTGGTTACAATAAGAAAGTAACAACAGGCTGCCCTAAGGACTAAACTTGGTGTAAATTTCAGTCTTGCTCTGGAATTTTGAAACGTGTGTGAGGGTGGAAGTAAAAATCATGTTACTTTCAATTTGAAGAACTGCTGCAGTTTCACTGCGAAATGTTGAGTTGGAAACCTTTTTCAGTGGAAAGTGCTCCTGCCAGTAATTCAAATTCATACCTGGACACCGAAAACGGGTCACAGATCTCGAGGGCAAAGGTCAGTGTGCAGGGGACTGTCCCCAACTCAGCGATCTCACCTAACAATGACACAGCTCACACACTTGGCAGTTGTCAAGAATGATGATGATACTGTACCCTTATAGCTACGAGATGACATAACCAGTGCTTCGTTTTCTTTTATTTTCTAGCGGCTCTGCATTTCCGAGCAATGTGCCGCTGGCAGTGGCCCAGAGCAGGACAACCCCGGCAGGGTGAAGGCAGGGCACGGACCGCGTCTGTGCGGGTCCATCGGTGCCCGACCGCTACTCGAGCAAAAAACCAGACTACGTAAAGTACTGTCATGTGTTAAAAAAGTGTACCGAGATGTCCCCCTGACGGGCCGGGCTGACTGTCCGGTGTCAGTCCCGGTCTGCAGTTTGCCCTCGGGTGGCGTTTCCATGCAGCTGTCACAGGGGCACAGACCTCCCCAAACACAGCACCACACGCGGTGCGACCCTCCAGCCTCACGCCCTGCTGGGAGCTGGCGGCTGCCCGCGTTTTCAGCCGCAGCACGGCACCGCAGCGATCTCGGGAACTCCGATCCGCAGGCCGGGGCGAGGGGACCCGGTACGTACCTGCGGCCGGCGCCGTCTCCGCCTCGGGAACTGACGGGAGCAGCCTGCGACGCGCTCCGCCTCCCGGCGCGGCGGCGGCGGCGGCGGGCGGCCGATGGGGCCGGTGGGCACGGCGGCCGTGCGGGACCCGGGCGGCGCCGCGCTGCCCCGCGGCTTCTGGGCGGCCGTACGCGTGTGGCTGGAGAAGCCGCAGGTGGCCAACAGGCGGCTGAGCGGCGCCGCCGTCCAGGCGGAGGGGACGGTGCCGCTCGGCCAGGGCGGGGAGATATCTCCATCCTTCGCGGCTGCGGGGGCAGGCGGGGGCGGCGAAGGGCCGGAGGGGCGAGCGGCGGGGACCGCGGAGCTGGGCCGGCTCTGGAGGGAGGTGCGGGGCCAGCTGCATCTGCCGCCACCCCTCACGGGCTGGGGCGGGCCCGGCGAGCTCCGCGCCGTGCTGAGGACGCTGCTGCCCCGGGGCCGCCCCGCCGCGGCCCCGGCCCGGGAGCTGGCGGTGCAAGGTGAGCGGGGCCGCGGCAGCCGCGGGCCTGTCCCCTCCGAGATTGTCTCAGATGGGAGAAATGCCGCTTTCTTCTCCCCTGTTTGTGGGAACGAAGATGGACTGTGGTCCCCATCGTGTGCTTAGGGTTTATTTTTACCTTTCGTTGTTGCGCTGAAACATGGAAGTTTCAGCAGTGGAAATACAAATTACAGAGGCCAAAAGCTGTGACACATTTGCTCCTGTCGTGAGTAAGCTGCTCACGCACAGATGCTGCTCGTATTATAGATGACAGATACACTAGATCGTAGATATAATGACAGGCTTGTGAGGAATGACTGCAGTGTTTGGAAAGTTTACAGAGTTACTGAAAAGTGTAGGGAGCTGTGGCACCTGCCTGGCCCAGGGGAAGTGTTTGTATCGACTTTATTAATGTTTACTGTTGCTTAAGAAAGAAGCTCGACTCGGTTTTGCTTTGCTTTGGGGTGGATTTTTACACCGTGTGACGGTAACAAGCTGCAATAAATCCCGCAAATATAAAGAAACTTCCATAGGGTAGAACTTGACACCGTTTTTAAGATGAATTTTGGAAAAAAATGTTGACAAGGATTAAATTCTAGTAATAGTGGTTTGGAAAGAATCAGAATTCCAGAAACAACTTGACTTACAATTCAGAAAGACTGATCATAATTTATGGGGCACACTTGGGATGTTCTTGAGGCCTATGATTCTTACCTGTGCTATAAATGCCAATACAGTAGTCCAATTAAAAATATAATTTTGGTTTATTAAAAAGGATCGAATTGCAGAATTTCGGCAAAACCCCCTCTGCAGAGTTACATTGACGATTGACCCAGGGAATCGTCAAGGGTGAACTGAGATGCAGTATCTGGCACACTGCCAGAGTTCACAAATTTGCCTTGTTCGGGGCTCAGATTTTATTCCGACTTTATTTATTATTTTATTCAGACTTTATTCTGCCTCTGGCACAAAATTTCCCCATAGTCCTTTTGTTTCCAGGGCTGGTTATTCGAATTCATAGTCGTCTCTGGTTAGCTGAAAAGAGTTTCCCCCTCTGTTGCAAGGTGTCAAGTTCTGGTTTCCCGTGGGTGAATGGACACCAAAGTTTATGAATGGAGGGGAGTTTGTCTCCGGGGATCCGGGCGATGATGGTGCTCTGATGGCTCTGCCCATGGGAGGAAGGACTGATTGCTTATTTTAATGTGTCCTTCTTTCTGATGCCAAAGAGAAGGCCAGGGTTTCCCCTAAATCCCTTGTCTCTTTTCTAAATGGAAATTCCAGGGTGGTGTCTGCCTCCTTAGTGAATTCCAAGGCAGACTGAAACTAAGGTTATATTCTCATATATATGCAGTGGTTTTTATAATTTCTAACATACCATAACCCATAAGAACACCAATTAACATCCCATATTTTTCAATGATACCTTCAAAAAGTTGGTGCCTTCAAAAAATATTCTATGTTGCAGTTTTGATTTATTTTTTCTTTTGATGCCAAGATGCTCCTGAGCTGCATCTATAGAGTGTATCTCTAAGAAAAAGCCTAGATTTTTTAAAATTAGTTGGTTTACAATTAAAAAATGTTGGAGGTGGAATTGCTAAGGATGGGACAAGATAGCAACTTAACATTCACTCTGTTGCTAATCAATTTTTTTTTGTCTAACTCAGAAAATTTGGAGTCCACTGAAAATTGATTATGTAGCCAATGTAGCATTTTCAGTTGCAAGAATGTTTGTTTTGACGGTAATTAAAAGCCATTTTCAAAACTGAGAACTTAATAAGTTATTCTAAAGAAACTGCCCTGGGTAAACAGTAAAAGAGTAAAAAGTAAAGAGTAAATATTACTGCATATATACCTTCTTGCCAGGACTCTGGATTTGCTGTGGGATGTGAAAAAGCAGCAGTTGTATACTAGAAAAATCTTATTGTTCAGTTTTTACTTTATTAAAAAAGTTAGGTTTGATGCAAATGAATAATCCTGGTCAGCCCTAGACATTTGGAAATAGAATAGTAAATTTGGAGAATTCAAGTTGTGTGGTAGTTTCAGATGTCAGGAACACCAAGAAACAGATCTATTCCTGGCATTGTGGTTCTTTGTTGTCTTAGATCTTGCCTCACTGGTTTGCAGGCAGTTCTTTTTGGTGCTAACCAGGTGGGCTGCACCATGGAATAATAAACCCCTCTTTGCATATCTTTTCAGATGTTTACAATGGAACCGTGACCTTTCTGCCTTTGGAGGAAAACAATGAAGGAAAATTCCTGGTTAAAAAGTGCAATATTTATCAAATTCAACTTAAACACATAAAAGATGAGGAATGGTAAGTGTGGGAGTGAGAGAAGAAGCAAATAGTAAGTTATTGCAAGAGTCACACAATGGTTTAGTATTGGTATGTAGGCAATTCAGATTCTGTAATTGTCTGCTTGATTAGTAAATTACAGTAGTGGTATGATATGAGTGCATAGTGTTCCCTAAAAAGAAACATCCACAATACCCTGAATAACAAAAAGCAAACCTGTTTTACCTTTGAGTGTAAATGTTGTCAGTACCTTTATGTGGTCTAGAAAAAATATGCCTCTTCTGATCACGAGTATGTGGCAGTGCCTGTGAGAAGGGTTCTGTGGGTGTTAGTAGGGGTGAGGATCAGACTGGAGTTGCTGTAAACCCACTGAGCTTCAGTCACAGAAATGTAGACCTTTCAGGTTGGTCCTGAGCATGTGGGGATGCAGCTCTAATAAAATCTGAATAAAGTTAGAGATGATGAAATAATGAGCTGTGACAATAGGTATATTTTTCTCCTAAATTTTCCTGTTATTTTTCAGGAGTTTCATAATTTGGCTTTCACTGTTTAGTGTTTGGCTATCTTGTGAATCAGATTGCTCATCATATGCGAGTCTTCATTTGTTGTGTTAAATGCAGCATGGACTCTTCTGTACAGTGTTTGAATTGAGAGATAATGAGCTAACAGGATTCAGGGGAAACTTCCATTATTCCGTAACTTCACTGGTTTATTTTTCTATTCTTTCTGTACATATTTACTTATTCTTCAGTCTAGTTTTATGTCTCTGATCTGCTGATTTTCTCCACTTAATCCTTGTTTTCTCTGTGCTTGAGATAGCTGAAATAATGAAATATTGTGTTTATACTAAGTTAGTTGTTTGTTTGTTTTTAAGGTCCATATCTGTTGTAGCTCCATTTCCAGAAGATTGGTTTTCAGATGGAATTGTGTACCCCAAACTAGCATGGCTTGGAAATGAACTTTTGTCCAAATTGGCTAAATGGTCTGTGGAGCAAAAGCCCAGTGAGTTTAAAAGCACGCTCTCACTCATTTCAGTAGCAAAATACAGCAAGATTTATCAGGACCTCAAAGAAAATTACAAAGAGATGGTAAAGGTAAGTTTAGCATTAAATGCAGTACTATTATCCTTTTTTTTTTTTTTAACTTTGGGTTATGAAGCTGCTTCTTTCAATAAATTCTTTTTTAATAAAAGAAGCAATTGAATTATAATGTATGTTTTTTGTTTTTTGGGGTTTTTTTTGGTGTATGTGGAGAATAAAACAGTTTAGTACTTAGAAGAACTTAATTGGAAAAGCAGGATTTAGAGCCAAATTCACATCAATATTTGGAGGAGTTAGGCATTTTCCAGGATGCACCACTTGTGATAAAAAGGAAGCAGTAGGTCAGTGGAATAAATAGTCATCCACATTTTAGAAGGCACACATAAAACACCTCCTCCAAAACCTTTAGATGCTGTCTTAATATGTGTTTGAGTTACAGGAGCAGTGTTGTAATTTTTTTTCTTATCCTGGAGATCCTGAAGAGCAACAGAGTGCTGTATGAAGTAATATCAGTATTGTTGCAAACTTGGCTCTTGCTGCAAACAAAAAAATTGGTAAATGCTTTTGTAAAACATACAGTGAGAATGATGAAAGGTTTTACTGTAAATATTTCTGTGCTAACAGGAAGATACATAGGAGGTGAGAATTAGAGTTTTGGGTAAGGCAAAAATTCAGTCTGCAGTTCTGCAGTAGAATTGCTGATGTTGAGCATTTTAGTCTTTGTTTCAGTTCTTCATTTAGAAAGTAACACTTGGGAATGATACTTGCATTTTCTGTCTTCCTACTTCAGATTTTGATTCTTCATATTCTGTTGTGCTGGGATAATTCTAGGTCTGTTCCCTTGTGAAAGGAATTTTACAAACGTTCATGTTCTCAGTATTGCAGAGGTATAGATAAGATTTTTTTCTGGTGAGAAAATTAAACAAAAGATACATGGTCTCTTACAGAACAGACATAGCTGTTTACTTGTGACCTGCAAATGAGGAGCCAAAATGTTCTTAGAAACTTTGTTTGGTTGAAACAAGCAGTCTTTATATTCTCTGGGTATATTTTAATAAGGTTAAAATGCAAAATCCGAGAAGTCCAGAAACTTACTGAAGTGAATAAGTATCCAAATTGCTGTGTTTGAGCATTTTTGAGGTTATTTCAGATGATGCAGAAAATAAATTTTCATCTGTTTTTTTTATTCTATTTTTTTTTTCCTGAAGGTGTGGCCTGAAGTGACAGATCCTGAGAAATTTGTTTATGAAGATGTTGCCATTGCCACTTACTTGCTGGTAGGGAACTGCTTTACCTCATAATATGCTGTAAGGTTATATTTCCTAATAATAGAACCTCTCTAAAGAAGATCATTTTAGAGGTGTAAACAAAAACATCTTTGTGAAGGTATGAAGATTTGCAGTCTTCTGTCACAAGGAAATTTATCATCTACATAGACAAGATTTATTTATTTCTAAGTGAGAAAGCCAAAAGCATTAGTGTAGAAGTGATAAGATTGATCAGTTGGATATTAGGATTTATTGTTTTACAAATTTTTCTATTACTTGGTCATTTTATACTATGAACAAATAGAAAGTTATGGTTTTTCGCTGTTGTGCCTTTTCTTGACAAAATTTCAGCTCAAATCTCATCTTCAAGTGTAATAAGTTCAGCTGCAGATGCTAGGAGTGCAGAAAAATGCTTGGTGCAGTTTTCTCAAGCACATACCCACTTAAGATTCTATGAAAATTCTGCCACCTGCAGTTCTTAGAAACTTCAGATTTTTAAAAGGCAGGTATATAAATATTTTTGTTTGCCATCCAGGGTGTGGTGAGAGCATGTCTACATTGAACTATACTTCTAGCATCTTACCTAATTCAGTATTTGTGAGTAAGTTAGCTCATTTACAATACTCACTGAGGACTAATTTATTTTGATAATTAAGTGTTTAACCCCTTAGAGCCTTAGATACTGGCTTGTGGAAAGAGCTATGTGATAGACTCATCTTTACCATTTTTACCACCATCTTAATATTCAGCACTGAAAATTAGGAATTCAGTTGTAGCTACAAGAAAATTCTGGAGTGATAACATTTTTATACATGTGAATGTTGATTTACAGTGATTATAATTTTGCTAATATAGCAATAGTTTTCAGAAAGTTATTAAAGTAATTCAATATACAGCTTATGTAAATGAAAACTTAAGGTATGGTGTTAATAACCTGCTGCAAAATGTTCAGGTGTGTATATGATGGTGTATGAAACTCATTGTTTAGAAGTACTTTACACAGGTGATTCAGAAAAGGTAGGTGCAGTGTTAAGTTATTATGGCATCTACATGTGACTTAATTTAATTCTGCAATCCTGTTGAGATGTCCAGGGGCATGGCCAAGGATGGGGCTGTTTGAATTTGTGTTGTGAAAAACTCTGCAGGAATTGGAGGATAGGTAGGATCTCTGAGGGAGGTGATTAGGGATTTCTGGGATACTGCCTAGAATGCCAAAGTGCAATGATAGTTAAATCTAAAAACATAATCCATGAGATTAGCAGACTATGTCTATCTTCAGCTTCTTCCCCTCTAGCAAAACTGATATTCAAAAGTGCCAAGGTTACAAATACTAATTTGCATAGTTAAATACTCTTCAGGATTGTTGGTAGGCATAGTGGGAAATCAGAGTGCAGAGTTACGAATGTGTGGTCTCTAACTTCTCATTGAAGGAAAAAGAGTTGGAAAGTGCTAAAGGTTAATCCATGGTCTGCATAGAAACAGCCAATTATTAATTATGGATTACATATCTGTTTAAAAATACCTACCTATGTACAGATCAGGGACTAGAATTTGGATAAAGGCTTTGGAGTCCCTTAGCTGGTGGAGGGAGAATTTGGGGCAGCTAACTTGCTGGGTAACACTGTTGCTTCAAAGTTCAGTAAAAGGGATGTTACATGTACCAGTATATCACCAAGTGATTACAAAGAATATTTTGGGGTTTATTTTCAGCTCTGTCATCGATGCTTACTTTCCACATTTAACACCACAGCTGCATTTAGATCCCTTTACTTAATACAGTGGCTATAAGTGCAGCTGTGGTGTTACTTGCAGAGACACTGATGCAGTTTGATACTTGATATTTCCCTTGCTTTCCACTGTTCTTCTCTTGCACCCATTGTTTTAGCAACTTGTTTTATATTTATGCTCATTCTAGCCCAGAGTTGTAAAGCCCAAATCAATTTCAACTACCAGTGACTCAAAACAAAGTGGAGGATGTGCTTAGCACTTAGAAAACTATTGATATTTTGCAAAATAATTCTTGTTCCACTGCAAAAACTGTGGCCTTGTTTGTTTGTTTTCCCCTCTAAAGTTATTTTACCTGTGAGTGCAGTGAATGTTTTCTGTCAAGTCTGCATTGCCAGCTTTCTCCTTTCATCTCCAATAACCTTTGATGGTTTCTTATAGGGACACGTGAGAGCAGAAGTCTAATATGTTCTGTTTTATTGTCTTAGATTCTTTGGGAAGAAGAGAGAAAAGAAAAAGGGTTGACCAAGAAACAGTCATTTGTAGATCTTGGATGTGGAAATGGTTTGCTGGTTCATATTCTAAACAATGAAGGGGTAAATAGAATGCTTTTGAAAATAATTATTAAAACCTAGGGTCAGTATTCTTGTTATGCTTTCCTTTTATCTGGCATGCAAATAGCCAAAATCAATTAATTCATGTTGCTAAAACAGGATTTTGTTACTCTAGTTACTAACAGAAAATCCTACCAGAGGATTAGAAGGCATTAATTTATTTATCTTAATTAATGTATTTCATTTAAATTCAAGGCTATTTTTTCTGAGGTAAGAAACTAACACGAAAAGGAAAAAGTAATGGAATATTTAGTTCTGCAAAAAGAAATGTGGATTTTTGACATAGCTTCACTCTCACAAGATGGTTCATGAACTTATTTTTATCCAAACTGAGTACTACTTGTGATGTCCTGAAAATGTTTTTCTATGTCTTTGAAAGCAGTCCTGAGATTTCTTAATTAAAAATGCCTAACAGGATACTGTACTTTCGGCAGTAAAAATGTGGCAACAGCATAATTCAGTTTCTTCAGGCATCGTTTCTGACACAACAAGAAAAGAAAAGTGAGACTAAACAAAACCCATTGAAGTTGGGTCTGTCTGTTTCAGAAAATTGCATTTTCCACTTTTGGGAGAACATGGAAAAGTTTATAGAGGAAATGAATATCTCTTATTAAATAACAAGATGTCATTGGGGAAGTTAGGGAAATGTTCCACGTACTCCTAGCACAAGGTTCTTATTCTTGTGTGGCCAGAAAACTTTTGAGTAATATAAGCAGCCGTTTTCTATGTGGATTTTTCAGTCAGTCAGTCAGTCAGTGCTGACAAACATTGACTGTCAAAAAAACATGTATGAGAGTTATATGAGACTTTTTTTAGTATTTAATTTTGCTTAGTTCTGCACAAGGTTCTTGAATTTCAAATACTACACATTCTTCATTTCTTGCTTTAGTTTCCAGTCTATTTCCTCTTCCCTTTAATTCAAACAGGGGAAAAAAGTGTTTGGGCTTCAGTAGTTGAAAGGTGATTCTCCATTAAGGACTGCTTAGAGTAGCATTCTTTGAGCCCTGTGGGTGCTGCAGTAGTACTCACCTTGTGAAAGGTTTGGTATTTTAAAAACAACCAAAGCAAAAATCAACACCTCTGCTTTTACATTTGTAGAGATACAGATTTTCAAGAGCTGTCTCAATAGGTATGCCCAGGTAAAGTTTTGAACCAGATATATTCTTAAGGTTTCCTAGTAATTCCCTTCATATTTCAAAGATAAGAAAGAGAATTAAAGTATTCACCTTCTGCCTGAAATGGCAAAGCTGGTTTTTGTTATGTGTCTGAATTTTAGCATGAATGAAATAATCAAAGTTAATATGTACATTTACTATTTGAAATTTCTGCTCAAAGTAGTACTTAAATTGAATCTTTCTGTTGTCCAAATATTTCAGCATTCAGGAAGAGGAATTGATGTGAGGAGAAGAAAAATATGGGACATGTATGGACCAGAGACACATTTAGAGGTATTATGCAAAAGTATGTCAGTCTTACTGATATGTACATTTATTCAGTTTTTCATTGTTTCAGGTTGTATTGATGCAAGTATAAGGAAGAATTCTGGGTTACAGACAATTGTCTAAAGGGTCCCATGGGTTTGGTGTGATGCTACCCTCATCCCTTGGGGGTAAATTAAGTTGTAAAGGAAATTATGAGGAAAATATTGTATTGTACCCTTGCATATTTACAACTTGCCTATTTCTGAGCCCAGCACCACTGGCATGACTTCTCACTGCGTGTACAGACACACACACCTTGAAACAAGCTTTCTTTGTAGTGGAGGATCAATATTGAGCAGCTTTGTTTGCACCACTAGCTCATAAAAGATAATAAAGCCACTCATAATTTTGTATATTTTCTTGAAAGTAATTCTGACCTTCTAGTGGTATGTTCTATTTTGGGGTTTTGTGGTTGAACCTCAAAGGAGTCAACCTAAATAATTGCAATAATAGCCTTTGAAAATGAACAGGAAAATGAATCTGCAAAAGGGGTTATATTTCAAGTTTCTTAGCATTTTTATGAACAATTTGAGCAGAGAAACATTCACTTTGGTTCCAGGCATTCTTAATCTGACACTCATTAAAGCATGGTGCCAATGAACAGTTGCTCTTTGGAGGTGAGGTTTCTTGTTCTGCAGGTCTAAAATTTCTTACTCTGTTCTGTCAAAAATTGTCACCTCCTAATACAGTAAAACAATTTTCCACCTGTAGTTATTGTCTTGTAGTATTGTTTAAAGTTCATTCAACATGTCTTTGGATGCTAACACATTAAATTAGGAGAGAACAAGATTTTTCACAGATGGGAGGTCACAGATTTCAGAGTTTTGTAGCCTTCTCTTTGCCACCCTGCCATTTTGGGTACAGATTGCCAAAATTGCTGTATTCCTTTGCTGCAGTCTGCAAGCAGATCTTACTGAAAAGCTTCAAGAAACAGCCCAAACCATCAAGCTGTGGTGCTCCATCATTCCTGTTGTACCGTATTTAGTCACATCTGATCATGCTGGACAGCATTGTCTCTTTATCTTTGTGTGGGCATGTTCTCTTTTCTGCCCAGAAAGAAAAAATAAAAATATATGGTGAGGAAAGTGATGACTGATGCTGGAAGGAGTTAGACAGTGAACAGGAAGGGTGAAATGATTTTGCCAGGCTCCTGTAGCCATAGGAGGCACAGAAGGAAAAAGCACCTGCTCACAGCCTGTTGCTCCCCCTGAAGCTGATTTTGTTTTGATCTTTACTTACAGCATGAGTTGCAGGGTGGATGTTGCCATCTGCGTGGTTCAGTACAATGCTAACAACGTAAATGGATGTAACAGGTCACACCTTGGGTTTCCAAACTGCTGTCAGACATGGTGAATACAAATTTGATTAGGGGTGGCTGTCAAAATGGGCAGTGTGGCTCTGATAATTCATGCTATGCGTATACTGAATGATCAAAACTGAAATGTAAAGTATGAATAATGTGTTTAATCCACCTTAAACACGTTAATGATTGGTAATTTAACATCCAGTAATCTGCCAAAAAAACCCTTGTTACATTCATTATCTAGAAATGTTTATACATACCTAAAAATGAGCTGTAGTATGTAAAGTGAACAATTTTAAGTGGACAGTCACCATACCGATCCTTAAGAGGGAATTGTAAAGTAACCAAGATAGCCTGAAATTCCCTAATAAGTGTTTTTGTTTTATTTTATTCTTTAATTCCTATACAAATACTGCTTTGCATGTACATGTGATTTTTAAACTCTTAAACCATAAATTTTCTCTATAAAAAGTGATGATGGGTATCATTTTCAGAACATTTCCTAAAGGTCTGTGGAAATTCAAACCTAAAGCTTTTTTCAAAATTGCCCAATAATTCTTTTAATGTTGATGAACATTTTCAGGGAAGAGTGTCTAATTCCATGGTGTCAACATCTTTCAGTACTTTCTCTGCTGAACTTAGTTAAAAGTGAGAAAACATATTTATGAGGTACAAACATTTGAATTTAGCCTGTATGAAGAATTCATCCTGTTGGTTTTATTTGGGCTTCCTTTTGTTTGTTGTTGTTTTATTATATGTGAATGATAGGGTGTGAAGAGTGGTTTTCTGTATACTAGGATTTGATATGGGCAGCATCTGTGAAGGAGGAGAAAATAACAATGAAGCTGTGTTCTATTTAATTGTTGTGTGAGTCCTACAGGTGGCAAGACAGCAAATTAAGTGCCTTTCTGAAAAACTGAGTTCAGGCATACAAGTGACAGAAGGAGATTGGCAAGAAATCATAATTTAGTGTATGATATTTGTTTATATATATTTTAATTCTAGATATGTTAATCAGAGTTGTTATTCCACTTTTTTTCTGAGCCATATTTTGTGGGTGTTTGTTGCTTAATTACTTCTCTGTAGCTATAAAAAATTGCTAACTGAGGAAAACATCGTTGGTGTCTGTGGTGCTCATTCACCTTGTATTTGTCAGCTGGTATTACTTTATATTATTGCTTAGTGCTTTAAATAAAATGCTTTAAAGAAACCTGTAATAGGATTCACTTCCTGTGTTCTATTTTTTAGGAAGCTACGATCATTCCAGGTGACGATCATCTCTTTCCAGATACTGACTGGCTCATAGGAAACCATTCAGATGAGTTAACACCATGGATACCTGTAATTGCAGCTAGGTATTTTTGCAGAGGGAGGGGAGTGGGATGGAAGGAATTAAAAAAACAAACAGGCAGAAAAAAACCCAAACCACCCCTCCCTAATTACCCATGTGGGCTTTTACCGAGCTGTCAGCTTTGGTTCCACAGTTGTTGTTCTTGTAAGACTGGCTACTTTTGATGCAAGTTGGTAATTTTTACAAAATATTTCTGTTCCTGTGGGGAAGCGCAGATGCAGTATTTACTTTCTCATGAAGTTCAAGTCAGTGTTTTGCTTTTGAAATTCAAAAACCAAAACTGGTTTTTATTCCTTATGTGTGAAGCTGTTTGGTTTTTTGTTGTGTTTTTTTTTTCTTTGTTAGTACAAGCTTATGGTTCTACCTTCCCCTGAGCTGTTGCACTCTTTACAACCAGCAACAGTAATTTGGAGTTTTACTTCTGCAAACTAAGTTGCCAAAGTGGGTTGCTACATCAAATACTTTGTGAAACGGTATTTTTGACTAAACTAATAGTTTGACTGAAAGAGGAAGTTTATAAATATTGCATGAAGCACTGTTGTTTAATAAAAAATTCCATTGTTGCTTTTATTTGATAGGTTGCTTGTTAAATTCTTCTGCTTTCTGAATTAACTTACTGTCCAGCAGTTTGTTATCCTTCTTGTAGGTCTTCCTATTCATGTTGCTACTTTGTGCTGCCTTGCTGCTTCTTTGATTTCCATGGAAAATACAGCCGAAGACAAAGCAAGAAAACTCAGTACAGAGAATATCTTGATTTTGTTGCCCAGGTTGGATTTGTATGTGGCTTTCACGTGGAAGAAGATTGCCTTAGAATTCCATCAACAAAAAGGGTAACTTTGGCCTCTGTAGAGCTTTTGTCTTTTTTGTTTTTTCATCTGCTCTGTTTGAAGCATATGGATGTTTGTCCATTGTTATTGTTGTAAGACTGTAGTCAGCTCCATTACTTGATACAGTGTGCTCTGAAAAGAGATTAAAAATACTCATTGTTTTCTTGGGAATCCTACTCTTAATGTTATAGAAAAAAAACAGGAAAAAATGAAACATTTCATGGTTTTCACTTATGTTACTCTATATAATGGAAAACCTAAAAATCCTTATTTTTTGTGTTAATTTTTCTAGCTGCCTGTCTTACTTTTTTGTACTTAATTTTGCTGTTTTTCCTGTCCAGTGGAGTTCAAAGTGAAATGTCTTCAGAGTAGGAAGAGTTGTCCAGCTTTGACTTTAAATAATTTGAGGGTCAGGAACAATATTTTTGCTGTATGATTGTACAGCATGATGGATTATGATTTGATTACTGGATTTCTTTTGGGGCACCAATATTCAAAGACTGGAGTTAAAAACCCCTCAGGTGTTACTGAGCATTTAGTTGGTATTGGATTTTATTGTAGGTGGTGAGAATGTGTGGAGGTTGTGGGGCTGGGTATAAACACAGGACTGACAGTGATTTACCTGTTTTTACTAAAATAGGTCAGCTTTGTTGGGAAAAGCAGGACCTATGCAGCTGCAGAGGGTGCTGTGGTTGACCAGCAGATAACACAGTTTATTAACAGTCGTCGGACCTGTGCTGTGGCCACGAGTGACAACAGGGTTGGATTTAACCACAAGCATCACTGTGGTGGTCTGTGCAAAGAGGCAGGCTCAGAACCTCCTGAAGATGAGACTGAGACAGCTGGTACAATTTGGATGCCTGGATTTCAACCCAGAGAAAAAGTAGAACAAATCAGAAACTGTGCTTCCCTCCCTCGGGATTTTGTAGATGAAGTGGTTCTCAACGTGGCGAACTTGCTGTTAAATGCAGCCCCCCAAAAATCATGTTGTGATAAGCTGGTTGAAAATACGAATACCTGGAATCAAGGAGGTGAGGTCATCTTTCCTTTACACTATCTTTAGCTGGTAGAACATGTCTTTTCCGGCAAATTTACATGAATAGATTTTTAGCCTTTGTTTGCCTATGTGCAGATTTTTAGGAATCACTGAGAACAACACTGTTGTAATCAAAGGGCGTTTTTTTCCACTGTGTTTTATAGAAGAATATTCCGAATATTTTGAAATTGGTGTGAGATTTTTTTCCTGGTTTACACTTAAATACAATTATAGAATCCATTTTTATTAAACCAAATCCAACTAAACCCACAACTCTACCCTATTTGGGGAGAGTATCATGGTTTAGAATATTAACATAATAATCAGCTGTAAGTCTGTAAGACTTCATAAGAAGTGCTTCAAAGTGCCATTAGGTTACAACATGATTGGGATTTTTTAGTTTAATTTTAGGAACAAAAAGAATGTTAAGCTGCTGTTAGTTGTATAAGCAATCAGTTCTCACTACTACCATCTTTCCATTTTCTTCCATCTGACTTTATTATTTACTCACTGTAGTTTGTCATATGTTACTCACTGTCTTCTAACTACATGCTTATAAACAGTGCTTATTGCAATGGGGGTTGCAAGCTACTGTAAAATAAAGCAGAGCAAATAAAAAGTGTGTCTTACTGTGGAAATTCTGACCTGAGTCCTGTAATATGAAAGCTGCTGTTTTATAGACAATATACATATAAAATGCATACCATCCATCATATTGTGAGAAAAAAGTTGCTGCAGTACTGCTAGATAATTCTGACATTCTGCACATAATCGTTACCTTATATAGAAGTTGAATTGTGTTAAGGTTTTATATATAAAAGTTTTTAATAATTCTGCCATTTTTTATTGCAGAAAGCCTTTCCTTGAGAGAAGTGGCAGAACACTTGAATAAAGAGACTTTAAAAAAGCTGAAAAGTGAATATGGAGGCCTGCAGACACTCCTCAAGAACAATCATCAAGTATTTGAAGGTAAAGAAGTTTTAAGGGTTTTTTTCCTTAACCATATAATATATCTTCTGTACATGCAGTTAAATTTAACTGAAAAATTACTGTGGAGGTTGTTTTTTAACTGCTTTTTGTATCTTTGTGGAAAGCTGAATATTCTTTATGTGCCCCTTACTCCAAGGTATTGTTAGTGAAGTTCTTATGAATGAGATTGGTAAGGCATCTATCAGCAAAATGTTCTGCACTGACTGTATCTGAAAAGACAAACCTTAAGTGTCTAATTTGATGCTATTCTTTGACATTTTATTTTTGTTTCTTCCTAAGAAGTACTGATGGCTTTGAGGCTGTCAAATACAGAGCAATTTTACTGAAGCATTTAACTGAGACTTAGTCTGACCATACCAAGCCCCAAAGTGTAAATGATGACATGAAACAAAATTAGCCTCTTTAAGAACCTATAAATGTGAGGCTTGATTGTTTGTGTAGCTTGTGTTTGTGTAGCCTGTGGTAGCATGGCAGAAAGAACTCAGTACCAGGTCTCATAGCTGGCTGGGTTTGTTGATAGCA
This sequence comes from Prinia subflava, assembly GCF_021018805.1. Lineage (NCBI taxonomy): Eukaryota > Metazoa > Chordata > Aves > Passeriformes > Cisticolidae > Prinia > Prinia subflava. Next base: position 10,167,072 of record NC_086253.1, on the reverse strand, counting down.
GTTTTTTGGTTTTAGTTTTTTTTTCCCTGATGTAATGTGTGGTGGCAGTGTGCTTTGTGTAATTGGTTTGGAGCTTTTTTGTCAGTGTGAAGCTTTGCAAAACCAAAATGTAGCTTTGCAGTAATATGAGATCTTCAAGGTTTTATAAGCCTTAAAGCTGCTTCAAATTTCAAAGTGTGTTATGTCCTAACAGTTCTGTCTCCTGTAAAATACTGCTCAACTAATCCATGGCAAGCAATCCTGAGTATGCAACCTGTTTGTTGCCAGTGGTCAACTTAAGCAAGTTTAGAATCCACTAAAGATTTCTGTGCACTTGGCTTATCAAATCCTCCTGAATTACCATCCATTGAAAAGAGTTGGTCACATGGACTTCATTATGTGTCTGAATTTGGTTCCCTATTAGGTGAATGGGTTTTGCAACGTGTTACATTGTAAATGGAATGAGTGTATTAAATTGGCTTGGAGACTGTGCACATTACCTATGGAGAAAGGTCTGGCTTTAATCCTAGTCCATCTCAGTAATTTACATCACAGGGATACTCCCCAGGGCTTGAGGAGATACCATGTAATTCCTCCCTTAGTAGTGTGTCACCATAACAAGAAACTTCTGGTGGTCTCCAAGGACATTGCTCCTGCCTAGGAGGACAGGGAAGAACATGGCTACAGGTCTTTTGTCATCTTTATGGAATTGTCTTTATTTTAAAACTTGGAAATGGATGGAGGTACACACACACCCCAAACAAAAGTGGGTTTTAGAATAACTGATCAGTGGCAGTTTCTTTAGATCAGGTATCTTGTCCAATACAAGATTGATTTGCTAGGGAAAAATTATGATTGTAAATAGCTTGATCATAAATAGCTGCTAATTTTTCTTCGTCTTTTGCAAGAGATTTTAAAGCTCAGCTGGAATTGCTTCTTGATTGGCTTAATATGAGTTCAGATCTGTCTGTCACAGGGAAACCTGGAGACATTGATTCATCCAATGCAGACTGTGTGATATTCAGCTTTCATTGGACTTGTTGCTCTTTGAATAGCAATTATCAGAATGCAGAATGGTATTGGTTAACTATCCCAAGCTACAAGTGTTATGATACAGAAAGTGTCATTGAAGCAGAATATGAAAATAGAGCATGGCAATTTAAAAGTGGCAGATTCTTCCCACTTAATTTTCACTGCTGTTTGTCATCTGTTTTTTGCTTCCTCTCTGGCTAACTTCCTTTCATCTATTTTGTTTACTCACTTAAAGAGTTGACAGAGATTCACAAGTGTGTGCATGTGCAGTTTATGGTCCTAATACAGCAAATGAATTTAAAAAACCCAAAGTGCTGAATCCTAATCAACCAATGATGATTCAGTGTTGGTTCACATGAAGGATTAGACTTGTCATCTCCTTGGGGCAGGGTGTTTTTGGGTCAGTGAACTGTGAAAGTAGTAGAAGACTCTGATAATCACATTTTAAATGTGGAATCATAGTTAAAAACATGGGAAGAATTATGGTTCCTGAAATTGAAACTTTTGTTAGAACTTGCAATCTAATTTCAGATGATTTTAGTCTAAAGGATCCCAATTGCTATATTTAAAATGACCTAACAAACTTCTACAAAGATGATGCAAACTTGCCTTGAACTATTGAGCATCCCAGTAAAACATCTCTCAGGAAAATCAGTCAAGTCTTCTTTGTGCTGTGTCTGCATTGTCTTGGTTTGTTGTGTACTTCTTTCTGTTTCTGTACAAATGGCTCATCTGGTTTTGCCTGAGTGATCCATTTGTAGAGTGTTTTTTATTCACAGAAAGTCACTGCAATTTTTCCAGTATAATTACCATGGCTGTCTATTAACAGCTGCATTTTTGTTTGTTTTTAAATCCTAGTTCTAAATGGGAGAGTTCATATTCGTGACTGGAGAAGAGAGAAGCCACCAAGTAAAGCTAAACCTGAAGTGAAACGGCGCCTTTCAGCTGAAGCATTTAAAACACGCCTCTGCTGGTTTTTCATTCATCATCCTGATGGTTGTTCTTTACCTTCTGAGGCTTGCCCATATGCCCATGGGACTGAGGAGCTAAGGCAGTCCCAGATAATTAAAAAGAAAAAACATATACAGTAATAAAATGTTGCAGGTTGTGTTTGTGCTTATGTACATAACAGAATCTATGATTGACTTTGGGACTGCCTAGTGTGTGAACATCTGTACAATATGGAGGGATTTTCCTCATTTCTGTGCATCTGATTTTGCAGTTAGTTTACAAGTTCTCCTGTATTTCTAATTCTTTATTTTTCTATTAACAGGGAATAGGTATAGTAAAATACTTAAATATTTTTGGATTTGTCATGGCTTGTCTAGCATGCGTTTGTGTAAATAGAAAAGTTTATAAACTTAATTTCCTGGGAAACTCCTCTCAATCCTTAATCAGATCAAAAGTACACGATGCAGCATTTTCAAAGCCTGAAAATTACCGTTTTGTTGCACATTTTCAAGGAGTGTTAAGGAAACTTCTCTGTCCAACCATCCAGGTGCCACTCTGGCAGCCACACACAGAGCACCTGAGCTGGGACTGAAACCCCTTCACAGCAGGCAGCTCCACTGAGCCACAATTGCCCTGCTTGGCTCCTACACCCCTCACACTCACACAGTCAGACAAGGTTCCTTTACTCCCTGGGCCCAGGATTCCCAAAGCACAGCCTCACATGTCTCAATCCTTAAAATAATTTAAACTTGGTGCAACAACAAAATAACAGCTCAAACTGCTGCTTCTGACGAGGGACCTTGTACAAAGGAACTCCTGGGCTTTTATACCCTCACAGGCCCAGCACACAAAGTCTGGGGTCCTCAGCTCCTGCCTCATCTCTGGGTGTCAGGTGGTGCCACAGGTCCCCAGGCCCTTTCCTATGCAAAGGGTGGCATTTGTCAGCCTCTTGCCTGGGGCTCCCACCACCCAGAGCTCAGCCTGCAGCTCACTGTAGCTGCTCACCTTGCTACCTGCACTGAATGTGTTCCTCAACAGGAGGATTTGTGATTTCTTATAACTCTTAGTGGCTTTTGGGAGTCAGAAATGAGAGAGATTTCACTCTTTCCTGGCTTGATAGCTTCCTTTCCACATTACTGTGCAGTAACACTATATAATACCCTTCCTAGTCCTTTCCTTGCTTTTTTATTGATTCACAGTAACTGGTTTGCAAGAAGAACATTCTGGGAAGTAACTGTGGAAGCCTTCAGATGTAGGTGTAGGTTTTTAAGGGTTTGTAGGCCACACTGTCATAGATTCACAGAATGAGTTGTGTTGGAAGCAACCTTAAAGATCATCTAGTTTCAACTCCTCTGCCATGGGCAGGGACATGTTTCACTAGACTGGATTCCTCAAATCCTCATCCAGCCTGGCCTGTCCTTTTCTTATTTTCCAAGTAAGGAGTAAAAGTAGAAAATGTGTTTAATAATATTAGGATGGTGGGGTTTCTGTGTATCAGATAACAAATGAACATTTAGTAGCTTGAGCAAGTTACGATTTTCTTTGGCAGACTATTATTTTCTTGAAAAGGTTTAACTTTTAAATGCACATCCTTAAGAAGAATGATGAAGGGTCTAGAGAACTTGTCCTGTGAGGAGCAACTCGGGAAACCGGGGCCTTTTAGCCTGGTGAAAAGGAAGCTTAGAGGGCTCTTATTACTCTCTACAGCCTGAAAGGAGGTTGTAGCCAGGTGGGATCAAGTAACAAGTGTCAGGTTAAAAAAAAGATGGCTTCAAGTTGTACCAGGGGAGTTTAGATTGGATATTAGGAAAAAACATCATCAAAAGACTTGTCAGGCATTACAACAGGCTGCGCAGGTTGTGTATCACTCCACCATGGCTGAAAGTGTCTAAAAGACAGGTGGGTGTGGCATTTAGGGACAGGGTGGTAAACTTGACAGTGCTGGGTAAATGGTTGGAATTGATGACCTTAAAGATCTTTCCCAATCTTAACCAATTCTATGATTCTATCAACTTAGCAGTGAACTTAATAATTACTCAGTGACAATCATTGAACTGGTGTCATAGTTCATACCTGTTAAGTACTTGTGAAGTTCAGTATGTGCTGTACAAGCTTTGTGACAAGGACTTGTGTTCTGGCCCAGTTTGTACATTGATAGTGTGAAAACTCTGCTCTGATCTGCCGAGACAAGACTTTGACTGCAAAACCTACTGAGGAAAGGGCAAGATTAAAATTACAGAAAAAAGTTCCTATAGAAGAAACGTGGAGGTGGGAGCAATGACACAAAGTGAGTGCAGGTGAAATCTAGGGGTAAGAGTGAATTAGCCATGTGAGAACTCTGTAAGAGCTCAGGGAATCTGCAGAAGAAAGGAAGGAAATTAATACAAAGCAGAGGAAAAAAATGAAAGGTGACACTGGAAACACTTTTCAAAACAGTTCCACACACCCTAACTTCGAGCAGTAGGGTGCAGTCCGTTGCATGAAGATTAAACAGGCTCTAAATCTATTGGCAGGATAGGACCAAAGAACTGACTGAAGTGTTGCATATTCTCCTTTCCTCCTTTGCATTTTTCCTCTGATCTTGAAAGAAGCAGCACTTGTTAGATCACAATGACCCTGATAATTGCAGCAGCATCTTACTCATGGCTCATGTACCACATTATCCAATAAGCTAAATAGTACGAGTACCTGGTCTACTGCCAGGAACTGCTGTGGGCTCTGAGCCTTTCCTGGAGCTCTGGTTTGCAGTGTTGTGTTGGGTATCACATGCTGAGTTCAGTTCTAATCAGTCCTGTGTTACAGACAGGACAGAATTTGCACATTTCAGAAAAGAAAAAAGAACTTTAGGTGAATTACCCACTAAGGGGCATGTTGGATATTCAGCGAAGGTTGTTGGACTAAGGGAAAGAATAGAATAAGGTAGGGAAACTGCAACTCCCATGAAACAGGACAGCACAGAAAGGGAACACAGCTGGTAGAGTAGTTACTGCTGTAAGAATTAGAGAAACGTTTTGCTTATTGAGAGGGTAAGAGTTGAGAAAAGAGAGGAAATTGCATGAACTTGAACTTAACCAAAGGATGATGTTGCCTGAGTTAGCCTTTGTTTGGCTATTTGTAGAGTAAGAAGAGTTCCTTAGGATGCTTATTTATTGTGGTAGACATGCTGGTAAGTTTGTTGAGGAGGAGGCCCCTGTAAAATAAAGTTGATGGAGATTATTTCCAAGTGGTGCAAAGAGGAAAAACAGACTTTGAGTTATTTTCCAGTTGTTGATGTGTACCCTGAGAATTCACCTTTGGGTAGGATGTGTTTAGTTGAAAAGGGTGATTTCCTGAGTTTGCCTGTGGAGCCTTTTAGGTGGGCTTGGAGAAAGTCAGGGTTAAGAAGCTGGAAAAAGATTGGTTTTGAGTGTTTTGTTTCTTCTTTACACTAAAAGGGGAATGAAATATGTGCTTGACTCATTGAAGTTGCAAATATACACCTGATAAGACGAGTAAATTAGTTTTAAAACTACTTTTTTATTATCTGTGCAGTGCTATGATAACTAGAATAGCTTCTGTTCCTATAGCATGCTGCCTCCTCTATACAGGCTTTGTGATCTCACCAGCATTCAGCTCTGTCACAGATGTGTGAGGGCTGGTCCCCTCCACGTCTGGCATCCCTGCAGGTGGCGAGCCAGCCAGCAAATGTCCTGGAATTACAGAAACTTTCCTGTTGTTTGCAGAAGTGGTAAGAGAACATTTTTGCATCCAAATGCGAACCTTATATAATTCCACATTTGTATGTGAAAGTAGCTGCTGAAGGCATAAAATGGCTGTTTTATGTAAATTCTCTATCGTTGCTTCCTACGTGATCCACAGCCTTAAAATGGCATGAATCCAGCTTTGGCAATGGATGAAATACTATGTGGAGTAAGAATCAGCTCAGCTTGATAAAAAAGCTCTAGATCCACAAGGAATTCAAGCATTAAGTCTAACTTGTTCACATGCTGCTGTCATTATACTCCTTCATTTTTACCATCACTACCCATTAGTTCAGCTTTCTTTGAAGCCTATTTTATAGAGGCTAAATACTTGCTGTGTAGATATCCTGTGTGAGTGAGAGTATAAAGAGAAGTTAGATGTCAGATTGGAATCAAAACTTCTGAGATTTAGAGATTTTGTCTTTCCATCTGTAGATTAGCTACAGTTTCATTAAGGCTGAAGAAATATTCTAAATTAAATAATGAGGAAATATATATTTGTCTTGCCCTTAAACATCAGTAAAGGATTGTATTTATTTGCTCATCCCTACACTGACATCAAATTCCAAGACTATATTGTTACTTATAGAATATATATGTATAGCCTCAGAAAAGTTGATTTTTTAAATACATCTCAAACCAGAAAATTTTCTCTGTGTGTATTAATTTGCTTGTCTGTTTACAGTATTGCTGTCAATACTTCAATTATTAGCTCAGATTTAGAGCAATTTCTAGAGGAAGTCTTACAGCTTGCTGACAGTAAGTACAGGTTTCTAGCTATGCTTTGTAATAAAATTAGGCTGCTTCTTATGGATTTGGGGGCTTTTTTGTTCAGATTTGAAGTTTTAAATGCTAGTTTGAATAGACTGTGCTTGTTGAACAAATTGAGGTTTGCACATGCTCAGCTCTCAAGCCTGGTAAGGTACATACCCCTTAACTCTTTCATTTTGGAGATCTTACCATATTTTTATTAGCTGCAATCTAGCTTTATTTGTATAAAATAGACAAGAGTGAGCAATCAATATCCTTCCTTAGGACATAGATATTTGAAAATCAACAGAGATGAAATGTAAAATCTTTAATCCTACTAAGTGACAGCTAAAACAAATAATGAGGCAGGTATCCACTAAAATGTCTAAACATTTGGCATCAACTGATGTCAGCCAATATGTTTTGTTATTGCTGTTTGCTTCTGTTTATATCACTGAAAGTGTATTTTCATACAAAAATTGCGGTTAATTGGGAATTCACACAGAATGTAATTCTGGCACATTACCACAAGAAATAATTTTTCCAGTCAAGGTTTTCTGCTGTTGTATTGTGCTGGAACCGTAAGTAGCATCTTACACTTTTTCTCTGAGGCATTGGCACTTTTCTTTTGTGGGACCCTGGTGCAGCAGTGCTGAGTTCACGTGGCAGTGGTTTTGTGGTGGGAGCAGGTTTCAGTGAACACTGCCACTGTTTGTGCTCATTTACCATCTCTCAAACGCTGCTGTAGGCCAGTTCTAGCTGGGTGCTATTACAATACCACTAGATGAAAACTGCTTAGCAATTGCAGCACAGCTTCTCTCTTCCCTCTGCAATTTTATTGTAACAGGTTTTAGCAGCTCTAAATAGGTGAATGTAGCTTCGGTTGCCTTTGTGGCAGGAGCATCACAGCCAATTTTTGTTCAGATCAGTGGGTCCGCCTGCATTAATTTCTCTGTGAGCTGTCCCGTGCTTGGCTCAGGGCTGTGTATCCAGCTTTTCTGGTATGGGATGTGTGGATGGATGCCCAGGGAGCAGCACTTGGCTGCTGGAGCTGGATGCACCCGTGTGAGAACACCCTCCTTCGAGCTGCCAGTCAGCCTTGTGTCTGACAGCTGCCCAGACACTGCACACAAAATCAGACAGCCTTCTGGAAAACCTGCCCTGAATAAGCAATAAGGGAAGTGCCCTCGCTGTTATTTTATATTTTGAGTGATGTGTACACAGAGATACAACTGTTGTGAAATTAGAGCCTTTTTGCTTTGCTTTGCCTTTTTGTTTCGTGTTAGAAGTTTTTAATCCAGTGGGGGAAAAAAAAATGGAGTTGGGAGAGGAAGGGAAAATTGCTTGCCCTTTTCTCAGGTACAAAATATTGAAAGAGCAGAGATTTTTCAGGATGTCTTTCTTTTGTCAGTACACCATGCTTTTTTCTTTCCTTTGACTGTGTAGCCTTCCTAGGAGCAATGCTTTTACTTTCTACCAGCATGGTGTATCTTCACTGGCCTTTGGTGAATTGTGAGGAAATCCATCTGGTACAGACATTGCTGTCCTTATCTCTGTTATGCTATGGAACATGAGTATAGACATAATAATTTTATATTTGTTTTTTGTTTGTTTATTTGTTTGGCTTTTCATTTTGTTTTTTATTTAATGTTTGTTTTGGCAGATTATTTCAGGAACTTTAAATCCCATACTGAACACATCACCTGTTAACTATGATGTGACAGTGCTGTGAACATAATTACAGAGTTTAGCCCAGCAGCCCTATTCCTTCTTGTATCTGGAATCGAAGCAGATGTGAAATGTTTTCAAGTGAAAGAAGTTCTGAAAAGCTTCAAAAAAGCTTCAATGATCAGATATTTTGCACTTCTTTTATTTTTTTTTTTTTTAACTCTGATGTCTCATCAGGGATCCTAATATCATTTTTAATAGTAAAAAAATAGCAGTACAATTTTATTAATGACCCGTGGAAGTAGCTGGGTGTGGGGACAGAATCCCTTGGGTTGGATATTTTCCTATTCCCGGGTTCTTTGGTGCTGTGCTGCTTTCCAACGTGGCCAGCAGGTGGGGAAAGGGACAAGGAACAGGAGCTGCGAGTCCCGAGCTCAGCTCCTTGCGTTTCTCTTTATGTTGTAGCCAATTGGGTCTTGAATCTTTCTTTCAAAGTCTTCCTGTATTTCTCTGTTTAAAAGATAACGTATATTTACTTCTCTCTAGGATGTTCCTTCTGAATAAACATGAGTATCTGAAGTATATTACCAAGTGAAGTAACTCAAGTACGCCACCAGTAAGAGGCATTATTTTGATAATTGCCCTAATCACACGAAAGAGACTATTCAAGCCATTTTTTGGCAAGCTGAAATGCAAATTATTAATAAGAAAGTGGATATTTAATGTAGTATAATTTTTTTCTCATCCCTCTGAAACATTGCCTTACTTTTTAAAAGTGCCTGTGGTGTTCTAGGCGTTGCAGTAGGTGGGAAATAATGGTGCTTTTTGCCAGCTCTCCTCTTCTGATGAGCTTGTAATTCCTGAATTACCTCCTGATAAACAGAGAGCTGTCAAAGTCTTTATTTTTAAAGGCTTCTTGGAATCTCTTTGACTGTAGTGGCCAAAACAAATCATGAAACTGCTTCACAGTGGTACAAATTACTGTCTATGGGGATCCCTGTGTGGAGAAGTGTCTTTATGATGCAGTTAAGTGCCTTTGTGAACTCTTCCTTTTTTTCTTTTTTTTTTTCTTTTCTTTTTTTTTTTTTTTTTTCTTTTTGTTTGTTTGTTTGTTTGTTTGTTTCCTTGCTGTGTCAGCTTTTGGAGGTAAAATTATCATTGTGATAGGAAAAGGTATTTTAAAGCTGTTTTTGAACCTTGTGCCATCAAAAGAATACTATAAAACTAAATGAATACCCAACCTGAAGTGGTTCAGTAAAAATAATAATAAACATACATTGTGGGCATTCAACAAAAAAGGGCAATCAGCAAGATGCCAGCTGAACAGCCAACATGTAACAGCCAGTTACGTTCTTAAAATGTGTCTCAGGCATGTAATTACTCAGAGCTCAAGTTCCCAAATGAAACAGCTTGTCATTTTTCTTGCTCTTTGCCACCAGTTATTTAACATCAATTTGCATCTGACACAGGGCTTGCAAAGCTGATTTGCATGGTGTCTCAGTCACTGAAGCACTCTTTCTGTTTAAACATTTATGCTTTCCACAGAAAATATTTATTCTTGGGATAAAGGGAGGTTCTTCAGTTTGTACTACCATGCATTTTTTATTTCTTTTATGATACTGTGTCCTATTGCAAGGCTGCTAAAGCCTTGGAAATGTGCATAAGAACACTCAGCAGCATTAGAATGATGAGGAAAGTGAAAGAAAATGGGAAATGGGTAGTGCTGGTGTTGGCTACTGTAAGAACAGCCCACCAAGCAGCAGCAACCCCTTCCCTGGGCAAATGGAGAAGGAACTTCCCTGGACAACAATTTACTAAAAGAGTGACTTTTAGGTAGAGATATTCTAATTTGAATAATAAGAATAAATACATTGAGCCATATAAATGCTACTTGATGGTCATGAAAGAAAGTTCCAATCTGTCACACAGCACAGTCAGCCTGGAGGCAGGTCCACAGAGCCATAGCAGTGCATCACTCTGGCCTTGGACACTTTGATCACAGGTCAGAGGTACCTCTGCAGCTGCACAGGAAGCCCCACCACTCCCATGCCTCCTTTATTCACAACCAGATCCTGATGTTATAGAAAAAGGGAAAATCACCTCTTTTCTCCTCTTAAAAAAGGACCCTTTATCAAGGCCCTGCAATGGCCATGAGTTATTTTCTGTTAACTTTTTTGAGATACAAGACCAAGCCTTGATCAGCTTCAGGTTCCTTTGAACACCTTTGCTGCCATTATTCATCTACCACAGCACTGCATCTCTGTACTTAGTAGATTATGGGCTTAATTTTGGAAAATCCGGATAGGTTTTGTAATTTTGTCAACAGGCAATCACCTTTAGCTGCAAATACTTTTCCTAAATGTGTGCCCTGATGGGAAATAGCTTTTTATGTGTGTTTTCTCCTTTGACTTGTCAAAGCTTAATCAGTGGTTGATTCTTATGAATAGAGCACTGATGCTTCTGATGAAAGGAACAGGTTATGTTCCAGCTGCTTGTTTGAAGTACTTTACTCTCTGGATCATTGTCAGACCTTCTGTAGGTTCAGGAGAAATTTGCTGCTCTTTGCACAGTGAAGTAACTAATTTCTGCCAAGCACTGTGACATTTTACAGATAGCAACGTTTCCATCTGTGGAGAGTCAAATGGTGAATCAGCTGTATGTTCTTGACAGAGAAACCTATAGGTTGTGTTTCTTTCTCCAAGTGAGTGTTGAAGAGAAAAGGAGGTAAGATAAATCCCAGTAGGTGAGCACAACCAGTGTTTTTAGAGAGGATGGAAAAGCAGGTTATCCCTTGTATTCCTTGGATCCTCCTGAAAGAAATAATTGCTGCCTGCATTGCATAGTATATGTCCACAGGATTAGTTCTGGTTGCTGGCTGGCTGACACTGAAAATAGACTGTACCTTTTGTTACTGAATGTGTCACCTTTTCTTCATTTTCCCTGAACAAGTGGAAGGTGTTTAGGAAGAGATGAGATCTGTGTATGCTCAGTTCTTTTTAAGGCTTTTTTTTTTAGCATAAGTCAAGCAGCTTTGAGCAATTCTCCTTTGACTCATTAGCTGTCAAAATCAAATGGAAGGCATAAAGCTGTTTCTTTCAGAAAAGAGGAGTGTGGCTGGAATACAGTCTTCCTCCATATGGAAGCATCCTCCACAGCAGTCTAGGCTTATACATGAGCAAGCACTGGCACACAGTATGACATATCCACCTTGAGTCCTGAGGGCACTTTTGGGCACCACAATACAAGAAAGACATTAAACTGTTAGAGAGTGTTCAAAGGAGGGCAACAAAGATGGTGAAGGGCCTTGAGGGGAAGCTGTGTGAGGAGTGGCTGAGGGCACTTGGTCTGTTCAGCCTGGAGGAGGCTGAGGGGAGACCTCACTGCAGTTACAGCTTCCCTGTGAGCAGAGGAGGAGGGGCAGGCACTGATCTCTGCTCTGTGGTGACAGTGACAGGACCCAAGGGAATGGCCTGAAGAAGTGTCAGGGGAGGTTTACATAGAATATTAGGAAAAGGATTTTTGCTCAGAGGGTGATTGGGCAGTGGAACAGGCTCCCCAGGGAAGTGATCATAGCACCAAAGCTGGCAGAGCTCAAGAAGAGTTTGGGCAATACTCCTGGGCACATGGTGTGATTCCTGGGGATGGAGCTGTGCAGGGCCAGGAGCACAACTTGATGATCCCTGTGGGTCCCTTCCAATTCAGCTTAATCTGTGATTCTGTGAGATTTGTAATAAGACAGGAAAATATATGAAGAATAATAAAGTTGTCTAAACATGATGTGCTGATTTCATCTAGGGTAATTTTTAATTTAATTGCAAAAGACATTTGGGATCAACCATTCAACCATGCTAAATAATAAAACATTATGTTGTAGGTTTCTTGTACACAATGCAGTGATATGCATAATATGAAAGAGGAAAATAATCTTAAAATCTTTGGGTTTGAGCTTTGGTGTAGCCAGTCCTTAGGTGTCTTTATAACTAGCAATGTTACATTGCTAGTTACAAATAACTAACAATGTTACATCATTGTTAAATTGCACTCTTTACATTGCTTGAATGAAATTATTTTGATGCAGAACTGAGTTTGGAGCTAAAAAAGACAGTCTCTGGCTGGCAGGAGGTAGTTCCTGGAGGAAAAATGAAAGGGAGGGACAATTACAGTTCAAAATTGTCTTGATTAGTTGCATAAGTGATTTGAAATCAGTGAGATGAAATTTAGTAAATTCAGGTGCTCAATACTCGGGGAGAGAGATGTGTTTGGAGGCAGGCAGGGAGCATTAAAAATACAACATGTTGAGTTACTGACTGGGTGATGATCTTATAATGCATCACAAACTAAATAAGGATCTGCAAAAGAGGAATAAATCTAATTCTGAGATTTATGAACAAGAAGATGAGGCATAGGAAGCAGGAGGTGAGGCCACAGGTGAAGTAGAAGGTCTGGTTCTCTACACCATGATTTAAAAAAAGAAGGCTGCAGGAGATCCATAAAAATTATTAGATATTTAAAGATCAAAGGGCATGATCTTCAGGTGATATAAATCACTTCAGGCTCAAAACCTCCCAAAGAACTAAACTGATTCACACCAGCTGAGGAGCTGATTAAATGACTTATTTTTTAAAAATTTCTTTCTAATCTAATCTTAACAGTAGCAATTTACATTAAATTCTCAGAGACATCAGATTTCCCTCAGGGCTTACGGAAAGAATTATTTGAGTGTCATAATTTAACTCTCTCTCTCTTCTTTCATTTTTATTTTAAACTGCGCTATAGATTTTTTTTTATTTTTTTTTTAACTTTCCCTTTTAGCATTATTTAAGAATGAACACAGTTAAAATGGAAAAAGGAAGTGCTTTTTAAATACAAGACACAATTAACCTCTGAACCTTACTGCCTCTTGATATCATTGCTGCCTGAAGCTTAATGGGATCAAAAAAAGGGTAATAGATAATGAAAAAATCTCCTGATGTATCAGAGGAGATTAAAATAAAAAAGACTGTAGGAAGGAAGAATGTACAAAAAGCCACGCACTTCAAGAAAGAAGGCACCCTTCATATATCTGGATGGAGGAAGCTGGTTTCTCAAAGCTCATGTTGTCCTGGGGTTGCCCTTAGTGGGTTTGTCTGACTTTGAAAGATCTGCTGTTAACATTTCTCAGATGGACTCAGCACTCAGTGAGTCTGGCAGTGGTGCTTTTTCCTAATTTGAATTCTGTGCTCCTGCACCCTGTAAAGGTGACTTGAAAGGGCTAGTTAAAAAAAAACAAAAACAGTAAAGGCAAACTTCTATTTTTGTCTGTGTATTCATGTCTGTGTGCTGAGCATGGTCTGTTGTTCAACATTCTTCATGTAGCTATGTGTTTAATTTCCCTTAGAGGCTGAATTGAGGAAAGGTTTCTCCAAGGTTTGATCTAGGAAAAGGTGAACATCAATAAAGAAAAACAACAATAGAAGAATGCAAAAGCATTGCTTGGGTGCTTAGGTACAAAATTATAAATGAAAATACTACAGCTAAAACCAGCAGAGAACATTAAGTACAGTAAGAATAGATTCAAAAATTATGCCAGCTACTGATGGAAATTTAGGAAAAGAAGTGTTGGTTAACAAGAGCCTAATGATTGATGGTGGGGAGAAAACTGAAATTCTCAGGACTTTTTTCTTCCCTCTTCACAGACAAACTTGCTCCCAGGCTTCTCCATGTACTGCCACAGTTTGCCGTAAGGAGATGGCAACCAAGAGGGGGGAGCAACAGCTTTGAAACTGCTCAGAAAAGCTGATTTTCCAGAAAACTGTGAATGTTTTTGGGATTCACCTGAGGGTGTTGGTGTGGTGTCTATGAGGTTGCTGTCTATCATTTATCAAAACTCAGTCAGGGAAAACAAGAGAGTCAGGGAGACAAGATTGGGAACCACTGCCTTGCATTCTTAATGGATGGCTTTCTCAGCATGGCTGTGCACTAGTCTGCTTGTATGGATCCTCAATGGAGCTGATTTAATACCATGATCAAATTTTTGTGGTTCTTTTTTACCCCCAAGCCTATGTGTTGCTCTCTGGAGTTGCCAGTGACTCATTTCTAATGTTGGAGCAACATTCTAGTGACAAAATATGTAAGCTTCAGCTGATTTCTCCTAGGAAATGTTATCTTCTGAAGGGAGAAACTCGGTTTTCACCCTTACTGGCTTTTTACAGTGATCCTCCTTAGATCCTTCCTTGGAAACAAACAAATTATGGTAACAATTAAATAGACCAAAATAAAATGCTGAAAACATTTTTACTTCTGCACTTTTTAAGGTGCAAGTTAAACATCAGATGTGGGATGATTCTGATATAATCTCAGCTTTATAGAAGTGAGAAGCAGTAAACTGAGTTGGATTTTTGGGTTGAATTTATAGATCCTATATACATTTTAAAACTTTTTGTAGCATCTTGCACACTTCCTAACCTGGAAAACCTTTCCAAGCCTTTTGAAGAGTATCACAAAATATTTTTGAGTTGTCTTGCAATTATTTGAGCAATTTGTTCATGCTCCTTCTAGGTTATGTGAAAATCATATCTGTCAAAACTTTGCTTTTTGGAATTTCCTCCTTTCCTATGAGACTGAGCCAAAAAAAAAACCCCAAAAACGTGATTCAATAGTTTATTCTAATAGAGGATCTGGCATAATCTATTTTTGTTATACACAGAGTAGAGTTTGTGTGTCATTTATGCTGTGGTCTTTCCTTAAAGTTCTTCGCAAGTAAGTGCCCCAAGGCAGGGAAAAGAATGGGTTGAGCTGAAGAGAACCCTCTGTTTCAATTTCAAGTGTTACTTTAAAGGTTTAAAAACTTCACAAATGTCAGAGTTTTCATTTTGTGATCCTTAGCTCAATGGGAGATATTGTCTGATGACAATGAGCATCAAGCTGGTTTCCTATTACTTTTGGCAGGTTCTTCATTAAGCTATAATAAATTGATAGAGCCAAGGGCTGTAAAAGGTCTGTGACTCTCTTCCCTTTGTGCTCTGTCTTGATTTGAAGGTCTTGGTGCTTCATCACTCTTGCAGTCGAAAATTAGTTGAGTTTCCAATTTGAATGTGTTCAGCTTGACCTGTGTTCCCCTGCTTCCTGGTTTTCCTGCAATGACTCAGCATCCTGGTAGGTCTCCTCTTGAAAAGTTAGGCAAATAACTTTAATTTGCTCATGTTTGTCTCTTCAGTTTTGTGCCATGTCTTTCCAAATGTGGGCAACAGAACTGGAAGCATCATTTCCATTTCAGTCCTATCGAAAAATGCACTGAAGTTTTCCCAGGTTCATATACTCATATATATTCATATCCCAGGAAGATAATAAGCTTCCTTGTATCTTTATAGCATTGAGACTAATGATAAGATAATTCTGTTTATCATTTGTTTGTCCATTTTAACTCTAGATTCATTTTAAGTCACTGCTTTGCCAACACGCCCTTCACTCTGCAGGCATGATTTGCACTTTTCCTTCTGCAGGTAGAATGTAAATGTGATTTTATTAAAATATTTCGTGGGCTTAATTGTTTCATATGCTGAATTACTCCAGATCATTCTATATAACTCTTCCATCTTTGCTCTTTATCATCTCCCCTGTTTTTGTCAGCTGTAATTGTTCTAAGATTGCATTAGCCTTATTTGAAAATCATTTATGAAAATGTTATATATTCTAAAATCCAGTGCCAACCCTGAGGGATCATATTAAAATTACTTGAGTTCCATGTTTTTTTCTCTTTCATCAGTATTTCTAGGATTTGTGGGCCATTTTTAGTTCACTTATTGTGTACTTTATTAATAAAGCACAGTGTTAATTTTTAGATCAGATAGACAGTTATGCATAAGTCAAATGCCTTATAGAAGTTTAAATATATCCTCACAGATATCTTCTTTTAAGGAAAATTTTGGCCTCATCAAATAAATAAATAAGATTTTGTCCATAAAGTCTACTTTCTATAAAATCATCATTCCTGGCTGTAATTATATACCAGCATTTATATTTTAATTGATAATCTGATAGAGGATTTAATTGAGAATTTGTCCATGTTAAATTAACTGGCTTGTAGTCATGCTGACTCTTATCTGCTTTTCTTGAAGATATTAGCAGTTATTAGCAATCTTCTGAATTTGTTAAAAATATACATCAGAGGCAGTTACCTCATTAGGAAGCTGTAGCCTGTCACTGAAGTGTAAGAAAAAATTTGAGCATGTTGTCAAAATATTTTATCATTGAGAAAGGCTAATCAGGAGGAATTATTTTTGTCACATGAGACCTTTTTAACTTTAATACTGTTTTCAATGGAAGAAAAAAATAAATGAAGCACTATTAGTTAATAGTTAATGTGTTTGCTTAATATGAGCTCAACCACAGCATCTCCTTCTCTCAATGAAATCCTTTGTCTCATGTAAATAAAGCAAATTAAATAGAATTTACATCAAATCACTAGTTAAAGCATCATGACAGAACAGGAAACAGGAGGATGATATAGTTATTGGTTTTGTCCACATTTTCATGCCCCTCAGAAGTCAAATCTACCTGTGTGTGATTGAAATTCAGAGCACGTGGTTCAAGGTCAGCTTGAGCATCTGGTAAGAGTGGCAACTTTGTATTGGCAGAAAATAAAGCTGAATCTACTTTAACCAGAAAGAGGCAGGGAAATTCAACAGCTTCTGGCTGAGAGGAAAGAGGCAGAAGGGAGGCATTGTCAGAGGTGGCTGAGAGGAAGCCTGGAACTGCGTGGAAACAAAGAGTCCCCAGAGGCCACCACATTCGAACTGCAGCTGTCATGCAGTGAAGGAATTATCTAAACCAAGAGATCTGGTGCCTTATCAAAAAGATAAAAAAAAGCACTGATGGGAAATCCTTAAACAAACGTGAGAAGAGGCAAAGGAAGAGCATGGCAGAAGTGGGTGTGGGGAAGATGAACCCAGAGCTCCTGCACATCTGGAAAGGGAAGCATATAAGTCACAGGTTTCATTTTGTGCTAACACAAAATTAATTTGGCTAAAATGCTTGATGGAAACTTCCCAGCAGGAAGAGGAACAACCATAACCAGGTCACCAGTGTTCACCAGAACAAGGAGAGAGCTCTGATGGTGGTAGGCTGTGTACTTTGAATGCCAGGATGTGGACATGTGTCTGTAGCTGTCATGTCAGCATCAGGAAATGGTGTTCTCCAAGGCAGGGAGCCCACAGCAGCCCAGTCCTAAGAAGAACCCACAGCAGAGCAGAAAGGATGCTCAGTCCGTGCCATCTAATATCTCTGTACATTTTACTGTATCTTCTGTGCTGCTCTGTGTTCTAGGAGCAAGCAGACATACTTTTGTATGCAGTAATTGTGATGTTTTTGGTGCTAAATTCATCAGGAGAAGCTTTGTTCAACTTGAGAAATGCATACAGTTTTCCACAATTTATTAAAATACTGTGTTTCACTCATATACAGCTCTTTACTGTCTTTCTGGAACAACATGGTGAAGAAGCAATATTCAGAACTGTTGTGACAGTAGGGGGGTACCTTAATTTATTGCTGGCCAAGGCTGGCAGATAACTCCCTCTTCACAGGGAGCAAGGGGAAAACAGAAAAGCATGGGCATTTAGATGCTTCCAGAGCTAAACTTCTAAAACTTGAAGCATTGAAGCAATTAAACTAACTTCTATCTTGTTTGATCATAATTGAAATAACTCTGAAATAATTAAAAGGAGAATATTTTTTTTCAACCTGCAGCATTGATTAAACAGTACTTAACAAAGGGCATCAAACAGAGGACGTGAGCAGCAGTATCAGAGTCAGAACAAGCTGTTTTTTCTCAGAATTTTGTTCTATTTTGTCTACTTTCTATAGCAATGAATAAGGGTCATCATGGTATCCATGTGCACTATTACTTTCTGAATGTTTGGTCTGGTTTAATTGCCATCAGATGACATTGTGTTTAGAACTGCTTCAGAGTTCATTGTGCAGAGTGAGATGATAGGATGTCAAAATATCTAGCAAGGTCAAATACCCACAACTTACAAAGATCAGTACAGCTCTGTGAGCAGATTCTAGTTAACATTTTTGTACGATTATTTCATTGCAAAATGACCCCATATACTACATTACCTCTTTAACAACAGGAGAAAAAAAGTCAGCACTATGCAATAAACCTGTGAAACTAAGGTAGTGGAAAAAGAAACAAAATAATCTTTGTCCCTAATTTAATTTAAGTCAAAATTTATTTTCTTTCCTTATGTTTTCAGCTTTCATTGTGGATTCAAATGACAATAGAAATCATGCAGGAACAATAAACTTTGTGAATCAGAAATGTAAAACAAAATTTTCAAGTCATGTAAGAAGTTTCAAACAAACATTTGAAACTAATTTTTTTTTGTGCTCTTAGTTCTGCCTTACCAGTTTGGGACATAAGATAGAGGCCCTTTGAAGTCCATTTCAAATTAAGATTTGCAGTGCTTAGTTTGGTATCTAAGAGTCCCAGGCTTTGATAGAAGACCCAGCTTCAACAAATGACATTTGATTTCCTAAATAAATGATGTGCTTTCATTATTTACAGAATTTCTGTCCTTAAATTCTTTGAACACGTGTGCTGATAAATTTAATGCATTACTCCCTAGAAGCTTTGGATGTTCTTATGTAATGAAATAGTTTCAACAGATGGTTGTGTTGAATTCCAGTGGATGTGAGCAAGATGTGCTTGACCAGGTTTATCCTTGGCTTAGACCCACTGAATCAGATCTTGTAAGGTAAGAAATGGGTCTGTGCACTCTACCCAGTTCTGGTGTTGCTCTCAGCAGTTTATGTATGTCCAGGATTCTTATGCAGTACCAGAAATATTTTGAGTCATTGTTATATTGTGAATTGAATTAATTTTTTTCACTGGAAGTTATTATTTTATACGTTCTTCTTCAAGGACATGTATTTTATCCTGCATGTTTCACAAATAAAAAGGAAATCTACAATGTTATGGATATTTGGAGATAACATGAAATTTGAAAGAGACAGAGAAGTGGTTAAACAAGAGAATGAGAGCAATTCAAAATGTCTGCAGAAGACAGAAAAGAGTTGATTCTGTACGGTCTAATGCAAGAGGAAAAATAAATAGACTAAACAATGGAAAACTCAGTGGTACGGAGAAATTTTTTACTAAACACTGAATGGCATACTAACAAGTTGACTTATTTTATCATAAAATTTCTCTAATGATTTTTGTAGCAGTACTCATCCAAATTCAAAACAGTAATTATCCTTGCAGTACATTGTTATAACACCATGTCCTTATTTTATAGATTTTACAGCTGAGAAGCTGGTACATATGTAGATGTAGCCTTCATAGAGCAGAGCATTCTCAAGAGAAGCAATTTTCAGGCTGAAACCAGACAAGCTCTTCCAAGAGGCATTCATCAAGTGAGGCCATGGCAGTTCTTCCAGGCTGAAGCCAGAGAGGTCCTCTTTGGCACATCAGGAAAAGGAGTTGTGGTACTTTAGTGCTAGTATGAATTTTAACACTAGAACGGTTCAGTATCACTAAAAAAATAAATAAATTGAGTTTTCAGTGAATTATGGGGAGAAAGGCCTTTTTATATGTCTCCACTAGTAAAATGTGAGGCTATTTACTCTTGGATTGAGAAGATATGCCTGCTTACTTTGTGAAAACTTTGGATTTCAGTTCTGGAGATGACAATATCAAAATAAGCAGACTGTTTTTCAGTAACTAAAGTTAAAAAGAAAAAAAAAAGTCCAGAATTAGCAAAAGAGATGAAAATTCTTTTTTGCTAAGAATACTTTGTGATAATTAGTGCCCAAATTAAAGATATGTTTCAAATTGTTAACACCCAGCATCTCCTATGCAATGTTGGTTTATGTGTCAAATAACACTCAATTGCTTGTGTTATTCAGTTTCAGTAGAAGGATTGCTTTAGCCTTCAAAGTAGCCAAGATTTCTGCTGCAAAGTTTGCAGGAAAAGGCATTTTCCCATGGAGGACACAGTGGCTTTTTGTCTAGAGCACGTTTTGGGTTCATGGATATGACCTGACCTGGTATGCTCATCCTGCAGCAGAAACTTGAATCGAAATTTGCTTTGTTCAGTAGGTGGGATGTCTGAGTCATCTGTCTACAGGTAATCTTTCAGTCCTTCTTCTTGGCATTTTTCTACTTTATATTAAAAATGTACGGTTAATTTTCATTCTTGTTTTACCTCTGAGGAATTAGAAAGGGAATCATCCACTGTTCTTTTTCCTCCACAAGATCTAAATTTGATTTGCTCTGTTTTAAATCCACTGGTAAGAAATCTCAGAAAAGATTGTTTAAGACTTAAAAACAGAAAACAAAACCAAAAAAAGACCTGCTGATTAATATTTTAATATTCATTCCCACTTTCTTCTGCTTGCTGGGACCATTTTGTCACTGCAGAGGACAGCATCTACTACTCACCTGACATGCCATGCTCTCCCTTGCTCCCTCTCCTTTGCAAGAGCATTGAGCTGAGCTTCTAACCCTGGTTTAGGACTAGACTATTACTGTGCCTCATAGTGATATGCAGAGAAATGTGTGAAACAGGCAGTGTTGTGCCCCCAGGCACTGCTCAGGAACAAAAATTGCACCATCCCAGAGCAGCCCTATTACATATCTTTTTTTTTTCCCCAGAAGCTGGTCCCTCACCTCCAGAAACCTGTGTCAGCAAGGAGAGTCCTGGGCAGTGCTTCTGCAGGCACTGCTTGCATTGTGCAGACAGTCATTATTGTCTGTTTGCTTTCTCACTCAGCATTTCAAAACCTTTTGTTGCTTTAAAAACAGGCACAGGAATGTGATAAAAGTCTTCAGCAGATGGCAGCCTCACAGATGAGAAGGTGCTGCCTTTTCTCACTTTGCAATTTGCTGAAGATTCCTACTCTTGCCGTTTTAATTCCATTTTGTTGGCATGTTCTCAGTGAACCTGTTTTCTCCGTATGTTAATATTCGTTTTTTCTAATCCAAGGTAACACTGCTGGCAAATGTCCTTGGATATAAAGTGCTCCTTTCTTATTCTCTTCTGATCAATAGTACTTGTTTTTTCTATCAAATATATCTTTATATGTGGTCCAACAAAGGGCCAACATAAAGGCATCATGTTATTTGACCACTTTTTTCTTGTGTGTGAATGGATGCTCAAAAATTTTATTTGTATCTAAGGCAAATAGTAAGTTTAGGTCACATCTTTGGGTTTCCAAGACCTCAAGATAATGTATTCCCATAGTCCTGAGATTAATTTTTCACCTGTTTTTCTACATAGCTTAGCTATTGCCACATGATGGGTATGCATTGCAGTGTGCAGTCTGCCTATTTATACAAATAAAGGGAAAAAGAATTGAGATTTATCCCACTGTACATAGAATTAGGGAAAACACAAAGTAAACACCGGTTTGCTGCAGATATTTATCTTTTGCAGGTCTGAAATTCTAGATCACCTCTTGCCTTGTAAAGAGAGACTAATACAGTGAAAAATACCCAAGGAGAGACAGGCTGGCTATGCTTGTTTCAGTGAACAAGTTTATAGGTGTAGGTTCAAACCCAACTGAATTAACTTAGACCAGATGGAATGTGGTTTGAAAGCACTTAAGATGTCTGGACAGAAACCAATAGATTCATTCACATTTCAACTTGGCTAAAGTCCTGCTTAAGTTCTTTTGCTTAAGTCTTGTTTCTCCTTCCATAAGGAGAAAAGGCCTCTTAGAATTGCTATTAACCCTCCCCTTGGGGAAATTCCCAGAAGTTTAAGGGTAGGTCCAGCTTCTTCCTGGACTGACTAATTTGAAAGAGATTTTTGAGCCCACATCTGCTCCCAATTCGGAGGAAGGAGATGAAAAGTTCTTTGTCTGAAGGTCATGGTTTGGAGCCATTCTACTTTGTATTAAACAATCATCCAATGACATGAGAAGGTGAGAAAATCAGAGAACAGACAGTATCTGCAAACAGAGGGATGAGCCTGCTTGGTGGTGGATCTGCAGCTGAGAACGGTGACTGATCCTGTCTGTGCTTGCAGTCATTTGTGATACATAACAAATCAATAATAAAGGTGATTTGTGCTCCTCCTTGTGCTGATGAACCATTCTGAAAGATGGGAGTTTGAGAGATTACAACTGGGTGATTGTGGAACTGGTTGTCAACATGAATGTTCTTCTCTTCTTCAACAGAAATGGATGTGGGAAATGGAACCATTCCTGAAGCTGTGCCCTATGGATACTATCAGTGTCTTGTGACCAGGAGCTTGTTTTGCTGGGTCACTGTGCACATCTGTCTGAGTCCTTATCCAGAGAAATATATATATATATACCCATATCTACCTCCACTTTTATATAAGCAATCAAGAAATGGATTTTCTGACTTCACAGGCCTCTGCACATTAACCAATATTTCTAAAATGAGTCTTTCTTTTGTTTCATTTAAACGACTTCTGCAGACATTTAGCATGGAGAAAATAAGAGGTTGAGAGATGTGTTTTCTTTTTCTCGTTAATTCTGTTAGACACATAAGGACTGTAGAATAATTAACATATTGATTTAACGTAAATATAAATTAGCTTCATAATTTCTCACGTGAAAGCTTGGGGAATAAAAGCTTGATAATAGTGGTAGAAAAATGTTTTGATTTTCCATGGATGTAAATTTTATGGTCAAGGAATGGGAAAGAAAAGAGGGTTATACATCAAGCACTGACATTCTCTTTCATCTAACAGATTTCATCTTTCTAGCTTTCAACATCAAGAGCTAAAGACAGACCCTAATGACTGTGATTAAGATATGCCCTTTTACATCAGGGCTGAAAGTTATTTCTGCCTGGTTATTTGAAGGGGAATAATAAAAACCACATAGCTGTATTTTACTTGGCTAGAGCTCTCCTTGTATTAACCAACATATTGCAGAAAAGTTATGGGATAATGAAATTTTATATGAGCACTTTTAAACACAAAACGAGTGTAAATTACTTAAAATTTATGGGTCATTTATTCAACTACTGTAGTGTTATTCTGGCTAGATCAAACATTTGGCTAGTGGACTGGAATTTTTTTCTTTTTAGGTGAAAGAAATCAATAAGAAATAGTGTTGTCCTCAGACCTATAGTCAGCATGACCTCTGTCTCTTGTAGATTCTTCTGTTCAGCTATTAAAAAGTCATGGGGCTATGTTCTGAGCTTACAGAAAATCTATTTGCTTCAGTGCAATCAAGAAGGAACAGTAATATTTTATTAGTGTATTCAATCACCATCTGTTAATTAAAATGAGACTTAAAAGAACCTATACCTGGAAGATTAGATCATAAAATCTGGTCTCTAAATACTTAAATATTTAAAACCTCCCAGTCAAAACTGCAGTTAGAATGGAATTCTCTTGGGGAAAAAAGTGCTCAGCCTCGCTCATTGGAGATTTCCAGCATCTAAGTATCTTTTCAAGATGTAAGTCTGAGAATATAACAGTGTGAACTAATAGTGGACCTTTGGATCAGAATTTAAGAGGGACAAACTCCGTTCAAACTGAAGAACTGGCTTGCTTAGACTGTGATTCCAATGGATTCTTGGGGAAGGAGAGCAATAAACAAGGCAGGTATTTCCTCGTTCTGTCTTGTGTCTTGCACACAGCCTAACACATCCCAAAGCCACGTATTTCTAGCAGTCAGTAGCTTTATCTGCTAACTGGATACAGAGCTTATGGAGATTACAAACCCCTTTGTGTGGATTTAAAGCAGAAAAACAACACAATCTTCATTTCTGTTTGTCTTCCTTCAAGGAGAGATACTGCATTTCTTTTCTTGCTTCACTCTCTCAGCACCTGCCACCTTCCTCATCAGATATTCAGGTGAAATGATGGGAAAGACTTTGGCTTAGATCTTCCTGCTTCTTCCTGCCAGGAAGAAATTCAGTGAATAACGTCCCAGATCGTGTTGAATTTGAATATCACCCGTCACAGGCAGATGAGGGGAGCCCTATCACAACACGTCCTCCTGCCTGGGGCGGTGATGAGGTGATGGGGCTGTGACAGGGAATCTTCTAGGACTGCATTATCCAGGTGCAGAGCGTCCATGTGTCCTAAGTGTCATGGAATGAAAACTCAGGAGGGAATTTGTATTGCAGATTGTGTAAACTGGCAATTCCAAGGCCATAAAAAAAATGAAAATATCTATGGTACAGCTCTTGGAGACTTAAACTCTAGGGTACAGCTTGTGCCTCTCCACTCTGAAACTTCTCATGTACTTCAGAGAGTCAAAAAAGTTAATGTGCTCTAGAGCATGCAGATGATGCCACATAAATTTCTGCCCTCATTGACAAAACTGTTGTCCTGCAGTCCAAGCTGAAGCCATATATTTAAAATAAGGGAAGGTGCTCTTCTTGTCCTGGCTTTTTTGCCTGATACACTTTGGTGAAGTTAAATGCAGCTCTGTAGCCAAATGAAATAAATTTTTGGTGAGACTGAATAAGGATGTATAGAGAGAAAAATATTTTTATTTGTCTATTCAAGTCTTGTATAAACTTTCCTAAACATTGAATTTGATTAAGTGTCAAAGCCAATTCAGCTGGGATCAGAAGCTCTACATTTTGAAGGAAGTTCATGTCAGGATAGACTTCCTTTCAAAATATTGTCACAAGCCTAGTGCAAAGGTTCAAGTTGATTCCCCTTCTCCTGGACTTATGCCAGCTTGAAAGAACAGGACCTGGTGGCTGCTCTCTAACTACTCCCAGGCAGTCTTTCCTAGCAGGGGAACACTGTGAAAATGTCACAGGCAATCATAATATTCAAAATCACTGGCACTATTAAACATGCAGCGTTTAAGGAACATAAAAGACCAGCAAGAAATGGGTTTTGTGTAGTTTGAGATCTGGCTGTACCAGAAACAAAATATCTATCACATCAAGAGCTTTTAATGATTGAATATATACTAGAAGTAAACATGCCTAATGCAAATAGTTTGTTGGTCAGATGTGAAAGCTGGCGATAGCCTTAGGTGTGTTCACTGCTGGAGATCAGGGTCTTTCAGTGCTTCTTTGCCTTTTCCTTCCCCCTCAGACTCTTATCCAGACTGTTTTCCCCAGGTCTGCCAGAGCAGCCCTCATCTGTGTGCTTGTAAATGGCCTTTTGTGCATCTTTTCTGCTGGATTTCTCCCAGAAACGCACAGAAAACGTTGCTGATGCCCTGTTGTGCAAAGGTGGCTCCCCCAGCCCATCCCGTGGGCACAGGGTGAGGCACAGTGGCAAACTGGCTGCCCTGACAGGGCTGGCTCCTTCTCACTTCTACCCACTGCTGAGAGGCCAAAAAGCACCTTGGAGAATGCTGCCAGGAGCAGTTTCCTATTGCTTCACAAGACCCTAATGAAAACAGGTAACCAGGTTCATTAAACTGGACAGCAGTTCTAGGGATTCACCAGGGTTAATTGCTGTTTATAATGATCAGCATAAGACCTGGCCCCCTTAAATCCCTTTTGCAAGGAATGGGGAGCAGTAAACACTTTAAAGGGAGGGTTCTGCAGTCTGGTTAAGCTGTCTGCTACTGGATGAAAGGGAATGTATTCCAGAATTGCCTGATTTCCTCCATTAACTCTGGGTGCATCTCGTGGTGCCTGGCTCAGGTGTTGCTGTATCACAGGGGATAGCAGACCCTGCCTCTATAGCTTTTCTAGAGAAACAAAAAATACAGCTTTCCTTCCCTGTACATACATTTATAAAACAGGAAAAGAAGCCAAAAATCACTTAGGATAGAAGTGAGTGGTGTTCTCATGCAATGGAAATACTTGCAAAGTCCTCTGCACACTCACTGATATCCATCTATTCAGTTTAAGTTGTGTAAACAAAAGGACTGAATCTAGCAAACACTAGTCATAACACTGTTTTGTTTCTTGCTATGAATTCTATAAAAGTCACAGCAGTTTTTATTTTAAACCCACGAATGCATCATTAATTCCTGCACAGAGTAAGCATTTTATCATGAGACATTGTAGAAAAAGGATTCCTTGTTTTTGCAAGTTAAAGCAAGCTACCCACTGATGTGATCTGTAATGAGACCAAAATTCATTTTGGATTAGGAGATGATACTGAGATGCATTTTTCAGGATCTACCTGTATTTTTCAAGACAGCAATGAGCATGGCTTTTTGAATAACCTTTTTCCTTTTAGCAACTCAAAACATATTAAGGAACTATCCAGCTTGTGGGAAGTGCTTCATTTTTTTCATTTCACTAGCATAAATATTTGTAGAAAGTTTTATTCCTTGCATAACATAAATACTGATCAAGTGTTCATATGTCTGAAAATCCTACAAATAAAGGTCTCAAAGAAATATAATATAGGAATTATGCACTTACTGATTATTATCTCTGTGTGATTTTTCAAATTAATATTTAAAAACAGGTTAGTTTGTTACACAGACTGTTTATAATGCATGTTTTGCTTGGCATTTTATATACATGTGTGAATATTTATATGTGCATGTAAGTATGGCTAGTTTATTTAGAAATGCATTGTAAATTAGTTATTCTTTACTTCCCTGTAGCTACTGGCTGACTTTCAAGCAATCACAGGACAATCCATCATAAAAATTCTTGATTTATATTCTGATTATAGGAGCACTGATGCCATTTGAATACATTTGCTGTATGCATTATGCATATAGATATATGCATATTATGAAATACATTTATCCATTGTCTCTACTCGTGATACTTTTGTGTATGCGGCTTTTCAAGGAGAAGTTTTGATTACCCAAATGAAATTAATCTGATTTTATCTTTTTATTCATGCTGAGCAGAGACCAAGGTATTTGCTGTGTACCTTGTGAGATGACTTTTTAGCAGACTAAATGTTGACCAGTGTTAGACTATCACATCTGTCCAGAACAAAGTCAAGTTATTACCAGCAGCCCATTATCTGCTGCACCAGAAGTGAAGATTTTGGGGAGCTACAGCATTTGAGCCACAGCTGGTGGGAAGAACAGCCAGCCCCTCTCCCTCTGGGACTTTGTTAAGGCCTGGAGAAACCAAAGTGGATATTGAAATGAAAGCATAGACATCTCTTCCCCTGCAGGAAAACACAAAGCACAAAGAGTTTGTGTTCTGCACCCCTTACGGGGAGTTTACGCAAGCACAGAGTTTCTGCAAAATTCTGTTTTCTGCAGTGGAAGGGTCTGACACGTGTTTCACTGGTGTGTGATGTCAGATTCAAAAATGTACTTGGGCTATATGAACCTCCTGTCTCGCATAATAGAGAACCCAGTGCACAGGCAGAAGGTAGGAACATAGTGTCCGTGCTGTGAAAGCAGGCTGAACAGAAGAAAACCAGTTGAAAATACAATCTTTTATCAGCTGCAGGCTGTTGTCATGAGTGACAAAAGCAAATATGCCTGGCTCCTGTGTCTGGCTGGGAGCAAACAGCGCTGCAGCCTGACAGAAGCATTAAGAATTGCTGTTTCCCTCAGCATGGGAAGGATGTGGCTGATATGGATGTGAGCTGGTACCCACAGCCTGAACTGAAAGCCTGGGATGTTCCTGCAGGCTACATGCAGTGCTGGTGGGACCTCAGAGCAGGGCTGTGTTACAGCTACAGAGGAAATGAAAGTTGGGCCTGCAGAGCAGGAAAATCTGTTCAGCTGCCTTCAAAAATGCACTGAAGAGGTGAGATTGGACCAGTTACCAGTGCTGATGGAGGGAGCCCTGGCTTGCCACTTCATTTTCGTCTTTTCAGTCCTATAGCACTAAGAAATGTAAGCTGACAGCACAATACAGAGAGTTCTCAGAGGCTTAATGTGTTAGTGTCAAATGAAACAAAACCCGAAATTAGCTTTTTAAAGGATTTTGTGTGCTACAGATAGAAACTGAAAGGCTTTTATAAATCAGCTCTGTAGCTTTGGGGAAGGAAAGGGGGAGATGAGCATCAAGAAGGAATAGTGATGGAATAGTTAAATGGATTAACGGGTAGCAAAAATAAAATGTTGCATTTGCCTACATAATTAGTAGCTTCTTGGGTTTCCAAAGCTCAAGGTAATTGACTGAAGCTGAAGTTCATGCTGTAAGCTGAGAAGGATATAAAATACATTTCTAACACCTAGAAACCCTTGAAATTGTGACAGTAATTACTAAATTCTAGGTTTTCTGATTCCTTTGTTTCTACTTTCTGAGCTGTGTCACCTAATGTTGTATAAATAAATATTCATTTTGCCAGAAAAACTATATTCTCATATAGAAAAAGTCTTTTGATTGGTGTGATGGACAGCTGCTGACTGACTGTGCCTATTAAGTAAATCTTTCCTTCCTGCAGGGGGGGAAAAAAGTAGAAAAAAGCTCATGCAGAGGAGCTGGGTGGCTGGGCTTGCATCTTTGAACATGGGAGGTGGCAGCTCTGCTTCAGTCCAGGATGGAGGTCTTGGCTGTTGCCAGTAACCTTCAGCTGCTGGTGCCTTAAGTCTCCTGCTCAAGGTATTTGTGGAGTTGCTGCCTTTTAATTTTAATGAAAGAGAAGAAATTGGTTTGTATAGCAGTTTTGCAGAATTGGTTTTGAGTGACCCCATCAAACCAGTGGCTGAGCAGGCAGAGGTGAGCACAGAGTTTCCTGGAGCAGCAGTGACACCCTGGGGCAAAGATGTCCATCCATCGTGGCTGGACCTAGGAAAAAAACCCTTTCTTACTGCTTTGCAATGAGGACCATGGTGCAAATCAAGGAAGAACCTCAGAAGAGAAGGGAAATACTTTGTTCTGATCTGTGATAGATGTTCATGTCACAGGACTATCCAGGAGCTATTCTAGAGCAAAGGAGATGTCTCTTGGTGATGCTGCTCCTGTTCAGTTGGTGGTCACGTTTCAGTGGGTAGCTTGGCTTTTGACAAGCAGCCTTCTTCAAAGCCAAAACTGTTTTGTTAAAAAATCCCCAGGCAGTCACAACAGCACACTCTGAACTACTTAATGTGGATATCTTCTGTGCCATCAATCTTCTCATGAGCAGCTGGTGCTTTCACCAAGGTGTGTGTCCTGGTACAGGCTTGACAGTCACCCTGCGGGGAAATTGAGATTTCATAAAGGCTTGGTGCCTGATTATTCATAGAACAAGCGTGTGCTGAGCAGATGGCTTTCCAAATCTTTGATTTGAAGGGCTGAGCCTGTCTTTCTGGAGGATGCACTCTTCAACAGTATTTATATGGCTTGAGAAAACACCAGGGAAGCTTTTCAGTTATACTATTGCTTCTGAAGTACTTTTGTGCTTCCAAAAATGCCAACTGCACTGGTGACCTCCACCTAAGTCCATTTCTCTGGATGCATGCAGATAGTAAGTGTGGGAGAAAATTCCATTTCATTTCAGTATCACTCAATTTTTCATAGTTCTTCTGGTAAGATTTTGTAGAATTTTCTTAGGATATTCTGTAGAGGTTGCTATCTGGCTTAAGTAGTTAACAGATGATGCCATTTACGAAATTCACAAAAGCTTAACCTGGGAAAATACCACAATGAATAAAACCCCCCTTTATTGCATGTAATTTTCATTTGATATTTACTTTTCTGTCTTTAACCTTTATTTATCCTCAAGTCCAGGGCTTCATGGCTGGTTTACTCTTAATTAAATACTTAGGCAGAAATCAGTATGAGAGTGTCTCACAAATCTGGTTCTTACATAACTTTGTTAACTGTCAAACAACATGAAATGTTTTAATAGGACACCATAATTTAGCAGGTAACATGAGGGAGTTAAGCTAACATGGGCAGTTTGCTTTTTATTATGAGTATTTGCATGTGATGATTTCTGGGGACTTGTTAAGAGCAGACCCCCAAACTCCACTGGCACTTAATACTGATTAAATTAAAAAATATTTAGTCCATCTGTGAACACCTATACTCAAAATAAAGTAGCCTTTGGTCAGCTTACCAGGAATGTTAATTATGCTAAATGGAAATAATATTTTAATTCCAATTAAGATGCAGAGTTACTGCCACAAGACTTTCATGTGTGAACACTTTACAGCAGTAGGTGTGCACTGTATCCAGATGTTACTGCTGGGTAAGGCAGAATTTAAAAACCAGAGACAGCTATCTGTGTGCACACCCTAAGAGATAAACAGTGGGCAAAAGGGGTAAATTATCTTCAATTTTCTGGGTGACAGAAAGATGCACAAACATGGCTGCAAGAATTGTTAAAGTTCAGCTCTAAATTCACAACATCTCACCCCTTGTATCTCACCTGTGTGTTGAGAGCCTTCACTAACTCAGACTGACTTTCTTTACTGCTCCCAAATAGGTGAGCTTTCAGTCTTGCCACTCTCATTGTCTGTTATTTGTTTGTTTTCTTTGTAAGAAAATGTTATTTCAAATACCTCCTGTTGGTTATTTCCCCTAACAAACAACTGTCACTTGATTGCTGAAGGGTACAGGTTCTCCCAGGAGAATGCAACTCCCCTTGAATTTCTGTATTCTGTGTTCTGTCTACACTGTCCCAAGCCTGGAATTGCTTGGGAGCTGAATTTGCAGAGAAGCAGTCCCAAAACAGAGCAGTGGAGCTGGCACCCAATTCTACTGACAGCAGCTGAACTACCATTTAACTCCATTTTTAGCATAGCACAAACCCCATCTGTTCCCAGTATTAAAGTATACACAGATAAATGCTGTTCTAGCAAATTGGATATAAAGATGGTGTGGCCACAGTTTGCAAATACTCGTTTCTTTAGCAAGACTGACAAAAATTGTATTTTGAAACATGAGCACTCCACAAGTCCTTATTTTAGTTCTGGAACTTCATGTTGCTCTGTGTCGTGGTCACTTTTTATTTGAGTCCCCATATGTGTCATGGCAGCTGTGAAATGAGCAGCCACCTGGTTCTTTCAAGGCTGTTCAGCTGGTGCAGTAAAAGTTTCAAGTCTCTTTAGCACACAGATTTTTTTAAGAGCATCTCTGTAAATTACATCTTTTATTAACAAACGTCAAAGTAGGTTAACCTGACGATGGCAAGCAAGCAGGTGCCATAGCTGGCTTCTGATGTCACCACAAAATGACATCCATGGCAATGTTTTCTGCTAAATCTAGAGAACATTTCATGCTCATTCCTCCACTCCCTTGCAGGATGAGTCAGTGCTACCTTAGTTAAAGGTAGTAGAGTTACAGTAGCAGAAAATAATTTTAAGGTGGTGGTGGAGTGCCAAAGGACATGTCGTGTGAGATGCAATGGAGATAGACAGTAATTCCTGTAGTTATCTTGACCATACAAACTATTTCCATTAACCAGCTGATTTTGGTGTTTCCATTAATAGTCTTTTGTTTCAAGCAAAATAGGTATTTCAAGCTTCCTATCTTTTACTCTAGAACAGAACTGTGTATAGTTTGAGCTTCCCAGGTGTAACTGGAGAAACAAACACAACTATTTTTCAGAGGATTCTTATATAATAAGGCACCTGACTTGCACAGAATATAGTTAGAAATGCACAGAATATAGTCAGAAATACAAAGAACATTGGAAAGTTGAGAAAAAAAAAAAGAAAAGAAAAAAAGAATAGCAATGATAAAAGCAGAATGAACCAGCATAAACTAAGCAATTCGAGGAACAACAGGAACATAAAGAAACAGAAAGGAGCCAAAACAAACCAGAAACAAAGCTGGAGAGACAGACAAGACATTAGCAAAGTTGTAAAAGGCTTGAATGTTGGGATGAATTTTAGGAGAGTGCATGTAAATAAATCTTAGTTGTCTGTCCTTGTACTTTTCTTTCTGTAGGCAACACTTCCAGTAGGTGCACTGAGTAATGCCTTGTCTTCACCAGTCACTAGAACTGTCTAGCATGATACAGACATCCCACCTGAAAGGTAAATCCAGAGGTTGCAGCTGCTTGTGCCACTGCACTGTCCCTCACTGGGACTGCACATGCAAGGACCCAGAAGGGGCTGGAGCTGTTCCCCACTGGGTTATTCCCCTCAGCTGACCTGCTCGCAGCACGGCTGGACTCAAGCATCCCCACCAGTCGTGTTCTGAGGAGTCTGGGCTGTTTCAGAGGCAGGGAGGCTCCAGCCAGGGAGAGGTGCAAGCTCTGAGAAGGCTCTTGGTCCTTGTGGAAGGCAAAGGTGAGCAGGCAGCACTGGGGTAATCTGGTTTTCCTGTTCAGACAAGAGGTCCACTGTGCTTTGGATCTGCTCTAGAACCTGATCTCAGGAAGAGGATAATTCTTCTATCCATGATGCTCAGTTTCAGCAGTTTAAACTCCAGTAAGAAAGGTTTTCTCTCCCCCCTCCCCTCTCCCCCCCTCCTCCCTGTTTTTTCAATTTCTTGGCAGTCTCATGAGAGATCTCCTTCTTCTGTATCTGAGTCTTAAAATATAAAAAACACCAAGGACTTTCTGGGGTGTTGGAGCATAATGAAAGGGATTATTATGGTCTGCTGCTGTTGTTTCTCTGTTAATAAAGAATTAGCTATTTGAAGCAAAGGACATTGTCTGGAGTTCTACTATGCAACAAAGTTATCAAGGAGAAATAATGTAGCAGACAATGATTATTTCATAACTCATACAGAAAGCTATGATTAAATCTCATGATATGATTTATTGAATTTTGAGAAGAAAAAAGCTAAGGCAAGACAGTAGAATAAGAAGTACTGAATGGATGATGATTTACAGACAGTAAGAAACTATATCTGTGCTTCTGCCTCAGGTGTCACACTTGGTCATCTCAGAGATGTGCACTCTTCAGTGTCATTAAAAGGAAAATTAAAAGTAATTTCCATTTTTTTCAGTATGGTGGCATTGCATTTAAAGAAGCTTATGACTCACCCTGTGTTTACCTCATCAGGGAGCCTGACATTTAGAGGGATGTATTTAGTAAGAGTGGTTGTATAGAGGAAGAAAATTAGTTTCTCTTAACTACACTTATATGTTAAGCACCAGCAATATGTTTAGATCCGCATTAGAGATAGGGCCTAATTTTCTTCTCAGTTATGCCTCTGTTAATTAGCAGTAATTCTAGTGCAGCAGCAAAGTGACTTGGTAAAGTGACAGGGAGTATGAGCTTTCCCTTGTATGTTGTTGCTGCTGTTGGCAGCAGATGAATTTCGATACATTTATTTACATTAACAGAACTCTGATGCATTAGACATACCAATGAAATGCTTTATTTAGCACTGGAGAATTATAGATTTTGTGTTAATTTTCCATTTATTATAGAACTAAAGTAAACCTCTGTGGAGACACTAACTAGAAAACACAATTTCAGTCATTTTTTTTTTGTGGCTTGGCAATAAGCATTGTTAGCCTTGACTTTTTCAGTTGCACATGAGGCTGACATTTTCCTACAACAAAGGGGACATTTTCTTCTCCTTTTTAAAGATTTAGTTTGTACTTCTCTCAGGAATTATTCTTCTTTGGTTATTACAACAAGCAGTCGGGGCTGCAAGACCAATTTGTTTCAGAAGCTTAAAGATCCCTGTTTATGCAACAGAGACACATCTTCTCAGCAGAGGAGGGCTACGAGTGCCAGTGTGGGAATGGAAAAAACCTACTTTTCTGAGAGGATCATGGTTTCCCGTTTGTCACATCTTGCAAGAGGAAGCAAACATTTTCCCCCTGACTTTGCTGTATGATTTATTACACTTTCAGCTCTTGCAACAATTCTCTAGCTGCTCCTCTTAGTAATCCTGAGACATTCTTTACTGATTCAGGGGAAGGAAATCTCCAGGATGACTTGTGCTGCCTGGAGTAAGACCAAACCATGGACAAGAAGGGCTGTGTTTCTGGGATCTCTAAATGCAAGTGCAGGTTTTGGTGCTGCAGTGATACCCAGGGCTGACCCACAGCCACTTCATGGCAGAGCCACATGTAAAGTGTATCATACATGGTTTGCCCTTTTTTTTGTGTGTGTGATTTTTTTTTGGTGAAATTTTCTTCTTTCTGAAGGAAAAGTGGATTTTTTTTTCCCCATAATGGAAAAGAAGATATATACTTTAACCAACTTGAATTCAATTTATTGGTAGATCAAAGTAGATCTTTCTACCATGCTAGGGAGAAACACAGGCCCTTTTGGAAAGTTGATGCAAAATAATAGCCATGTCAAATAGCAGCACAAGAGAAACCTTTCGCAGCACAATTTTATTTCATTTTGTGCAGCCACAGCTTCTAGAAGCCCAGAACTGAGAGGATTTCTTGGTGGTACCTACCCACACGACCTTTGTAAACCTGCCTGCCTCTTTCAAGCTCATGTATCTTCAGGCCTCAGAAAGTATCTTCAGGAAAACTACAGAGTCCTGCCCAAATTGTTAGCCCCAATGGCTTCATTGGCTCAGAAGAAAGGAGAATCCTCCAACTTATCCCCAAGAACTGTTTTTGGTGACCTAAAACCAGTTTTTTAGTATTTAGTGTTTTTAATTAAACAAAAAAGAACCAATGCTCTGAGAGGCTGCTCCTTTGCTGGGACCTTTGATGACCGTATCACTTTACCCCATGTTTTACCTCAGTTTTGTACAGAGTTATTAAATTATCCAAGAACCAGTCTCTGCAGTCTTTATAAATTTCTATGAGTCATTTTTATTTTGGGCTTCCCAGTGATGTTTCTTTACATTTGAGATCACAGTTTCTGCAGGCTCTGTTGTGTATGTTTGCAATTTCTTAATATACATAAAAATGGTATGTATACTTCTCCTTTGGATAAATTTAAAAAATCAAAGGATGTTTCATACCATCCCTAGTGCACTGAGATGGCTGCTCTAGGAGTGGCTTGGAGCTAGGGACAGTGTGCAGTGCAGCCCCAAAAACTGTGTTGTAAGACTGGACATGGTTACCTTTAAGGATCTGCTGGGAATAATAGTCAGTTAAGAATAAAACCATTGTCACCTGAGGTATAACAGAAACTGAAAAGAAATAATCAAAATTTGGAAAGCATCATGGAGTGGAGTTGGGACACAGCTGGGAGATGTATGTAAGAGAGTAGGTGAATTAGTTTGAAGGTAAAAATTTAACAGTGGAATTAAGGACAAAGGAGAATGGAGTTTTGAACTAGCTGGAAACTGCCTTGGTACATGAAGACATATTTCAAAAACTGAGAGCAGACTGAGGTTTGTGTGCTTGTGACAGCTTGTGAATCTGACTGCACGCCTGCTTTTCCTACACGGTGTAGATGAAGCCATGGTGTCTGCACGAGAGGTTATTCCAGGACAGCTATTCAGAGACTCAGAAATACCTCCATGCATTTATTTCTGTAAAGCCCATCCAGCTTTGGAAATATGTCTTGCTTTAACCATATTTTTCAGGATTTTTCAGGATTTTTTTTTTCCAGTGGAATGTGTTCTATCTGCTTGCTCAGTGCTGGCAGTGTTGCTTGTTTCTTTGCTCTGCCATGTCGTGGTTCCAGCAGAAGGAAGAAGCTCTGTAAAAGTTAGCAGTAACAAATAAGTCGATTATGGAGTGGCAAGTATGAGAGCTATTCCCTTTTGGGCTGTCAAGCATAGAACATGGATCACACAGCTAAGCATTTGCTATTTTTGTAGCTATTTTGCAGTGTAGATCAGAGAAATTTTACATGTTTGCCTGGTAAAATTAATGCCTTAATTAGAAAAGCATGCCCCATTGCTATTTTGGGTTAAATTGCACGGACACCTACAGTAAAAATTTAAGTCTGATTCCTCCTTTCTGGTGCTAGCAGCTAAATTAATGCAGTGCAGCCTGACAATATTGAGGAGTTACTGAGAGAAGTGGAGGTGGTAAAAGTGAATCTGTAAGGTACAGAAAAATAACCCAGTCTGAACAAGATTTGTTGGCTAGTAGTGGGAGGACAGATGGTGGACACTGCCTTTGGTTCTTTTGAGTTTTATTTTAAGGGGAATGTAAGATCAGATCAGTCTGCAAATACACAAAATGCAAATCGAAAAATGTATTTTACTAAATAAAATATAACTATTGACAAGGACTGCAAAACCAGGGAAAGGTACAAAGCCATAACTCTTCCTAAATAGCTTTCACTTTTTAAGATTTAGGGATATCTTATCTTGTCCTTGAATTTCAGGGTGATAATTCATTCCCTTACCCAAATCCTTTTGCTATGGGTTTACATAATAACTATAGTCCTTTTCTTCTTTACCACCTCAACATCCCAGTTACCTTATAGACAGGAATAGCTGTTACAGTTCTGACCAGGCTGCCTTGTAAGGAGTCACTGCATCTTCAACATTAGGCTTAAAATCCCTTTTCGTGGGTGAAGAGAAAAAAACCCCTTATATGGAAAGAATGTATTGCTAGTGTTCTTGAAATCTGAGCAGTCTATAAAATCTTCTGAATTTCTTCTTGAGGAGGCTGTGTTTGGCCAGTTAGGAAGTGGGAAAGCCCATTACCCTAAACAGCAGCTGAAAGTAAGGCTCCCTACAGAAATCTGGGGTAGAAGAGGAACTGCAACTCCACAGAAGCAGGTTTGGATGAGGGTCTCCAGCTGCCACCCATCTTTGCCTACAGAGATGCTTGTTCCAACCCTTGCCCAGAAGTCATCCTTCTCCCCTTATTTCTATTTTGAGCTGTTTCTTTCTTTCACTGTATTGCACTGAAAAAGCCCCTCTGCAGTCACTGGTATTTAAAAACCCCAAACCCCTCAGTTAAAAGGGGAGCTCTGAGGAGCTGGTGGCCTCTGTAGGAAGGTGGGGTGAGAGCAGGGGAAGGGGCTGGGATTGGCAACTCCCCGGCCTGGGTGGGAGCTTTTGAGTTTGGTTTGACTGAACCTGATGGGTTTGACTAAATCAGGTTAGGGATGAGCTGAGCAGTTTGCAGTGAGTGATTTGAAAACGTGCCCGTGTTTCCCAGAGAGGAGGTGCTCAGAAGCCATTGCTGAGCTGAGAGAAGTAACCTTTTCACCCAGCTGAGCTCCAGCCAGGGCAGGGGGCAACCAGATCCCTCAGCGGAAATAAAACCTCACAGATACCTATCATAGACAGCTGGGAAGAGAAGAGGATGAGAAAATACAGGTTTAGCATGAAATGCTAAAATTTCAGCATGGTGAAAATTGAAAATGAGGGGGAATTTAATAGCACAAAGATTTTTGGACCAATATGTCTCTGGGAATGATTGAATTTTTTTTTCCAGCCTCTCTAAACAAGCCCTGGGCAGGTTTCCAGCCAGAATCCTCTTCTCTCTGCATTTTACTTCATTTAGTTCCTGAGTGTTCTGCCCCACTCAGAGCTGCTCGTCAGCCACCAGCACTGGAGCCTCCTCAGCAGGACATCATTTCCCTTTGCCAGGAGGTGTTTGTTCCTCCCTTGGGAAGAGGCCATAGCACAGCAAGGGTTAAATTGGGCTCAGGTGGGCTGAGAGCAATGCACACCATCGAAATTTAAATCACAAAGGATTCTGAGAGCAAGGAGTGTGTCCATATAGTTTCTTCTTTAAAATATTCACTCATTTTTCTAGGGCTGATTTATTGATTTTCAACCCATTGAACTGTGCTAAAACCTAAATTCAGCATGAATTTATGAGGATGGGAACATACTTGCTTCAGTTTTCAAGTTTTTAAACATCAGTACCTCCATATTTTGTAATATCAATTCTCTATATAATATAGTATTATATCTATGTATAATGTAACAGTATAAAATAGTTCAAGCATAGTCTACATTTTAACTTAATGCTTTAAAATGATTTTTAATTTTGTGTAAGAAAATTAATTTTGTAAATATGTAAACTGAGAAAATTGCTTCAAATTATTAAATTAGCTTTCAAGAGGTGTGCTTTTATTTATGCTTTCATCATAATTACATTAAAGTGTCAACATGAGCTACTTTGAATGAAAAATTTTAGATCATTGTTTAAGTAATTTTTTCACTCATTTTTAAGAGAAAGCTATAAGAGGTCATATGTGTTACCTGAACAGGCAGCAAGAGATGAGAAGTAAATTTCAGATGTATTTATTATAGTAAAAAAAAATACATATTTCTTATTTTGATTGCAAACATTCCTCATGTTTCCTGGAAAAAACACATGATAAAAATTGTACTAAAAGGAAGATGTTATCCCATTAATGTTTGCAAAATATTTCATGGTACTCTTGAACAACTCTGATACTCATACTGGCAATGAAAAGCACACATTTAAAATGCATTTCCATTAAACACAGGTGGAGTCATAGTTTGAGTAATCTGTACCTTATAATTTCTAATTAATAAAGCTGGGAAATTTCTCTGCTTCTTGACCAACCTTTGCTGTACTGGGGGTCTCCTGTTTTCTTTCTGGCCGAGGTGGGAGGTTGTGAGTGCCAGGATAATGTAGAGTGAGCCACACTTTCCAGATCCTGGTACAGGGGGGCTGTGATGGGTATGTGAGGAGCCAGGGGAACCTGCTCTGTCTGCACTGCAAGCAGCACAGCCAATTATCTGCATTTAGGGCACACAGCACTTCTCCACAGAGCCAGTGCCTGTCTGGGGCTGCCCACATTCCCCATGCAGGGCCCCTGGCTTGCACTGGATGTGTCAGCAGAGCTGAGCTGGGATAAATGAGTGCTTCTGCTCTGACAAATTGTGAAAAGCATTTCACTCACACACACGCAGCGACACGCTTGCTTTGGAGAACTCTACTGACAGTTTTGGGTTTAGCAGTTGATGAATTAAGGGGCAAGAAATAAAAAGAGTCCCCGTTCACAGCCTCTAGGGTTGACTGCTAGCACAGTCTTTTTTCCAGTATTGCACTCTTGTAGTAGTTACTTTTAATTATAAGGTACATAAAGTGTGAGGTATTTTAGGATCACAAAATAATATTAGCTAAATCTTAGCAAGCTGAGATTCTGATACATTGTCTTGATTTTATTTTCCCCTGAACCCAATTGTGCAGTGTTATCTTAGCAGTCCAATACCTGAGCCAGGCTCTTTTTGTTTTTCTTTTTTCCAAGCGGTGCCTTTCTGATATTGTGGCAAGCAGTCTGTGGAAAATGTGGAACTGATAAAAGAAAAAGGAATTGTTTACAGGTAAGCCTGGTTCATCCTTGCTCTTTTACCAGAACAAACAAAATTGCATTGTGAGTTTGAGCACAAAGATGTTTTTCAGTTCCTGAAAAGTAGTTATAAAACAAAGTAGGACTCACTGAAATAAGCTCACATTGCTACAAGAGAAATGAGATGTGTACTATACTATCATACAGCTCTAAATTAGCAGCAACAGTTAATTAATCCCTCAGAGCCAAGGAGTCTGATGAAGACCTTTGGATTTGGCATGTTGCTATTAAGAAAGGCACAACATATGTCTGTATTCCATGGTTTGGTTCCAAATTTCCTGTCCTAGTCTGTTGCCTGGAGAGCTTCCCAAATCTTCCTTTTCCAGCCAAATTTAGGAAAAAAAAATTTACAAGCAACATTTCACATAATCTAAATTTTCAAATGTCCAGATGTTTTCAATCCATCTGCTGGTGCAGGTCTTTTTACAGAAGTAATGTGAGCAGTTTAAGGAAAATTGCCCTTAGCTTGTACTCTCTGGAGGTTACTGTCTCAAGGCTCAGCCACACAGACAGGTCACATATTTTTTCCCACCTCTCTGTTCAAAGACAGCTCAGCTAAAAAGCTCTGAAATGGTTTGGATCAGCTCAGCTCCCTGTGCACAGGAGCTGAATAGCAATTAAACAACCCTTAATGCATTGGGCTTGCAGTTAAAGCCACGCTTGCCTATGACAATGTGGCTGTGCCTTAAAAACTAACAAGCAAAGCTTAGCTGAATTAGCTGAGCCCTAAGATGCTTTGGTGGTGATTTTCTGGATGTGGTAGACATTAGTGTTGCAGCTGGACACTGGAAAAGGTCTTGTCATTTGTCATTGATTTGCCTTTGTCATTTCTTGTCAAGTGGTGTCCCATCCACGTTCATCCACTGCTGCCTAGTGTGTCCTTGCCTTTCTAAGGACATCTTGGACAAAAATTCTAATTTGTTACTGTCTTCTTGGGACAGTGGAAGTTACAATCTATTGCTTAGGACTCTCTAGAGCATGACAGGCTTGTACAGAGCTGAAAGAAGCACTGCCCCTAATGGTGCACTGGTGCTCTCGTGTCATTGGAGGTGGTGTTCTTTCCAGCCCCATACCTTATCCTGGGACTTCCCACCACAAACATCCTTTCTTCACCAGGCAAACTGTTCCTAGGGCTCCAAAGCCCCCTGACTTCTTGTTTTCACTTTATCTGCTGCTTTGTGTTTCTGCAGCTCTCTGGGGACTGATGTGGGTTGTCACAGTGAAGGCAGCCTTATGTTTGATTTTCTGTTGCATTAATGTCAGTGAGGAGAACCCTTACTGGAGAACCCTCTGCCTGCTGTGGAATTTAGCAGGGATCTGCATCAGGAGCCTGCTGCGAGCTGGGGTGGCTGGCCCAGGGCAGGAGCTGGCAAAAGAACATTGTTTTGGGCAAAAGAACACATATTGTTTTGCCCAAGACACCACAGGACAATCATCTTTATGGGGTATTTTTTTGTTGTTGTTTGTTTCCTTTTGCTGATTTATTCTAGAAATCTGATCCATTCAAAACAAAAAAATTAGACAAAAATAATTCCTTTGAAGCTAACCAATGGTATTGTAGTTCTAACAGAAAATGACTTCTTGGTGGACTGTTGACAGCAAAAAAATTATTCACTGAATTTAGTACTTTCGTGTTTCCTAGTTGCCAGTAAACAGATGATGACAATAAAATCCAGAAATGTGTATGTCGCTCACGTGTAAATCAGTAGAAGAATATTTTGTGTGGATAAACAACGTGGAGATTAATCTGGCCATGAACTTTATGGTGCAGGTCTTTATGTATATTTTATAGCCTCAGTTACTGTGATTTGTAATACACAGATAGGTACTTCACATTATTTTCATGAAGAGATAAGTGTTAGTTTTAGGAGCAGGACTAACCAAACTTAGTTGCTAGAAAAATATGCTGAAAAACCAGCAATTGTTAAAAACATTCATGTGCCAAGATTGCTTTTTGAACTATGCCTAAAATAATGTGCCTCATTTAAGTTTTAAGTTATTTGGAGTATTAAATTTTTAACTTCTATGAAAATTACTTCAGCTCCTGGTATAAATGCAGTGTTTAACACTGCTGTTAACAATCAGAGAAATGTGTTGTTACTGGTGATGTGGTTCATGGGGCTTCTATTACTGAGACTTTTTTAAGAACTGTTGGGATAAAAGCTGTGGGGAATGATTTAAATATGGGTGATCTTGCCTTAGCACAGAGGGATGGACTTGGGAGGTCTCTGTTTTCTGGGAGTCCCTCTGCAGACAGTAAATTTGTATACAGTGGGTCAAGTGATGGACAGCCTGGAAGTGATGGTCCAAGCAAACCATGTTGGAATTATTAGTAGTAAAATCAGCCTGCGGGGTCCAATTTGACACAGGATCTGCACAATGACTGCAGATTATTCAGTCAGAGCAAATGCTGGGCCCCGCTCCAAGGAATTCAGTGTTATTCTCATGTCCTTTGCAAAGCTCCTGATGAACAGTTCAGCTGCTAAAAATAAAAAAAAAAAAAAGTCATATTGACCAATAAAATAGGAATAGGATGAGTGTTGCACATAAAGTAATAACTGATTGTACATTACTCTTTGAAGGCAAATTGCTATCAAATAAATAACTACTGCTCTTTTAATAACTATTTTTCATATGCTGCTGTTATGTATATTTAATACCAATCTATTATGCTATGAAAGATGCATATGGAACTAAACATGTTGACCAGAATTTCTCTAAAGAGCAGTTTTCTACAGAGTACTTCAAAAATTCATCCTGAAATAATTTTGCTGCTCCTGGTTTGGAAGAAGGGACAGACTTTTTATTTTATAGAAGATTAATGTGTAGTGGGAAGAGAGTGCTTATATTTGGATCATTCTTCACAAGCAAAAGGCTGAATTTGTTTCACAGTGATTGCCTTTGTTTGATAAATAGTTTGTGGTTGAAATGGAATACGTAAACACTTAGGGACATAAATAACTCAGTCATGGTAATGACTTGTAGATAGTGATATATCAATGCCATTATGGAAATTTGTGTTCAGCATTATAAACAAAAGCTAAACCATATAAAATGGGAGAATGTTTCTATATAAGGATTTCAGGATGCAAAAGGGTTTTTTTTCTGTGTTTGCTGCTGATTAGCCCAGATTTTCTAAAGTGAGATATAATGGATGAGACTGGTTCTGCAAATATGCGTAGTCAGTCTGTGCAGACCTGGCCTAAGGCTGCTCTGAGTATTGCTGCAAGAGCACAGAATAGGGAAAAGTCTTTAATAAATAATATCAAACTGGCAAACAACTGGCCCAGGTAAAGATGGCAATAGTTAGTTTCAGCTTGGTGGAAGGAGGTTCCTTCAGCACCTTGTGTTTCGAGCTGACCTGGGCTGGCTTTGTGCAGGTGAAGCAAAACTATGGGCAAAACTAGCACAGAGTGGGCTCAGGTATCTGCCAAAGAAAGGGGCTGCTCTCAGGCTGGGGAGGTGGGAAGGAGCTCAACTCTTTTGTGAAGAGTGTGCTGCCAGCCAGAGATGACACTGTTTGGTGACCCTGCCTTTTTGCATTTGTTAAATTCTGGTCCTTGATCTTGTTAGAAATTTCAGCACGGTTGTGTTTATTTGTTTATGTTGTGGGTGGAAATGTATGTAATGTCTTTAAACATGTGTTACCATCTGGAAGCAGGGATGAGAGCCAAAAAACACAGCCAGCTCTCTTAAAAACTCCACCCAGAGCTTTTCAAATTGCATCAAGACTTACTGATTTATAGGATACGCAATTGCTGAATATCGTGAAGCACATGGAGCCTGAGGAATGATGAACTTTAGAGGAGATTTTATAGCTTCTCCAGGGACACTGAAAATAAAATGGCCCCTCTATCTTTTTCAGCTATGGCATGCATGGTTTCAGACAAGTATTGCTGGCTGAGTGTGACTTCCAAAGATTATTGTTATGCTTGTGATGTACTCTCACATTTCCATGAGCAACTGAGGGCTCTTTTCATGTTAGTAAAAGTTCTCCACTTCTCAATCTAGAATTAAAAGGGAACCTTACTGGCATAAATGTCCTCCAGGAAAAAGAATTTCCCCTTTCTGTCTGACAATGCTCTTGTCAGAGTAAATGAAGCACCTCAAGAAAAAAACACAATGGTTTTATTAAAAAGAAAAGCTAAAAGATAGTAGGAAGAAAGGAGCATTTATTTCAGCTTCTCTTAAAAATGATGTCTGTATTGTTCACTAGGTAGTGCATACACTGTTTTGAGCATCCAAAAGCCAAAGAAAAGATAAAGAATGTATTTTAGAATAGTACATTGCTAGAATAACACTGCCTGAAATGAGTCACTGTGGTGGCTTTGACATACCAGAGCTCAAGCAGTTTATATAGAGGACTCAATCTCTTCAGGTTCATAGGTCTGTTTTTGTGTGAAGCAAAGGAATATATCTTTACTTCTCTGTAAAAGTATTTTTAAACTTCATATGATTGCTAATTTATTAATTTGTCATCTTACCTTTTCTCTCCAGTGAAAGCAGTGTGTGTTCACCTTCCAAATATAACCAGGTGCTGGAGGGGGCTCTGGAGGATGTATGTACACAGCATTCTTCAGGAACTTCTGGTCTTTTTCCTCATGTGCCTTTAATTTTGTTCTCCTCCAAAGTAATGAGCAGCTTTGAGTTCAAACAGCCAATTTCCTTTGCTCTCCCTGCCTACACTGTTTGCACAAAACTCCTTTGCTTTTTTTTCCCCACACTTGTGATAACCTTAACCCTGCATGAGCACAGGGAACTGTGAAAAAGCTGTTTCAAAGAAAAAATAATTAAAACCCTAGCTAAAAACTTCTGAATAATATTTATTTATTGTACATTTCCTCCTCTGAAAGGGAGCAGATAAAGGGGCCAGCCAGAGAAAGCACAACATGGGGATGGGGACTGGGATGTGACATGTCTTGGTGGAAGTAAGTATATGTTACACAAAAATTTACCATCCTTCTCTTCCCTCTCAGCCGGCTACAAAATCAAATATAAACGCCTAAATGGCCCTGAGGTTGCCTCAGTTGGTTTGAGCATGCAGGCCATGGGTCATGATGCATGAAGGTCACGATGTCAAGGTCATGGGTTAAATCCCTGTACAGGCCAATTATTTAAGAGTTGGACTTGATGATCCTTGTGGGTCCTATCCAATGCAGAATATTCTATGATTCTGTGAATATTCAATGTCTGCACCTGCATCAGGCTTGACAGCATTTAAATGCAATTTTACTTATATTAACAAATATGATTTTTTCATTAGCCATATTTTATATTTCCATATGAATTGAGTAGATAAATATTTTCAATGTGGCTATCCTTACCAGACTTCATAGAGAAGGGCAATTTATTTTTATTTTACAGCTGGACAGTCAAAGGCAAAAGGCTGCTTGTCCCAGGCAGCAGAGGATGTCTGTGTGGTCTTTCACATCCATCGAGGAGTAAGCTTGTTGAACCATCTGGATGAGGGCAGCTCAGATCAGAAATGCTGAACTATCCAGGAGGATTTAGGCTTTGAGCCAGGAGGCCTTTTCAGCACAACACCAGGCTGGTATCTTCAGCTGAGTGCAAGCATGAGCTGTGTTTGGGCACAGGACCCCTCTGTTATCACAGTTAAATTTTCTGTGCCCAGACTCTGAAA
The DNA here is from genome assembly GCF_021018805.1 of Prinia subflava. NCBI lineage: Eukaryota > Metazoa > Chordata > Aves > Passeriformes > Cisticolidae > Prinia > Prinia subflava. The sequence continues at coordinate 10,122,387 of NC_086253.1, read as the reverse complement.
ATCTGTGTAATCCCAGGCTCCTCCAGATCCCAGCTGTGTAATTAACCTCAGTCACCTCCAGGATCTGTGCCTGCATCTTTGTCACCCACTGTCTGGGTCCCCTGTGGTCTGAAGTGCAGGCACTGCAGAGCTGGGACAGTCTTGTTCTGTGCACTGCAGACCCAAGGAATCCCAGCCCCACCTGGGGACTCCCACAGCTGCTGTGCTGGACAGAAAAGGGAGAGATGCTGGACCTCTTGGCACAACACACAGTTGAGAGATGAAGACAAAAATCTACATTTTGCAGCTTATTTTTCAGGAGTGACAGGCGACCCGTTCTGAGCAAGGAAAGCCATAATTTTCTAGGGTAACTCCTTTTTGGTTTCAAGGGAGAGTGAGGCAAAACACTCAATGGAATAGGTATAGGAATGACAAGGAATAGGAATGACAGGAATAGGCAAGGTATAGGAATGACAGGAGGAGCTACAACAGATGAAAAGTGGTGAGGAGAAAATAAAGCAAAACCTACCAGACCTCAGCTAAAATATTTTAAGTATAAGCTTCAACGGGCTACCAAGAGATGAACTGCAGCAGATCACTGCACAGAAGGACTCTACTAAATGAAATGATACACTGCAGCAGTCAAAAACAGGTGGGGGAGAGCTGAGCAGAAATGAAAGTAATTTTCCTCTGTGCTTGCTGCCCATGATGGAGATTATTGCTGCATGTCACCACACATGGGCAGCTGAGCAACAGGGGCCACGTCTCCTGTGGAAGTAACTACAGAGTGCAAGGGACGCGGGGTAATTTGGAAAACTTTCTTGTTCAGCAGCAGTCTCAGCCAAAGGGACATTCTCCTCCAGGATGAAGAACAGACCTTCACTCGTTGTCCAGGATAGTGGCAGAGAGCCCAGCAGGGAGTTAACATCACCATGCCTGCTTTTGGAGCAGTCCCATCAGCTCCAAGCTTGTTCTGAGTCAAAAACCTCCACGTCCATTCACAGGAGGGTCCAAACAAATGTTCTACAGGGCTGTTCCTCTGCTTTTACTCTTTGTCCTCTTGAGTACAGGGGTTTGTTTCTGAGGTTAATGAGAACTGATGGTGAGATTTCAACATGTGCAAAGGCAGCAGCTAGAGCTGATTTAGGTGGTGAGGGTACAGACAGCTGGGCAACCACAGCAGCATGGCTGTCAGCTCTTCCAAACCCAAAACAGGAGGTGATTGTGAGGAATCCCATTATATTCACTTTTCCTTTTAACTGGCATCTGTCTACCCTTGATATATCTAGAAATGCTATGTTGCTCCACAGCATTTCTGTGTTTCCCTTTTCTGCTCTGCATTTTTCAGACCTAAAAGAAGCAACCATTTTCTAAAAGTGATCTGTGCACAGAAACAGAGGCATGAGTTGTGCAGAGAAGGAGGATGAAGAACAATAATGAAAAGTGTCTGAATTTTTTCTCCTTAGGATAATCACAGGTTTTAAAGATTGCTTGTTCCCAAGAATGACAACCTCTGTAGAAAAATGTGTTTTCATTCATGCTTTTCTTTTTCTGAAAATGTAATGAAATTTAATTACATCCCATTTGCTCTAATCATTTATATGGTGAAAAAAACCATTGTGTCTCACCTATCAAGACAAGGTGCTTGATATTGCTTTCTCTAGCCAACAGGGGCTTTGGCTTTGTCTCTCCATTGCTCTTTCTGCAGAGATCTGATCATATTCCTGATGGATTTAAACCAGCAGGTGTGTGGTTTGGTTGTTCAATTCACACTCTGGTATTTATAGTTTCTGTTAGACTAATAATGAATCTTTGAAGAAGCCCATCTGTTAAGCAGCACAGCCACAACTTTGAAGACTTTAATTTCTCTTGAACTGCAGTATTCTCAGCTGCACAATAAAAGTCATCTTTTCATCAGTCCACATCATTACAAGTTCTCTGCCAAGCTTATTGTACTTACAAATGTTCTAATTCATATGCTTAAGACCTGCATTACAGAGTAACCAGTGTGGGCGCATCACAGATTCACTTTGAAGTTACAAAGAAGTGAAAGAAAATGGGTGAAAGTCCCCACTTGTTCTTAGCCTCTTGCCTCACCCAGATGGCAGGAGGGGCACTTGGTAGATTTTTGCTAAGTCTGAGGAAAATATGACGTGAAATGTTTCACTAGGATGTGAAAAAAAATCGACATAAAAAATACAGAGTTGCAGAGGCTGGAAGGGTGAGGATGCACTGCTGGCTCATGGTCACCTTGGTGCCTAGCAGCCCCTCTGCCCAGACCCTTTTCTGCAGAGCTTTTCTATCTGGCTGGCCTCCAGCCTGCTTTGGTACAAGGGGCTGTTCCTCCCCAGGTAGAGGATTTTTTATTTCTCTTTATTAAGTGTCAGGAGATTTCTTTTGGCACATTTCTTCAGCCCCTTGAGCTCCCTTTGAACAGCAGCACAAACCAAATCTCTGGGACCCAGCTTCCCTCCAGGCCTGTGCATGTTCCTGAGTGGGTCAAAATGAGGAGCAGCTTCTAGTCTTTCTTCTGGATCTACAAAGTCTTTGTTGCATCAGGAGTTCAGATTCAGCACTAGTTAGAAATTCCAACACACCAGCTCCAGGCAATATCAATCACAACAGAGGTCTCAAGAAAGGAATTTTGTTCCTGTTGTGATTGGATCTTCTTCTACAGTCCTGACTGGTTTGTGCAGTCTCTTTTCCAGCAAATGCCAAGCAATTCAATGTGTGAAGAGCTTCTGACTCATGAGGCAAAGTCTGACTTCAGGCCAGGAGAGGAAACTGGGGAAAGTCTTATGTGGGAGTCTGTGCTTCCTTTCCTGGAGGAAAACTTGGGTTATTTACACTAAGTTGCAAAAATGGAATCATAAAATCAGAAAATGGGCTTAGTTAACATTCACATTGCTTTGACTATGCAGAGGTAAAGAGCAGGAGAAAATTTACTTGAGCGCTTAAAGTCCATACATTTCCACATGACATTGTTTTTATATTTTCCTAAATAAATTAAAAGAAGAATAAATCCCAAGTAAAGGAGCTGGAAACATTTTTGTGTAGTCTACATTAGCTGTTTTAGTTGATGAGAGAGGTATTTATGGGTGTTTTTCTAAAAAAAAAAAAAATCACTTATTTTAACTTTTTTTGTTGAGTTTTGTTTGTTTTCTACTTACACAAAAATCCCAGAAATCAATTATTTCTAAGCTTCTCACTTTTCTTCAAAAGCTGGGGATGGCTGAAAAGGAGTTTTAGATATTTATGAAAATATCACAGTGATTTATTTTGTTTTACTTGGACACATTAAAAAGGTCATGTGATACAGATCTACAGATCTAACTCACTTTAGGAGGGCTTAAATTTTACTGTCATGAGCACTATGAAAATACAGGACTTGGAAGGACAAAAGAAAATATGGATTTTCACAGATAAAAATTGTCATGTTTCTAGTACAACTGAAGAGGAGATGCAAGATGTGTGTTAGCTGCTGAGTGTGATCAGTTTGCTAAAGAAAACTGGCAAGAAAAACACAGGAATGCCAGCACCAGAGCTGGAAAAGAGATTGCTTCTCTGCTGTGCCTGTGCTCCCTGCCAATGCAGAAGTGTTGGATTTCACTTTCAGACAATTTATTTTATTTTACAGTCTAATTTTTACTGAATATTCTCTTGCTTGTGTTGCGAGACTGACAGACTGACTAATGCTCATGTCGCCGTGACTTTTTTGCTGAAGTGTAATCTCTGTGTTTCTTTTCTTCTGTTACTTATGGTTATATCATCGATGATGCATCTCCCTTGTTTGAATAGTTTAAGTTAGCCCAGCTTTGCAGAGCCATTTATTTAGGGAGTTCTGCTTTATCAAAGGAGATAAGCATGGGTGGGCAGGTGATCCTTTTCATTGGTGAGAATTCGGGAAATCCCTCAAATCCCTCAGATTTCATCTCTGCTCTGTTAAATGCTAGCATTTTTCTTTCTTATTATCTTGAAATTCCTTTTCAAACAGCTCATTTGAAAAATAATTTGAAATGAAGGATTTCTCAGTGTGCACATGAAAGATGTAATCTGTCCTAACAATACCCGCATAAAATGTTACACAAGGTTACACAAGTTTCTGTGATTGCATATTTTATAAAAGTTTCTCCAAGATACTCCAGAAACACAAAGTAACTTTGCATACCTTTTGTTGTATTTTTTATTCCTTATAAGCCCTTTCCAAATGATACTTTTGCAAGCCTTTCTCCAATAATCATGTACATCAATACATATATTTTATCTAGCTAACCTTTTCAAATACTGTATTTTCTCTCCCTTATGTTCTCATTCACCTTTTGATATACAAATTGATTTCCACAGACTGCTGATAAACTACCAGCCCAGCACCTTTTCTTATTCTGACACTAGAAATCTTATTGTTATGTTGTGATATTCTCTTCTCCTTATTTTCCATCCTATCTGTTGCAGTCATTTTCCCTTATCTACCAAGTATGAGATATTTCTATTTGCCTTATCTTTTATTAACTTGAATTACCTGTTGTACTCTGTATCCTGGTGGGAGGGCAGGGATTGGATATTTGATTGCTGATAATCCCTGATTTTGCTCTAAGAGAAGAGAAACAGAGACACCAGTACAGAACCCTGTACAGAACCAGAGCCTTAAATCAGCTCTTTGGACAGATGGGTCAAATTCTTGTTAAAGAATATCTGGCCAGGAACTCAACCCACGGGGACTGAGTTACCACACAGGCTAAAAAATGCAGGTTTTGGGAGTCTCTGTACCCCACTTTGCAGAGCACTTGGCCCTGGGGTAGCAGGGAACTTTGTGAAGGGTGTTTGAAAGCCTGGGGCTCTCAGAACACTGCCCACTGCAATTTTGGGGTGTAGGAGCTCTGGGGCTCAAGGGCCAAATGCTGCAGAAAGGAGAGATCAGCAGGGGCTGAGACACCCTCCAGTCTCTGGTCTGGACAAGTTCTGCAAGGTAAGCAAAGAGTCTTTGCCGTGCTATTTATTACCCTCAGAGATGAAATGGTTCTTCTAGAAGTGCTTAAATGATATAAAACATCTTTATGATGCAATTTGTGTGGTTCCATTCACCAGTTTAGACAACAAAAGAAGAAAATTGTAAAATATTTCCTGAGAATAAGCTGTCTCTTAAGTGTCACAACAGAAGCCCAATGATCCAACCCATTTAGCAGAGCTTGTACTACAATCTCACCTCAAAGGGAGACTTGAAGGCCAACCTTACAGATTTCTCAAGATCATGGGAAATACAAGTTAAAAAGAGATGGGATCATTTCCATAGAGGAGCTTTTCTTCTGGGCTACTTTTAGTCACAGTTCTAATTTCCAGGGAATTGTGTTTTTATGAAATGGGCTGCCCTCAGCAATATGTGACATATATGTGACATATATGTGACATATATGTGACATATATGTGACATATATGTGACATATATGTGTGGAGGCTGGTGCTTTGATGCACACAGCCAGTGAGAGCTGTCCTGGCTCCTTGGTGTGGGTTCTCAGCTGAGACCAGCTTGGATCTCTGCTCTCAATTTCCACAGGATTTTAAGAGAACACGGACATCAATGCTCAAAACCGACATGAAATTCTCATAAAACAAAAAACTAGGTATAAGTTGCAAAAACTGTGCATTGTACCTTCTGCTGGCATAATTTAAGGATTTCTTTTGGAGTGCTATTCTTCTATGGATAGTGAATATTTCTATGTGTAGTGTTGCTGTCAGCCATTCAGCCTTTTTTTTTTCCAAAAAATAGTATCTCAGGTCTGAGGGCTGAATGGATGGATGGACTTAAACAATTTAATTAAACCTCTTTCTGACTTTGCAGTTTGAAACTTTGCAGCATTCTACAGCTAAAACATTAATATTATAATGTTTATAATTGATTGAACATCAAAAGGGTTTTTGGGAAAATAAAAGGAGCAAAAGCCATGTGGTTTATGTACCTGAAAATTTGTAATTGGATGCAGGCAGACACAGATTACACTTGTGACTACTAAAAAAAACAAAACAAAGAGCAACAACCAGGTCTTAGGATGGCAGAAGTCAGTGCAATTTCATAAAACCATCAATTACTCTCTTTTTCCTGAGAACCTGACTCATTTTTACCTTCAGTCAATGTCAAGGGATAAGGCTGATAGCAAAACAAAAGGAACTTTCTGCCTTGATAACTTTTCTTTCTAATTGACTGATGTTTTCATATTATCAGGCAATATTTTTTTTGGTAAAATAGTCCAGAGATCAGCAAATGTGAAAGTCATTTGAGCTCCAGCACCTTAATTAGGAAAAGGCAAAGATCAAATTGATAGTGATGAAGGATTGAATCTAGGCAACCACTATGAAATTGTAATTTGGAAAGTGGGCAATCTTGGGCAATGCATTGTGCTTTATTTCTTTTGTGTACACTTAATCAATAAGATAAAATCATTAGTTGTATATTTTTTGCCAGCTTCCTTTCATTCCCTTTTAGCAGCATTTAAGGAACTACTCTTTCAGAAACAGTTTTTCTGCTACTTTATGAAATTTGGTTCAAACCTTAACTTGTGCTGGGACATCCCTGTTTGCAGTGAACCTTGATGCCACCACCCTGTGAAAAAGGCTGTTTGCCATCACAGCGAATCCCTGTGTGCAGGAGGGCTGGCTGAAAACTTCAATTAACATAACAACACACAGATGGCCTTCCATAAAGAGCAACGAAAGGGTTTGTGGTTCAAAAGCAATTTATGTCTGAAACTGTTGTCCTTGGCAACACACCCCCACACTTTGTGGAGTGCGCCACTGTTTTGTCTGCCGGAAGGAAAAAAAGATTATTTAATGAAAACAGAAGGAAAAATATACTATTATAAAGGGGAAGGGGAAGAATCTAGATTAACTCAGCATTTCACTATTTTCATTAATCCTGATCAAGACTTATCACAGAAGGATCTGCTATGTTTTAACTCTGTATGGATGTTCTATCTTGAGAAAAGATAAAGGGATAAAAATAATGGGTCTTTAAATAACATCCCCACAGGAACATGCCTTGAGGTGTTTCTGGATATCTTTTACCTCTTTTAATATGGAAATTTAGAGCCACTTTCCTCACTTTATAATTGTATAGCTGTCAATTTTCCTTTACAAAACAGAGGACAAAACACTGAAAGTCATATAAAAATTCATGAAAGGAAAAAAAAAGTGAGCACAATGGTGGCTAGGAGAGGTTATTACTGGAGCAGGTTGATAAGGATATGCTCATTGCATTTTTTAACCTGGAAATGCCACTGCTTCTAGACTGGCACATCCATAAATATTTACCATGTGCTCCAGGCAGCCGTGCAATTGTTCTGTCTCGAAGCCCGACTCCATTACCCATCCTCTGCACATAAACTACAGCTGCTTCTAAGATTTTAAAATGCCTCAAAAACAGAAAGATAAATAGAAGCTGTCTTTGTATTCTGTTTTTTCTCTATCCTTTCTCCACCACTCGTTCCCTCTCCTCCCACCTGGGCCATTTCAGGGGTTTCAGGCTCACATTTCTGACTGGTTTTGTACAAGAATTTCTTTCTGGGCATCAAACACACATGAATCCCATGGCCTAGGCCATTCCTTGAGGATCTCCAGACACACACTATCCTGCAGCAGCAGAGTGATTCTCTCACTGGACCTCCAGACACTTGGGAGTCCAAGGGAAATTTTCCTTTTCTGGCTAGACAAAGCTTGGGAGCAGAGAGGAGGACCCACATGGGAAAACCACGGATTGGTTGCTTTGTAGAAAGCACTTCTGTAACCTCTGAAAATAAAATTTAGCAGCTAAGAAGTAAGAGGAGACATACTTGTTTGTGATGTGGAAGGCATCATTGAGTCGCACCGTTTTTTAAAAGAAGATTTTTCTTCTGGGCCTGGGCAGTACTTTTAAGCAGACCCTAAGTAAGATACATGGTTTAAGTTGCTTCTGAAATGATCCTTTTTTGGGACTGAAATTGCAACAGAATCAAGAAAAGGAAATCACATCACCAACTCCAATACCACAGTCGTACCATATAGTTTCTGTTAGGCATTTGTGTGTTTCTTGGGCTACAATTACAAATTTCTAACCTATCAGAGATTATTCTGCACCTATTCTATCCTCAAATTAATTCAGATCTTCTTCCTTTTGCACTGATCAGACCAGACCCTCCATGCCCTAGCACTTGGGAAATTTCATCTTATTTCCAGCATAATTGTGTTCACAACATATTTATGGTACTTTTTAATCTGTTTATTCCTCTGTCAGTATTAGCCTTTAATAGAAACAGTTCCTCTCCTCCTCTATTTTTGGAGGATGATCACATCCAGTTTTCACCTTTTATGTTTTGAGAGTGAACAAACACATCTGTGTGGTCTCCTTTCATGACTCTCTTTATTCCTGAACTTTTTAGTAGCTTGTTTTCATGCTAGTCCAGGTTGACAGAGAAACAATCCCACTTATAAATACTGTGTTGAATGGTGTTCTTCAACATTTGACTGCTTAAATTCTGCTGTAAAAAGTAAGAAGGAAAAGTACCTGAAAAATGCTTAACTGCCAAAGAACTCAAACACAGAGGGACTCTCTTTAATTTATACTGAGGTACACAGAAACAGCAGATCAGAAAGTTTGGAAACCTTGCTTATAAGGACAGGCTTTGGAAAATGCATGCCTTGATTGTGGTCTGAGCAATTTTACAGTTTAGTTAAAGAATTTTTAAAGAAAATATTGTAGAATTCACTTTTAATCAACCAATCATTCAAAAAGTAATCAACATTCTGAAGTCTTAGGAAACTGTTGTCATCAGCAAGTAAGTTGAAGATTTAGAAAGTGACAAATAGCAGCTAATGATTGAAACAATATTAAATCCAAACGACACTGTTAATCAGAGGAAAACAGAAAAAAAAAATTACTCAATACTTTTAAAATGCTTTAGGAATGATGCAACCCTTTTCACTTAAAGTGAATTTTCACTAAAATTAAAATTAAGACCAGACTACAGAAGAATTAATTTTCCAGGTTTAATTTTAGTTTTTGCTTTTCAATGTCCCCTCTCAGAATTTCCCTATTACAATGAAGATAGTTAAAAGAGAAACTGAAGTAAGGATTAGAAGTAAGAAGATTAGAAGTAAAATTCTTTCATCCCTTTAACCTTCAAATTTGGGTTATTTATCAGAAACCACGAAAAATCTGGGGCTTGTAAAATTAATTCATTAACTTCATTTGGATTTGTGAATTATCTCCAGTTATTATTGTAAGGACTTGTAGCAAGAAAGGGTAAACAACTCAAATTTTATTTTTTCCAGCATTTTGGAGCAAAACTATGCATAGTTTTCCTATGTAATGCATATAATAGGTCAACTTCACAAATCACACACTTCTAATTTAATTTCAGCCATTTGAAATTTGACCATTCCTAATTTAATTTGAGCTTCTTTTTTCTTTTTTATTAGTTTTCATTGAAATTTCCAGAAGCCCAGTCTTTCATTTCTTCATGAAAGCCAAGACAGTATGACTTTTTTTTCTGTCTTCTGGGAGCTCCACTAAAATAATTTTAATCACTATGAAATTATAACCAAATCTAACAGTGAGAGATCAATCTTAAAGTAATCTTCCTCTTTTTCCTAAACAGCATTCCTAAGGGATAATAGACTCTAGGAAAAGGTCCTCAAATGATGTCCCATCATATTTTTCCCAGATGTGGTGTGAAATAAGAATGCAGTGGAGGTGGGGGAGGCAGCCTGGGTCAGTGCCTCAGCCTGGGGCAGGGTGCAGGGCAAAGGGGTGGCCACAGGAACAGAACAGGACTCGATGCACGTGGACAGGAGTGGGTGTCTCTGGGTCCTGGGAGGGGAAAACTATTCCCTGTGCAGTGGGAGCCACTTGGAGCACTTCCAGTCAGGGTCCTTGGGAAAAGCAGCTCAGGCTTTTCAGCATCTGCCTCAGGAGCCTTTCCTGGCAGAGCTGAGCCTTTGAGAGTGTCTCCAGAGACTCCCAGATCCATCCTCTGGAGACAGTGTTCCTCTGAGCACTGGGGCTGGGGCAGGACTTCTGCGGGAGGACTGGGGGAGCTGAGAGCAGCTGTGTCTATGCTGTGGTTTGGGGGTCTCTGCTTTGATCCCCAAACCAGCCCTGAGCACAGCAGCACCTTCCCCTCTCTCCCTGGAGAAAGGCTGCAGCTCTCTGTGCTTCAGGAGGCCTGGGATGGCTGAAATACAAGTGTTCATTGAAAACTCTCTTTTGGTTTTTGTTTTTTTTTTTTTTTTTTTTTTTTTTTGCCACAGCCACTTTGTTGCCCATCCAGCACCTACTTGTTATTTGGGAGATTGTTTTTGATCTCAGTCTCTCCCAGAGCACACGTCCCTGCGGCTGACAATGCTGCAATAATATCTGTAACTATCCTCCATGGTTTTGTTTCAAAAACTTCTGCATTTTTCACTTGCTCTGTGTCATTCTGCATCTCCTTCCTTTCCTCTTGAACATTTCCTCTGATAATCCCTGCTTACAGCTGTAGGTATAGCCTGTATCATCCATTATAGCAGAAATCACAGAATCTCAGAATAAATCCTCATTGCTGTGTGGTTTGGCAGTGGCAGCTGAAGCAGCACAGTAACATTTCTAGAGCATCTTTTTGGTGGTCAAACATTTTAGAGATTCAGCTCTCAATAAAAACCCAGCTTCCTGAAGACTCTTGTGTTCCTGAATATTAGCTGGGATCTTTCTAATGTTTTATCCCTCAAAATCTTCTGGGTCTGTGACCTCCTTCAAGAAAAGTGGAAGTAGCCTTGATTATTTCTTACTGAGAAAATGAGCTATTTTGTAGGAGGAATATTTTAATTCAAGTGGTAGAAAGGTCTTGTGCAGATTCCCTTTTTCCCTGCTTTGGTAACAGTTTTAACACTGTCAAATGATCTTCAGCAAGGTTTTCTTTCAGGAATGTGCTTGTTATCTCTTCTATTTTATTGTTTAGAGATTTTAAAATCATTTTAACTCTGATTTTTTTTTTTCCTTCCACGTTAGAATAAGTCACCTGTCCTTTTAAAAAACAGTGAGACAAATGATCTTTGTCTCTATCAGTGGGAGGTGCAAAATGTCAAAAGCTTTCAAAGGCTTTTGAAACGTATAATTCAAAGACTACACTCTACCTACATACCAGAGCCTGCAGCATCTAGAGGCTCACTGTCATTGCCACCACCCTCAAGTCAGTGACACAGTGGTAAAAACTGACCCAATACCCATTTGCACCCAGAGTCTGACTACTTGGAGGTGTTATTTATATGTAATTCAGCTCTGCTGGACCAAAGGGAAGCTGCCTGCTTAACAAACACAGAAATCCACACAAGAAAGTTTGAGTGTGAGTATATCCTTTTGGGGCTTTTGAAGTGTTTAAACTTTTCCTCTATTGGAGGGAGTAGTTTCCTGACCAGCTACCTTTATAAAAGGAGGCAAATGTCAGTTTGGAAGTGTAAAGTAATATCTACTGATAAGTAATGAAAAATAAATTCAGTATAGCAAAAGAACCTCTGTTACTTACCTGCGGTGGCTTGATACAAGCTATTGTGTATGATTTTTACATCTAAGTCTCAAGGCACTTTCAGAATGTTTTAGACTCTCTTATTTTGCCTGGGTGGTAGTTTCTGATCATGCTTTCCAAAGGCAAAGGAAAGCATGAGCTGTGTCAGTGCCAGTTTAAGTAACATGCTTATCAAATGTCACTCATGTCTTTGTATCACTTTTAGCTATTACACTGCAGCTGATATTAGAAATGCACTGATGTAAAATCTCCCCCTCCTATTTCCTGCAAGTCACAGAATTGTTTTTAATTATCTGCATAAATGCATTTATTAGCACTCTTAACCTTTAAATAAAACTCCCATTAGTGCCATCAGTCATCTGTGGGGCTTTCCTAGCCCACTTAAGCTTTTTACTTGTTCCTCCATCTTTCACATCCTCCTCCTTCTATGCAGAGAACTGAAAACCCAGCACTGCACCCAGAGCTCAGCCAGCAGAGGTTGCCTGGGCAACCAAGATACAGGAATTGGACATGTGGATAGTGAGAGGAGGAAAAGAAAACCTCTAAAAGGAAGGAAAAAAGCCCATAATCCAGAATACTTTTAATAAATATTTTTTTATTTCTAAAAATGTTGTAAATATTCCAGGGTAGCTTTGTACCAGTGCTTGAGGAGTAAGGCTCATCTCCCTTCAGTGAGATTTCACAATAGCTCAGGCAGCAGTTTAGCAAAGGGGAGGTTAATATGATCACAGCCTAGAATTATCCAGAGAGAAAGAAATATTCCTGATACAATAAGACTTTCTATTTTAGAAGAAAAGTTATAGCAGTATCTGACAGCCAGATCTAGCTGAAGTTAAATACATTCAGACAAGAAATAATGTATGTGTCTTTAATCAGGATAACAGTTAAACTTAGAAGAATCTCACCTCAGGATTTCTCTCCCTCTCTAACTTACTAATTGTTTCTTTCTGAAAGATATTCTCCAGCTTCTAGATAAACTATGGATTTCAATAATACATACCTCAGTGTAAGTCATCAGACCACTGTCTTGTCAAGCTCAATTTTTTTATAATGGATTACAGTCTATAGGAAACAAACAGAAAAAAATAAAGTAAAAATAAAAGGTACAACTTATTTGTTATGATGAATAAATATTAACATGTTGGATCAGATCAGTACTCAAGCTAACAGTTTTCATTTTCTGCATCCTGAAGGAGATTTTTCAGAGTGATATTTCAGCATTTTCTGGTGACAGCCCAAGCTGCAGTGGGGCTGGTGACATGGGATGTCCCCATGGGATGGGTGTCTCCTGGTTGTCAGGGAGATGAGACATGGACAGCCTCAGGGTGAGCCTGGGCTCTCCCCTCACATGCAGGGGAGCAGGGGCTGTTCATGATCGTAGGGAAGCCACTTGTTCTGTGAATTCTCCTGCTACAGGCAGATATGACAGAGAAATTGCCACACCATGGCACACACTTGTCCCTTCCCTTCTTGGCCACTCAAATGAACAACTGCAAGTGCACTATTGGGCAGATGAGACAAATACAGCCTGTACTGTCATGGTCTAACTGGGAGATGGATGCTCCCCTGAGAGCACTGGAGTTCTACACCTTCTTTCCCTGGGTGCCACACAAGCTCCTGGCAACAACCCTGGCAATGAAGAAGCCATGCCACAGCAGGCAGAGTGTTTGTGGTGATGTCCCCAGCCACAGTGGGGTTGGTGACATGGCTGACCCAGGTTGGCTGTCTGCAAGATTATGGATGGGCATTCTTAGTGTCATTTTGGGGCAGCCCAGGGAAGCAGGGGCTTCATGGGATTGAGTGTTCAATTTGTTTTCACCTCAGCTCTTGACCAGAATGAAAAGAGTTCCCAGTACAGACTGCTCCTTGTCACTGGTCATTGTCAGGACTTCCTCCATGAACATTTCCCTAGGGGCTACAGAAAGAGAGCCTTGGCTGAAGTGAGCTCTGCAGCACACAACTTCTCTGTACCAGGTCATGATCCAACAGGCAGCAGGACAGCCCCTGCAGCCTCATGCAAAGTTCACTCCACACATCTCCCCTTCTTTCTAAAGTTTATCTCAAAATAAGTTTTCCTGTTTGTGATCCCATTGGCTTTTTTGGAAAATCATTTGGGACTTGTACATCAGGATTGCATAAGCCTCAATTTCTTAGAAATTCATGCAAAAAAAATTCACTGCATATAAAGCATCATATCTAAGATTAAAGATTGCAGGCATACATATGTAAACCACTGTCTCACTTATTTGAGAATTGTGGCAAATTTATATGATAAAGGGAAGAGCAGGTATTTCATCTGAACCCAAATGGCTTGTGTAAGCTTAGGAGAATCCTTTTCTTATGAAATTTCCAAAAGTCTGGTGATGGGATGTGGAGAATTCAGAAATGAACAAATCTTAGGTTTAGCATCTGAAGACAGTCTCTGAGCACAACAGAAAAGCTGAAGGATTTTGCTTTGATTTATGGACATCAAATGTCACACTTGACAATGAATTTTACTGATAGGGCTGAGATCAGTGTCTCCTTAAAACAAAGTCAGAAAAACCTTTGGGTGAAACAGTGGAAACACCCTCATTATGAGTGTGCAATATTCAGACTGCAGAATTTTTTGTTGCTGTGCTGCTAGGACTGCTAATGTCACAAGCAGCTGAACCAATTGCTACTCTAGCAAAATATGTTGGTTTTTTTTTAAAAGATGGGCAAATGCAGTGCACAGTGGACTTGTGTGTGAGGAGCCACGCTCAAGGATAACAAACACACTGCAGTGGCAGCCTTAAAAAACAGTTTTGCTGAGTCTCCCAAATACATAGACTGTTTTGGAGCACAGCTTTCCCCATCCTTCTATGGAGCTGTGTGTTTGTAAGATAGGTAATAAACACATGAGCCATTGCTGCTACAATGGCAAAGGAAAGGAAAATCAAAAGTTGCTACAAACCAAAAATGCTTATCCTAAACCCACTGATTAAAGATAAAGCACAATGATTAAGCCACCTTGTTTTTAGAGAAATTGTTTCACACCAGTGTTTCATGGTTTTCTAGGACAAAATCAGAACTAGGGAAATAGCTCTGCTGTGCTCAGTAAATGTATGCAAATAATCAGACCAACAAACCATTATTAATAAAGACCAGTTAGAGAGATATCGACCAGATTCCCCAGCCTTTTCTTTTCCTTTTTTTTTTCCCTTTTAGAGTTCAGAAAAACTTTTTCAAAATTTCACACATACAAGACTTTTCCTGGGATCAGCTGGTGTGTTTCCACAGTGTTCAGGGAAAGCCTGAAACATTGCTGTACATGCAGGATCTTCATGGAATTTCTGTGACCCTGATGATAAGTGTGACAGCTCTTTGTTCAATCAGAGCATACAACACAAACTTGGAAACAAAAGTCATGGTTTCATGTACCACATCTTTGTCCTTCCACCCACATACAGCCTTGTATCACAAAAGGACAGTAAGAAGCTGACTAAATATTTAATGCCTTAAATTAATCTTTGATGGCCAACACATTAAATAATGGCAAGAAGGATGAGGTTTGGTTGCAGCCCAGGAAAGAATATTTGATATAAACTACTAATCTGCTGTGATGGAACTGCTTGAGGAAATTCCTGTTACTGTCACAGATTCTGGAGGAAGGAAAAATAATTCACTGCTTCTTTCCTGAAACCAGAGCATTTTCCTTCCATGCTTAGTTTAAAACTTAATCACTAATAAAGGTCAGAGCATTTACCCATTACCATCCCCTCTCAGCCCAGCAAGCCACTTCCAAGTCTTACTCCTCACAGACAACATTTCAGCAAAACTTGGTGGCCAAAGGTAAGGACTTTTTCACTTCTGGTAAATAAATAGACTCTTCTATTAATTCAAGGAAGTGAGACTAGAGAAACTTTTGACAGGTGATTACCAGACTTAAAAACTTAAACGTCTAAGCCACTTCTTAAAAGTGACTTTTAGGATGCTCTGGACAAATTTTAACATTTTCCCGTGATTTTCACCTGCAGCGATTTATAAGAATCTGAGAAGATGACAGATCAACTCCCACAGACCTAAACAGCCTGTCAGACATCGTTTTTCTTAGCAGCATCTTGGAAGTCTACCATCTCTTCTAAGAATATATTCCCTATGCCAAATTGCATCTTCCCTAGGACCTGTACTGATCATTTGGATTTATGAAACATCGCGAAAGTCTCTGAGGGGAAACTAAAGCAACAAGTGGATAATCCCTCTGTAGTCTTGCCTGAAAATGTAACATCAGGTAGAATATTAGTTCAAAAATATTTCCTAAAAAGTCAGCTGAAAGGAGAACTTGGGTGTTTTGGAAACATTTTATATATTAGCACTAGATTATTGGCTGCAGTATCACAAAACTCCTTTTTCACACAGGGTTTTAAGTGCCTTGTATTAAAGATCCATGAAGTAGACATAAGTGATTACATGATCTTACCAAGGTATTTTTCCTCTGCTTTAGTTATAGGTGTGGAGGACAACTTTTTAAAGTTTGTGCCTTGCCCTAATTCTAGTCTGTACTGTCATTAAATGCTACATTTTAATGATGTTTTTATCAAGAGAGCAATGTCCAACTGGACACACTCAGCTGGCCAAGTTTCATCCCATGTATGAAATGATGGTAGGGAAAGGCACCACTTGCCTTTTCATGTGAGCATGCTGTACCTGTTATTTGCTAATGTTAAGGGGGCACAGATCAGAGCTCATGTGTAGCAATGAGTTACTCTGTGCACTCTGGCCATTTGCTACTGTCAGAGCAGGAGCCCAAACTGCCCTGGGGTCTGAGAGCTTTGCAGCAGTTATGACCAGATGTAGGTTGCTGTTCTTACTGAAGATTTTTGCCCAGAGAACAATCAAAAGACTTTCTCTCCTCTCATTTCCTTCTCCTTTGCTCCCTTCCTGCATCTCCTTACCTCGTAATGATCAGAAAAAAAAATGTGTGGGAGGCAAACTTTTATTTTTCTCTTGTATGCAGGGAACCAGAAGTATACATACTGCTTTGTCACTTAAGATAACAGAGATATGGGCCATGTGCCATTAGTATCATTTAATGGCAGAAACACCCTGGGAAGGTCCCAAACACTGGCTGCCCACTCAGATCAGGGTGGCTACAAGAGCTGTGCTCAAAGGGAGGACATGACCTGCCCTGGAGAGATCCTGTCACCATCCATCTGTTGTGACAGTGGGTGTGGAAACCAGGGAGACCCAGCACAGGGCAGCTCATTTTGCATAGAAATGGGATATAAAAAAAAAGCTTATTTTAAATCGGATCTCATGCAGTAGCATTAGTGGAGTCCAACTTTGGTAGCATCAAAAAGAAATGAGAGTTTTCTGGTTTTATTTAAGTAATGAAATGAGCTTGTAAAGATTTTTGGATTGTTTGGTTTGAAGAGCGCATCCCATATCTTCTAATAAATCACCAGCACAAGAAGCTGGCCTCCACAGGCACCCACACACAGTGGTACCACAGTTTGCTGCTGCAGTAGAATTAGAATTAAAGCTCTTTGGAGTAAATATATATGTACAGGCTGTGAACTCAACCTCCCCCTACAATTAGCTCTCCTTTATGCCAGAAATTAAGTGAAAAAACCCAATGAAAAATGCTTGTTTTCTAAAGTATCCTTTGTTAGACAGCTTGGTTGCTGATAGCCCCTACCCTCCCAGTTTGGATAGCAGGAATAATCTCGTTATGTAAAAAATAAAAAACTTGAATTGTTAGTAGCAGCCTGTCCTTAGAAACTGTACTTTCCTTCCCACCTCCCATCCTCTTTTGTTATCTCAAGCATTTTTGATCCAGAAAGGCAAGAATCATGCTCCTCCCCTTCTATATTCACTAACTGAGTGGATTCCTTTATTATTTGGTTTCATCAAGCTCAGTTTTGCCCTGTAAAAGTTTCAGGGAAATTACTAAAAAATAGAAGCAAGAATACCCATGGGGTTTCTTTTTTCTTTCCCTTCTAATGACAGCTCTCAGTACTAAAGAATTTGCCTTTAATTAAGCCTGATGGATCAGCATTCAGGTGGCTGTAAAATGCTGCCACTTTCTTCTCCCCTTTCTAAGTCTTTGGGAATTCACAACAACTCTTTCTACAGACAAACTGCTTTAGATGCAATGCTTATCCTGTTGCCTTTCCATTCCAGGACATCATGGGCTGGGACAATGTCATCTCCACAGCTACTATTCAACAACAGCAACAAAATTTTCCTCTTCTGAAAATGTTCAGCCAAGAGAGATATTGGCCAAAGAATGGAAAATTTGTTCTAAAATCTAATTCATTTATTTTATGGACAGATCTAGATAGATCCAGG
This sequence comes from Prinia subflava, assembly GCF_021018805.1. NCBI lineage: Eukaryota > Metazoa > Chordata > Aves > Passeriformes > Cisticolidae > Prinia > Prinia subflava. The sequence goes on along the minus strand of NC_086253.1, from coordinate 10,104,571 downwards.
AAAAAAAAACTGCAAAAAACAAAACCAAAAAGGTAAACTTAAAGAATTCAAACATGATGAAAAGTTTTGTAGATTTACTGCAACTAAAAAGCACAGCAAAATTATACATCAGTCAGATCTTTTAAAAAATAAGTAAATCACCTGTATTTTATAAAAGTAAAGAGGTTATTTCATCAGAAACTTAGTCTGAGAGAGGAAAGATACATGAGGGAAGGGGAAAGCTGCAAAAGAGAGAGGGAAAATCTGCAAAGGAGGGAGGGAAAATCTGCAAAGCAGGGGGTAGAAAAACAAAGGAAAAGTGAAGCTGAAATGTATTACAAAGCAAAGATAAAAGGTATTGTGAAGGAAAAGGACAAGGGAGGAAAGAAAGAGAAAAGAGAATGACAAAAGCTGAATCTCCAGCACATATATTTTCCAGACAGAAATGACAACTGCTGAGAAGAGCAGAGGAAAATAGATGGAGAGAGGAAAGTAAAATTAAACCAAGTAGAGATAAGGATAAGTAATATAAAAATTACATTTCATTCTTACTCCCTAAATTAATGGGTTTAGGAACAGCCTTGCTGTACAAATGGTCTATTCCTTGCCATAATCATTTATTGATGTTGACCTACTGCACAGCAATTGATGAGACACAGCCCTGCTCCCTGTCCACCCCCTCTCCTTGTTAAGGTACTTTTAATATTGATGGACTATGTGTTCTGTGTAGATTAATGAAGTCCATGCAGGAAGTGTATATTAATTTGACAGGCTGCTCAGACTCATCACAAGTCAATGGGAAGGAAGTCTTTGCAAGACAAAATTGTACTTCTCAATCCTGCAGCCTTATTTTTTTACTGACCCTTCTAAAATGAGAAGGCTTGTTGAACTCAAATTCCATTTAAAAACTTTAAAAACTTATTTATGTTCTTAGAAGCAGCAAGATACTCTAAAAATGTTCCACAGCTAGAAGCATTTCTGAAAGTATTTTGAAGAAGATAACTGTTATATAATGTGAGGCCTGAATAGCATTCCTTTGTTCATGAAACTTTAATTCAAATAAGGCATGTTGTTAACCTTTATAAGTCTATTTGAAGGGCTCATCAGCTTCAGTTGGAGGTACATTAATCCTGTTGTAAGTGTCTAGAAGAGCACATCAGGTACATCACATACTCAAAGAAATGGTCAGAGTAACATTATGTAGATAGTGGAGTCAAATGCTCAGCAGAACAAAATTGCCTGCGCATTCTCAGCTCAAGTCTTGGTGAATAGCTTTTCTTTAATGAGTGTTAGTCAGATAAAACTCATAAAGATGCTTTTCCCCCAGGTTCTTTCTTGAATCTGGATGGAAGATAGTTAGTGCTTGTCAGTAAGCTTCAGCTTTTCTTGTGGGTCCCTTCCAACTCAGCATATTCTGTGACTCTGTGACTGAATCTGCACTGGGAAGTAAGAGAAGCATTTCGGAAAAAAAACCCAAACCCTCAACGCCAGCAAAACCCCAAACCATATTTACTTGTACATCTCCTGCAGTATCATCCTCTTATTTCCCAATTTACTGACAGAGAGCATGGGTCCCAAACATAAGGGCAAGCTTAAGGCAAAAGGCAGGATTGACTTGCTCAGCATATCTAAGAACAACTGCTGTGGACAAGTTTACCTTCTTGGCTTTTCCTTAGCTGCATTTTGGTTAAAAGAATAACATCCCTCTCATGCCTTTTGCCATCTAACAAATGAGCAGAGCAGTAGAAAGGAGTCAGCAGAAATGACCCATGTATGTGCTTGATGGAGCATGATGTGGGCAAAAGGATGAATTTTTTCATCATGTAATTATCCATGTATCGTAAATCATGGGCTCATGGGATGAAGATAACCAGAATAAGTGGCACAGCAAATTAAACGTTGCATTTTCATAACCATTGAATGCTTTGTATTCATTTTAATAGAGGCTGATTTTTGTTCTTAAAAAAAAAAGAAAAAAAAAAGTGAAAACTTAAAAAAATGAAGCTGACCTTCACCTCAGTCATCACAAATTGCAGTCTCTACAATTACTGCAGTCTATTACAATGACACCACTCTTTGTCACGTGAGAGTGGGGATTTGGTAGCTTATCTGGGGACCATCTCTGGAGAGACAATATGACACACCACTAGATTCCTGACAAAAAAGTGAGAATGGAAAAGTAGTCTGCAGACTTTAGGAGGGAGGGAGGGTGAGAGAGAGAGAGAGAAAGAGAGCATGGTTTCACAGCCCAAATTTACTCATGTCTGAGCTTCTCTTGAGAGTTTCCCTTCCCTTTGCATAATACTATTAGTCTTACTTCCCTCCCTGGGAGCAGTTTGCATATCAAACTCCTTTCTTTAGTTTTTTGCTGTACTGTTGGGGTTATTTCAACCGATTTTTTTCACTTGATGACATTACATGACATTTTTCTTTCACGGATTTTGTCACTCCCTCTGAGTTCAAGCCCTACTTTCTCATTTGGGATTTCCACGAGGTATGACTTACCTTTTTTCCTGGGTTTACTACCCAGACACATACAATTCTTCATAAAGCCCTGAGCTCTACAGTCACTCTGCAGCCTCATCCTTTGGTTTCTTGCTGCTAAAGCCCCAAGAGCAGGAATGGCCCTTGATGGCCCTGACCAGTCTCACCTAGGACCTCTCCCCAGCCCCTGACCATGGGCCCAGGAATCTCATTTAGGCTTAGACTTAGCCCTGACCTGATTAGGCTGTAGGTGTATCTGTCTTTAGTCCTGGGTTTGGCCCTATCTCCAGGATGGCACATAGACCTATGCTGGAGATTTGGGTCTGGCTCCAGCCCTGCTGCTCCCAAATATCCCACAGAATTTCTGATACTCTGGGCAAATTCTGTCCATCTGCCTCAGTGATAGCAGTGATGATCTGGAAACTGTGGGAAGTCAAGTAATTGAGGTAGTACAGTGAATGTGTTACAACCAAATGGCAAAAATGAGGTTTTGTAGCTGCCAAAAGCTAAATTCACATGCAAGTCAAATATTAAATCACATTTCAAGTCCTTGTAGTGAAATCCATTCTAAAATTCCATGGCTTTTTCATATTGCTACAACAAAATACTTGTTTTAATGTATTGAGCTCAGACTAACAGGGACTTATTTGATATTAATTTAGCAGTATCAACGTGGTTAGACTTAGTTACAAAAGTTGTAGTGCTTCATTATAAGCTAGTTCTGAAAGACTTAGATCTAAAACTCCCTAGATTTAATGAGTTGATGAACGTGTTATTGACTCTTAAACCTCGTTACAAACAATTAGTATTTGGCCCTAGAGACAATTCATTTCTATAATTGCCATAAAACCACCTGAGCTGGTCTACATGGTTATCAATTTTCAGATCAGGTTGACTTGTCAGTTTCAAGATTTTTCTGCTTTGGGTCAGTAATTGGGTAATGTGAATTTTTAGGTTGTATTTCCTGGTTTTAACTAGACTGTGCCAAAAGACTGCCAACACTGTGAAAAATTAGAAGCATATAAAGCCATTTTGAGGAACTTGTTATGAGTGAGCATATAGGGATGAAAATAAAATATAATCTAGCACAATAAACTGCAGCTCTGGAATGCCAGAAAATTATAATGACTGTCAGATTAACAAGAACCTTCTTCAAGTGATGATGTCCTGACAGCTACTATTTTAGAAGAAAGTCAAAGAGTCAGGAAAGACGCTTAAAGCAGAAGGGTGATGTGACACGTAAGTTTTTTCTCAGATACAGGATTCAATTCTTTCTTTCAATTTAAACTACAGAATTGCTACACTTTTGTTCCTTAATCTATTTTGCTGAAAAATAGTGAACATAAATTTTATCACCTCATTAAATCAGTATTTCTTGCATGCTCAGTTCCATTAAGAGGAACTTCAGGAGCTTCAGCTAATTTCCAAAACCTCTGGGTATAGATAGGGAAGCTAACAAACCATGCAAAATTCACTCCTGAAATCAATGATAAAGCCAGAAAAAAACATGCACGTGTTTTGTTGCTGTGACTTCCAGCTGAATAGTAACTTCCATCTGTAATTCAGCAACACTTTTAATGACATGATATTGGCTTTTGTTGACAAAAGCTTTAATCCATAAGTCACTGTATAGAGTATGACTGTTTTTTGCTTTTGGCTGGCAGATTTTGGTTGTCATGCTCTTGAAGTCATAATTAAGGAGCTTAAGATAATCATTGTGAATCTAATGTAGCAGACTTGTAATAGCAACAAAAGTTTGAATCACAAGCCATATCTTTATATAATTTTGAACAACAAATAATATGACATGGTTCTTCAATTTGACTGTAGGTGCAGCTAATGTTCCATCTCTACTTGGAGCTAATACTGAATGCACACCGTCTCTGCAGATTCTGGTGCAACAAGTAACAAAAAATACTGGCACCATTCACCTAAACATTTTATAAAGCTGCTCTATTTCCGAGTAGAAAAAGTCCAGTCATGGAATGAAAGCTCTAAGTCATCTGGAGAAACAAACTCTGAGTGCTATAGTCAAGCCCCAACCATGCTTTGGGAAGTGATTGATGTTATCTAGTGTTTGGAAAATATGTAATTAGTTGCACTATAATTCTTACATGTCTATAAAGCACTTTTTAAGGCTTCTATGAGTAACAACATAAAAGAAAAATTGTCTCCTAATTAGCTGTTCACTTGTTGCCTCTTTAGGGAAAAGTTTATTTTAAAACATCTTGAGTTTTTCATAAGGTGTGGAATAATATTTAGTACACATTGGTACACATACTGGTACTTCAGAAGGCACCAAAAACTACATGTTTATGTGATTGCCAGCAGCTGGAGTGGTGGACTTGGCACCTGGAATACCACTTTGGTTTCTCTAGAGATAAATTCATGACACCCCCAAACACGCATCAGGGTTTTCTTGAGGCTAGAATTACTCCATCAGGCTGTGAGTCACGTTTGAGCCCCATTTTCCTGGCCAGACAAGATAGTGTGAGTGGTGGCTGGAGGATGTGTGGGAACAGGCAAGGGCCTGGATGTGCCTGGAGTGGGCATGAGAGCAGCTGGAGGCAATTGAAATCACCTCTCCCAAAGACCATAATTTGTACCTGAAGAGGAACAGGTCATTAAAGCACAGGACTGGTGAGCACAACGTGCTCCTCCAATTCTCTGTGTGGAGATCAAGAAGCCACAGTGAAAATTCAGGAGCAAGGGAACAAAAGCCCATCCATTTGTTGTTTTTCTACACATCTACTGACACAGAGGAGTGTGACACAGAAAGCTGCAAAGCTCTTTAGCAAAAGGACAGAATGATGAGTGGGTGTCCCTAGATTTGTCTATGCTCAGCTGCTTGGGTGTCTTTGCTAAACTAGTGGTTAAGGTTCATGTATGAGTGTACTGTAAATCTGCCTGTTGACTGGTTAGTGAAGTGTTTAAACTGCATGAAGTGATTAGCTAGATAAGGGAGATGAGAAATTTTACATAAACTGGATGTGAAGTGGAGAAATTAACCAAACAAGGTTTAAGAACGCCTTGTTCTGAGAAAGGTTCAGGGATGTTCATCAGGATGAGAGAGCACAGGAAAAGGTCTCTGTGCTGCAGCCTGGAACCCAGCTGTGCCAGAGTGAGAACAGCCTCTCTGCACAGGGGCTCTGCGGTTCCCGTGCTTGTGGCAGTGCCATTTTGAAATGCCTTCTCCTACAAGACACCCTGTAGGTTTTTCCCACAGGGTAAAAGACAGGGATGAGATTTAAGTGGCCTGAAGATGGATTATTTGTCTCACCTGAGCGCCTGGCTGTGCCAGGGAGTTAAGTTCTTCTGCCACTTGCCATGGGAACAGCACGGAACACAGGGATCAGCAGAGGATGGCTCATACAGACACACTGGAATGATCATTTTGATCACTGCATGCCTGCTTGAAGTGAATTCTCTCATGGTGGCTAATAAATACTTCCTGCAGCACCGTTTTTTGCTTTTCCTTTGCTGGACTTGTGATATGTTGAGCACTTGTCTGTGCACTGGAGCAGTAGGCAGCTTCCATACTGAGTCCTACCACCCTCAGCTTCTGCTGACTTTTTTGGGACATAGAGGTCTTGAATACAGTGCCCTGCAGGAATTGCACTCTCTCCCATTAGGAAGGTGAAGTTATTAATTAATGATTTGAGACGAAAATAAATTAGAAGGTTGAAGTCTACCAGTTGGCAAGAGGTTTGCATAAAAATCTTCTTCCCTCAGGAACAATTAAATGGAATCAGTTATATTTGCATATAAAATAGCTTATTTTTTCCTTCATCTGAAAATAAGTATTAAGAGACTCTTTTTTCCTCACAAGAATTCACATGAGAATTATTTAATTGGAAATATTAAATCTACTTTTTTTCTAAAACCAAATAGAAAATGAGATTTTTAAATAATATTCATAAATGGGAACTTGAATAGCTTGATAATCTGTAAAGAAGTTGTATTTAATACTTTAATGAATTTATAATATTTGGGGAAGTTTGTGCTCATTAATTTAAAAATGAGTTTCAGTATTTTAAAGGAAGTTTTTAACTACTCTAGAGAAATGGTACAGAAATCCTACTGCAGAAGCATGGCCAGTTTTCCAAACTCATATTCCTGAGGATTTGTCATGACTTCAACATATTTTTTGTTGAATGTGTATTTCCAGACTGCTATTATAAGTTGATTCAATTTTGAGATGATCCATAAAATAACAATAAATAAATAAATCTCCTTAATTTGCTTGGTAATTATAAACAAGTAGTTTCATACCTGTTTCTGTATGCCCTGATCATGTTTAACAGCTGCTCTGCTCCACTTCACCTGCATTGCACATTTACTCTACCTGGAGCAAGATTCGGAACCTCTTTTCATGGTGATGCACAGGACTGACTCCAGAGCTCCTGAGATTACCATGCAATGCAGCTGATGGGTTTTTTACACTTTGATTAGTGGATCCATTGGCCAAAGGAGTGCCTACTGGATCAGGAATTTTCAGGACTAAAAATATGACCTGCTCCTGGGAGCTGAACTCCACAGCAGGAAATCCATGTGACTTTTATCCATGTGGCCTGAGGCTGCTTTGAAGCATGTTCATTATAACATGGGCTTTGCCCATGACTAGGAGGTCTGCACGGCAACTCAGCAGGCCTGGTGAGGGAGGCAGGAAAGCCTTGAAACACACAGTTTTATCATCCAGATACTGCCTCTGGCCTCAGAGTCCTGCTGGCCTCATCCCTGTTTCCCTGCAGGATCCTCTCCTGGCTCTATGAACTGCACGTGGCATTTTGGCAGCTCCCTATTTACCAACTGTGGTCCTGGCGTTCTCCAACCTCCCCTCTCACAGGGCATCTCAGGGGCACCAAAGCTGGACCCAAATAGATGGACTTTCTCACAGTGCTGCTCTGGAAAAGTTCTTTTATACCTTTACTAAAGGAAGGTGCTTTGCCTAGAGTACAGTTTTTATCATCATTATTTGATTTTAAAGTTAGATGCCAGATGTCAGAATTTTTGAAGCCAGCTGCTTTTCTTTCCACGTGTGAAGTTACCATGCCTCTCTGCTTTCAGGCTTGGTAGGGTTTGTATTTTTCTTATTTTATTTTATTTCCTTGTAAAAACAGATGAGAACTTGGAATTTAAAGAGCAGCTGGAGATACATTTTGTCCATGTATTTACTTGCATCAAACCTGACTTGTTATGAAAGAAAGCAAGGGCTGCCTCTGGTCAAGAAATACTTCAGTATAATTAACTCACTGCCAGCATAAATTTTTGATGTGTCTTTGCCATATGTGAATGACCAGCTGAAATGTATGTTTTTCAAATCTAAGCAGGAGTCCCCCATTTAAAGTTCAGAACTCGGCAGCATTAGGATCTGTAAGTCCTTCTCTTGAAATGACTATTGCAGAGGGAAAATAAGGTCGAGGAACAGAGCAGCAGGTTGATGCCTCAACTTCTGCTCAGAAATGTTATACAGACAGGCATCCCACTTCTAGCTTCCAAAAGCCTGGCATTTTATTAAGGTTGTGCATAATGTGCCAATTTCTCCCCCCACTTCTCTTGATATTAATAAAGAGAAGATACCCACACGCTATCTCAGAAACTTCTCTCTCTTTCAACGATAATACTTCCAACTCATTGATTAGCTGATAATTTGATAGGAGGGTGGGAAAGTCAAAAGTTTCTTTTCAGGTCTGCCTGATGCCCCCTCCCTGTGCAGACCTGGGGCTGCTGGCTCCATGCTTGCCAGGGATGCAGCCAGCTGGCCCAGAGCACACCTCTGGCTCCAGTGGCACGGGCGAGTGCCCGAGCCTTCCTGCAGAGGCAGCTGAGGACAGGGAGGGGAGCTGAGGTTACTGCAGAGAGGAGGGAGGGGTGGGTATGGAGCTGGGGAATTGTGCTGCAGCTTCAAGAAATCAGTCTTCATTAGTCCTGCTGCAAAGACATGGAGTGATTCTTCTCTATCTCTCGGGAGACAATCTTAATCATCTGGGACAGAGGCGTTCGGTGTCTTTCTCCTGATTGCCCCTGCAGAGGCTGTTCCTTTTGACTGGGTAATCCACTAATCAGTACAGAAACACCAGGCACTTGCTAGAGAATATGAGGAGAATGCAGCCTCCATAGCTGCCCTGATCTTTGGCACACTGAATATTGAATTATTTTATACCTACTTTCAAAAGGAAAGAGGTATTTCTTAACAGATGAAAGTTCAGCACTGGGGTGAATAACTCATAATGGAATCACTGAAGGGTTTGGGTTTCAAGGGACCTTAGTAATCATCTTATCCCAACCCCTCTGCCTTGGACAGGGGCACCTGCCACTAGAACAGGTTGCTCTGAGCCACATCTAACCTGGCTTTGAACTCTTCCAGGGGTGGAGCATCCACATCAGCTTGTTTCAGTGCCTCTCAACCTCACAGCAAAGACTATCTCCCTGCTATCTAATCTCAATCTACCTTCTTTCAGGGTATTGCTCCTTTTCCTATCACTACATGCCCTGTAAAAAGTTCTTCTTGAAAAATCACTCTTCATGAAGATGCTGCTGTCTCTGCTTTTATGTTACAAGTTGCATGCTTTTAAAATAAAGTTAGCAGGAAACTAAGTGAATTCAGAAAAAAAAAATTAGAAAAATTACATTCTTCTCTTCTACCCAGGAAAAAAGTTGTACCCAGGGGATATTTTGGATCAATGTTGAAGGACAGCTATCCTAGGCCCATTGCTTGGGCAAATGTTTGGATACTCTGAGGAACATCCCAGGCATTGCTATTTCTCTAGCACTGCAAGTCTTGGAGGAATGGCTCAGCAAGGTATCCCTGCTAAAAACTGCTCAGCTTTCTGTTGATTTTTCTCCTTTAGTTCTGTCAAAACCAAGCTTTCTTACAGGCATAATCTGACCCTTCAAAAATCAAGGGATCTTATGGAAACAGTGTGTTGTTAACATATTATCAGCTAAACCCAGATTTCATCAGATTTCTGCAAAATGCTGTTGTCAAGCCCAACAGACTTTTCATTCTTATTTGAAATTAATTAGAGCCTCTGCCTTACTTTGATTTTCTAAAAGGCTGCAGAGAGGGAAATTCAATTACTATCACAGCTCTTGCCCTATAAAAGCATCTCTGTTATGATAGTAGGCATCTATATGTAAAATTTGTATTTTGTGTAATGTTTACATACAATATAGTGAGACAATTGTCTTGTTTAAGATTCAGCCAAATAAACACTTGCAGTGTTTCTTTGTGTGCAGATAAACTCATATTAATTCCAAGACAGTAAAATAGAATTAATATTCTGGTAATTATCTATTTCCAATTAAAATATCATTGTGCATTGAATAATAATAGAAAAGAGCCAAGACTTTCAAATGTTTGAGGTTGAGTGCCTTCAATTAATATTTATGAACCAAAAACAGTTCTGACTTTGTGAGAGTGCTGTGCACTCGGCAGCATCTTCTGCAACTGACAAAAACATGGATGCAGCACAGAGCAAATAGTCTCTTTTGCATTTTGATTAAGCACAGACCTTGCTGCCTTGTTAAGTGCACAAAACTGCAGCTTTTGGGTCAGCTGTGAGTTGAAATTTCCTTTGTTAATGATGACAGTTTACAGTAATAACCAGTTTTAAGAAGCAGATGTACTTAACATTTTGAAAAGCACTCAGCAGCTTCTCCTGAAATCCTGGTGTCTGAAATATAGAACACTTATTTAGATCAGGTTTGGTGGGCTTGGTGGTGGTGGTGGTGTTTTCTTTTCTTTGTTTGGGGGTGGGTTTACTGTTTTTATGTTTGGTTTTGCTTTACCTCCTCTCCTCTCCTCTCCTCTCCTCTCCTCTCCTCTCCTCTCCTCTCCTCTCCTCTCCTCTCCTCTCCTCTCCTCTCCTCTCCTCTCCTCTCCTCTCCTCTCCTCTCCTCTCCTCTCCTCTCCTCTCCTCTCCTCTCCTCTCCTCTCCTCTCCTCTCCTCTCCTCTCCTCTCCTCTCCTCTCCTCTCCTCTCCTCTCCTCTCCTCTCCTCTCCTCTCCTCTCCTCTCCTCTCCTCTCCTCTCCTCTCCTCTCCTCTCCTCTCCTCTCCTCTCCTCTCCTCTCCTCTCCTCTCCTCTCCTCTCCTCTCCTCTCCTCTCCTCTCCTCTCCTCTCCTCTCCTCTCCTCTCCTCTCCTCTCCTCTCCTCTCCTCTCCTCTCCTCTCCTCTCCTCTCTATATGGAAAGATGAGTCATGGTATCAGCTGGAACTAAATTTGGAAGGAGAGTTTATTAGGACAAGTGATCAATACAAATCAACATTTTCTGTCTTTTGGTCATTATTCCCTGACTTTAATTCTCCCTTAGATTGTTAGATAACATTCTGCTTTGCACAGGAATTGCAGAACTGATTGTACCCAAGGGACAGCCATGGAGGCAGTATCAGCTATTTCAGTAGAAGGTGCAATACTCAGTCATTTGTAGGCAACAGGTAGAAACGTCATTTTAGATCCTTGTATCCGACAGAGATTGGTTTATAGGCTTATAGATGACATTTCAGCTACTCAATTCACTTGGGATAATTCTGAGAAGTGTTATGATAAATACACATGTCCAGTTCTTTCCGATAAAAATAAGTTTTTGCTTGCTTACAGTTTGGCTCTTCCCTGCAAGGACTTTTTTTGTCCCAGATTTGTGGGTTATGTTTCCTTCAAGGAAATTATCTGTTTTCTTTTGGATCAAAATTTTACTTCCTCTCTCTTTACAATACTTTCTCAGATATATCTGAAATAGTAATTTGAATAAAATGGGAGCAACCTCTTCCAGTTTTCAAGAGTCAGCAAAAAATCAGCCCCTGGCATCCATGGTGGGCCAGGAAGAGTTTTGGGAAAGCTGGAAAAGTTCAGCAATCCATCCCTGGTGAAAATTACTCTGTATTTCAATATCCCTGATGTTCTTAGTTTGTGCCAATTTCCAGGAATATAGATTTCTCTGCAGATTGCAAGAACAGGTTTTTCTTTGAACGAAGGGGAAAATTCTTAAAAAGTCTCTCAAAACATTGCCAGGTTTAAAGTCTGATGAAAAACTTGATCTGCTCCATTAATTGATTTCCAGAACTGCATTTTCTTTCAGAAAAGCTCTCCTTCCTCAGCTCTGTGTCCCACACAGGAAGGACATGGGCCTTCTGGAGAGAGTCCAGAGAAGATGCAAAGATGCTCCAAGTGCACTGAAACGGGAAATTCCCCTTTCAATGAAAATCTTAATCTCCCACCTAATACAAAGTAATTGTCTTACACCTGACAAGGACTACAAATTGGTCTCAGGTTTCCTGAATCATCCTTAAGGCCACCTCAGCATTTTACTGGGGGACTGAATTCCCCAGTCTTCTGAATTGTATAGTCTGTTGGGATGTGAATCTCTGGATGGACAAAGACCAGAGACAGCCCTGGACTGCCCAGAGAATATTGCATATTTCTCTTTGTTTTGAAATGTCATGTGTGTGAAAAGTATTTGATTACTGATGGGTTTTAAAACTTTTATGGCTTCTACTCCATTATCTAAGGTATGCTTTTTTCTCTTTCCAACTTGTCATGTTGAGATATTCTTAAAAAGATCAAAGGCAAACCTTAAATTTATTTCCTATTCCATTTTGAAGATAAGGTTTTTGTTATTGTCTTACATTTAACAGTCCCCTGTCCAGGTAGATCTTAGAATCACAGACCCATTTAGATTAGAAAGGATCTTTGAGATCATTGAGTCCAGTAATTAACCCAGCACTGCCAAGTCCACACTACACACCACCCAGATGCCACATCTACATATGTAAATGCCTCCAAGAATGGTGACTCAACCACTTTCCTGGGCAGCTTGTTCCAATTCTTGACAACCCTTTCCATGAAGAATTTTTTCCTAGTATACAATCTAAACCTCTCCTGGCACAGTCTGGGGCCATTTCCTTTTGTCCTAGTTACCTGGGAGAAGGGCCCAAAACTGAACACAATACTTGAGGTGTGGACTCAGCAGTGCCCAGTACCACTGCCCTGGTCCTGCTGGCCACACTGTTCCTGATCCAGGCCAGGATTCCTCTGGCCTCCTTGGCCACCTGGGCACCCCTGGCTCCTGTTCAGCCACTCTTAACCAGCACTCCCAGGTCCTTTTCTGCTGGGCAGATTTCCAGGCACTCTGCCCCAGCCTGCAGCACTGCAGGGGTTGCTGTGACTCAAGGGTAGGACCCAGTGCTTCACATTATTGCACCTGAAAACCTCATGGCATCTTTGTTGTCCTCCTAGGTTACCCCTGCTTTCAAAAGTGACAGTCTTTTTTTCCTGAGTTTCAGCCAAAGCTCTCTGTTCAGCCAGGCTGGTCATGCTCCCTGCTGGTTCATTGTTTGGGACATGGGAACGGCCTGTTCCTGCACCTTCAGGATCTCTTCCTCCTCATAGAATATTCAGCCTTCCCACTGTTGTCTGCTTGTCTCAGCCATAAGTTGCCTTCACATAGGCATTGGTTTGATGGGAGGACCTTACCTCAAGAGCTCTGTTTTGATGCCATGTGATTTCCCTGCATGTCTGGCTTCAACAGCTCCAAGTTTACCCTCCTATTTCTGTGACACCAGCTTCTGCAGCACTTCACACAGAACACAGGGGTAGAGGGACCTGCAGCCTGAGTCAGATGAGTCCTGTGGCCTGCACAGTGTTTCCTGAAAGTCTGCAGTTTAACATTTAGTGCTGCAGTTGAAGTTGGGGACATGAAACAAAAACACGGAGGAAAATGGCAAAGTGGCAAGAACAGTCTGCGAATTTCACTGCTCAGCCTTGGCCTGCTAGCCTATGCCACATGTAAATGTACAACAAACAATTATATTCTAGCATATTAGTGTGTTCACCTGTTTCAGCTTGATCAAATTATTTGATTTTTTTTTCTATGCCTGCACATTACTAGTTAAATGAGATGCTCAGCTGGATTTCATCACCACAGCATCCTGGTGGAGGTACTGTAATTGAATCTCCTCTTATAGCTCAGTTATACAATCAACAAGAATATACCAAATTTTGATACAGAGCTAAAAAGTGTCATTTGTTTCAAGCTAGTACTGATTAATTTATTGATCTGTTTCTATTCAGACCTTTATAAGTAAATACAGGGTTGTCTGAGTAGCTGAGACCTTACCCTGGGACCCCACAGAGCAGCTGATATTCCTGGGGAGATGCATCTCTACAGAGCTGCACTACAGCTGGCTTGTTGGTGCTCTGCAAGTGGTTTCCCTGTGCACTAAACTGTGACAGGACAAGACCTGGTGTCTCTATAACTGGTGCCTGTATAGCCAGGACAAACATAGATCATGAACTAGAGACTGCTTAAAATTGTCCAGCTTTCTTGTCAGTGAAAAAAAAAAAAAAAAAAAAAAAAAAAAACACACCCAAACAAAAAACCAAAAACCACCAAAATCCCCAAACATGTATTAATAATGGAGAAGAAATTGAAGAAATCTTAGTGTTCATTGGATAAGCATAATGGGGATACCTAGGCATTGATAGGAAAGTTCATGTTATATTCACAGGGAGATGGGATGAACTGAGGCCCCTTTAAGCACTGGAAATACTGCTTTGGTACTATTTAAGCTGTCTGAAAATATAGTTTTGCTTGGGGTATTTACTTATATTAAAAACCTTCACAAAGCAAATCTTTGTCTCTTAAAAAAAGCCTAAAGCCATAAGCCCTGTGTTCTCTTATATAAATGAAATGAAATATTAGGGAAGACTGAATATTTTCCATTGAAACTAGTTTATTTATCTTAGATTTGCTCCAGGATATAAACCCGGCATTTTGCTCTGCATGGTCTCTCCTTGCACCACATCACTAGGCTTTAGTCTTTCTTAGAGAAATAACATCCTGCCCATGTAATGATTTCTAGGCTGTCAGGATAACTACACTGGTTAATGCAAATCATATCTGAGGGCTAAGGTCACTTCCAGTTTGGGTGTTTCCTGCTAAAATGCATTATTCTGTCTTAATGTGGTGCATGTGGGTGTTTCTTCAAGTACTGACTATTCTGATGCATCTGATTGAAGTGAAAGTTACATGGAGAAACTGTGCTGGAGCCATGGATTTTCAGAGTGTTGGCTCAGTCAGGATAAGTGGTTAAAGTGCTCTGGCTGATGGTGTAATTTTTCTGGGCATGTCAATCCCAAACCAGAAGGGATACTGCAGTTTGAGTGCAGAGTCCCGAGGGAAAACCCCAGTGGGAGCTGTTCACACCAACTCTGTGTCTGAAAGCACTGTCATGTGAAATTCCCTTGTGACAGACACAGCACAGTGCCATTGGCAGGACCAGAACACATCTTTAGGTGTGAGATGCAGCACACATAGGATGGAAGTGCAAAATCCTGCTGAGTCTGAAGGATGGTGGTTTGTGCCTGTTTTCTGTGGAGGTGCATGACCAAAACTGTGGTAGAGGACCCTGCTGGGGCTGTGTCTCACACTGACTGACACTTCTTAGTGTTGCCCTATTTCCAGCAGTTCAGATGGGGGGTTGCTTTCATTAGACACAGGGCAAAATCTGTCTTGTCCTTAGAATCATTACCTCTAAGACCACTGAGACCATAAAAAGAGAGGAAAGAAGCCATGCCAAGACAGCAGCACATTAATTGCTTGTCTCACTCCTCCTACACAGAGCTGTTCAAGTGAAAAAGTCCCACTGCTTTTTGTAGCTGCAGTTTGCTACTTTCAACCCGTGCTATGCAGGGCTGGATGTCACACTTGCCTCAGGTTAGACAGGAGGGTGCTCAGACTGTTGGTGGTAAGGGCTTCAGGCAGCTCATGGCTCTCATCCTTTGTGAGTCACTACTAAAGGCTGTAAATAGAAAATATTATAAAGTATATGTATGAATCTTACAAACCACAAAGTGTGGGGGTAGTATGAGTCAGCCCAGTCTCCCCTTCCCCAGTTTTATAATTTCTCTTATTGCTGTATTATATTTGAGCTCTGAAACACTGGGGACAAGCCAGGGTCTGATGCTTTCTTGAGGTGTTCTTGTTTCTCAAGACATATCATTTAAAACATAAAGTGGGAAGAGATCTGACTGAACTGGCTGGTGGAAAAGCATGATGAAAACAGATGTAAAATAAGAAAGAGAGAAAAAGGGGTGAGGGGAGGAGTGGGGAATGTTCATATTACGGATACCTCAAGTTTTTAAGTGAAACCAGAATTCCTGAGTAGGGAAGAAAAAGAGAGTGAAATGCAGCTCATGTTTGCAGGTGTGGATATCTAACCAGAGACATCTAGAAAGAAGGGAAAAAGCAACAGCAGATTTCAGGATGTCTGTATCTTGACCAAACTGGGATACAACCAGTGAGTGGGGATGGATGTGAAGAGACAGTCTTGAACAGCAAAGCCCAGGGAAGTGCAGAGCTTGCTGCAGCAGAACTGGGTGGTGTCAGTCATCCAGCAGGATGAAGTTTGAGATGAACTTTCAGTAATCTGGTCTTGTGGGTGGTGGTGGTGGGGTTTTTTTCTGATTTTTTTTTCTTGGTTTTTTAAAATGGTTTTTGTTTTGTTTGGATACTTGGTTAGTTTTGGAGGGGAGGAGTTGGGCTCTGTAGTTCTTAACTGGTTTGTATTCAAATGCCTAGCTTTGAATTTTGCTAGAAATCTGACAGGAAACCCTACCTCAAATGCCCCATTCCTCTGCAAAATGAGAAGATATTTAAAAGGTTGCAAGAATCTTTTGAAGATTCTTGCATCCCATGTGTTGTGCTGGAAACCCTTCATACCACTCTAAATGTGACAGTGCCTGGTTAGATGGAAGTGTTGATGGAGAAGCCTGAGTAGACTCAGAATTTAGTGAAATTTCAGTATTTTGAAGAGACTTCTTACAAAAAGCAACAAACACTGAGTTTTTTTCACTATGTTGTTTCACAAATCAAGCAGTCTTGCATGTGGCCATCCATATGGACTGCAAATAGAATAAACTTTGGATAACCAACAAAAAGATATTCCCCCTAAAAATATTTTATACTTTTCTTCTATAATGTGTCCTCAGCTGGATGAGAAGGTGAAAGGTGTGAAGGAGGGCATGATGTGACCTCTGTGAGAGGAGTAGGTCAGGCCTCAGGAGGAGGGGGACTCTAAATCAGAATTCATGCAAAAATCAGTGGTGGAATTCTGGCTGAATTTTTGCTAACTGGCAAATTCTGACCTTTCACAAGAAAGGTCAAGATAATTTAGCAGGAAAAAAAGCTGCTGCCAAATTCTAATGAGCTTCTTATTTTTTCCAGTGTGGGAATAACTCTGAACTATCTGGATAAGATTAACATGGTGCAATGCCAATAAAATGAACAGTTACCCTGGGACAAGTTCATCCTTGGCATGACTGCTCGTTGAGCTGCTTCTGCACCAGGGATTGGCTTTTCTCAGCTTTCTTTTAAGTTACTCTTCTGAACTCCAACAAGCTGGGACATCTGAATAAAATAATAATTTTACATCAAAATATTAATAAAGCAGATATTTCAGATACTTCACTTGCAAATAATTCATTGCACTAAATTAGTTTTTTCTAATCAATTAGGAGTCTGTCAAGTACCAGCAAATGGTAATTTAGCAGCAGGGGCAATTTTATGTATTTTTAGAGAGGATGAGAACCAATTTATTTAAAATTGTTCCTCCAACACTCAGGTCCCAGGCTGAACACTTCCCTTCAATGACACCAAGGCCCTTTTTTCCTGCCAGTTTTCCTATTTGGAACAGGACTGTACTGCCTTAGTGCTACCCTGAGCCTGGTTATTCTGTTTGCTGTTGGAGCAGCAAGCAAAATATACCACATACATATGATTTATGTGTCTCAAGGACAAACTGGAGATCTGCAGAGACACAGGAGTGCACCTCTGGCTGGCACGTGGTTGAACAGGGTGGCACAGACCTCTTTCACAATCAGTGCAGAGACACAGGGGCCAGAGTGACCCAGAGAGTCCACGTGGGGATCCCAGCCCTTCTGCAGGCACGTGCAGTCCTTGATAAATGCTGCCTGTCACTCTCCAAGGAAGGATTCTCTGGTCTAACCCAGTTTGTTTGTTCTCATAGGCTCAGACCTGCCTACAACAAACTAACAGAAAGCACTAGGTGCAAATTATACTTGAACTATCACTATTCTCTGGGTTTTGGATGCTTAATGTTGTATTCTTCCACCAGCATATAATACAAATAGAAGAGATGCCTTGTTAGTCTGTGTCATTTCTGGTGGTGGAGTTAGGGCTGGTCACTTTTTGCTTGATGAATTTGGAGCTCAAAATCCATTCCATGAGGGGCAGGATTACACCTGTGCCTGATCACCAGGCTGTAGCTGGGTATGTGCACTGACAACATTCCCCTTCAGCCTCTGGTACCAGAGCTGGTACCTGCCCTTGGCAATGCAGCAGGGAAAGCCCAGCTGCAGCGCTGGGTAGCAGGACAGTCACTTCTGACTTAGCTGAAGCATCTGAAGGGTGATTTGCAGACAAATCTGTATCTAGGATGTCATGTCTTGGTGTGGCGTGTGTCGCCACGATCCTACCTGAACAGCATAGTAAGAATCACATTTAATGTCTAAATCCTGAAACCTAAAACCTGTTGTGACTTCATGATAAATGTAGAAGAGTCCTCTCAAAGTCCTGTCTACACATTTTTGAGTGGGTGCTGGAGACAATGAGATTGGGTGCTTGTTGAATTTCTTTGGGGAATGGTTTTTCCCTCCCCAGAGACCCCTGGAGTCTGTAACCATGTAGTTTAACTCTTCCTCCCCTTTCTGACCATATTGGCTTAGGTCCAACTATCTCTTCCTTAGCAGGAGCCTAGATAAGGCCTTCTTCTTCCTCTTTCACTCTCTTTTTACCCCCTGGAAACCATCAGGAATAAACATCTTGGACTACATGTAGGGTTTAGAGCCTCTTTTGGAATCTTTTGCCTTGTCCCTGAAATATTCCCCCAAAGCCCTCTAAGATCTGAGCTAACCTAGGAACTCCAGGGGGCTGCAGGGGGAGTATTTGAGGTGCTGGAAACCATGAAATGCACCCTGGCTCTTGCAGCTGCACTGCCAAGGGCTTTGGTTTTCCTTGCCTGGGTGTTCTGACCAAGGCCCTGTTCCAGCTGCATGCAGCTTCACCGTGTGCCAGCCCAAGGACATGCTTTGAGAGTGAGTTAGGGAAACCAAAAGGAAAATTCTTCTGCTCTGGCACCCCCCTCACAGACTGCAAAGTGCCACAGAAGCTGGCAAAGCCTGTGCAGCCTTCAGTAGATTAAAAGAACATGTCTAAAAGGAAAAAGGCATCTGACCTCAGGCAAAGGCAAATATGTGCCATGTAATTGTCATTACTGCTTTTCAGTATGATTGCAAAAAATTGAACAGCGTGAGGTTGTCACATCTAGTGTCCTAATTGGTTCCACATTTTACTGGGTAAAATCTGAAATACTGCTCTTTTATGGAGTTCAAGATTTCTCTGTATCTGCTCCCACAAACTGCACTGGTTTCACTCTCCAGTTGCAAGTTGACTCCCAAGTCAGCATTAAGGGCAATAACTGAGGTACAGCCTCTGAAGAGAACAGGCCATGCCTGAGGCAAGTCTGTTTCCTTCTGTGGGCAACTTCATCAAAGTCTCTCAAGGAAAGAGAGGGCTGCCTTGCTCTTTTGCTTTAAGTTAAACCAACAAACTGATTTGTGACAATGCATTGTTCTAATAGTTCCTCTCACACTTAAGAAATAGCTATACAGGTAAATATTAGCATTTTGGTGTTATATATTAGTACCACATATTAGTATCATTATTTAGTGCCAAATACACACTAAATACTATACAAAGCTTCAAAATAGACAGCTTCTAGTCTAATCCAAAGGCCTTGTATAACAAATTTCCTGTTAACTAACACATTTTCTCACTAATTTAACTGAAACAACTGATAGGCATGAAGCTGAAGCATAAGCAGGAGTGTTTTGCAGATGAAGGATATGAGGATTTTTAAGGGCGTGAATCAAGGCCCAGGGAAGTCAGTGGGAGGCTCCAACAAACCAATATTTTAGAAGTCATGTTGTAAAGACAGTAAATTAGCAAAAAAGATCCTTGAAATTGTGGCTGAAAACTAAAATTTGTAAGATATTCCATTACCTGAACATCTGGAAAAATAAGACAAGGCTTTTTCTTGGAATGACATCAAGTGCTCTGCAAGGGATTGAAGAAGAGACTGTTCCCAGAACATTGCTCAGGGATGCTCTCTCCAGTGCTGCCTTTCTTTTAATGCCGAATTCTTTCACTTCTTTGATGTCTTACAAAGAACTGAAAAACAGGGGGTTTGTTGTGGGTTCTTTGTTTGTTTTAAAGCCACAGAAGAAGGAGTTTAGGTGAGCTGTGGCTCCCTTCTCTGCTGTCCCGCCGGGGTGGGGATGACCTGCCCGGCAGCTTCTCATCCACCTGCCGAGTCCCTCTAGTGGTGCCATCCCGCAAATTTTCCTCCTGCGTTCCCAAATTAATGAAGAATGAAAGCAAATCTAACCGCACAAATATTTTAATGCAGCCTTCCATTAGTGAAAATACTGCAGGGTTGAGAAATGCACATTTGTTTGGTGTAAGCAGCATGACGCTGCTGTAAAATCGTGTGCCATGGGAAATGCTGTGCCTTCAGTGTAACAGGAGTTGAAGTTGTTTTCAGTGACAGCTGAGCAGGGTCCTCAATTCAATTTCAAGCAAATATGAAACGAGCTAAAAATACAGTATGTTTTTCAGCATGTAAAGTTTTATCCTTGGTTCTTTCCAGAAAGATAATTTAGGAAGGTTTTTTTGTTGTTGTTGTTGGGTTTTTTTTCTGGGTTTTTTGGTTTTTTGAGCAAATTAAATGTATTTCTATGGTGACCTTGTGAGGGACAAGCTCAGTATTATCTGTGTGCATATTGCAAATAGGGAGTTAGAGCTGGGGCCAATGTGTTCACAAATAGGGAATGACATTTCTGCTTTTTGAGACAATAAAATGTTGGGAAGAAAACAACAGTGAAATGTTGGAAATTAAATGAAAGCTGCTAAGAGTGAAATTAAAGAATTGAGAAATGCAGGGTGGTCCTTGAAGGAAGCACATCTGCATGTGAAAATACACAATACAGCGTTGTCTTCATTTTAATTCTTTGTGAGTTTGAGGTGAGGTTTTTTGTTGTTTTGTTGGATTATTTTTAAGCCATGTGTTTAGGTAAATAGGAGAGACCACATTTGTTTGCAGAGGCTTTTTAAGCTTTCAGGGTTGAGAGCAATCAGAGCAGATCTGAAAAATGCCTCAGCTGGCTCCAGACCCTTGGGCGGTGGAACACCGTGGGAAGGTGGCAGCGGCCAGACCCAAATGGCAGGGGACAGCTGGTGGCTGTCCTGCGTGGCCAGGAGCTCCTCAGCCCTGCACACGTGCTGGTGGAACACTGCTCACAGCCAGCAGCACCCAGGAGTGGCTGCAAAGGGTGCAGCAGGAGCACAGCACGGCTGCAGCAGCCGGGGCTGAGCTGGAATTGCAGTGAGCAGCAGCGGTGCAGCTGCAGGTGCATGGGGCTGATCCCAGTTAGGGATCCCAGTTAGGGATCCCAGTTTGTTCACTCCCCATCTGAGCCAGACTGGGATGATCCACTCTGCACTGCTCTGCCTGGATCCTCGGGGCTCCTGTGCTGATGGGTTTTGTTTCCCATTTCACACACTGCCAAGGAGCCACTGGGTAAAGGCAGCTGATATTTCTCTTGGGTTAGGCACTTATTTGATCAAAATTCAGCTTTATCTGGGAATGCATTAACTCAGTCTTAGGAATTGAGAGATTCATGTGGAGAAATCAAATTAATTTCCTTTCTTCCACCAGGTTGTCAATCAAGGTATGAGAAGGAAAATGATATAATTTTTCACTTTTTTCCTACTACCCTGAGGTTAGATTAGATTAAATATACTGTAACACTGCACCCCCATGCAATGCTCTGCAGAGCTACCTGACCCAAGTCTGGTGAATGACAAATAAGTGAGTCTGCAGGGAAGTTTGACTTTTAATAGATTTTTTTCTAATCATATCTTTCTTTCAATAGAAAGACTGTATTTGGGAAGCCTAGAAAGGCAATGGGCTGGAATAATAAACGAAAAAAAAAATCTGGATTCACAAATACTTCTAATTTCAAAGCATAAAGTGGAAAGCCACGATTGCCTGATGTTTGTGTTTGTGTCTCTTCATGCAGAAGCGTGCTGACCAGGGATGGAAGGTTAGGGAATCAATACTGAGAACTGAAGTAGCTTTTAGATGCTCAGCTCCTGCTGTTCTTGGTCTAATTTGCAGTTTGTTTTAATCCCATTTTAAATGGTGCTGGAGGAGTCTGCTTTATCTCAGCGAGAAATCCAGGGAAGCTGGTAGTTGAAAATAATGGATCATCAGGAAATAAATGTGGGGATAATAGGTGCAGAGAAAAACTTCAGCCACAAAACTTGTTTTGGAGGAGTGCAAACCCACAGCTCTGCTCATTTTTTTACAGTTAGAAATGAAACCCAGAACTATTACAGGAAATCATTCATGACAGTGCAGTGGTTCCATTTTTTGTTTTTTAGGCTGAAATCCCCCAAAGAACTATTAATTTGCTTTAGCTGGCAGATAAACATTCATGCCCAAACTTTCAGAAGTGGTCATTTGAGGGGAGTAATGTTTCTTCCCTACATGCTGGATCTCACCTTTTCCAGCACTTTGAGAAGTCAGCCCAGCTGAGCTGTCCAACTATAAAACATTCCTAGTCCATGGCAAAAACCCTCAGCAGTTACTGTGTGTTCCTTTGATGCTGGCAGCAAATTGCAGCCAAAGACAGGTGAATGTTGAGCAGGAATCTCATGGGTGGGGAATGGCCCTTGCCCCTCACAGAGGAGAAGGTTTTGGGCAGTGAAATGCCCTCTTACTCTGCTCCTTGGCAGCCCTGTTTTATAGGGATCCAGCAAAGACTGGGAAACTTGGCAGCCAGTGAAATGGAAAGTGAACTGAGAAAGCTCGTGCAGCCTGACTCCATTCACTGCTACAGCAATAATTCCCCATGAAAGTGGAACAAAGAAATGTTTTAGATGATAATGCACTTTTAAAATGCAATACTCCTGGCAAAAAAACTCTCCCTCATTTTAACCCACGGATCTGTGAAATCCTTTAATGACATTGATAGGCTGCTTTGCTTCCTAAAGGATTTCTCATGTGGGAATGAATTTAGCAACTCCTACCTTGCACTTACTGGTAAGAATCGAGATGTACGAGTCTTTAAACAGTAGAATTTTCAAGAACATACTTTGATATGAGTCTTCTGTCTTCTCTTATTTCTTCAGATTTCCAACCCCCTCAAAAAGGTAGAGCTGTGAATAGAGCTCAAACTTGCTGGCTGTCATTTGGATGCTAATTCCCTTTTGCACTTTTCAAAGTCCACTCCAAAGTGTTAAGGTGGGAGAAACATTCCCACAGGACATATCCCAGCCAGAGCTATCCCATGTCAGGGCAGGGTAAAAAAGAGATTTCCTGAAATACATTTTTTTTGCTGTTGGCAGAGTGCAGATAGCAATAGCCTTATCTCCATATATCCATCTCCAGCCAGTCCACCTCCTCTGTTTCTCCACAAAGAGAGGGCAGGGAGCTCTTTCCTGCCTGGGGGCTTTACAGGCTGTGAGGGGCACAGGCTGAGGATGAACAGCAGAGGTTTTGTTGGATTGTGTCCCTCTGACCATCCCGAAAGAGTCCTTGCAGCATGGGCTGATTGCCTCTCCTCTCCATCTGCAAGGCTGTAGTACTTCTATACATTTTCTTATACACATTTGAAAATCACAGCCCAAGGAATCAGGGGGTTATTTGGCTTCTAAGTACATTTTTTGTGTGATTTGCTGAGGTGTTAACCTTACCTTCTGTGTTTACTAGTAGCAGTTTTACTTAAAGTACCTTTGACTAGGAGAATTCAGGTACTTTGAAAAAGGAAAAACATGAAACAGCTCTGTTATAGGCTGGTACTTTGGTATTAGCCTGCCTTTTTAAAAGGAGTTAAACAGAATCTTAGAAAGTATTTAATTTTAAAGTACATTAATTTGCTCTAAGGCTTTAGCCTTATTTCTGCATCTACTTCATCTAAAAAAAACCCCAGAAAGTTCTGTTCTACTCAACCCAGACTAGACTAGTTTTAGATTTAGATAGATTTTGCCTATCAATATGTGAATGTCGTTTGGATTTTGTTGTAAGGGAGAAAATCTAAGGCTTTTGGATCCTTCATAGAACACAGTGGAAAAGAAATGGTTTTAATTTCTGTGACCAGCTAAAGACAATTGAGAGAATATTTCCCTTTGGTTTGAAATTGAAAGTTGGAGGGATTTTCTTTTATTCTATTCAAAGTGGGGAAAAGTGTTGAGTAAAGGAGCCAAGTAAAAGTTTATTTCCCCTGAAAAAAAGGTTTTATTTATTTTGGAGAAATTCTGATTATTATTTTTTAATATGGCTGCATGATAGAATAATTCCAAATGTAAATATTGAAAATATATTAGAGTTTTCCCCTGGATTTCCCATTGAACTGAAACAAATTGTTTAATCTAATCCAAATGCCCAAGCTGTTTCATTCCACTTGAGTTCGGATTTCTCAGAGAAGGAGCTGTCTGGGAAAAGCCTTTCTGAAGCCCAAAAAATGGGAATTCTCAGGGGCAATACCCACCTGGATGCTGCTAGGAAGGACCATTTATGTCCCCTGTATATGGCAAAGTATGAAGGTCCTATGGCACAGGGAGTCTGGGAGAAGAAATCTGGAAGCAGGGAGGTATTTTCTTGAAGTCAAAAGATATAACATTATAGTTTATCCTATATAATATAGTTCTTACAACACTATATAATAGGGTAGGCTATATAATAAAAAATCCAGTAATAACAAGATTATTCCTATAATATAGGATATCTGATATCAGGATACTTCTAGACTGGGGAATATGAAGCTGTGGATTGCAGGGTAATGAAACAATTATTTCCAGACCTCTGGTCACTTGTCATCATCTCTTTTTCTTCACTGTCAGTACTGTGATCTGCAAGGAGTATAAAGAGATTGTGAGAGATTGCAACATCTGAGTCAGCTCAGCTCAGGCTCAGCAACGTGATCCAGCCAGAAAGAGCAAAGCTAAAGGTCACCTGTACCCTTCTGCATGTTCAGCTCTTCAGGTTCTTGCCTGTGTGAGTCACTGTCTTTTCTAAACTTCAGACTGAATAAAGCAAAATCATGACGTGAGCCACCAATTTGATTAGACCAGTTTCTTGAATAAGGGAAATATTCTTCCTAAATGGACAAAACAGGTGTCTTGGGATAGGTTTTCAAGAAGTGATGGTGGGAAGAGAGGTAGCAAAAAATTTGCCAGCTTAGCACACAGCAGTATTAGCTGTATTTTGTCAGAGCAGCCAGCAGTCTGCAGGAGCCCCTTCCTTTCACTGATTGTGGTCCTCGGGGTGAAAAGCCAACAGTGGCTGCACATTTGGAGAAAGCATTCCAGCTGGAAGAGGTCATGACTCCAAGTCCTGAGCATGATCACTAGCCAGTGCAGCCTCAGACAGACTTTTTACTCATTGCAGAAATAATTAAAGAAGAGAAAGGCAGGTGCAAGCATGAAAACCCCTTCTAACATCTAGTGGCACCAAGCCTGTCAGTAGTGGAATGTGCATGCTGTACCTCTTTGATGTCCAGCACCAGGGCCCTTGGCAGCTCCTAGAAGCAGCTGCCACACCAGAATCTCTCAGAAACAGACAATTCACTGTAGCTATGCCAAATGACACCCACCTTCCCACTGAGGGCTGCAGGGAAAGCAGAGGGACTTGGGACCAGTGCATAACCAGAGGAGCTCTGTTGCTGTGGCTTCTACAGCATCTCCTTGAACTCCCTGAGTAATTCAAGTGTTGAGTGGGGTAAACCCCTCCCTTTTACTGCAGGCCTTTCACCCTAAGGTGTAACTTACACCTGTAAGCCAAGGGAAGAGAATCACAAGCAGCTAAAGACACCAGATTTACACACCTTGCCTCCCAGATTGCTCTCAGGATGAGGGTCACCCTCCATTAGGACACCTCAGCCACCATGTCTGTGTGCATGAACAGTCCTGACAGTTCTCTCATGCTTTCTGGTGGTTCAGTACCACAGCAGAAGGGGCCAGGTGAGCAGTTTGAGGGCTGTATGTAATGCTTTTAATCTGTGCTGGAAGTGGGAGTATTGGATGAGCTGCTTTAGAATGCTTTCTATTAAGTGTGTAGCCAGCCTTTACAAGCAGGGTATACACTGCCCATATTTCTAGCCATTTAATTAATCAGTGCAATGAATGCAATTGAGATGGGTAATAAAAGCCCTTTATTCAACCGTAAACTGGCACATAATTTTACCTGTCAACAATTTGCAGCACAGAAGGTTGTTTCTGAAAATCCTGGCTCTAAAAGTTACTGAGCTACTTATGAAAATGCACTTAACTGCCAGTGAGTCAGCATTCAGAGGTCTGAAACTCATTTCCAGGAATTGTGTGATTTACAAGGCTTGACTTTCAAACTTGGTCACTGACACAGCAAGAGAAGAAATAAAAACATCGTGAAATAACCCCCCCCACATGCCTTTCGAATGCAAAACACAATAAGGAAACTGTCAGTCTCTTGAGACATATCTGCACCTGTCATTTAAAATTAGAGGGTAGTGGAGAAATGCTCTGTCTCAGTCATTTTCTCTTTGGAGTCAGAGTTTCTTGACTGATGTCAAGTCCAAAGACACCACTGAAACAGAAAAGGAAGCATCCTTCAAATTTTGTGGTACAAAGGAAGGCAATTCCTGTTCTTTTGGATCCCTTAACTGTGGAATGACAGTGTTTGGTATATCATCAGCACCATAACAGCTGATGGTATCTGCTTCAGGCAGGGCTGTTTGAGCAGAGCAGAGCAAAGAGACTCCTGGCAGCAAAAGTTTCACTATTATTATTTAATGTGATATTCCAGTGAAGCTCAGGAAAACTTTGACCAGACGCATTTCCAAAGATGATTTCCAAATATTAGCAAAGTTTTCATGTGGAAGTAAGAAAATTTTCAGGTTCTGTTTAGGCAATGAGGTGGATAATTCATTTAGAGGGTTAAGAGAAGGGAAGTGACCATTCCTAGGTGACCATCAACCACTAAGCAGGTTTAGTAGCAATCTCTTAGGGAGGATAACTTTTGCTCCTGGCAGTGCCTTCAGCAGCTCTTGGAAATAAGTTGCTATCTCATTTTCTTAATTTCCTGGCTCTGTGTCCTACTTTTCAGACAGATAATTTTCCTTTTCATTAGGGATGTTATGGTAAAGGTGTAATTCATAGTTCTAGGAGCTAAAGCAGTCCCAGGGTTATTAATTATGAAGGCAATGTAACCTTATAAGACCCCAAGGCTGGGAGGGAAGTCCATTCTCCTGACTGAAAGACAAGGCAGAGGCTGGTGGCTGCAGTTTGCTGGGAGGCAGAGCACCCACCTCTTGCATCAGAGTTTTGGCTAACCAAATGATATTGTTCCCCTTAGTGTGGTATGTTTCCAATTGGAGTGATGTACATGCCAGCAAAGAATTAAACAAATTTGTGGCATGCCTTGTATTGTTTCTTTTTGGTTTATTTAGGAGTGGCATTTAGTGCTTTTATTTGCTATCTAACTCCTCTTTTCTGCAGAAGTTATTGTCCCTTTAAGTGTATCTGGTAAATGCTTGTCTTGGTTTGGAAAGACAGGTATCTGTCAGGGAAAACTGGACTTTCCCTTGGAATGGAGAATGTAAAGCTCCCTTCCTCCAAATTATTACAATTTTGCAATCAGGAGCTTTCAGGCAAAAAATATGGGAATAGGAGTAACAGTTCTTTAGTAGGAATAATAAATGCAAATGTAGTAATACAGAAAAGAAAAACAAGCAAGCAAACAAACAAAAGTCCTAGAAAACCCTGATGGAGTCAAGAATACGACCTGACACCCTGTTGTCAGGGTGTTGGAAACAGTCCAAATAAATCCTCCTGGAGTGACAGATGTGGTTCTGTTGGAGTAGAGATGATCCTGTAGTGGGGGTAAGATGAGTCCTGTCTTTCTCCGAGAATCCAGTGGAAAAGAGGATGCTTGGTGCTCCTACAGCTCAGTTTTTATCTCGGTAGGAATGGCTGGCTCCTCCCCACTGGGTGGAGCATCTCCCAATGGGATGATGCAATGTGTCCTGTCACTGGTGAGCCTCAATGGCCCATTAACAGAAGATATCCCCCAGAGGGTGGACAGGGGTGGGAGAGATAAGAAAGACAATGTACAGATGGGTGTTAGGTATGAAGGATCCCTATTTTTCCACAATGGTTTTCTGATTCTCTGCTTAGATGTCATAGATCTCTTAGTATGGTGCAGAGAGTGGGCTACTTATAAGAGAATGAAATAACACATTAAAAAATGGTGAAAATGTTATCTCTCTGAAGAATATTGTATTGGAAATACACCAGAACAGGCAAAGAAAATACTCTTATGTGTAAGTAGACAAATGTATACACATAAAAACATGATCTTAATCACATATAAAATAAAATTTTTCTTAAAATCCCAAATAATCAAATGATAATCAGCAAAAGAACCCAGCCTGCTGTATCAGGCCTCTGTGCCTTTATACATTTAGAGGAAAGCATGTTATTTCAATAGACATTGCATACAGTTAATAAAGCACTTGAAAAAGGCAGCTGTAAATTATTTCTTCTCATGGCCTCAGTAGCCTATTTCTGTTTTATCATGAGATGAGAATTTGAGTAGATGTGATTATCTGAGTTCAAAGAAGAAAACATTTTAACCAGGACACCTTTCCATCTACTTTTGTTTTGGTGAGGGTTATTTGCGTTCTTATTAAATCATCTAATAGCAATCAAGTGAGGAAAGACAGGAGGGTAAACAAGCTAAAAATTAAACCAGAAAGCATTAAGAAAGATGTCCTTATTGTGTTTTGCAGGCTGAATTTGACTTTAACATTGCAGCGAGTTGGGAAATACTTGCCAATACAAAATCAGAGTCCAGCTGACTTCACTGGAGTCTTTGTGGGCAGCCACTGAGCCACACACCTTCAATCTTGGGAAGATTCACTCCCAGACAAGAAGAAAAAAGGTGAGAATCCGAGGTGAGAACTGCTTCACCAGTCCTTAGAGGGACTCTGGGAGTGTCTCTGCATGGAGGTATTGCCATGTTTTGCTCCTGGGCTGGGAGAAGTGCTGTTCCAGTGTTTGATCATTGTTTTTCTTTTTTGTTTCAGAATTTTTCTAGTGAGAGATTGTCCCATCTTCTCACCTAAAAAAGGACCTTAGTAAATGAGCAATATTTAAAAATAATTTTCTGAGAAGATACATGGCACCCTTTTGTTTTATGTAAGTCTTTTTTTAGTATTGGATATTTTGGTGTTGCTTGGCCTGTTTTTTCCCAGCATGTCTATCCAATGCATAAATAACTTCCCATGGTGAAGCAGCAGTCCTGTTAACAATGGATCATATGGAATATGAGTTAAACACCAGTACAAATGATTATTTATTTTAGCAATTCTGCAGGGCTGCTTGTTTCTAGTCTTTTGCTGTTACATTATGGGACTTTCTGTTACAACAAATCATCTGAATTGGTCTTGCAATGGGAATGGTAGCCATCAACCAGATGCTCAATTGCACACCAGAGGGTTACTGAGGAACAGGCACAAAAGGCACAAGAGCTCAAAGAGGTGACTCTACTCTCAGAGCTAAGACAAACTACTGTGGTTACAAACCATTGAAATACTAAAAAAAAAAATTTAAAAAAATTAAAAGCTTTTGTATAAAAAAGATTTTAAAAAACCCCTTCAATAATTGTGTTGAGTTCTTGATATAGAAAGGAAAAATTAAAAAACCTCCAAAACTTCCTCAAAATATAGTTCATTGTGACTGTTACAGCTGTCTATCATAAATGTTATGGTCCTATTTATCACTTTTTATGCTCACTGGGGTTCTCAAGAGACCAGTGAGCAACAGGCCATTTTGGAACTGCTATCATCAAGGGCATCCCTTGCTTAATTCTTAAAACAAAGGTGTGGCATAGTGTGCTTTAAATGTCACTGCTGCCACTTAGAAACTGAGGTGATTTGCATTCCTTTTAACAAATTAGGTATTTAATTACATTATAAATGTAACCTCTAATTGAAGCACCTGCTCCCAGTGGGCACCACTCTGTGATGATTTTGCACGAGCTACCTAGAAGTAGATGCATGCTGCTGCAGGAGTGGGTATCTCACTAATTGGCACTTAGAAATTATTCTTGAGTATTTTTGCATCTTAATGGATCTTCCCCCAGGATATCTCTTAGGACGGCATTTGTTTTGCTGTAGTGTGTTGCCTTTTGTTCCTGTCCTCCACTTGTGGACATTTGTGTGTCTGCTCTTTTCTCTTTGAGAGCTTTGATTTTGCATGCCCTGATACCCACTGCCATGGCACAGCAGTACAGCCTCACAGTATATACAGATGGATGCAAGTCCCTGTCCATGGGTACTTCATGCCAGTGCTGGTACTGCCTGCTTCTAAACCTATTTAATGTCTGGATACAGCACAGATCTTTTAATATCTATAGTGTTACTGAAGTTATTCCTTGAGCTCTGATACCTCAGTTTGCTCTGTGTGGTAACTCACGAACCAAATGTAGAAGTGCAGTTCACTTCTGAGGATGCCATATAAAACTTCATCATATACTGAAGTCCCATATTAGTCTGATTGTTAAAGTTTTAACAGCTTTAAATATATTTATTTACCACAGCTTTTTGGATAAGGTCTGGTCTAAGAAGTTATTTTCTTCTTATCTGTGATTTCTTTTCACATCAGCAAGAAACTTTATTTTTTTGTTATTTTCTTGGTGTTACTTCAAACTGATTCTGGTCTGTTTAACTCTCAAGGTGGCTGAATCAATGCATTTAAATAACACCTGCCTGTGTGTCATATATCTAGAAAATGTTGTGAAATCATTTAACTGTTGTTGTTTGATTGCACATCATCAAGGCGTTGGGCAGATCAGATACAAACGACAGTAAGTTGTTCCAGGTGATTGAAGAGCAGCTTTTCAGTTTCCTTCCCTGATTCATATTTCCAAGACTACCCCTGGATTTGCCTCTCTGTTTCTGACCAGTTTTCCTGCCAGCTTCCAAGAGAAGATGCAAACCTGATGCTCAAACATGAACGAACAAGGAACCCTCGCAGCAGTCAGGAATTTTGGGCCAATCCCCGCAACAGCAGTGTTGGTTTGGTTGCTGAAAAAGTCATGAAAGCTCTGAGGAACAGCAAAAGATATTAGGAATTGTTCAGATCTTAGGCAGTTTTAAAGGCTCGCTCTGTTCCCCTCAAATAGTCCAAGAATTTCAGCAGCACATTAAATTCTGGAATCTATGGCCTATAGTAACTTACTCCTGTCAAGACACAGGACCAGGTACCACAGAGAGGACCCAGGAAATAAAAGACAGAAAGATTATCTGTGGATTGCTTACAGTATACTTTCTTCCAAACTCCCTTAGGAATTTTTCCTTTTATAATTATTAAGCTCTCACTTCATTATTAAAGTTTTCTGCATGCTTTTGGACTTGGTGTTTGTTCTACCCGACACTGGCTACATACACACTATTTGGAACTTATTCCTCTGGGTTTAATTTACTCTCACCATGCTTCTCCTGGTTCTCACAGTAGAGGAAAGATGATCAGGCATTTGCCATCTAAAACCAGGCTGATATTTAAGTTCAAAACAATGCAGTTTGCAGGATTAAGAGTGATAATGTAAGTTTGAACTGTGTGACCTTAGAAAAGTCTTATCTCTTAGAGAGAACTTGCACAAGGTCCTGTTAAAGAAGTACAAATTATAACCATTTCTCTCTGTATTCTATAGACAACATGAGAACCTTCTCCATTTCTCTGGGAGACAGCCAAAGATTAATTCAGACACATATATATATCGCTGATAGACCATAATATTTTTCCCTCCTCAAACCTCTCATTTTGAAAGATGAAGCCTGAATTTCATATCTGAGATAAACAGTCTGTTTAATTAGTTTAGGACTCTACTATACGTGGGTGGATGAATTCTATTTGTTTTGCTGAGGTACAACAGCTCCTTTTCACATAAGCTGAGAACGCAATGCCATTAATTTTTCCTTCTATAAATTGTGCCACTAAATACCTCGTTAAGTTCGTTAGGAAAATAAATGAAGATGCATGGGAATACCCTTTCTGGAGGAGAAACGGCATCAAAACAGTCTGCCTGCAAAATGTATGTTTGTAAACACTGGATCACATTCTCAGCTGTGCAGTTTCATTGACTTTGATTAATAAAGATCTGGTCTATCAGTTTTTTCTCAGATAAATACAAATGTACTCTTCCTTGTGCCTCAGAATGGCTCTCCCTGATACCAAATGCAGGAAGGAGGACAGCTGAATCAAGGCCTCCTGCCTAAGGCTTCCAATGGAGGCTGTGGTATTTTCAAAAATATTCAAGAATAAGCTGTGCATGTGGGGCTGTGAAAGAGGGGCAGCTATCTTCATGTGGGGAATTACCTCCAAACTTTCAGGGTTTGCTAGAGATGTGGGCAAAATCTGCTGCAGGGCTGTGGAACAGCACACTAAGTCTTTCTCACTCCTTCTCTGCTA
This sequence comes from Prinia subflava, assembly GCF_021018805.1. Lineage (NCBI taxonomy): Eukaryota > Metazoa > Chordata > Aves > Passeriformes > Cisticolidae > Prinia > Prinia subflava. Next base: position 10,072,520 of record NC_086253.1, on the reverse strand, counting down.
CTACTAACAACCTTGTCTGGATAAAATAACCCCAGTGTTGTTGGAGCAAGAGAAGGGCTTGCTTTTTGGGTGGGCCTGCTGTAGAGTTTGGTAATTTTCAGAATGTTTGTGGTGGCTTTTTCTTGATGGTCCCTGTGGACATTCTGTGGAAAACAAATTTCTCCTGCTCTGCACCACCCGCCCAATATAGGTGTTGCTGCTCTTGGCACCCTTTTCATCTGTCAGACATTGCATCTCTCTGCCTATCCACATTAAATTTTCTGTTAAATCCCTGTGCTGACAGAGAATAGCATTACAGAATCCAGCACAACTGTGAGGTCACAGTGTCATGTGCATTTGGAAGACAGACGTGAGCTGCAAGGTAGGAAGCTCCCAAAAAAATACTGGAGGGATAAATAAGCAATCTGTACATCTGTGATGGGAAAGGAGGATTTGTCACCTAATGCTGCCATGGGAAGTTCAGTGATAACCAGGATACTTCAGGCTGCTGGCAGGATGCTGGCAGGATGCTTCCTCTCAGCTGATTTCCCCTCAAGGCATTTGGCAGGGGTGCCTTGTGCCCTTAGAGGGGTAAAATAAAATAATAAAAAAACCCAACTAAATCTTCATGCTCTGCTTGATTCCCTATGGGTGTGCTCCATGTGTTTTTGGCACATGACATATGGCTCTATTATGAGACTCACCTTCAGTTTGGGAAGTGTCTTTTCATTGCCTGGGACTTGTTCCATGCCCTCTGCCATCTGGATCTATGACAGCTAAAATCATGTTGGCCTGGGCTATGTTCAGTGTTTGTTGGTGAGAAACCTCAGAGTTGAAGTTGGTCTATTTCATCAGTAAAAGCCGAAACAAATGTTCATATGGGAGAGGTGAGTTACTGTTTTGCTGAGCAGTCACAGTGGTTTCCTTATGATAATTTTTGTTTTTCACAAAACCAAGAATCTTTAAACCTGTGGGACATGTGTTGCACCTGATTTCTGTAAAGACTAATTGAATACACTTTGCCTTTCTTGAGGTTTTGATAGACTTCTCTTTGTTCTTCACTTTGATTCAAATGAAAAAAAGACATTTAGTTGGTCTAATTATTTTTGTTGATGAATTTTATTGACTCATCCTCCCATATTGCACTGAAATTTGAGGTGTGCTGCAAATCAGGCATGATTTATCATATAAAGAAGGCAAAAGTATTTGGGGCTGTGGGTTGGTTATATGTCTACCATAAATAAAGGCACTTAGAAAACTGAAAGCATTGCCTGGAGGTCCCTGGTTAAAGAAAAGCTCTTGTTTTCAGCCCGAGATGTGGCTCAGCTGTGTTTGTGGCACTGGCTATTTACAGCCACTTAAACTCAAAGACAGGTTTATAAATAGTTTACAGAAATATTGCTTCAGTCGAACAAAGCAATCTTTATTTTTTCCAGAAGTGACGCTATAAGCCAGTGAAGTCTGGAAAAGTTGTGGATAAAATGTCAGAAAGAAGGAGTGGAGGAAAATGATCTCTGTCTGCAGCAGAAAGTCGGGCAGCCATGAAGAGATGGATGTGAGGTCATCCAGCCAGGAGGTGGAATTTGGTTGCCCTTGAGTACCTGTTAGACTAGACCAGCAGGACAACAAGCTCCCCTTGATTCAGGAGGTCAGAAGGACAACAGAGGTATAGTTTGGATGTCCTGGGGTGAAAACAATTCTGTTGGAGCTTCCTCAAAACTCCTGCCATTGGCAGAAAAGTTTTTGAGTGTGGCTGAGGCAAAACGCCCAAGATGGGCATGAAAAGATTGAACTTGCCAGGAGAATTACCAGCTCTTTCTCTCCTAGAAGTGAAACAGCTTGGAGGGCTGCAAGAGTGTTTGGTGGGCTCTTCATGTCTTTTCCACCTCTCTCAAGTCACAGGTAAATGATGTTTCCTGGAAGATCCAGTCAATGCAGATGTGGGTCTTGTGCAGTTGACGAGAAACAAAACCAAAGCAAAACCAGCTACTGCTCTCAGTTAGCATTTGTGTTGTCCCTTTTTACCTTTTTTGCCCCATGTCTTGGTAGCAGAGCCCCCTTGCTCCTGGCAGGTGTCTGCAGTGACTGGATAGAGGCTGTAGTGCAGAGCTGGGAACAGCAAATTGCCTTTAGGTGGCAAGTAATGGTGGGCAGCTCTCCCATACCTTTCCCCCAGGACTTTATGACTGAAGAATGAGAAAGGTTTGGGGTATGTGAAAAAGGGGAAAAAGTGCTTGAGAAGGAAAGGAGGAGCCACAAAAGGGCCAGAGGATGGAATTTGTCTGTGGAGGTTTCTGTTGGTTATTGCTTCTGCTGTTCTGGACGGGGAGGGGGGGTGTAGAAATACCACAGTGAAAAAAAGATAATAATTTCTGTCAGGATGTCCATCTTGAGAAGAACTAAAAATTCTCAAACATGGACAGTCTAGGAGAATACTCTCTTTCCCTTCCCACCTCTAACATGTGGGATCCTGAGAAAACGTGAGTAGCAACATAAGTCTGCAAAACTGTGCCAGGTGTGCAGCAGAGTTTAAGCCCAACTGTCAACAACAAAGCCAAACAGCACGAACCAAATGATGCTTGCTAGCATCCTACACTCTGGGCAGATTTCCAGGCTGGGTGGGAAGTGAGCTGGAAAATTGCCAGGCAAGCACAAAGTGCAGACGTGCCGACACGAGCCTCAGTGCCTTACTTTACAAAGAACTCAGCAGAGTCTCAGGCAGGCACTCAGGAGGTGCTGCATCCACCAGATGTTACAAAGAGCTTCACTTTGTGCATACACTCAGGTATTGGCAGCAAACAATGGATTCCTTCTGCTGTGGGTGACCAAACCTGGAGGTATTTCAAAGCTCTCCACTTTGTGGCACGATCCAAAAGTGAATTTCCTCCTCTGGCTCTCCTTCCTGGGTTACCTTCCCAGGAGTCCTGGGAAGTCCTGCCTTGTGGTTTTTGCACTTTTAAAAACTGATTAAAATGCTTTGTGGAGGTGGGTTTCTCAGGTGGAAAGGGCATCTCTCCCCATCAGATGGTTTGGTTAAACTGAGCATCATTGTTTGGGTGAGTCTGCTTGAATGCTCACTTGGGGATATAGACCAGCAGTTTTTGTTTCCAAATTGCTTTACGTTCTGTGGAATTACATCCATCTGTGAGACTTTCAAATAACATCAAATTTAAATGGTGGCATTCTGTATTTATTTTGTCCAAGTGTAAGTGTTTAAGTTATTTGGCAGCAGACTCAGGCCAGAATGAAACTTTTAACACTCATCTCTTCTTGAAAAAAAATCCCCTGAGGTAATACCATCATAATTTCATCTATATCTAAAATTTTCACTTTCTCTTTAATCATATTTCTTGCAGACTTCCTCTCTTTCACCTCTTTCCCCCCAAATGAGTATGTTTTTGGCTTTTTTTTTTTTTTTCTTTTCTTACCCCCCAGTTACTTCAGTAGAAAAATTGGCAAAAACCCCTGTGTTTGAATAAATCTGTTGCAGGGAATGAAATCAGTCTGTTACTACCTCTAGAAACCAAGTCAGGCTAGGTTATCTTCTGCATACAGCTGGCAGAATTTCAAACTTTTTCTTGCCAGGAGATGTAGTATTTGAACTTAGTCATTTTCTGGGAATGTCACTTTTTCCTTACACTCTGCAAAGCATGTGAATGCATTCTTATTTATGGAACAAATTAGTAGTTTGCTTGAGTATTGATTAGCTAACTTCAGAATTTGCTTTAGGGAGGTAAAATGTGCTGTCAGCACTTCAGGTTCAATGGTGTAATTAATAAATATTTAGGTTTTGTCTGATTTTTGAAATCACCTTGTTTGTTTGAATATTTAATTAATTGCTAAGATTTTGTTTGTGTAAATTCCTCAGAGAATGCTTATGATCTTTCAAATTGTATAAATAGACGGTTACTGAATGTTTGTTTCCTTAGAAGCAGCTCAAGGCCTTTGACATATCTGTGACTTGAAGGCTTGATTGCCATTTAATTTTCTTTAGTGCCCTATAGCCTTTGGGTTGTCAGCATGGAACTGCTTTCATTTGATTGCTATTTTAAAGGATACAGAAAAGAAGGATCAAACCTGCACTTCAATTCCATACATCTATTTTTTTTCCAGATATTTTAATATGATGGAAAGTGAGTACCTTTCCAGAACATAAACTTTAGGAAGCAAAACCAGCAAGGGGACTGCTGTATACATATTCTGTGTATGTTTGAACCATGCAGGGATTGAATGAGTCAGTTCACAATCACTGTGGGATTACTTTTCCATGGCTTTTTGCTCAGACAACCATGCAAAGGTAAACAGGAATTGTTACTGATGTTTGGAAAGATGAGAACGCTCATCCATGTGTTGGTAGCTACTTGCACATGACTTCTATCATGGGATAAATGTAAACATTTATCACAGAACAAAATTAAATTACCTGGAGATTACATGAACTTAAGATCTATTAGGACTTCTCTAGATGAAGGCAAGTTGTTTCCTAATTAAAATATATATGGAAGTTTCATCTGTAGGAATATAAGGGCATGATTTTGCTTATGTGTCATTAGATCTTAATACTGGACGAGATGCAGTGGTTCATTGTGGTAGTGAGCACAGCCCTGGCTCACATGCAATAGAGGGTGGGCAGGCTGGTTTGAAAAGAAAAAGGATTATATAAAAATTGCCATTAGTTGAGATGGACTGTTTTTTATCAGCCTGAAAATATTAGGAGCTAAATTGCTACAAGAGCAGAGCCTCATTTCACTTGCACAGGTGGTTGGGAAACAGTTGGATCATGGCCTGGTATGTACAAGTTAATCAGCTAGAACAGAGTTTATCTCTCTATTCCAAAAAGAGGGATCTGTATCATCAGTGGTCTGTTGGAGATTGCTATCAAACATCATGTGCTAGCAAAGTCATTAGGCTGTTCAGACTTGATCAGTGCTTGGCTGCTGCAGACTTTCTTTTGATCAGAGAGGGATAATTGCAGCTTCTCCACAGGCAGAAGGAAATCTGGGCTCTGAAGCTGCATTCTGTGTGTTTGCATTTATCTCCCGCTCCTCTGTTTCTCGTTGTTGGAGATGTAGGAGTGAAGAACCAGCAGGCTGAAAAGTTCAAAACCCTTTCAGCACAGCTTCAGGTACCTCTTCCTAGCTATCTTGGAGATATAGTCCCCTAGACAGAAAATAAAAATATAGCCAAATGTCTTTTAGTAGTCATTAAACAAAAGGTACCTTCACCTCTATTGATGTAAATATCTGCTCTGCAAGGATGTTGGATTAAGTAAAAGACACACAAAACCTGGGGCTTTGTAAGGGATTTTAAGCCCACAAACTTAAACTTTGCTAGATCTTCTCTAAATCATTCCTAAATCAAGGAAAAAGTGGGAGGTGCCCCTAAGTCATCTCTAGGACAGTGCAAGGACAGTGACATGCAAGCAATGAATGCTCTTCAGTTACCAAGTGTGTTTGCATAGCTGTAAAAATTTGGCTAGCAGATGGAAACACATTGAATTTCAATTCAAGTCAGATCTTCAAATCCACTGTTTGTTACCAAATTGCTCTTGAAGGAGGGGTTATGATGGCTGTTAGGGGTCTCTGTGAGGAACCCCTGCTCAGGCTGGCAGGCAGTTCCTCACCTCAGTAGCTGCAATGATTTCAGTGTACAGGCTTTGTCCCCAGTGCAAGGCAAGGGCATAACCTGGTCCACATCATTAGTTATAAATCAATGTGCAGGTAAGCAGTATTTTCTCTGAGCACTGGTAGATGATGGGAGTTATCAGTAATTGCATGTATGTGCTTAACCCATGATAGAGAAGGGTTATATGAACTGGCAATGATCTCTGTTGAGGCTGTACTCTGTTTAAAACAAACTAAAAACATGCACATGTCAAGCTACCACACTCCAGCTGATGCATGGTAAATCTTTAACCTTTTCTTGGCATGAAAGAGTCTTTTCAATAGGAAAATCCATCTTCAGAAAGTGGAGGAATTTCAGGCAGAAAAGCATAGAGCCTGGTACAATAAATAGCTTCAGAGTGGGAGGACACGTAAGAAGTGTTCCTGGGATGCAAAAAGACATCTAGAAACCTGGAGAAATCCTTTCAAGAGCTGTTGGAAAAGAACAGGAGAAAGCCCAAGTGGTTTAGGGTCATCACAAACTACAGCAGTGCTATTTTCTCGGTCCCTGGAACACATGGCATTCTCTGAAAAATCTTGTGTATTGTGTGTTGTTGTTAAAAGGAAGATCAGAGCTGAGTTCCTCACTGTGTTCTGCATCAATAGAGGCCATGAAAAAATTGTGGAAATTGTCCTTGAAAGATCATGTGCCTTTAAAATCCCTCTTAGATATATTTAGGGAAAAACTGAAAGTGGTTTCTATTAGTCTAGCTAAAGTTTGGTTCTGTCTTTGTTTCAGGCCAAGGTTTTTTTGCCTATTCAGGTATTTTTTAAACTCCTTTCATGGTGACTTATGTGAAAATTAACAGAGGAAAAAGCCATCCATGTGAGGGGCTTATGCAAGGGTCTCTCAGGTCATTCTGTTCTGCAAGAGTTTGAGACTCCATTGGACAAAATTTGAAACATGAAGAGAGAGAAACTGCAAATCATTGTGGAAGAGATGGTTATTTTAAAACCTCTGAATGCCATCCAGGCTTTGGAAATAGTTATTATGTAGTGAATGCTCAAAACTCTTTTGGAGGAATGTCAAAGGATGCATCTGTAGAAAACAAAAACATCAGTCTGAGATGCTGTGGATCTTTTCACAACCCTATATTTTTCCTATATTTTTTCTAGGTTGCATTTTTCTTTGTCTCTCATTTCTTAGGAAGACTTTGGCTATTTCTGGGACTCCTGAACTCACTGCTATTCCAGTCAAAACTTACTGCAGGTGATTCATTCCCTGGGGAGTTGTGCATTCACTGCTTTGCAGACACTGACACTGGCACAATTCTGTGAAGCAACTTCTACAGATAAATGCACAATACGAGGTGGGAGAGGAAGGGAAGAGCAGGCTAACAAAGAGATATGGCCAAAAAGTGTTTGGAAACACTTAGAAATAACATTTTGGAGATTATCTCAGGCTTTCAGCAATCCCTTATACACATTCAGAGTTGATAACACTTTGTCTCAACCCTTACTTTTCAGACATGACTCCTTCTTAGTCTTAAAGCTCATCTGAGGTTTTGACAATGCAAAATTATAATATCAAAATTATAATATCAAAATTATGATCAAGTTCTTTTACGTTTTTGATTGGACTTGATGAAATCACAGGACTTTTAGGTTTGCTTTTAAAAACCTGGGGTTTTTTTTCCTGCATCCATTTTCAGTAAGGTTTGGTGGATGCATGCATATGTATGTACCTTTGGGTTCTCCTTCATGCTCCTTATATGAAGGGTGTTGGCTTCATTAGCAGTGATGGCTTTCTACATGGAAGATCCATATTTCTCCTCACTTTTTTTCCAAACAGTGATCTCAAAGGGCACTTAAAGCAAAAAGGTCAGATACACACAATCACACAAATCACACAATAATTTAGGTCAGAAGGGACCCGTGCAGTTGTCTACGCCAACAAATGTGGCCTGATCAATGCCAAAAAGGCAGCAGTAACAATTTGTTTCTTTTAAGATTGTTGCATGATCCAAAACATGATTCCATAAACAAATAGAATCCTTTTGATTACTTTTTGAGCAAAAACATACACATGGAAAGTTTTTAAGGAAGAAAATTGTGTGGCTTTGTTTGTTGGCTTCCAAAGTTTGTGCTGTAATATCCTCCTTTCATAACAGGAACAAAGCGTTCTGTGATTAAAAACTAGTTAGAAGTTGAGATTATGATCAAAATTATTTAGGATTTGTACTTTGCCAACAAAATACAACAAATGGAACACCGAAGTAGGTAAGTTTGCATGCTTGGCATTATCACTGATATGACAGCATGGTCTTCCCTAAACTCAGTTTATGAAATGGAGATAAAAGTAGGTGGGATTTTGGTGATTTAATCATGGGAATATTACTGTTCACTGCTAATGTTTTCCACCAAGGGCTAATGTAACCATTAACTCTTGAAATTATCAACCTTTATGAGCAAGCTGCTGGTCAGTGTAAGGATGGGAGCCACTTTTTAAGGGGTGTCAGTTTATTGCCTCCCTTCAGTGAGGTGGAAGTGAAGACATGTCCAAGAGCTTTCACCTGTGACTGTTCCTAGATCCTTCTAATGACAGCAAATCTCACCAATCTCCTGCTGTCAAACATTTCAAATTTGGAAACCTAAAAGTAGGTGTGTAATTCCACAGGCATGAGGTCTGCAAGTGCAGGGAAGAGTCAGAGGAGTAAATATCACAGCCACAGCTGTCAGTGTAGATTGATGGCATTGCCCTGGATCCAGCTGCCCCTATTAAAAGAGACATTATTAAAGAATATGGGCTGATAAAATGCATACTAATTTAAGCTTCCCAGAGAGTCATCATGCATGCCTGGGGGAAAATACAGTGCACCACAATAGTCTGCAAACCCCTGCCTACCTTCAGCACTGTTTTCTGGTCTCCTGTATTGCAGCACACAGTTATCCTTTTTTCCCTATGTGTTTCCCAGTGCTCTC